>NW_027309886.1:0-681088 GCF_047496795.1 Chiloscyllium punctatum | reverse complement strand
GACCACGAAAGCAACTTATTCATCTATTCCTGTTTGTAACAGGCAAACTCCCCTTCTCTCCCAGTGTCCCATACAGTGGGGAGTGAGTCACCTCCTCCTGTTCCTGCATAACAGGATCCTTGGACCTAATTAGCCTCCAGATTTCCCTGTGCCCTAGTTTCGAGCAGTTGAATGACTGCCTTCTGTTGCTGTGTCCCAGTCTCGAGCAGTTGAGCGACTCCCTCCTGTTCCTGTCTCCCAGTCTCGAACAGTTGAATAACAACCTTCTGTTCCTGTGTCCCAGTCTCGAGCATTTGAGTGACTCCCTCCTGTTCCTGTGTCCAAGTCTCGAGCAGTTGAATGATCACCTTCTGTTCCTGTGTCCCAGTCTCGAGCATTTGAGTGACTCCCTCCTGTTCCTGTTTCCCAGACTCGAGCAGTTGAGTGACTGCCTCCTGTTCCTGTGTCCCAGTCTTGAGCAACTGAGTGATGCCTCCTGATCCCAAGTTTGTGAAAGTAGATGTCCTCCTCTTGCTACTGACTAACAAGCTCCAATAGCTCTGTGCTCAACTGCTGCTCCTGTGGAATGGAGTTGAGAGACTGAATGGCCTCTTCACATTCCTTACAGCTTCTCTTGACTATAAGCCTTTCTCCTGTTTCTGTTAAACACCATCAAAATCTGAATGATGCACTTTTGTATTTGAGTCTCAGTAATTGATCAAACAAGCTGACTGACAGAATTCAGAACCGGAATAGCCTCTTCCTATTCCTGTGTTATGCACTCAAGAGTCAACAGAGTCTCAGTGATGTACAGCATGGAAAAAGACCCTTCGATCCAGTCGTCCATTTTGACCAAATATCCCTAATTTATCTCGTTACCCTTGCCAGCACTTGGCCTATATCCCTCTAAACACTTCCCATGCACGTACCCATTCAAATGCCTTTTAAATGATGCAACTGTGTCTGCCTCCACCACCTCTTTTGGGTGCTCAATCCATACAGACAGCAGGCTATCTTTGTTCCTCATTTCCCTTTAGAATTCTTTCTCCTCTCACCTTAAACCTTTGTCCTGTAATTTTCGACTTGCCTATGCTGGGGAAAAGACGTTGACTGTTTACCTTATCTATGCCTCTCATGATTTTATAAACCTCTTCAAGATCACCCCTCAGCCTGAACACTTGAAAATGCTCCCAGCCTATTCAAACTCTCCCTGTAGCTCAAACCCTCCAACACCTGCAACATTCTTTTAAATCTCTTCTGTACCCTTTCAAGTTTGACAACATCTTTCCGACAGCCGGGAGACCAGAATTAAATGCAATATTACAAATGTGGCCAAACCAATGTCCTGTACAGACTCAAAGCACGCACCAATAAAGGGAAGATCACGAAATGCCTTCTTCACTGCGCTGTCTACCTGTGACGGCACTTTCAAGGAACGGAGAACCTGCACCACCAGGTGACACAGTAGCTCAGTGACTAGCATTGCTGCTTCAGAGCACAGCGATCTGGGTTTAATTCCATCCTTAAATGACTGCCTGTATCGAATTTGCAGATTCTTCTCGTGTCTGCGTGAGTTTCTTCCGGCTGCTACGTTTTCCAACCACAGTACAAAGATACAGAGGCAAGTGTAGATTGGCCATGCTAAATTGCCCCATGTACCCTGGGATGTGGAGGCGAGTTGGATTAGCCATGAGAAGTGCAGGCTCAGAGGGATAGGGTAGGGGTTTGTCCAGTGGGATACCTTTTAGAGGAAGGTCTGGCCTCGATGGGCCGAAAAGCCTGTTTCTTCACTGTAGGGATTCTATAATTTCAATGGAGTTCTCTTTGTTTGGCAACTTTCGACTGGGCCCTACATGTCTTGCCTTGATTTGTCTTACCAAAATACAACACCTCACATTTACCTAAATTTAACTCCATCTGCCACCCTTCGGCTCACCTAATCAAGTTTCCACTTTGTTCTGAGATATCATTCTTCACTGTCGACTTCACCACCAAATTTGGAATTCCAAACTTACTGACCATACTTCATGTACTCAAATGCAAATTATTTGTATAAGTGACAAGAGGCAGTGGACTCACTATTGACTTTTGTGGCACACCACTGGGCACAGGTCTCCGAGTTCAATGAACAAATGTCCACTGTCACGCCCCGTCTCCAATATTCAAGAAAAGTTTGGATCTAAATGACGAGCTCTCCCTGGATTCCAGGCAGATTAACCTTGTTCACCAGTCTACCATGTAGAACATTTTGCTTTTCTTACTGAATTCCATGAAGACAAAATCCACTGTCATTCCTTCATCAATCATCTTCATCAATTCGTCACGAAATTCAACCGAGTCAGTGAGACGTGATCTCCAATGTACATAGCCCTCATCAGTCCTTGTCCTTCCAAATGCATATACATCCTTTCTCTCAAAGTCCCCTCCAACAATTTACTCAGCATTGACGTCGGGCTCGCTAGTCTATAGTTACCTGGGTTTTCGTTTATTTCTTAAATGATGACACTATGTTCGCAGCTCTCCAGTCTTTTGACACCTCACCTGTGGAAATCAATAATACTTATATATTAGCAAAAGGCTGAGCAATCTCTTTCCTAGCTTCCCACAATCTTCTGGGAGGCACCTGATCAGGTCCCAGGGATTTGTTCACCTTTATGTGTTTTCCAATGTCCAACACCTCCTTGCAATATGGATACTTTTCAAGATATCACTATACACTTCTTCATTCTCTCCCTCTTGTAACCTCCTCCACATTAAATACTGAGGAGAAATACTTGTTTTATATCTTTCCCATCTCTTGTGGTTCCACCCATAGGTAGCCTTATTGATCTTTAAGGTGCCCTATTTTCTCCCGAGTTAATCTTCTGCCACTAAAAGATTTGTAGAGTTTCGTCAATACCTCATTAACCCTATTTCTAAAGCCAACCCGCGTTCACATTTTTCTGGCCCGATTTCACCGTTGACTATACACTTACTGCCCTTATCCTCCTCTGGGGATTCACTTGATTTCAGCTCTATTAACCTGCTTTATGCCTCCTTCCTTCCCTTGACCAGAGCATCAAAATATCTAACGATCCAGCACTCCCTGCACCCACAGCCTTGCCCATCTCACTAATAGGAACACGTTGGCTCTGGATTCTCTGAATCCATGTTTTGATGGTCTTGCATTACCCAACCATTCTTTTACCTGTGAATAGCATATCTCAATTAGCCTTTCAGAGGGCTCGCCTAACTCTTTCAAAATTGGCCTTGTTCAAAGTTATAACTTTAATGTTTACATCAGGTCTTTCCTATTCCACAACTAGTTTAAAACTAATATTTATGTGTAACAGACTTGAAATGTTAAATAAACATTTCCTGCCCCTCTGTAACAGGCTCGAGAGGCTGACTAGGCTCCTCCTGTCCCTGTATAACAGACATGAGACATTAAATGAGACAGCAACCCGTGGATTACGAGCAGCCATTAAACTGTATCTGATGGAGGTCGACCCCTTCTCAGTTACCGAAACACAAATAACACAATGTACTCCAGGTGTCCTCTCAGTGACACCTCATACAGCTGCAGCGACAAATACTTTTATTTTGAATGAGTAGCAACAGGCTAATATGGACTGAATGACCTTCTTTTATCTGTCTGTAAGATGCCCATAGGGACAGAATTGCTTCGGCCTGTTCCAGAGCAGCAGTCTCAGTGCTCTGTCTCAAGGTTATGAAAGGATCTGGAAACAGGGCACTAAAACCAGGAGTAGCCTCACACCGGATAATAAGTTTCATACTTTGGGTTAAGGTATCTAGAAACTTGCCCACCCGACGTTTTTTTATGCAGCCGATCTGTTATTTTATAACTGCTTCCTTTCATAAACCGAGTGGAACATATATAGAACCTTGCAGTGTCCTGGTAATACTCCCGTATTCAAGGAAAAATGATTCAAACATTGAAATATTTATGGTCCATCCCTCAGCCACCCTTATCCATTCCATCCAAACCCAGTACATGTTCCCTTTTATAGTGATATGAAAAGTGATGTATGGAACTGGTTAACTGATCCTATTTGTTCAGTGACTGTGATTAATGCCAGTCTTCGTGGATTCTAATTATCCCAGTGAAGGATTTCCATCTTTTAACGATAAATGGGCGCCGTTCAATGTGTTGTCCCAGACAATGAGCGGGAGCATCACCGACAGCACTGACAGGGATCAGCAGATCCAGAGAGAGGAGGAGGAGAGATCAGAATCTTAGAACATTAGACTGGAATGTTCCAAAAATGGATCAGACTCTGACAATATTGGATTGGATTGTTACAAAAATGGATCAGAATCTGGGGACATTAGACTGGAATGTTCCAACAATAGACAGAAGTTTATCCGATTATGTTTGGCATCTTTCTGCACTTTCTTGGTGGTCCTTAGCATTTCAGATCTATTATGGTCTTTGCATTATACAATATTTTATTATCCCTTCCTGGCTATCGTTGGTGTTCCTGGTAAGTGTCACTGTCCAGTTTTATTCTATAAACCAGTTATGACTGCATTACAGTTGTTTAATATATTCTACACTTCTTGCCACTATTATTATTCCTGTTGAAACTCTCCAGATCATTACTAACTACATCAATGAAGGTGTTCAATTACGATCTCTGTCTCTGCTCTGGCAATGTTACTCACGGGTCTCTATGTTAACCGACTCAGTTTCAGTGGAGAACCACTATGTATTGTATCTTTGCCTTTGTTATTTAAATACTAAGAGCATGGAGGTCACTGTCTACTGTTCTGGTTACAAACACCACCTTTTCCCAGTGTTTTCATCCCATCTCTGGCCAATATCTGCGGCTGAAGCAGACGAGTCAGAACTGTGGGTGATCCCTTTGACCATGATTCCTGACACCATGCCCTGATCATTTCGAACTTGAAATACTCATCACTCCACAATGTGACTCACTGGTTTATTACAGCTCCTGTTTGAACCTTGAGTTATAAAATACAGTCTTTATGAAGATAATAATCTGCTGTTGACACCTCCGGCTTCAATCCTGCCGAAGAAAATCTGATTCAAACTCACACCAAACTCCCATCCATCTGTCATTCATGTGTACACGGATGTATATTGCTATTGTGTATGACAATGTCTTTATTTTAACATTCTCAAACACTTTACCTCATCTGTCCATGAAACTTCTCTCGTTCTCTCTCTGTCGTTTATTCAAAAGCCTGCCAGTTCGCGCGCGCGCACACGCGCGCACACACACACGCACACACACACACACGCACACGCACACGCACACACACACGCACACGCACACGCACACGCACACACACACGCACACGCACACGCACACACACACGCACACACACACGCACACGCACACACACACGCACACACGCGCACACACACACACGCGCACACACACGCACGCACACACACACGCACGCACACACGCACGCACACACACACACACACGCGCACACACACACACGCGCACACACCGAGCAAGTCGTCCCATTGGAGGTAATCTGATGCGAGTATAGTTAGCATATTTTTTTAGATTACTTACAGTGTGGAAACAGGCCCTTCGGCCCAACAAGTCCACAGTGCCCCGCCGAAGCGCAACCCACCCCTACATCTGCATCTACATCTAGCATGGCCAATTCACCTGACCTGCACATCTTTGGAGTGTGGGAGGAAACCGGAGCACCCGGAGGAAACCCACGCAGACACGGGGAGAATGTGCAAACTCCACACAGAGAATCGCCTGAGGCGGGAATTGAACCCGGGTCTCTGGCGCTGTGAGGCAGCAGTGCTAACCACTGTGCCACCGTGCCGCCCACTAATGATCGTAAAGTTTGCAATACTCTCCATGCTGGGCAGATAGTGCAGTTTACTGAACTCCACACTAGCATGGTCTGCACAGCTCTCCAAGCTGGGATGTCACCTTGTCCCAGTTTATGTTGTTTGTGGTGTTGTGTGAAGCAGATCCAGAATTTGATAGAACAAACCATTTCAGCTGATCTGACAATGCCTTTATTCAAAGTTCTCATTCTTGTAATTTTACTCTTGAAGATCTTACTTCTCCAGTCAGTCCCACTGCTCTGTCTTTTTTCCCCATATTCCAACAACGTCCTCCCAGTTAATTAATTGCCTGTTTCTGTCTTTAATGTGAATCTTTCTGTCCCTCAGTATCTTTCCCTGGCCTTGGGTTTGTCTCCCCATTGTATCGATTGCTGGCATTGTGAAGCTCAAAAACAGTGAAATGGTGTGTGTCAGGCTGTTGTTCACTTCCCGGTATGTCCCATGTGATGGCCATGGACAGGCGTGTTTCAGAAGTTATCAGACACGGCCTCGTAACTTGGACTGTACCTGTGTTTGCCCCTCCAAGGTGACCTTGCGATCAGTAACACGAGGAAGCCCATTGAGTAAATGACCAGGCATTAAAATTGTGTGACAATGCCGTCACTTTTTTTAAAAAAAGGTTATTTTCTCTTTTTTTAAAACACGATGTCCTAAAGGCCAAATTGCCTACTGATAACGGCTCAAGTAAACAACTTACGAGACTTTTAGGGTTTTTAATAAATATTAGTAACAATGGCCAGCTCACACAGACCAGGCTTTCGAGGTTTTTCCTTACAGCTGTAAGTCATCAGGTGGTTATGTCCCAGAAGGGTTGGAAGTTTTAGTAAATTATCCCTAGCTGCTGTTCTCTCAGAAGCTTCACCTGATGCTGTTTCCTCCTGGTTTGGAGAACTGTATGTCTGAATGCTCCTTTTTACCATGGAGTGTGTTTAGGTAATGTTAGTATATTGGAACAGTTCATTTTTAGAAGGTACTGTATCCATTATTCGGTTAAGGTTTCCAATAGTTAAGTTATTCTAAAATCCTCTTCATTTTGTATTGCTTTTCATTAGAGTGTTTAAATATATTGTGTTATAATTAATGGTGAGTGGTTTGACGAGTAGCATGACATCTGGAACACCCAACTCACATCTACCTTTAAAATACGAAAAGGTTCGTATCCGACCTACCTCCTTAAAATAGTTTGAGTCAGTCTGGTTCATCTATAGCAAACTGGGGACTCTTGTCTGGTTCTACATCGATAATACCAAATTGGGTTTAGAATTACAATCCCTACAGCGTGCAAACAGGCCATTCGACCCAACAAGTCCACACCGACCCTCCGTGGAGTAACCTACCCAGACCCATTCATCTACCCTATTATTACACATTTACCCCGACTAAGGCACCTAACCCACACATCTCTGAAAACTACAAACAATTTAGCATGGCCAATTCACATGACATGCACATCTTTGGATTGTGGGAGGAAACCAGCGAATCCAGAATAAGCTCATGCAGACACTGGAGAGTACGCACCAAGAAGCTATTGGGTTCAAAGGTCGCATAAGGTAGCTGTTAGTGTCTTTTGTTCCCGATGTTGAATTCGGTTTGTTTAAACAGTGTTTTGTGTATAAAGGTTCTTTCAGCCATTGAGAGTTCTCTGGATGTGGAAGAAGTGAAGTTGGGGGTTTTACAAAAGGTACTGAAGGCAAAGCTGTAGGAATTGGCAGACAAGCTGGAGTTGGAGTTGCGTTTGTCTGTGAGAAAATGAGAGATAATTACAGCTATAGCTCGGCAATTACATTTGGTGGAAACGCCATCAGAGTCTTTGGAAATGGCGAGTATTCAATTTCAAATGAGGCACCGTGAACATGAGAAGGAATCTAAACTGTTTGAATTATGATGAAGCATAGTAATAAAAGAACAGAAAATGAAGAAGAAAGAGAGAAAAAGAGAGAAGAAAAGCAGAGAGATTCAACTTCAAAGGTTAGTAATTCGAGAGGAAAGTTGACATAGTAGGTGGTGATGAAAGTATGTGGTAGGCTGGATGAGGAGGATAGTGAGGATGAGCAACCTGATAGTAACAAAAGGCTTGATGGGGATCTGTTTAAATACATCCAGACATTATCTAAATTTGATGAGAATGATGTGGAAGCCTTTTGAATTTCATTTGACATAGTGGCTAAACAAATGCAGTGCTCAGTGACCATGTGGATTTAGTTGATCCAAAGCTGATAGGTATTTGCATCCCTATCGGAGTAGGTATATGTCCAGTATGAGGTGGTGAAGGAAGCAATCTGAAGTGCATATGACAGTGTTTCAGGAATCTAATATAGCGTCCGTAGTTAAACGCACATTGAGTTTGAAAGGATCAAACAAAGTAATTTTGAAAGGTGCGAAAGGGTATTAAAACAGAGCAAACCTATGACACTCTTAGAGAGATTCTTATTTTACAGAAGTGCAACAATTCACTTCCTGCAGTCGTGAGAACTCGTGTGGAAGGGCAGAGAGTTACAATGGCAAGATTAGAAGCTCAAATGGCTGATGATGATAATTTGGTTCAGAAACCAAAGTTTGGTTTCTGTGAAGGATTGAGAAGAATGTGCGAGGTCTTCTTAAAACATGTCCCTGTGAGAGTAAAGTTTACTGGCCTAGGCCAGGAGTAGCAGGTAAAGATGTTACAGCATTAAGAGGTACAGAAGTATGTGATCCTTTTATGCTGAGACATGAGGAGCGATGTCATTCAGAGGGACTATTGGAGAGATGAGAAGTGCTCCATTATGTAACATGTGGTTGGAGTGTCCAGTGGAAATACGAACAGATTTATTCCACAATGGGGAAGGAGGCCTTCAGCTTAGCGTTGGCCTTACATTTCGGCATTTGAATTGTGAATAACATACATGAGACAAATCTTTATCACTGATTGTGACCCCTTAATGTTTTTTGGAAAAGTTTAGGGAGAAGAATACCAGTCTGTTTGAATTGAGCTTATTATTTCAGTCATTCAATTTGAAATTATAAAGGTGACAGGGCGAGAAAACCTAGGTTTTGACACGTTTTGAAGACTTGGATAAAGAAAGACAAAGGCATTCTGTGGCAGGAGTAAAATGACTGAAATCGAATCGAGTTGTAAACATTTGTATGCTCAGAGTCAATGTAATATATATATGCACCTCTTCCTCCGCTACATTGATGACTATATTGGTGCCAACTCGTGCTCCCGCGAGGAGGTTGAGCAATTCATCAACTTCACGAACGCATTCCACCCTGACCTTAAATTTACCTGGACCATCTCTGACACCTCCCTTCCCTTTCTGGAACTCTCCATCTCCATTAATGACGACCGACTTGACGCCGACATTTTTTCCAAACCCACTGACTCCCAAAGCTACCTGGATTACACCTCTTCCCACCCTACCTCCTGCAAAAATGCCATCCGGTATTCCCAATTCCTCCGACTCCGCCGGATCTGCTCCCAGAACGACCAGTTCCACCACAGAACACACCAGATGGCTTTCTTCTTTAAAGACCGCAATTTCCCTTCCCACATGGTTAAAGATGCCCTCCAACGCATCTCGTTCACATCCCGCACCTCCGCCCTCAGACCCCACCCCTGCAACCGTAACAAGGACAGAACGCCCCTGGTGATCACCTGCCACCCTAGCAACCTTCGCATAAACCTAATTATCCTCCGACATTTCAGCCACCTCCCAACGGGCTCCACCACCAGGGATATATTTCCCTCCCCACCCCTTTCTGCCTTCCGCAAAGGCCGTTCCCTCCGTGACTACCTGGTGTGGTCCACGCCCGCTACAACCCACCCTTCCATCCTGGCACTAACCCCTGCCAACGCAGGAATTGCAGAACTTGCGCCCACACCTCATCCCTCACCTCCATCCAAGGCCCTAAAGGAGCCTTCGACATGCGGTCTCCTCTACATTGGGGAGTCTGGACGTCTCCTAGCAGAGCACTTCAGGGAAAATTTTTGGGACACCCGCACCGATCAACCACACCGCCCTGTGACCCAACATTTCACCTCTCCCTCCCACTCTGCCGAGGACGTGATGGTCCTGGGCCTCCTTCACCACCGCTCTTTCACCACCAGAAGCCTGGTGGAAGAACGCCTCATCTTTCGCCTCGGAACACTTCAACCACAGGGCATCGATGTGGACTTGAACAGTTTCCACATTTCCCCTTCCCCCACCTCACCCTAGTTGCAAACTCCCAGCTGAGCACTGTCCCCATGACTTGTCTTACCTGCCTATCTTCTTTTCCACCTATCAACTCCACCCTCACCCTGTCCTTTCACCTTCATCCCCTCTCCCCTCACCTATTGCTACTTTCTCCCCACTCCCACCCTCCTCTCACTTATCTCTCAACCCTTCAGGCTCTCTGCCTGCATTCCTGATGAAGGGCTTTTGCCCGAAACGTCGACTTTACAGCTCCTCGGATGCTGCCTGAACTGCTGTGCTCTTCCAGCACCACTAATCCAGAATCTGGTTTCCAGCATCTGCAGTCATTGTTTTTACCTATATATCCATTTCAGTCTACAAATAGAGGACGATTAGGAGGTCTAAAATTAATCCATTTTTGTATATTGATGGATCATTTTATTAAAGGAGGAGTTGTGAGTTGACTATCACTGTAAAGAGGTTATTATCTCTTAGGTTGTTTTTGAAGGGAGGTTCTAAAGCCAGAGGTGCAGAACTGCTGTCTGAACACAGTTTACGGTAATAACTGAGGAGGCCTTTAAGTTTCACTAAATGGGGGTAACAATCGAAGGGCAGTGGCCTGCTTTCACAGACCAGGTCTTCTCGTTTGGTTTTTAGCTGCAGTATTCAGAAGCTGTTGGGGATCCCAGAAGGGTTGGGAGTTTCAATACATGATCCCTAGCTGCTTTTCTCGTTGAGAATTCTTGTTGATGTTGATTTCTCCTGGATCGAAAAATTGCATGTAAGAATCTGTATTTGAATATATCTTTGTGTCAAGCAGTGCATACCCAGAAGGTACGATATCTATTGTTGTGTAAGTATTCCAACATATCAGCTATCTCAAAATGTTCTTTTCTTTGATTGGATTTTAACTAAATCATTTGAATATTATATTTTGCTTAATGTCGAGGGGTTTGAACAGTCACAACATATCTGAAACGCACACTTCCCTTCTATATTCAAAATAAGGAAAGCTTTGGGTCTAAGCGGCCTGATTCAAATATTTTCCGGGGATCTGCAGCCGAGGGTTTTCTGATTGACTCCTGTTATTAAAAAGTTACTGGAGGGGTTGGGGAATGGTTTGCTGGAGGCTGTGCTATCAGCTGCCTCAGACATTCAAGGAGACCTGAGGATTTGCTGACCCAACTCGGGATGGAGCATAGAGACGGTAGTTACAACATCTGTGTCTGTAACATGATCAAAAAACGGAGCAGAGACTGCAGAGAGGGGAAGCTCTGAAACCACGGAGTGAGTATGTGTGGGGAAAGCGATTTGCTCTATCTACTCCGGGTTTTCCAGGAACAGATTCCCAAGCTCCACCTAACCTAGGATCGAAGTGTGAGGGGACATTGATTGAACAAGGAGCTGGTCACAGAACGGTGTCACCTCCTTCTGCATGACCTGCAGCTTCAGATCAGGCGGAGGACGGTGCTGCAAGTGACTGTTAGGGTGACAGTTTCATTCAGCTTCTATGATCCAGAACTTTCCAGGCAGGACTGGGTGACATATTCATCATCTCCCAGTATCTCAACATCAATGTTACCATCCGGTGACGGAGGATGTATAAGGTGGATGAGGTCAACAGATTGTTTCTCCCACAGCAGGGAGCTGAAGGCGTATCCAGTATAGTGGGATTCACGATGGTGTACATGGCATCTGCAGAGTACCCATGTCAATAGGGAAAATTAGAAGGAGATCTCTCTCTATTAATGTTACAGTGTACCCATGCACAGTATCATGTTGGTGAATACCCACTGTCCTGGCAGCAGCCACGGCTTCTTCATTCAGAAGCAGTCAGCCATTTCCATCGTCATCGGGTCTCCACGCAGACAGAAATGAATATATCTTGGATAAAGGCCATCCCCTTGATGCACATTTCAAAACATCATCCCCATTACCAATCAACCACATTAAAGTATTCAATGTGTACGGAGAGCAATGGGGTCACTTGGAGTGTCAAGAGCAGACGATCAGCGATTGAGCAAAACCTCCCATGTCTGAACGGATCTGAGTGAACCCCCCAGTACACAGTATCATTAAGTCCTGTAATCCCTCTCCATTTCAGTCACATACTGCCTTCCATTATTCCTGTAAATGAAATGACAGGTTATATCATGTTAAACTCGACCTGCCAAACTATTATCTATTGCCTTTGCCTCTCTGAATCTATTTGCAGACTCTTCACCCTCTCTTGATAATTTAATCTCTTGCTAAGATTGAACAACTTCATCGCCGTGTGGCTGGGCACTTTAACTCCTCTTCCCACTCTGCCAAGGACATTAGGGTCCTGGGCCTGCTCCATCGCAAAACCTGAGCCACCAGAAGCCTGGAGGAAAAAGACCCCATCTTCTGCCTTGGGACAATCCAACCACAGGGGATCGTAATTCATTTCCCCATTTCCCCATTTCCCTTAATCACACCTTATCTCACTCCAACCTTCCAAGTCATCACCACCCTTTTGAATGTTCCTATGTGTCCACCTTCCTTCCTATCAATCTGGTCCACCCTCGTCTCCGACTATCACTTTTAACGCCACCTTCATCTACCTATTTGATGAAAGGAGGCAGTTTAGAAAAATGCCAAGTGTTGCAGTAAGACCAGTGGATTCAGAGAAATGTAGGGCACAGCAAAGGATGGCCAAGAAACTGAGAAGAAAATCAAAAAGAGAAAGAGCGTGCAAACGAAAGGAAAGCATAAAGACTGCTAAAAAGCATTTATCAACAAAAATAAAAACAAGATCAAATGTGGAACAGTTGGTGTGTTCAACAGTTCAGGATAATTTATTGCAGATAACAGAGAAATCACAGGGAAAAGAAACAATTTATTTGTGTCTATCTTCATGGAAGAATGCCCAGAAATTCTTCCAGAAATACCAAGACAGCTGGATTGAGTATTTATAAGTCTGGCAGACTAGATGTAGTTCGTACAAGAATTTCAGAGGAAGCAGCAATAGACATGTTGATTGCATCGCGGATTTTCACTTGATTTTCCGACACATTTCCGAAAGGCAGGTACAGAATTAAAGAAGATGGATTGTAAAATTCTTGAACAAATTGATATAAAATATGAGCAGGGATTTGAGGTTTTGTTCTGTCTAAATTTGGACCAATCTCCATATCTGAATGAGTTGTATCACAGGAGGCTGTTGGGGTCAAGGGAGGAAAGACCCTGATTGAATATTTCAATTAGAATCTGACCATAGAGGACATGCCAGAGAACTGGAGAACTGCTGATATGATTCCACTTCACAGTAAGGGTGGGAGAGACAGACCATGGAACTATAGACGAGCGAGTATTAGATCACTGTTAAGTAAACTACTGGAGAAAATAGGGAAGGAGAAAATCGAACTCCATACAGAGTCACAAGGTTTGATCAGGGATAATCATCATGACTTTATCAGAAGGAAGTCACATCCAATGGGTTTGATTGAATTAGTTTGAGGAGGTCAATTGATTAGTTTTGTAGGAAGACCTTTGAAAACATTTCCACCTGGGAAACTGAAAAATAAAGTAAAATCTTACAATATGAAAGATAGATCGACAAGTTATGATGAAAATTTACTTATTGGCAGGACGCAGAGGTTGGTGGGAGAAGGCTGTTTGTGTGCCTGGAGACCAGTGTCCCCTGGTGTACCACAGGGATCAGTGTTGTGTCCCTTATTGTTTGTGTTATTCATAAAAATATATACAGATGTGAATGTGGAGGGGGTTCGGTGGAGAGTGGGGAAGGTGTGATAAGTAAATGTATGTTTGACATAAAGATTTGCTGGGTGGTTAGCAGTGAAGAGGAAGGCCTTAAGTTACAGAAAGATACAGATGGAATGGTCAGATGGGCAAATCAATGGCAGATAGAATGTAACCCTGATAAATATGAGGTCATGCACTTTGGAAGAAGGAACCAGGCAGGGGAGGACTCAATGAATGGCAGCACACTGGGAAGTTCAGATTGTGCTTCTCCACACATCCCTGAATGTGACTGGACAGGTTAATGGGCTAGTTAAGAATTGGACCTTGGGTGTAGCGCTTCCTAATCAGGGTGTAGATTATAAGAACTATACAGGGCTTTGGTTCGGCCAAAATGGAATACTGTATGTAGCTCTGGGAGCCACATTCCAGGAAGGATGTGATTGTACTCCAGGAGAGGGTGCAGAGGTGATTCACCAGGATGTTCCCTGGGATGGAGCATATCAGCTGTGGAGAGAGGCTGGATAAGCTCGGGTTGTTTTCTTTGGAGCAGAGAAAGCTGAGGGGTCCGAGATTCAGAAGGATAAAATTATGAGGGACACGGAGTGGGTGAATAGACAGCAGCTGTTCCTTTTCGTCAGAGGGTCAAGAATAAAGAAGCACACTTTTAAAGGGAAGAGTTTGAGGTTCAGAGAGGATTTAAACTTTTTTTCACCTAGAGGATATTGGGTTCGGGGATGACTTCCTGAGAGGGCAATTATCACGTGTAAACTCACGATCGTTAAAAAGTACTTGGACTAGCACTTGGCAGTATCATAACATTCCCGGCTATGGGCCTGCTGTAGGAAAGTGGGACTAATATAGATCGTGCTGTATTTCTGTTGGCACGGAATCTATGCTCCTGTGAGTGTATGGTGTAATAGGTCAATTATTGAGCAGTGAAAATCAGGAATTAATGTGTTTCTGAAGAGTATATTCACAAGGGTTATAAAAGTGAAAGGTAATAACTTGTTAAATCATGTCAATGTGAGAAATATGAGAAAACAAGTGCAGCTTCCTTACAATCTGAAACTAGAGAATGGAGAATGGAGAACATCTGTCTTCACAGAACTTTCTAACAATAGAAGGAAAACCAAGTCTGGTGTGGGAAAATGATAGAGTACATACAACATAGAACATAGTCAGGAAATGGTTTAGGAGAAATTATTGTGGCTGAAAGTAATGGTCATAGACAACACTAACATAGATTTTTGAAATGGGAATTATGTTTGAGAAACAGACTGGGAGATAAGTGAAAGAAAAACATTTGGATTTTTAGAAAAACTTCGGTAAAGCTCCAAGCCCAGTTTGCAAAATCAAATGTTAGTGGATTGGGGCGAATATATGGCCATGTTTCTAGAATGGGACAGCTAGCAGGAAACAGTGAATAGAAATAAACAGGCTCGTCAAGAAACTGCCTGACATTGTATGGAAGGTATGATTCTGTGAGTATGACTATGTCCCAGACACCCCATCACCTTCCCCGGATATCTCTTGTCTCATCAGAAGGACAGACACAGCAGATGTGGCAGCACAGAGGGACAAAGTTTGAAGGGAATTGCTCTTGCAGTCTTCAA
The DNA here is from genome assembly GCF_047496795.1 of Chiloscyllium punctatum. Classification (NCBI taxonomy): domain Eukaryota; kingdom Metazoa; phylum Chordata; class Chondrichthyes; order Orectolobiformes; family Hemiscylliidae; genus Chiloscyllium; species Chiloscyllium punctatum. The sequence goes on along the minus strand of NW_027309886.1, from coordinate 665,768 downwards.
CAGTGACTCCATATCCCATGAAATCTCGTGGCATTAGTTTGCACATGGGAAAGGAAACCTCCTGCTGATTACCATGTACCAGCCCCTCTCAACTGATGAATCAGTACTCCTCCATGCTGACCATACTTGTAGGAAGCACTGAGGGTAGCACGGATGCAAGATGTACTCTGTGTGGAGAATTTCAATGTCCACCTCCAAGAGTATCTCAGCTACAGCATTACTGATAGTGCTGGCCGGCTCCTAAAGGATATAACTGCGAGACTGGTTCTGCGGCCGGTGGTGAAGGAACCAACAAGAGGAAAATACATACTTGACCACAGCCTTACTAATCTGACAGTTGCAGAAGCATCTGTGCATGACAGTATCGGTAAGAATGACCACCGCATATTCATTGTTGAGACAAATTCACACCTGCAAATTGAGAATAACCTCCACCATGGGTTCTACTATCACCGTGCTAAATAGGGCAGACTTCGAACAGACCTAGCAGCTCAAACCTGGGTGTCCATAAGGTGCTGTGGGTCATCAACAGCAGCAGAATTGTGCATCCGCACAACCTCATGGCCTGGCGTATCCCCCTCGCAACAATTACCATCAAGCCAGAGGATCAAGCTTGATTCAATGGAGTGTGTAGGATGGCAGGAGCAGCACTGGGCATACAAGAAAATGAGGTGTCAGCCTGTTGAAGCCACCAAACAGGACAACTTGTGAGCCAAACAACATAAGCAGTAAGTGATAGACAAGCAAAGGATCAGATCTAAGCTCTGCAGACCTTCCACATATAGTCGAGCAACATTGGGGACAATTAAACAATTCACTGGAGGAAGAGATTCCACAAATAACCCCTTCCTCCATGATGGAAGAGCCCAGCCCTTCAGTGTAGAAGATAAGGCGGATGCATTCGCAACAATCTTCAGTCAGAAATGCTGAGTGGATGATCCATCTCAGCCTCCTCCAGTGATCCGCAGCGATTCAGTTACCAGTCATCAAACGTTTCGAATCAATCCACGCAATATCCAGAAACGGTTGGAGATACTGGATACTCCATAGGGTCCATATCCTGACAACATTCTGGCAATAGTACTGAAAACTTATGCTTCATGACTTGCCACTCCCCTAGCCAAACTGTTTCCACACAGTTACAACAATGTTTTTTTCCCGATTTTGTGGAAAATTACCCCAAGTATCTCCTATATATAAAAAGCAGAACAAATCCAATCCGCACAATTACCACCCCATCAGTCTACTCTCTATCATCAGCCAAGTGATGGAAGGTGTCAGTGCATTCAAGCAGCACCTGCTCAGCAATAACCTGGTCAATGACGCCCAGTTTCGGCTCCACCAGTGTCACTCAGCTCCTGACCTCATTACCGTTGGTCAAACATGGACAGAAGAGCTGAATTCCAGAAGTGGGGTGAGAGTGATAGCCCTTTAAATCAAGGCTGCCTTCGACCAAGTGTAGTATCAAGGGGTGTTAGTAACATTGGAATCAATGGGTTTCAGAGGCAAACTCTCCGCTGGTTAGTATCATACCTAACACGTAGGAAGGTGGTCATGGTTGATGAATGCCAGTCAACTCAGCTCCAAGTCTGTAGGAGTCCCTCGAGCAGTGGCCAAAAACTTCTTCAGGGCTGCTTCATCAATGATCATACCTCAATTTTAAGGTCAGAAGTGGGGATGTTCGCCAATGTTTGTACAATGTTCTGCAACATTTTTCGCTCCTCAGATACTGAAGCAGTCCATGTTCAAATGCAACAAGATCTGGACAGTATCCAGGCTAACACGTGACAAGTAATATTCAGGGTACACAAATGCCAGACCATGACCATCTCCAATATAATATAATCTAACCTTGACATTCAATGGTGTTACTATCACTGAATCCCCCAGAAGCAAAATCTGGGTGGGTAATCATTTTTCAGAAACTCAGTGGTCTCGCCACATAAACACAGTAACTGCAAGAGCAGGTCTGAAGCTCGGAATACTGTGGCGAGTAATTCATATCCTGACTTCCAAAAGTCTGTCCATCATCTACAATGCATAAGTCAGAAGTGTGACAGAAGACTCCCAATTTGCCTGGATGAGTGCAGCCCCAACAACACTCAAAAAGCTTTATACCATCCAGGACAAAGCAGCCAATTTGACTGTCCCTTCATCCACAATGCTCCACCATCAACGCACAGCAGCAGAAGTGTTTTATTATCTACATGCTGCAATGAAATGATTCGGCAAAGATCATCATAGACCATCTTTCCAACTCACGACAATGTCTATCTAGAAGGACAATGGCTATAGATGTACGGGAAAAGCATCATCTTCAGGTTCCCCTCCAAGCCATTCACCATCCTGACATGGAAATATATCACCGCTCCTTCACAGTCACTGGGTCAGAATCCTGGGATTCCCTCCCTAATGGCATTGGAGGTCAACCACAGCAGGTGGACTGCAGCGTTCAACAAGGCAGCTCACCACCACCTTCTCAAGGGCAACTAGGGACGGGCAATAAATGCTGGCCCAGCCAGTGAAACCCAAATTCACGAAATAAATAAATAGAAATTAACAGAGGACGGTTGCTGAGGTGTCGCATGGATCGGTGCTTGGGGCCAGGCTGTTCACAATGTCCTTTAAACATTGGGTTGCTGGAATCAGATACAATATATCCCAGCCTGCTGACAGCACTAACGGATGTGGTATTGTGAGTGGGTGAGAAGGATGTAAAAAAGCACCGAGAAGACTAAGACAAGTGGAGTGAATGGGTAAATACGTGACAGATGGAGAACAATGTGGATAGAGGTGACGGTGTGCCCTTTGGTGGAAACGATAAATTGACAACCTACCATTTGAAAGGAATTGGTTGAAACATATTGATCTACAAAGGGACGTATGCTCCTTTTTGTTGTTTCCTTCCGCATAAACCTCTGAGGCCCATGCAGCACATTGAGTCTGTAACCAGAAGTCAATACTGGGCATGGCATTGGCACGTTGACCAGTTTACATGGACCCCTCAATTGAGTAGCTGTAACATTGAAAAAGATCTGGATCTCCTTGTACACCAGTCGCTGAAAACAATATTGCAGAAACAGGAAGTAGTGATGAAAATAAATGGTGTGTTCTCCTTCATTTCAGGGGAATGTGAGTCCAGGAGTAAGGGTGTCTTACTGCAGCTTTACAGGGCCGTGGTGAAATATCATCTCCAACATTGTACAGTATTATGGGCAGTTTTGATCTCCATTCCTAATAAAGGACAAACCTGACATTGATGGAGAGCAGTGAAAGATGAGCAGACTGGTCTCTGGGATGACATGCTTCTTGTGGGCGCAGAGATTGGGGTAACTGGGCCAGTATTCCATGGGGTTTAGGAAAATGAGTCGAGATCTCAGTGAAATATACAAAACTCTGAAAAGGTGAGTCAGATTGGAAGTAGGAATGATAATTCCCCTGGTGTCAAGGCCTAAAACAAGGGAACACAATATTAAGTACAGCAGCTCACACTGCATTGAGACGACAATAGATGTCTGCACTCACTGACTGGTGAACATGGGGAATTCGCTCGCACCTGGAAACCAAGACACTGATTATAAATAAGGATTTCGAGGCAGTAAAGGGATGGTGGGAGAGCAGGAGTACGGTGTGGAAATGAAAGGCCAAGCATCATTACATTGAATTGGGTAGCAAACTCGATGGACCAAACGTACTACTGCCCTTTGTATTTTATAGCTTTCCAAGATTACTCACATTAACGGATATGTATATCGTGTGGGGTAAGTGCATTGAGGAGATTTTATCCATGAATGAGAATGGGGGAGGCTCAATGTGTTGAATGACCCACTACGTTCCCGATGTTTCTGCGCAGTCTGTGGGAAAGCCCTGTAAATATTGTCAAAAGCTCTCAGATGTTAGGAAGGAGGTCTTTGCAGGGTCGACAGGACTGTGTTCCCATTCCCTTTTCCGACATTGTTGCTGAGGCCGGGTGTTCTGTCCGGTTTCATCCTTTCAGACCTCGGAGTAGTTAGATACAAATGAATGCCTTGCTTGGCCGTTTCAGAGACCAGTGAAATGTTTATCACATGTCAGGGTCTTTGGAGTTAGTTTTAGGGCAGCCCAGGAAATCACTGGAGATTCAGTTCCTAAAAGTACATTGGATAACGAAATTCTGTTTCCAATCGATATTGGCTTCAAGGTCACTATTACTGACACCAGATTTTAGATCTCGATATTTTATTAGTTGTATTTAACTTCCACCACCTGCCAGAGCATTAACCTGGTCTGGATTAGTAATCCAGTGCCATTTCCACAACAGCACCATCTCTACATGGGGATCGATCGGAAATCACACTGAGCTGGTTGTTTCTGTACTGCTTGACAGCTTTGTCAAAAAGAACTCCCACCGATTTGATTGCCGTGATGGGACTGAGGGGGTGGTTATTGGTCAGATTGTAATTATACTCATCTTAGCGGACTGGACATAGGGAGTAATTTTCCATACTGCCAGGGAGATGTTAGAGTTGGAGCTGGAATGAAACAGCTTCCCCAAGGACACGGCTTGTTGTACAGCACAAGGCTTCGGTCCTATTGCAGGAATAGAGTCTGGACCCATTGCTTTTTTCGTATCCAATGTGTTCAGTTGTTTCTTCATGTCACGTGCAGCGAATCCAATTCGGTGAAGACTGGCATCTGTGATTTTATGGGCATCATGATGAGTGTGAAGTGCATTATATACTCAATACTTCTGAAAGAGGATGGTGCAGATAAAACATCCTTCTCTTTTACACTGATGTCCAGGTCCGTTCCATTATTTAGGATGGGGATGTCTGTGGAGCCCTGTCCTCCAGTCATTTGTTTAATCGTCCATCACTATTTTATAACTGAACGTGACAGGACTGCAGGGCTTCGATCCGATCTGTTGGTCAAGTCTGGTAGCTCTAATGAGTTAGCATCAGGTTAAGGTTCATGTGATTCTGACTCTGACATTTTCACCCATACTCATCACTGAGCCATAGATGGTGTTGATGGTAATGACAGACTGAGGTATGACCCTGGCAAAAACTTACAGGTTGTGGTTGAACGCAGGTCTGCTTTTCCTGCTGCTGTGATCTACAGCCTACATGAATACGGAGTTTCGAGCTCTAATATCTGCAATGCAATTCTGCTGTCTGTTCCCCAATTCTCACTGAGACCCATTCACCCATCAGCCCTGCACTCAGTGACCTTACCTGGCTTCTGTTGTGGAAATACTTCCATTTTCAAACTCTCATTCTGCTGAGGGTCTGTCTCCCCGGGTCTTGCTTCCAATCTGACACATTCCACAAAAGCAATTAACTGATCATAATTCAAATGTTTAATTCACCTGAATCTTTTTCCTTGAGAAATACAATTTTCTGTGTATAAAATGAATGTGTTTCCTCTGTTTCTCTCCCTGACCACGATTAAGAACTCTGCAGTGTCAGTGACGCCAACCATATGTAGTTTTACAGCCAATGAATTCTCTAGATTCCCAATCATCTTCACCACATTGTATGTTTCCTCTTTTGGTTTGATGCCTTATCACTCATGGCTGCCTTGTCCTCCAATGAGTATGTTTTATCTTCTTGGGGTTGAATGTCTGGTAGTATCTTCTGAATTATCCCGAGAAACTCCTCCCATTGCTGCTCCATTTTCTTTCCTGCTCAGTTCCCCTTCCAAGTAACTCTGGCCAGCTACACCCGCATGACTTTGTAATTACATTGCTTAATTATAACCACATTACATCTTGAAAAGAGCATTCGATATAAAATGACAAGGAGGTTTGAGAGATGGAACACGAAGAAAAATTGGTGGATTTCTTCACTAGATACAAAGGGAGAACGAGAGAGAGGATATAGATATGGAGATGCAGAAAATGAGAAAACTACATTAGCGAAAGAAGTAGATGTACTTCCCACAATGTTTTGGCAATTCCCGTGTGCTGTGGTCCTTTTACAGTGCACGTACAACAGAGCAATATGTTCAAATACTGGTTCTGATGCCATAACTTTTATCCCCAAGAATATGACAGACACTAGTTTTGGAAAGAACCGAGCAGGCCAATATATTTAATTCCCGGTAGAAAAGGGGATTAAGTGAAATACATTGGGATACCATAAGCAAGAATTTAGAACACATATACAGGTAAGAATGAGAGACAGGAGTAGGGAATCCCAGAAAATGGGGAACGTTGAGAAAAAGGAAAGGCATCACTTCAGATGAGGATCAAATAAAGTTTTAATGCTTTATAAATTTTATACATCATGTGCATAATTTTTCGTTAACTGTGTCTCCGTTGTTCATTCAGAATGTATTGTACACAAATGAAAAACATTACTTATCTGAACGCACACTGATTAAACAGGGTACATAAAACCATTTATCCTCCATTTCAAACTCTCCTGTTTTCATGCTAGCAGGATATATGAACACCACCTGGCAACAAAAAGACATGACCCACTATCATTAGTTCCCATACATACAGACAAAGAAGTACACCACGTTTACTGTGACAACACACACTTCTTAGGACAAAGCCACGCACAAAAGTTCTTAGAGGTATGACATTCTAACCAGAAGTCCATCAATAAACACATCAGTTTAGATCCTATCTACCTTCCCTTGAAAAAAAAACTGGAAATAACATCACGCACCTTAAGAAACCAAGACCTTTCAAGAGAAAGATGAGACATACCAACAGTGCGTCACCAGAGACTCTCACTGATGATGTTAACTTGTCATGGTGACGAAACATCTGAAAACAACCCTTCAAGATCAGTGAGGTAATTTACATACTTATAAATGGCTATTTTTCTTTTATTAGTGGAATTTTGGACGACTTTGTCACTCATGTTTTAACAGATTATGAGGCGAGGTGAGCTTTTCTGGGTGTGTGGTTTTAATTAACAGAGGGGTTTGACATCGACATCATAACGGTTTGAGGGCTTGTCGTATGGGATTTGAACAGATTTGGGATACAAAAGGTCCCAGCAGATTCCATCACTTGACAGTTTGTGACCTAGATCTTCAAATAAAACAGGTGACAAAAGTCATTTCATTTTGTCTCCTTGTGTTTGGTTAAATTAAAAGAAAAGGCGTTTAAAATTACTAAAGAGGTTCTGAGGTTTGAAGCTGATTCACAAATTTGCCAAGAAAGTGTAGAAAGACAAAGGAAGGGTATACTTTTAGAATTAACATGTAGATTAGAATTGGATTTCACCAGGGACAAAAGGAAAGCTGTCACCATAATGGAGTTGGTCAAGCACTTTGGTGCATCAGAGAAGCAGGAAACTGCAGTTGAATTAGAAAAAACTTAAATTGCATGTGTGGCAACTTGAGGTAAAGATAAAGAGAGAGATAGAAAGAGAGAGAGAAAGAGAGGAAAAAGGAAGAGAGGGAATATTTGAAATTCAGATGTTTGGAATTAGATAAGAATGTTAAATTAGCAGGATGAAGATGAAGGGAGAATGTAGGGATGTATACAACTATGTTCATACATTGCCATGTTTCAGTAAGAAATATGCCAAAATCTTTTTTTATTTCGTTTGCAAAATTGGCTTGGCAGATGGCGTGCCAGTGAACTTGTGGGTAATGGTAGTTCAGTCTAAGCTGGTGGGCACAGCTTGAGAGGTCTGTGCAGTGCTGTCACATGAGGGAGCAAGAGATTATGCAGATGTCAAGCAGGCTATGTTGACTGCTTATGAATTGGTCTGAGAAGAATATAGACATCGGTTCAGAAATATAGAGACGAACCAGGTCCGACTTATATTGAGTTTGAAAGAAATAACCACAGCCATTTTGATAAATAGGTGCAGGCCTTAAAAATGGATAAGACCTGTAAGGCTCGAAGGGAGATTATTCTGCTGGAGGAGTTTAAAGACTCACTTCCAGAGATAGTAAGAATTCATGTGAATGAACAGAAAGTTCAAGAAGTGAGAAGCGCAGCAGAAATGGCAGTCAAGTATGCATTGGTGCATGAGATGAAATTTAGCTTCTGGGAGGATTTTCATCCTGTGAGGGATAGAAATTGGGAGAAAGGGAGATCCTGCACTACAAAATATAGAGTAAAGCACACTGGCAAAAGTTTACCACAGGTTGAAAAAAAAAGTCCAAAGGGGTTGAAAGGAAGTGAAAGGCCTCAGGTCTCACTATAATGTAGTGGAACACATAAAATTACAATACCGATGGTTTAAAAAGGGCACTGAGGAAAGGTGTTTTCACTGCAGTAAACCGGGACACACTGTGCTGGGCATTGATGGACGACACTTTGGGAAAAGTTGTGGTAAAGGTGTTTAAGCCAAACGTATTAGTGAACCTGGTAAAGGACACCCCAAGTAGAGCGGAAGAGGTGCAGGAGAGTGCTCAGCCTAGACAGGGGCTGTGTATAGAGTTGGTGCCTGATCTCTATAAAGAGTTTGCCTCTGTCGATAAACCTTACAAAGAAAAAATGGGGTGTGGGGGGAGGACAAGAAGTTATAATTTTGCATGATACGGGATCTGTTCAGTATCTAATAGTTGAGAAGTGAGGAGCCGGAAAGTCACAACAGATCAGGCAGCATCCGAACAGCAGGACAATCGACATATCAGGTATAAACCCATCGTCAGGAATGTGGCGGGGGGAGAAGGGGGCTGAAAGATAAACAGGAGGTTAGGAGCTGGGCTGGCGGGAGGGTCATTGAGAGGGCGATAGGAAGATGTAGGTGGGAGTGATAGTGATATTTCAGAAGGGAGGTTGGAGTAGACATGTGGGAAGTAAGATGGACAGTTCGAACAGCTCAAAGGGGCAGTGTTAATTTGAATGGTTGGATCTGGGATGAGGTTGGGGCAGGGAAGTTTTGGAAATTGGTGAAGTCAACGTTGATGCTGTATAGTTTGACGGTTTCAGCTGTCCTACCATCTTTCCACTTCACTCTCCTCTCCGACCTATCACCATCAGACTCACCTACATCTACATATCGCATTCTGATCTACCTTCCACCCAGCTCCAGACCCACCCTCCTATTTAATTCTCAACCCCCTTCCCCCTCCCTTACCACCGACTTTCCTGATGAAGAACGTATGCCTGAAACGTCAACTCTCCTGCCCATCGGATGCTGCCGACCTGTTGTGCTTTTTCAGCCTCACAATTTTCTACTCTGATCTCCAGCATCTGCGGTCCTCACTTTCCCTCGTCCTCTAATAGTAAGAGATGGAAGTATTTTCATTCTTTCTGACATGTAACTCAAGAGCCTGATAATTTGTGAAATGGGGACAGAAATTAAGCATTCCCTTGTGTAACATTACGTTGGAGTGCCGAATCAAGGTTGGGGAAGTAACAGTGAGTGTGAGTGACAGAGTGTCAGTTCCAGGAAAACAGTTTGTTCCTGGGATTGATTTAGCAGGATTCAATGTGGGAGAGGCACCCCTTGTGGTGGAGAAGCCAAAGTAAAACTATGGAACTGGGGAATTAAAAGTAAAATACCCAGGGATATTTCCAGACTGCGTAGTAATAAGATCCCACTGTCATACGTTACAACAGGAAGGAAAACTGAAAGAAAACGCCAAAGGAGTTGATGCAAGGAAGACTCAGGCTAAAGCATTTCTAGTAGCTGGAATTCCCTCGGACGTGGTTAATTTTTTTTGTACATGTCATACATGCCAAATGGTAGATACGTCACAGTCAGCATTAAAACCAGCACCTTTGTTGCCAATTACTGTATTCGAATAAACCTTTCACGTGGGTTATGATAAATTGTGGGGCTCCCCTTTCTAAAATAAAATTGGAAAGCAATATCTGCTGATCATAATGGATGTGTCTATCCGATTTCCAGGGATAATTTCATTATTGGGTGCGAAGGCAAAAGGTGTGGAGGAGGAGTTGCTAGCTTTCTTTACTCACTGTGGGCTACACTGTGTGATTCAGTCAGACCAAGGGTCTCATTTTACCGCTCAGCTGTTTAAGGACGTCATGGATAGCTTCAAATCAGCAGTTTAAATGAAGTGCATGGTAACCCGAATCCCAGGGGGCCTTGGAAAGTTGGCATCAGATGCTGAAGACCATGTTAACAGCGTACTGTCAGAATTACCCGAATGATTGGAATAAAGGCATCCCATTGTATTGTTTGCCATTAGAGATGCCCCAAATAAATCTACTCAGTTTACTTCCTTTGAGTTAATATTCATTCATAAAGTGAGAAGCCCTTTGAAATTAATTATATATAATTTGTCAGGACCGAAGTTGGAGATCTCACACTTGGATTATGTATCTGAGGTGAGGGAGAAATAAGATGGAGTAGGTGAGTTACCTGAAGAGGGCACAGCACAGAGTGAAACAGGTGGCAGATAAAAACTCTGAAACTTTGACGATTTCTTTTGGTGATGACGTGTTAGTATTGCCACCAGTGGTAGGAAACCACTTCAAAGCCAGGTTTAGTGGCCCCTTACAAGTTAACAAAATTGTTGAGTCTGTTAAACTATGTGATTAAGATACCGGATATGATAAAAAAAGTTAGAGAGTGTCATGTGAATGAATAATGCTCCAGATGCATTTAACACTCAGAAACAGAGTTGTGGTCAGATGAACACATTGTGCAGCTTATCTGTATGATGTCGTGATCTTTAGCAAGTGATTGAAAGCTCACATGTTACAGTCAGCAGAGCATTTTGAACGATTACAAGAAGCAAACTTGTTAATAAACTTAAAGAAAACAGAATTCGTGAAGTTAGAGGTGATGTTCTTGGGACATTACAGTGTACATGGAGGGTTGACCCCATGGAAAATAAAGACGAAGGGCTTTGAGGAATTTCCACGACCATCCTCGAAGAAAGAGGGACTTCGATTTTTGGAACTGAGTGGATTCTATCGGAAGTTTGTTGCAAACTTCAGCAGCGTATTGGCACCACTGATGGATTTATTAAAGAAGAACACAGAATTGTGGTGGACAGAACAATGCCAGAGGCATTTGAGATTTTAAGGCAGGATTAATCACCGCATCAGATTTAGATACACCAATTATTTTGAAAACCTTTGAAAATTGTGTCTGATGCTCTGGATATAGGGCTCGGAGATGGATTGATACAGAAAGATGATGATGGAACTGAATGGCCAATTGACGACTTGTCGAAAAATCTCAATATCCACCAGAAAAAAAAAACCAAAATCTCAATTTTTGAACAAGAATGATTAAGTTTCACACTGGCCTGACAATACATTAATGTGTATATGATAAACAAATTGTCGGAGATGGTTGTGGACAATGACAAATCTCTCGCATTTTTTAGAATGTTTAAAGACCAGAATATGACACAATTTCATTGGAATCTTACCTTACCGACTTTAAACTTACAAAATGTACAGGCTGTGGCTCCTACAATGTGATAGCAGATGTGTTATCGCGGATTTAAAAGAAAACGTTTAGATAAGATTTGACTTATATAGGTGTGCAGAATTAATATGAATGATATAACTGAGATTAATACTGTTGAATCTAATAATAATGGGTTTAAGAATTAGAGGAAAAGGAATGATGCCATCTTTTAATTCTGATGGCTCACTTTCTTTTCTGAAGGGGGGACGTGTTATGAAGCCGAAAGCATGTCTGGTCACTTTAAGACAGAATGGGTCTTGTTGAATAAAAAGTACAGTGACAGATGTCAGTTAAAGATCAGTCTGATCCACATGTCACAATTAGCTGGGAAATGGATACCTGAGTTTTGGTTGCTGCATTGTTGGCAATTCAACTACAACCAAAGGATACAAGAAGCCGACGGAATTTGAATTTATTCTTCGGACACATGGAAAGCAATCCAATTATGAGAATTATTGTATCATGGCAAGTATATAAACCCAGCATTTTGAACACTAGAGGCAGAGCCACTGCCATCCAACAGCAGAGTTACTGCTGTACAGCAGAAGTGCTAACTGACTATCTCAAACACTCTCTATCAAAGATAAATGTTCATGTCAAACCTACTTGCAGCAAGAAAAACATGACCAAGGAAGATCAGCAGCTGGAAGAGTGAACTCAGAGGGGAAGATAGAGACTGTGTGATCTTGAGATTGTAATGTTTAATATGTGGGTTGATGTTAATGTACCCAACCACATCTGCTGGCAGATCATCCACATACCATCCTCTGTGTAAAGAAGTGGTCCCTCAGATTCTCTTTTATTTCTTCCCCTCTAGCCTTAAACTGATCTCCTCCACTCCTCGATTCTTTACACCTTGGAAAAAGACTGATAGCATTAACCCTATCCATACCCCTCATGATCTTATACAGCTCTATCAGGTCCCACCCCGCCCCCAGTCTCCTTCACTGTCAAGAAAAGGTGCTAGCTTGTCCACCCTCTCCCTATAACTCAGATCATTGGATCCTGGCAATGTCCTTGTAAATTTCTTCTGCACTTTTTCTAATTTAATAACATCCTCCCCATAACAAGGTGACAAAACTGACACAATACTCCAAGTGCGGCCTTAACAAAGTCCTGTGTAACTGCAACATAAGGTCCCAACTTCTACACTCAAAATCCTGCCTGATGAAGGCCAGTGTGCCAAAAGCCTTCTTCTCTGCCCTGTCGACCTGTGAATCGGGGAACCGTGCACCTGAAACCCAAGGTCTCTCTGCCCACTACACCCCTTAGGCCCTCCCATTCACCATGAAACTGCTATCTTGAATTGAGTTTCCAAACTGCAAGACGTCACCCATCTATATTAAACTCCATTTGCCATTACTCGGACCACTTCCCCACCTGATTAAGATCCTGCTGCGATTTCTGATAAAATTCCTCACTGATCATGCTCCCACTTATTTTACTGTCATCTGCAAACTGGATAATCATATCTTGTACATTCTCAACCAATTCATAGATAACAAATAGCTATGGACCCAGCCTCCAGTCTGACAAGCATCTTTCACTCTGCTTCCGACCATCAAACCAACTGTGTAACCAATTGGCCCGTTCGCCCAGCATTCCACGTGATGGAACCTTCCAGAGCAGCCTGCCATGTGGAACTTTATCAAAGGCCTGACTGAAATCCATAGAGACTATGTCTACCGCTCTGCCCTCATCAAGCTTCTTGGTCACTTCATCAAAGAACTCTAACAAATTTAGGAAGCATGATCTCCCACTCACAAGTCTATGCTGACTGCTCCGAATCAAACCCTGTGTTAGTAATGGGTGCTGTCAATGTTATGCTGTCCTTCATGGTAAGATGATTCACGTACATAAGTAAAGCCATCTTCCTGCTGTTGTAGAGCTTTGCTGAGAGAGCATTAGGGGCATTCTCTATGGATTTGATCTCCTTTGTAACGAATAATCTCCTTACCACAGACACAGTAACATGAGGATAGAGTAAAGAAGCTGAATGTTTAATCTGTAGGGCTGTGAGAGACAAAGAAATGGTGACGCTGAAACACGAGGAGTGGCAGCGATCATTTACTTCCAAAAGAGACATTGATAGGTGAGAAATTCAATACTTTACCCGGATTGATTGGTTTTACTTATTGTCCCGTGCACCTCAGTACAGGGAAAAATTTTGAGCAGTGGAGGCAGATCATAGTAAGCATGGCCAGACAGATCATAGGGTGGAAATAGACTTGGACAGAGTAAGGCATACAGGTTACACTGCACAGGACGTGCAATAGACAAGATCAACATCAACACGGTCAGCATTGTTTGAACTTAGTGACTCCACTCATCAGCCTAACGTGACTTTCCTAATAGTTTATATGCCTTCACTTACTCTCCCCACGTTATTGTGCAGTCAGCGTGTGAACCCGTACTGAACGTCAGGTTATTCACAATCCCCAACAGCAGCCACAATACGTTCCATCTGAAACAGGTAGCCATTCCCACCCATTTCCACCTTACATAGAGAACACCAGGCTGTCTTCTCGGAGATGGAATGTGCCTTCTTGAGACTTCACACAAGATGTATGGCTTCTCTCCTCACCACTGGAAAACCACGTTAAAGTCCCACGTGTGTATCATAAGCAACGGAGCCAAGAGGAACAACGTGGAGCAGTCTGTCTGTCCAGCCTCTGCTCCACCTGTTCAACATGTTAGAGCATCAATTAGGAGACAGTGAGGACTGCCGATGCTGGAGAACAAAGTCGAGTGTCGATTGCTGGAAAAGCACAGTAGGTCAGGCAGCATCCGAAGAGCAGGAGAATCAATGTTTCGCGCATGAGTCTCTCATCAGGAATCAGCATCAATTGCCTCATTCAGTCTCTGTGTAAGTACCTTGAGGGGGGAATGGCCTCTTACTGTTCCTGTGAAAGTGACTCAAGGGGCTGAATGGCCTCATCCCATTGCTGTATAAGTGACCAAAGGGACTGAATGGCTTCTTCCTCGTCCGATTTGACAGGGACAAGGGCCGGTTTGGGTTGCCCCTGGTTCCTGCTTGACAGCTCGAAGTGATGACAAGTGTGAAGATGTGAAGCTTTAAGAGGTTATTTTGTCCTGTTTTTTTTTAAGTGAGAGATTGTATGATCATGACCAAGCTGGGTAGTTAAGACCACTTGAGTAAACAGCGAGGGAGGCCTTTATTTTAATGCAGCCTGAATGCGTGTGGCCAACTCTCACAAATTACGATCTCTGTGTTTTTGGTTTCTCAGTAACATCAGAAACTGTAGGCGTCTCCACAGAGTTGGAAGCTTCAGTGAGCTCTCACTGCATTTTCCCTTGGTGCTGTTTTTAATTCCTGGATTACAGAAATGTTTGTAACAATCTGTTTCTGAATTTTCCTTTCTGCCAATGGCTGTGTTTATGGGATTTCAAAATATTGGAACAGTTCATTAGTAATAGTTCCTAGATCCATTATTCTGTTAACTTGGCCAATAGAATTACGTTATTCTAAGTTCCTCTTTCTATGGTTTCATTTTCTCTTCCGTGTTTCAGTCGATGGTGTTTTGCTTCACACCGAGTCGTTTGACCATTCACATTGCATCTGGAACAGACACTTTACATTCCCTTGAAGATAAGAAAATATTAGAGTCTAGGCTATTGCTTTCAAATATTTTCGAGGGGCTCTGGTGTGGTCCATCACACTAGACTCCTTCTCTTCCTGAGTAATAGGCTGGAGGCACTGAATGGGCTGTCCCTGTTCTTCTCCAATAGTGTCAATGGCTGAATGGCTTCCTCATAATCCTACGAAACCAGCGTGAGGAGCTGAATGAACTCTATTTTTACTGTCGCAATGTGTTGTGTCAGGCAGTGTTGTTACATGAATGTTACAGACACTTTAACAGCACACGCCTCAATGGAGTCTGGGTCTTGCTGCTCATGGACACAGAGCAGCTTGTGCTCCATGCAGGAGCTGACAGGGGACAAAATGTTCTGAACATTGTGGAATCTTCAGTGACCAACCCAACTTCTGATCTTATGGTGGGGAGGGTGGGGAGGGTGGGGAGGGGGAGACATTGATGAAGCAACTGAAGCTGTTTGTGAAGAGAAAGCTACCTGAGGATCTCCCACAGAGGTGACCCATGACTGAGATGATGAACATCTTCCTTTGTGCCATGTTTGACTCCGAATACTGGAGAGTTTACTCTGATTCTCATTATGTCCAGTTTTGTTAAGCTCCTTGATGTCAACAGGAGCCAACTACTGCCTTGATATCAGGGCCAGTCATTTGTACCTGAACCCCTGTCTCAACCTCTTTTGTACACATCATCAGGCCATGATATAGGAGCATCAAGGGTTTTCTTCAAACAGGTGGGATTGAATGTCAGGATTTCACTTCTCAAGAGTGGTGGGGAGCGAGATGACTGAAAGTATTTGCAGAGGAGGTAGATGTATATTGACCTATCAGAGAGTTGGGTGCTATGAAGAATTGGGCATGAAAGAGGATTGGAGACAAAGAGCAGATCATCCACGAACTTAGTAAAGGGCAAGGCAGGTTTGGGGAGTTAACGGCCTGCCCCTGTTTCTGATGTTCTCACATTCTGTTATTGGAAAGTTAGTGGGTGTTATTTTCCTGAATGTTATGTTATTGCATATTGCAGTCACGGAGATCAGACGATTTTGTGATGCATCTCTGGGTGAGGTATGGGGGATTTATTCTCAGTGAATCAGGGTCTACAACATGACCAACAAATGGAGCACAAGCTGCAGAGAGGGGAAGCTCTGTAAAGAGAGATGGGGGCCTCTTTCATACCCGTGCCTGGATTTTGCCATTACATTTCCCAAATCACTTCAAAGCTGTGGGACAGTATTGAGAGGCTGAATGGTCTCCTCTGTTTCTGTACACCAGGTTATAGGCGTAAGTTGCCTCCAACTGTTGATGTCTAGCAGGTTTTGAGGGGCTGAATGGAACACCGAAACATCGGACTGAGGAGCAGAAGTGGGTCATTGGATACTTTGAGCCTTCTCCCCCAGGCACGAAGATTGTGTCTATCAGGTTGTGGTCTTAGCCCCACTTTCCTGTCTGTATCCCATTATGCGTGGCTCACTTTCCTGTCAAATATTTAACTAATGTATCTTTCAATAAATGTGAACACAGAGGCACGATAAACTTCCAGTGAAGAGAATTCCCACTTGAAAGGTCCTTTCAGAATTTTTCATCATCCCTCTTATAGAATCAGAGAGGCATGCAGAACCGAAACAGACCCGTTAGTCCAATCTGTTCACTCTGATGAGATATCAAATCTGATCCAGTCCCATTTGCCAGCATTTGGCCAATATCCTCCTCTTTCAGACTCTTTTTTAATGTGCGATTGTAACCTTCTTCAGCACTTCCTCTGACAGCACTTTCTGTACACACACCACTCTCTATGTGAAACATTTACCTTCAAGTCCCTTCTAATTTATTCGCCCTCTCACCTTCAAACTATGGTCTCTTGTTCTCGACTCCCCTAGAACGTGTCTATTCAGAATATCCATGCCCCTGATGATTTTATAAACCTCTATAATGTCACCCTTCAGACTCTAACACTCCAGGGGGAAACACCTCAACCTAATCAGCCTCTCGCTAAAGCTCAAACCTCCAGTCCTGGGAGATCCGTGTAAGTCATTTCTGCAGGAAACCTAGTTGTGTGCAGTATTTTTAAAGTGGCCTCACCAACATCCTGAACAGATGCAACATGCCACCACAACTCCTATACTCAATGCTCTTACTGATTAAAGGTTATGTGCCAAATGTGTTCAGCAACAGTCTGTCTTCCTGCGACTCCACTTTTAAGGAACAATGTACCTGCAGCCCTATGTTCCTTTGTTCCACAACACTCCCCTGGACCTTACCATCAAGTGTATAATTCCTGCCCTGATTTGCTTTCCCAAAATGCAAAACCTCGTATTTATCTAAATTAAACTTCATCTGTCACTCCTTGTCCCTTTGTCCCATCTATTTTTAGTTTCGTTGTACTCTGAGATAATCGACTACACCACCTTTCTGATGTAATCTGTAAACTTACTAACTATGGCCCCAATATTCGCATCTAAATCCATAATATAAATTCTGAAATGCAGTGAACTCAGTACTGATTCTCACAGCACACTACTGCTCACAAGCCTCCAGTCTGAAAAATATCCCTCTTCCTTCAAGCCAATTGTGACTAGCTTCCTCTGTATCGCATGTGACTGAAACTTAGGAGTCTGTCTACCAATCAGAATATTGTGAACACCTTACTGAGGTCCATATAGACAATGTCTACCAAACTGCCTTCATCAATCTTCTTTGTCACCTCTTCATAAAACTCAACCAAATTAATGAGACATGATTTCCCATGCAGAAAGCCACGTAATCTACCCCGATCAGCCCTTGCCTTCCCAAATGTATGTCAATCCTGTCCCTCAGAATCCCCTCCAACAACTCACCCACCACCGACATCAGGCTCACCGGTCTATAGTTCCTCGGCTTTTGGGGTCACTGTTTCCTTTTCTAGTCCCACTGCTCCACTGCTCAAAACAAATGTTAAATGTTACCAGGTTGGTGATATGGCCGATGATATCGGTCTCAGACTGGGTCAGGGTCAGTTTTAGCAACACGTCAGGCTAGTTTCTTTAATCTGCTCAAATAGCACGTTTAGAATCCAGAGCAACATTACTCAAACTATGATGAAAAGATGGGAGAAAGTGACGACTGAAGATAGTGGAGATCAGAGCTGAAAAATGAGTTGCTGGAAAAGCGCAGCAAGTCAGGCAGCATCCAAGGAAGGGCTGAAGAAGGACTCATGCCCGAAACGTCGATTCTCCTGCTCCTTGGATGCTGCCTGACCTGCTGCGCAGTTCCAGCAACACATTTTTCAGCTATGATGGAAAGATGCATGGCAAACTGTTTGGATATGGCAAATAAAGAATCGATATTTCCCTTTCTAAGCACACACACACACACACACACACACACAGACACACACACACACACACACACACACACACACACAGACACACACACACACACAGACACACACACACACACACACACACACACACACACACAATCTTTGTCTCAATGAAGTCTGGGTCTTGCTGCTCATGGACACAGACCAGTTCAGGAGCTGTTACTCATGACAAAAGGAAAAAAAGAGACATTGTCCAAAATATGATTCTGCTTCTGAAGATATTCCACTCACACAAGCTGCAGGCAATGGGATTTCATCCTGGAACAGTTGGATTTGGCTGAACTCCCTTTGCATTCGGCAGTGAGGAGGTTCCAATGAATTCTGGTCAGGGATAGCCTAAAGGTTAGCACAGTGGCTCAGAGGTTAGCACTGCCACCTCACAACACCAGGGTTTGATTTCAGTCTCGGGTGGCTGTGTGGAGTTTGCGCCTTGTCTGTGTGAGCTTTTAATGGTTGCTCCAGTTTCCTCCCACAATCCAAAGCTGTGTAGTTCAGGTTGATTGGTCAAATTGTCTGTAGTCTTCGGCCATTTCTAGTTGAGGTGCACTACTCAGGGCTAACTGTAAGGGAACGGTCCTGGGAAGTTTACTCTTTGGAAGTTTGGTATGGACTTGTTGGGCCAAAGGGCCTGTTTCCACACTGCAGGGATTCTTTAAAAATGAGAATGGTGACGATGACAGTAGAGGTTTTGTTTTAGC
Organism: Chiloscyllium punctatum; assembly: GCF_047496795.1. NCBI lineage: Eukaryota > Metazoa > Chordata > Chondrichthyes > Orectolobiformes > Hemiscylliidae > Chiloscyllium > Chiloscyllium punctatum. The sequence continues at coordinate 646,751 of NW_027309886.1, read as the reverse complement.
TCGTGTACATTGCTGTGCTGAGGAATAATGAAGGCGAGAGAGTGCAATGGGCTGTTCCTGCTCGGGAAGATTACATTTTCTCTCTCTCTGCGTTGAATCACACAATAATGTCATCCTCTCTCAAACTGGACCATGTGAGGTACATTGTCCAAACTATGTCTCCATCACATTCCCTGCTCCATGCAGGTGCATCATTGCTGCTGTCATAAACAGAGCCATACTCTATGCATAAAATGGTCTCGGTCCATTTGAAGATATGTTTATATGTCCCTGCGTCATGAGAAAATAAAATGTTTAATGTATTTAGAATACCTGCGTAAAAAAGAATACAATTTTTTCAACAAATACAGGAATTGCTGGGAATGTCAGCAGGTCTGTCAGCATCCAGATGCTTTTTACTTGTTGTAGCTGTACCTGCCTCCACCACTTCCTCTGGCAGCTCATTCCATACGCTCACCACCTTCTGTGTGAAAAGGTGACCTTTAGGCCTCCTCAAAATCTTTCCTGTCTCACTTTCCACCAATGCCCTCTAGTTTTGGATGCCCCTAACCTGGGGAAAAACCCTGACTACTCACCCAATCCATGACCGTTCTGATTTTATAAATCTTTACTGCTGCGAAATGTGACTCCAATCAACACTAATTGATTGTCATGCTGCGCCTGAATTCTGAAATGCAATGACACCTCTTCCTTCTACATCATGTCACAATTCTAAATCCATTTTAACCAGTTTGTTTAGATGTATCCTGAGACACTTCTGTGGGCTTTACACCTCGACCGTTGTGCCCGGAGGTAGTGACACTTATCAACACTCTGCAATTCCCCTAAAGCTGTAACAGTTTTCTCCTGTGTGTTTCTTCATCAGCCTATTCTGACATGCTATGACATACCTCTGCAACAGGCAGGACTTGAATCCAAGCCTTCTAGTCCAGAGCTAGGAACACTGCCACACAAGGTCAGGAACTGGAATCAAACCCAGAGCTCTTGTTCGGAGGCAGGGACACGACCATTTCAAGTGCCAGCTTTCAGGTCTGTGTGGATTTATCATAAACCGGTTACCCTTACTAAACAATACTTTGTATTGTTAAACAGATGCAAGATATTTGTCTCAAATGTAGGATATTGACTGCACGTGCTGTGCCATCGAAATTAATTTGAACGTTTTTACTTGCTATTATCTGTCGTCTGAAGATAAGCAGAACATATCCGGATTTATCTCGCCCCATGGTTTGTCAGTATTTCATTCACTGTGTCTGGTGTGTGTTAGGATTTTTGTTGGTCTGTTGACAACATTATTCGACTCCCTCCGTGGGAATCTAGCAGTATTTCATTTGCTCGCACTCGTGTGTGTGGGGCAGGATTTCAGTTGTTTCTTGGGAGTGTGACGCTATGACAATCTCAATGTTTGTAAGTGGCACCAAACCGTGAAGAATTGTAAAGTCTATGGAGGACAGTGTGAAACTCTAACAGTACAATCACTTATTGGTGTAGTTTTGGGGCAGATGGGGATCAATGCAGAGCTGTGTGAGGTGATGCACTTTGGTAGGAAGGACAATGCAAAACAAAATAAAACAGGCTGTGCTGTTATAAAGAGGCTACAGGAGCAGAGAGTGTTGCGTGTATATGATCACAGATTGTTGAAGATATCAGGGCAGGTGGGGAGAGCAATGACTATCACAGATTAGTTTCAGTATCTGAGCTGTTTACAGGAGGAGGTGTAGGAGGGAACCTCCGTGCTCCCTTCCTGGGAGGTGGTGGTGACGATGTGTTGTGAGCCCACCCTCCAGCCCACCGAGACCGTGGGGATTCCATTTCTACCAGCTCGACACAAAACGGAGATGGCATCAGGGCCACAGCTTCTAAGTTTTGCCGGGGGAAACAGAGCTGCCAGTGGGTTTAAAGTGAGAATTGCCCTTCACTGAACATTGCTCCTTACTCGGTCGCTGGGACGTGAATGGTTCAAAATCTCCACACGAGGCGTACCGGTCCTCTCTGGCTTGGAACAGGGTCCTCCCCACATGGCGGGGGGAGGAGGTGAGGCAACGGATATCGGGCACTCCACCACCCGGCTTGGCCCTTACTGTTCAATTCCAGGCTGTTTCTCCTGGAATGGGAGAAAGGGAGGCTGGGAGGGTGGGCGTGGGTGGCCCTGCCGTTAGTGCTGGTGTAGGTGGGGGGACAGGTTCATGGTGAGGTGTCCGAAGGGAGTCAGTCCACAGTGTTGTATGCATGCAATGTTATTAGTGGAGGGGGAAAAAGTGAGGGAGAGAGAGAGAGAAGGAGAGAGAGAGAGAGAGAGAGAGAGAGAGAGAGAGAGAAGATGCTGCATGCAGCAGTGAGAGTGGTGGAGCATGAGCCTTGTTCGGGGGTCGGTGCTATAACAAATATACAGTGAATGTGAGGGAGCAGAGAGAACACGGTGACGCTCATTCTGACAGAGCGGGAAAGATTATTGATGCTTGTCCTGCATTGCTGGGCATTTCTTCAGGCCACAGATACTGCACTGAGCTGGGTGGTGAGCTCAGACCATGCTCAGTGGGTATAGTGGTGTTGCCCATTCTGGGAAGAGAATGGTCCCCCTCTGTACGAGCCCATCCACCAACACCTCCGTGCCCCTGTCGACGAATCGTGGTGTAATTGCCCCTTATCTGCCATGCTCGGTTAAACTGTGCATGGCAGCTCCTAATGGAGAAAGCTCAAACATGTGCCCATTGGCCTGTATAAGTGGCACCATTGCCAGGGATGACCGAATATCCAGGGGCATCCGGGCGATGGTGAGTACCTCCAGCCATGATGGGTGGGAGAATCGGGCTGGTATTGAATGAGAGGGACACCATTGGGGTGGGGTGGGGTGGGTATTTAATGAGGTGATTCCGATATGATAGCACCAGGAAACGAGCTCAGCCTCGTGCAGTTAATCCCTCGGTCACACTCAAGGAAAATCAAACAAAGGGAAAGTATTGTTAGAATCTGCCCAATGAGTCATCGATTCTGTTGAAATTAATTCCAGTTACAAAGATGCAGAACAAATGCTCATCTGACTTCACACCAATATCCCTTTTTTCCCATCGTTCCTGGGAAGACTGGCTCATGTTACAGAATTCTGTCAAAGTGTCAAAATTTCAGCATTCTGCAACCTGGGAACATATCCTTCCATGACACTGTCTCTCAGTCACCCCCTCTCTGCCTATACCCCAAACCCCTTCCATGCGGTTATATTTAAATTTATTGCCCCGCCATCTCTCTGGCAGTGACGTTCACACCTACAGCACCGGCTTGTCAGGGCACAATGGGGAAATGGAGCTGTAAATAGGTGTGAGCTGCATAACCTGTCACTTCCAGCATGGGCTGCATGTTTCCCCACACTGGGCAGGGATCTAACACAGTGTTACCAGCTATGCACTCGGGTGGGGTACACAGTCCTACATGCAGGCAGTGTAACTGCTCCTGGTTTACAGATCAATGCACTGGGGTGATGTACACAGTCCTGCCTGTTGGGAGGGGAACTGCTCCTGGTTTACAGATCAATACACCGGGGTCGTGTACACAGTCCAACATGCTGGGATGGGAACTGCTCCTGGTTTACAGATCAATGCACTGGGGTGTGTTACACAGTCCGACATGCTGGGGGAGGGGGTGTAACTGCTCCTTGTTTACATGGGTGATCACTGCACAGATCGCTGTGCTGGTCAGACTATCTGGTTGAGCTTCATAGATAATGTAATGATGTGGTCAGTGCAGCTCCCGGTGCTGGACAGAAATGTAGCCTGTGCAAAGTATATCACGTTGGTGGGGTGGGTAGGGGAGAAAGGTGATGGACAGGTCAAGGAGATCCTTCGAACGTTCTGTCCCCAACATTCTATAACTGACATTCCCAGGAACGTTCTGTCCCTGACATTCTATAACTGCCATTCCCCGGAACGTTCTGTCCCTGACATTGTTTGTGAATGGCCGGACGTCAGTGAATTGAAGAAACGATAAGATCCCGAGGGAAGAGATCCCGTTCCAGGGAGAAGGAGACACTGTTCCGAAGGCCCCTCAGGGAGTTAAAGGGGTGAATACGTTTTCCCTGCGTTTACATTTCTTCACGACACAGGATCAACCACAATTTAGACCAAAACACAGAAATTCCCAAACTCCGTTTGTCTTCAGGAAACTGGGAGAGAATACTACAACGTTCCCACCCTCCGTATTAGGAACTGGGAAGGAGTGACCTGTGTCTGCTCTCGAGTGATCGAGTGTGTGGGAATGTTCTAGAAACCATCTGTCCTTATGGATGTGTCTCTGTATGTTTGGGGAGGGAGGATTTCTTGTGGTTTACGTCAATTTTTGTCAGTAATTCTGACCTTCCCATTTGTTATTCCAGCTCCAATTATTTTAATAAATCCCTGAATACAGGGACACATCTGAAAATCTCACTGGGTCCCCGATCAAACGGGTCCCTTTGCCTCCAGGCTGATGGATAATGTGTTTGTTTTCCTTCCTCACAGTTATCGTAGTGACCATCTACGTCCTGCTTTATAAAGATTGTGGATTGTCTCCATGTGTCAGACGTTACCTGGGGGCCATGGCAGCGGCGGATCTCCTGGTCATTATCCTCGACCTGATCCTGAGACATATTCCCATTGTTTATCGGGAACAGTTTTATTTCCTGATGTACACCGTCCCCGTGTGTAATATCCACGCCGTCCTGCTTTATGCAGCCACTGACTGCTCTGTCTGGTTCACCGTCACTTTCACCTTTGATCGGTTTGTGGCCATTTGTTGCGAGAAGTTGAAAAGTAAATATTGCAGTGAGAAAACGGCGGCTGTGGTTCTGGGAGCAGTGACTGCGCTGAGCTGTTTAAAGAACATTTTCTGGTACTTTATGCTCACGGTTCGGTATCGGCTGGGGAACCGCCCCTGGTTTTGTGATGTAACATATGCTGTTCAATACTCCATTGTCTGGGCCACAATCGAGTTCCTCCACAACATTCTAACCCCGTGTGTCCCATTTCTCCTGATTCTGCTGCTCAATGTTCTCACTGTCAGACACATTTTAGTAACCAGCAGAGCCCGCAGGAGACTCCGCGCTCACACCAATGGGGACGCTCAGTCTGACACTGAAATGAGAAACCGAAAAAAATCCATCATTTTGCTGTTTGTGATCTCGGCCAATTTCATCCTGTTATGGTCAATGTTCATGCTATATTCTATATGGAACCGGATGTGGTATTTTGGGTATCGGTCTGTTTATCTCAATTGGTATATGCAGGAATTGGGCTTCATGCTGCAGCTCCTCAGTTGCTGCACAAACACCGCGATTTATGCAGTGACCCAGACTAAGTTCAGGCAGCAGCTGAAGAATGTGCTGAAATATCCCTTCACCCAAATCCATCCATCCATCAAATTCCCTCATTAATCAATCCATCCGGGATTTTCTCATTTCAGTTCAGTGTTTCAGCGATGGAGCAGCCTGTCACTATGGTAACAGACTGAGGGTAGCGCTGGTTTGTCCATCCTTATCCCACAGAGGGGTTACAGGGAAACATTTCAATGTTTCTCACAACTCAGGGGCCAGTGAGAAAAGGCAGCATCCCACTGACTGAATCCATCACTTCCAATTTGCAAACAATAAAAATGTTGATTAAAGCGTGCCGAGCAGCAGAGTGACCGATTTTGTTGTGTGTCTCTGTGTTGGAGAAGCTGAGCTGGAGAGAGACAGACTCAGCCCCAAGTCCTGGTCCTCAGGGAAGGGGAAGGTACTGCGCCCTGAGCTCATGAGCTGGGTTTAACTCCCTCTGTTCCTCCATTCCAACCTGGCCTCCCCATTTCCTCTCCCCCACTCTCTCCACCTACCTCCACTCTTTCCTCTCCCCACTCCCCTGCACTCTCTCTCTCTCCTGCCGTCTGCTCCTTCCCGCAATTCCGTCTCTACACCATTTTCCCCCTCCTCCCACCTCCCACATCTCTCTATCATCTCACAATCACCCCTCCAAATATATGCAGACAAAGTACCAACCACGACCTCCGTCCCCAGTATCTGGATCAGAGGGACAGGGACGCGTCAGGGAGACAGACTGCGTCAGAGAGGGAGGGGCAGAAGGGAGAGAGATTTAGTCAGAGAGAAACAGAGGGAGGTGGGGAGAAAGACAGAACGAGGTAGGGGGATCGAGGGTGAGAGAATATGGAGAGTGAGTGAAGGAGCAGGGAGAGAGAGAGAGAGAGAGAGAGAGAGGCAAGGGAGAGATAAGGCGAGGGAGAGAGAAAAAAATAGGGGAGGACATAATGAGAGAGGGGTCAGAGAGTGCGGGACAGAGAGGGACAGAGAGAGAGTGTGGACAGAGAGAGTGGTACAGAGATAAAAAGGGGACAGAGAGAGGGGGACCGAGAGTTGGGGACAGAGAGAACGGGAGAGAGAGGGGGACAGAGAGAGGGGTTCAGAGAGAGGGGGGGACAGAGAGAGGGGTCAGAGAGAGGGGTCAGAGAGAGGGGGAAAGAGAGAGTGGGACAGAGAGAGAGAGGTACAGAGAGAAAGGGAGGACAGAGAGAGGTGGACAGAGAGATTGGGACAGAGAGAACGGGAGAGAGAGAGGGAGGACAGAGAGAGGGGTACAGAGAGAGTGGGACAGAGAGAGGGAGGACAGAGAGAGAGTGACAGAGAGAGAGAGGGGGGGACAGAGAGGGGGGACAGAGAGACGGAGACAGAGAGAGAGGTACAGAGTGAAAGGGAGGACAGAGAGATAAGGACAGAGAGAACGGGAGAGCGAGGGGGACAGAGAGAGGGGGAATGAGAGAGGAAACAGAGAGAGGGGACAGGGAGTGGGGGACAGAGGGGAAAGAGAGTGGGGAATGGAGAGAGTGAGGGACAAATGGGGGACGGGGGGACAGAGTAGGAGGTGACAGAGAGTGGAGAGAGTGAGAGGGGGACACAGAGAGAGGGGGGACAGACAGAGGGTGTGGACAGAGAGAGGGGGAAAGAGAGAGGGGGCAGAGAGAGGGGGGACAGAAAGAGAGGGGGACAGAGAGATGCAGGACAGAGGGGGGAGAGGTGGGTACAGAGAGAGTGGCACAGAGAGAGGTAGGACAGAGAGGGGGGGACAGAGGGATGGGGAGGGGGGTACAGAGAGAGTGGGACAGAGAGAGGGAGGACAGAGAAACGGGTACAGAGAGAGTGGGACAGAGAGAGGGAGGACAGAGAGAGGGGGGGGGACAGAGAGAGAGACTTGGAAACAGAGTGGCGGGACAGGGAGGGGGGGACAGACAGGAACATAGAGAGCGGGGAGAGCGGGGAAAGAGACAGTGGGGACAGAAAAAGGGTGTACAGAGAGGGGGCAGAGAGAGGGGAACACAGAGGGGGGAATAGAGAGAGGGGGACAGAGAGAGTGGGGACTGGGGACAGAGAGAGGGGACGGGGGGACAGAGAGAGGGGATAGAGAGAGGGAGGGTACAGAGAGAGGAGGACGGAGAGGGGGGAACAGAGAGAGAGGGGACAGAGAGAGAGGGGGTCAGAGAGAGGGGGATGGAGAGAGGGGGCAGAGAGACGGGGGCAGACAGAGGGGAACGGTGAGAGGGCAGAGGGGGGGACAGAGATAGGGGAACAGAGAGAGAGGGGACAGAGAGAGGGGGGTACAGAGGGGGGAACAGAAAGAGAGGGCCAGAGAGAGAGGGGGACAGTGAGAGAGGGGGACAGAGAGAGGAGGGAACAGAAAGAGAGGGCCAGAGAGAGAGGGGGACAGTGAGAGCGGGGGACAGAGAGAAGGAGGGACAGAGAGAGAGGTGGATAGAGGAAGATGGGGACAGAGAGAGGGGGGACAGAGAGGGGGACAGAGAGAGAGGGCCAGAGAGAGAGGGGGACAGTGAGAGAGGGGGACAGAGAGAGGAGGGAACAGAGGGAGAGGGGGACAGCGAGAGGGGGTGCAGAGGGGGAAGAGAGAGTGGTGACAGAGAGAGAGGGAGACAGAGAGAGGGGGGACAGAGGAAGAGGGGTGACAGAGAGAGTGGTGACAGAGAGAGAGGGAGGACAGAGAGAGGTGGTACAGAGAGAGGGGGACAGAAACAGGGGGACAAAGAGAGGGGGGACAGAGAAAGTGGGGACAGTGAGAGAGGGGAGACAGAAAGACAGGGACGCAGTAGAGGGGGGACAGGGGGACGGAGGGGGGACAGAGAGTGGGGAAAAGAGAGAGGGGGACAGAGGAGGCGGACTGACAGTGGGGTGACAGAGAGAAGGAGGGGCAGAGAGAGGGGGTGCAGAGAGAGAGGGACAGAGAGCGGGAGAGACGGGGGGTGCAGAGAGAGTGGGGTTCACAGAGAGAGGGCGGCAGAGGGGGCAGAGAGAGGTTGACACAGAGAGGAGGACAGTGAGAGAGGGAGGGACAGAGAGAGAGAGGACAGAGAGAGAGGAGGGACAGAGAGAGAGGGGGACAGAAAGAGACGGGCAGAGAGTGGGGGACAGAGAGAGTGGGGACAGAGAGAGGGGGGCGGAGAGTGGGGGGACAGAGAGAGGGGGGACAGAGGAAGGGGGGCAGAGAGAGGAGGGAACAGAGGGAGAGTGTGTCAGAGAGAGGGGAGGCAGAGAGAGAAGAGAGAGGTGTGACAGAGAGGGGGGGCAGGGAGAGAGGGAGATAGAGAGAGGGGGACAGAGAGAGAGAGTGCGGATAGACAGGGGGTGCAAGAGAGAGGGGAGAAAGTGGGAGAGGGGACACAGAGAGAGGGGGGTGGACAGAGAGATGGGAAGGAGGGAGAGGAGGGTACAGAGAGAGGGGTGGACAGAAAGAGTGGGACAGAGAGAGGGTGGAAAGAAAGAGGGGGGAAAAGAGAGAGGGGTCAGAGCGGTCGGACAGAGAGAGTGGGGACAGAGAGAGGGGGGGACTGAGAGAGGAGGGAACAGAGTGAGAGGGGGTCACAGAGAGGGGGTAGAGGGGGAAGAGAGAGGGGTGACAGAGAGAGAGGAGGACAGAGAGAGAGGGGGACAGAGGAAGGGGGGACAGGGAGAGGGGGACAGAGAGAGAGGAGGACAGAGAGAGGGGGGACAGAGAGAGGGACAGAGAGAGAGAGGGACAGAGGAAGAGGGGGGACAGAGAGAGGGGACAGAGAAGGGAGACAGAGGAAGGGGGGACAGGGAGAGGGGGACAGAGAGAGAGGGAGGACAGAGAGAGGTGGTACAGAAAGAGGGGGGACAGAGAGAGGGGAAACAGAAGGGGTACAGGGATAAGGAGGGACAGAGAGAGGGCGGACAGACAGAGTGGGGACAGTGAGAGAGGGGAGACAGAGAGACGGGGGCGCCTTAGAGGGGGGACAGGGGGACAGAGAGAGAGGGGGACAGAGATAGGTGGACAGAGAGAGAGTGGGGACAGAGAGAGGGGATGGACAGAGAGATGGGGACAGAGGGAGAGAAGGGTACAGAGAGAGGGGTGGACAGAGAATGGGGAAAGAGGTGGGTGGCAGAGAGAGAAAGGACAGAGAGAGGAGGGACAGAGAGGGGGGCAGAGGGAGAGTGCCAGAGAGAGGGGGGGCAGAGAGATGGGGGACAGAGAGGCGGGGAACAGAGAGAGGGGAACGGAGAGAGAGGGGGGACAGAGAGAGGGGAACGGAGAGAGGGGGGACAGAGAGAGGGGAACGGAGAGAGGGGTAGAGAGAGGGGAGAAAGAGAGAGGGGAACGGTGAAGAAGGGACAAAGAGAGGGAGACAGAGAGATGGGAACAGAGAGAGAGGGGTCAGAGAGGTGGGGACAGAGAGAGGGGGGACTGAGAGAGGGGAACGGAGAGAGAGGGGGACAGAGGGAGGGGGACAGAGAGAGGGGGACAGAGAGGGGGCATTGAGAAAGGGGGACAGAGAGAGAGGGACAGAGAGAGAGGGGGACGGGGGTGCAGAGAGATGGCAATGGATGGAGAGGGGGACAGAGAGAGGGGGGAAAGAGAGAGGGCAATGGAGATAGATGGGGACAGAGACAGGGGAACGGAGAGAGAGGGGGGACAGAGAGAGGGGAACAGAGAGAGAGGGGGACAGGGGGGCAGAGAGATGGCAATGGATGGAGAGGGGGACAGAGAGAGGGGGGAAAGAGAGAGGGCAATGGAGATAGAGGGGGACAGAGAGAGGGGGACAGAGGGGGGAACGGAGAGAGAGCAGTGACAGAAAGACAGGAGGGACAGAGATCGCGGAGACAGTGCGAGGGGCACAGAGTTAGGGGACAGTGAAAGTGGGGCACAGAGGGAGAGCGGGACAGAGAGAGGTGGTCAAGAGAGGGCAGAGAGAGACTGGGTGAGAGAGGGGGAGAGAGGGGAGAGAGGGGGGAGACAGACGGTTGAGAGATGGGGAGAGAGGAGGGGAGAGAGAGGAGGGGAGAGAGAGGGGAGAGAGAGGGGAAGAAAGAGGGGAGCGAGAGGAGAGAGAGGAGGGTAGAGAGAGGAGGGAAGAGAGAGGGGAGAGAGATGGGTGGATACAGAGGTGGAGAGAGGGGGAGAGAGAGAAGTGTAGAGAGAGGAGGGAAGAGAGAGGAGGGCAGGGAGAGAGGGGGAGAGAGGGGGAGAGTGAGGAGGGGAGAGAGAGGAGGGGAGAGAGTGGGGAGAAAGCGGGGGAGACGGGAGGGTGAGATGTGGAAGGGAGAAATGGGGGAAATGGGGAGAGTGAGAGGGTGCTTGAGGGAGGAATTGATAGAGGGATGGGGTGAGTTTTGGGAGAGAGAGGGGAGAGAGTTCGGTGACAGAGTTGGGGAGAGAGTTAGTGAAGAGAGAATGAGGGGGAAAGAGAGATTGAGGGGTAGAGAGAGAGGGAGAGAGGGCGAAAGGGAGGGGGAAGAGAGAGAGGGGGTAGAGAGCTTGTGGGAGAGCGGCGGAGAAGGACGGGAGAGTGAGACAGAGGGAGAAGGATAGAGAAAAAGGGGGAGAAAGTGAGCTGGACAGAGTGAGACGGAGAGAGAGAGGGGGAGAGAGAGAGACAGAGAGAGGAAGGGAGAGGGGAGCAGAGAGAGGGGGAAGAGGGAGGGGGCAGAGGGAGGGATCGAGTGAAGCGGGTGAGAGATGGGGACGAGAGAGGGGTCGAGAGAGCGGGTGTGAGGGGAGAGGTGGTAGAGAAGGCTGAGAGAGAGGGGAGAGAGAGTGGGGGAGAAAGTGGGGGAGCGAGGGGGAGACTGGGAAGGGGAGAAGGGGAGAGAGGGGAGATTGAGAGAGGGGAGATGTAGAGGGGAGGTAGAGAGGGGAGAGGGATCGGAAGAGAGGGTAGAGAGAGGGGGAGAGAGACAGAGGGAGGTAAAGAGAGGGGGAAGAGAGAGGAGAGTAGAGAGACGGTGGAGAGAGAGTTGGACAGACAGAGAGGGGACAGAGAAGGGGTGAGAGAGAGGGGGAGAGAGAAGGGCGAGAGTGGAGACGATGGGGGGCGAGAGTGGGGGCGAGAGTGGGGGCAAGAGTCGGGGGCGAGAAAGGGGGCGAGGGTGGGGCGAAAGGGAGAGCGAGACAAGAGGGCGAAACAGGAGGGCGAGACAGGGGGCGAGAGATGGGCGAGAGAGAGGGTGTGAGAGGGGGGCGGGAGAGGGGGGAGGGAGGGGAGAGAGAGGGAGGGGGAGCGAGGGGATAGAGAAAGTGTTGGGAAAAGAGGGGGGAGAGAGAGGGGAGAGAGAGGGGGTGAGAGAGGGGGAGGAGGGAAGGGGAGAGAGTGAGGGGGAGAGAGTGGGGGTAGAAAGTGGGGGGAGAGAGAGGTGGGAGTAAGGGGAGAGAGATGGGGAAGAGAGAGGGGGAAAAAGAGGTGTTGAGAGAGAGGGTAGAGAGGGGGGAGAGTGAGAGGGGAGAGAGAGGGGGCAGAGAGTGAGGGAGAGAGTGGGGGAGAGAGTGGGGCGAGATAGAGTGGGGGGAGAGAGTGTTGGGGAGAGAGTGGGGTGAAATAGGGGGAGCGAAATTGGGTGCGTAGAGTGGGGATGGAGAGTGGGTGGGGAGAGTGGGGGTGAGAGTGCGTTTGGAGAGAGGGGAGAGATACTGGGGCAAGAGTGCGGGGTAAGAGAGCAGGGTAAGACAGAGGGAGCAAAGAGAGGTGAAGGAGCGAGGGGAGGGAGAAAGAGAGGGGAAGGAGAGGGAGGAGAGAGGGTGGGGCGAGAAAATGGGAGATGGAGAGAGGGGAAAGAGAGAGGGGTGGGAAGAGAGGGAAGGGAGAGGGGGTAGAGAAATAGGGGTATAGAGCGAGTAAGAGAGATACAGAGGGGGATAGAGGGAGTGGAAGAGAGAGGGGAGAGCGAGAGGGGGAGAGAGAGGTTGGAGGGGGAGGTGGGGGAGAGAGTGGGTGTGAGGGGGGAGAGACATGGTGTGAGAGAGGGGGTGAGAGGGGGTGAGACAAGGTGTGAGAGAGGGGGCGAGAGGGGATAGAGAAGTGGTGAGAGATGGGGAGAGAGACGGGAGAGTGTGGAGACGAGTGGGGGGCGAGAGTGGGGGCGAGAGAGGGGGCGAGATGGGGGCGAGGGAGGGGTGAGAGTGGGGGCATGAGTGGGGGGGTGAGAGAGGGGGCGAGACAGGAGGGCGAGACATGGGGCGAGAGATGGGCAAGAGAGGGGGAGCGAGAGGGGGGCGAGAAAGAGGAGGGAGCGAGGGGGTAGAGAGTAGCTTGAGAGAAAGAGAGAGGGGTTGAGAGAGTGGGAGAGAGAGGGAGAGAGAGTGGGGGAGAGAGTGGGAGGAGAGAGAGTGGGTGAGAGAGAGAGGCGAGAGAGAGGGGCAAGAGAGTTGGGGAGAGAGACGGGGAGAGAGAGGGGGAGAGAGGCGGGAGAGAGAGGGGAGAGAGATGGGTGAAGAGAGATGGATGGTGAGAAATGGGTGGAGAGAGGGGCTGAGATGAGGGGGCGAGAGAGAGGGCGAGAGAGGGGGCGAGAGAGAGGGGTTGAAAGAGAGGGGGCGAGAGAGAGTAGCGTGAGAGTGAGGGGGAGAGAGAGGGGGCGAGAGAGAGGGGGAGAGAGGGAGGGAGAGAGCGAAAGGGGGCGAGTGAGGGGAGAGAGAGGGGCGAGAGAGGAGTAATGAGACAGGGGACGAGAGGAACGGGGCAGAGAGAGGGGTTGAAAGAGAGGGGGCGAGAGAGAGTGGGGCGAGAGAGAGAGTGCGAGAGAGAGGAGGCGAGAGAGATTGTTTGAAAGAGAGTGGGGCGAGAGGGAGTGGAGAGAGAGAGGGGTTGAGAGAGAGTGGTGCGAGAGAGAGGGGGCAAGAGAGTGGGGGCGAGAGAAAGAAGGTGAGAGAGAGGGGTTGAAAGAGATGGGGCGAGAGAGAGTGGGGCGAGAGAGAGGGGTTGAAAGAGAGGGGACGAGAGTGAGTAGGGCGAGAGAGAGGGTTTGAAAGAGAGGGGACGAGAGTGAGTAGGGTGAGAGAGAGGGGTTGAAAGAGAGGGGGCGAGAGAGAGTGGGGAGAGAGAGGGTTTGAAAGAGAGGGGGCGAGAGAGAGTGGGGCGAGAGAGGGGAGAGAGAGGGGAGAGAGAGGGGGAGTGAGACGGGGGCGGGAGAGTGGGGGCAGAGAGAGACGGAGAGAAAGGGGAGAGAGTTTAGGGAGAGAGAGGTTGGCGTGAGTCGGGAGGGGCGGGATGAGGGTGTGAGAGTGGGGTGAGAGAGGGTGAGAGAGGGAGGTGAGAGAGAGGGGGGAGTGAGAGTGGGGAGAGAGAGGGTGTGAGAGAGAGTTGAGAAAAGGGGAAAGACAGAGGGGTGTGGGGAGAGAAGGGGCAGAGAAAGGGGGTGAGGAAGAGGGGGAGTGAGATTGGGGGAGACAGTGGAGAGAGTGTGGGAAAGAGAGAAAGGGGGAGAGTGAGATGGTGAGAGAAGGAGGGGAGAAAGGTGGAGAGAGGGGAGAGAGAGGTGGACGAGACAGAGGGGGAGAGAGAGGGGAGAGAGATGGTGTAAGAGTGGGTGAAGAGAGTGGGGAGAGAGTGGGGAAAGAGTTTGGGGGAGAGAGAGGAAAGAGTGAGAGCATGAGAGAGGCAGGGAGTGAGAGAGGGGAATAGAGGGAGAGAATTAGGTGACAGAGTGGGAGAGAGAGTTAGTGAAGAGAGAAGGGAAGAGAGAGATTGGTGGTAGAGAGAGGGGGTGAGCGGTGTAGAGAGAGAGGTAGTGAGAGGTGGTGAGAGAGTGGGGTAGAGATAGAGGGGAGAGGGAGGGGGAGAGAAGGGGAGGTGGAGAAAGGGGGAGAGTGGGGGACAGAGAGGAGAGAGGCGGACAGAGGGAGGGGGATAGAGGGAGGGGAAAAGAGGGAGGGGGACAGAGAGTGAAGGGAGAGAGAGGGGGACAGAGTGGGGGAGAGAGGGAGGGAGAGAGAGAGTGTAAGGAGAGAGTGGGGGAGAGAGTGGGGGAGAGAATGGGGGAGGGAGAGGGTTAGGGAGTGTGGGAGTGAGAGAGAGGGGAGAGATTTAGGTGTCAGAGTCGGGGGAGAGTTCGTGAAGAGTGAGAGGAGAGAGTTTGAGGTGTAGAGAGAGAGTGGGTGAGAGAGAGACGTGTAGAGAGAGGCGGTGAGAGAGACAGGGTAGAGAGAAGGGGAGAGAGGCAGGGAGAGAGGGAGAGAGGGGTTAGAGGGGGAAAGGGGTGTGGAGTGAGGGGGAAGAGAGAGAGGCGGCAGAGAGAGATAGGGAGGGGGAAGAGAGACGGGGAAGGCGAGAGAGAGGGGGATAGAGATGGGGAGAGCGACGGGGAGAGGTGGGAGAGACGGGGAGAGAGAGGGGGAGCGAGGGAAAGGTGCGAGGGAGGGTGAGGTAGAGGGGATAGAAAGAGGGTGAGAGCGGGGGCGATAGAGAGGAGAGAGATGGGGCAGAGGGTGGGGGAAGAGAGTAGGGGAGAGAGAGGGGGGAGTGAGAGGGGGAGAGAGAGAGGGGGGAGAGAGTGGGGAGAGAGACGGGGAGAGCAACTGAGAGAGAGGGGGAGAGGCGGGGCAAGAGAGAGGGAGGGAGATGAAGGTGCGAGTGAAGCGGAGAGAGGAGGACAGAAAGGGGGTGAGAGCGGGTGGAGAGAGGGGGGAGAGAGATGGGGTGAGAGTGGGGGAAGAGCATGGTGGAGAGAGTAGGAAACGAGAGTGGGGAAAGAGAGAGGGACACAGGGAGGGGGACAGAGGGAGGGGAACAGAGAGAGGGGGACAGAGAAGGGAGGGAGACAGTGAGAGGGGGAGAAAGGGAGGAGAGAAAGAGTGTGTGGAGAGAATGGGCAGAGAGTGTGGGGAGAGAAAGTGCCGGGAGAGAGTGGTTAGAGGGGGCAGAGTGGGGGTGAGAGAGGGGAGAGTCGGGGGGGAGAGTGGAGGAGATGGAGGACAGAGGGAGGGGCCAGAGGGAGGGTGACAGAGGGAGGGGGACAGAGGGAGGGGAACAGAGAATGGAGGGAGAGAGAGAGGGGGGAGAGAGAGAGGGGAGAGAGAGGGGAAGAGTGGGTGAGAGAGAGGAAAGAGTTGAGGGGGAGAGAGAGTGAGAGGAGAGAGTGGGGCCAGAGGGAGGGTGCAAGAGCGAGGGGGACAGAGGGGGAAAAGACAGACAATCGAGGGAAAGAGAGAGGTGGAGATAGATCGGGAAGAGAGATGGGGAGAGAGAGAGGGGAAGAGAGAGTGGAGAGAGAGAGTTGGGGGAGAGAGTGGGGGAGAGAGTGGGGGAGAGAGTGGGGGGAGTGGGGGAGAGAGTGGTGGAGGGAGAGGGTTAGGGAGGGAGGGAGTGAGAGAGAGGGGAGAGAGAGTGGGTGAGAGAGTGGGGGAGAGAGTGGTGGAGAGAATGGAGGAGGGAGAGGGTGAGGGAAGGAGGGAGTGAGAGAGAGGGGAGAGAGTTCGGTGACACTGTGGGGGAGAGAGTTAGCGAAGAGAGAGGGTAGAGAGAGATAGAGAGGGGGTAGAGAGACAAGGAGGGGGAGAGAGGGGTGGGAAGAGAGAAGGGAGAGAGCGGGGGTGAGAGAGGGAGGGAGTGAGAGTGGGAGAGAGAGTGAGGTGACAGAGTGATGTGAGAGAGAGGGGAAGAGAGAGGGGCAGAGAGATTAGGGCGAGAGAGGGAGGGCGAAAGTAGGAAGGAGAGGAGGCAAGGGAGAAGGGGCAAAGGAGAGGGGAGAGAGAAGCAGAGAGACGGTGAGAGAGAGAGGCAAGAGAGAGGGGGAGAGAGAGAAAGGGGAGAGAGAATGGGAGAGAGGAGAGAGGGGAAGAGAGAAGGGGAGAACGTGGGGGAAGAGAGATGGGGCGAGGGTATGTATGAGTGAGGGGGGTGAGAGAGAGAGGGAGAGAGTGGGGGAGAGTGAGGGGGAGAGAGGGCGAGAGAGTGGGCGAGAGAGGCGGGCGAGAGGGGCGTGTGGGGGGTGAGAGAGAGTGGAGAGAGGGGGAGAGAGAGAGGGAGTGAGAGGATGCGAGAGACAGGGGTAGAGAGAGAGGGGAGACAGAGGGGCGAGGGAGGGGCGAGAGAGGGGGCGAGAGAGTGTGGCGAGAGGGTGGCAAGACAGGGGGTGAGAGGGGGAGAGAGAGGGGGAGTGGGGAAGTAGAGAGAGCAGGGCGAGGGAGAGGTGAGAGAGGGGAGAGATAGGGGCCGGGAAGAGAGAGAGAGAGTTTGGAGAGAAAGGCGGAAGAGAGAACGGGAGAATGAGAAGGAGAGAGTGGGGGAGCGATGGCGGGGTACAGACGGCCGAGAGAGAGAAAGAGAGGGTGAGAGAGGAGAGAGAGGGAAGTGAGAGAGAGGGGGGTGAGAGAGCGGTGGTAAGACAGCGAGGGCGAGAGAGCGGGAAATGAGAGAGGGGACAGAGAGTGGGGGAGAGAGAGGGGGAGAAGGGGCGTGAGACGGGGCGAGGGGGGACGAGAGGGGGTGACAGAGAGGGGAGGGGAAGAGAGGGGAGAGAGAGGGGGAGTGAAAGGATGCGAGAGAGACGGGTAGGAGAGGGGGAGAGACAGGGGGCGAGAGGTGGCGAGAGAGCGGGGGTGAGAGAGAGAGCGGGGGTGAGAGAGAGGGGAATGAGAGAGATAGGGAGAGAGAGGGAGAGAGGGGGAGAGAGACGAGAAGAGAGAGGGGAAATAAAGGCGAGAAGGAGGGGGAGAGAGAGGGGGAGAGAGATGGGGAGAGAGAAAGGGAGAGGGGGGAGAGAGACGGTGAGAGAGACGGGGAGGGAGATGAAGGGGGCAAGGGAGGTGGAGAGGGGGGACAGAAAGGGGGTGAGAGACTGGCGAGGGAACGCGGGGAGAGAGGGTGAGAGAGATGGGGAGAAGGATGGGGAAAGAGATGGCGAGAGTGAGGCAGAGAAAGGGGAGAGAGGGGGCACGAGAGGGGACGAGAGAGGCGGGCGAGGGGGGCGAGTGGGGGTGAGGGAGAGGGGAGAGAGAGGGTTGAGAGAGAGGAGGAGTGAGAGGATGTGAGAGATAGGGGTAGAGAGAGAGGGGAGTGAGAGAGGGGGCGAGAGAGGGTGGCGAGAGGGGGCGAGACAGGGGGTGAGAGGGGGAGAGAGAGGGAGAGAGGGGAAGTAGTGAGAGCAGGAAGAGAGAGGGGAGAGAGAGGGGAGAGATAGGGGCGGAGAGCGAGAGAGTGTGTGGAGAGAAAGGCGGAAGAGAGAGCGGGCGAGGGAGAGGGAGAGACAACGGGAGCGATACAGTGGGAGAGACAGGGCGAGAGAGAGAAAGAGAGGGTGAGAGAGGGGAGGAGAGGGAGGTGAGAGAGAGGGAGTGATAGAGCAGTGTTAAGAGATCGGGGTGTTAGAGAGAGGGGGCACAGAGTGTGGGTGAGAGAGGGGAGAGAGTGGGGGCAAGAGAGGGGGAGAGAGAGGGGAGAGAGAGGGGGAGGGGGAGAGAGACGGGTAGAGTGACGGGGAGAGGCGGGAGAGAGACAGAGGGGGGGGGAGAGGGAGAGGAGAGAGACGGGGAGAGTGACAGGGAGAGAGGGGGTAGAGACGGGGTAAGAGAGGGCGAAGGAGAGGAAGGAGCGAGGGAGGGGGAGAGAGGTGGACAGAGAGGGGGTGAGAACGGGGGGAGAGAGGGAAGAGAGATGCGGGTGAGATTGGGGGAAGAGAGTGGGGGAGAGAGTGGGGGAGAGAGAGGGGCAGAGGGAGGGGGAGAGAGAAGGGTTGAGAGACGGGAGAGCGGGAGAGAGAGACGGAGAGAGAGAGTGAGGGGAAGGAGAGGAAGGGAGCGAGGAAGGTGGAGTGAGGGGGACAGATAGAGGGTGAGAGTGGGGGGAGAGAGAGGGGGTGAAAGAGGGGGAGTGAGAGGTTGAGAGAGGTAGGGAGTGAGAGACGGAGAGAGAAGGGGGAGAGACTAAGGCGACAGACTTAGTGAAGACCGAGGGGCAGCGAGAGTTTGAGGTGTCGAGAGAGAGGGTGAGCGGGGTAGAGAGAGAGACAGGGGTAGAGAGAGGGGATGAGAGAGTGGGGTAGAGAGAGAGGGGAGAGGGATGGGAGAGAAGGGGAGAGGAGAGAGGGGTTAGGGGGGAGAGTGGGCGATAGAGAGGGGAGAGTCGTGGGGGAGAGACAGGAGAGAGAGTGGGAGAGAGGAAGGTGGCCAGAGGTAGAGAGACTGAGGGAGGTGAACATAGGGAGGGGGACAGAGAAACGATGGAGAGAGAGGGGGGAGACAGAGGGGGGAGAGAGAGGGGGAGAGTGGGGGAGAGAGAGGGGAGAGTCGGGGTGGAGAGGGAGAGGAGCTCGTGGGTGCCAGACGGAGGGGGACAGAGGGAGTGGGACAGAGAATCAAGGGAGAGAGTGGGGCAGAGTGAGAGGGGAGAGAGAGAGGCGGAGAGAGAGAGGAAGAGAGAGTGGAGGGAGAGAGAGTGGGGGAAAGAGTGGTGGAGGGAGAGGGTTAGGGAGAAAGGGAGTGAGAGAGAGTGGGAGAGAGTTAGATGACAGAGTGGGGGAGATTTAGTGAAGAGAGAGAGGGGAGAGAGAGAGTGAGGGGTAGAGGGTGTGCGAGAGAGAGGTGCCAAGAGAGGCGCTGAGAAAGACGGTAGAGAGAAGTGGAGAGAGGAGGGGAGAGAGGGGGATAGAGAGGGAAGATGGAGAGAGGCGGGAGAGAGAGATAGAGAGGGGGAAGAGAGGCAGGGAGGGGAGAGAGGGGGAGAGAGGAAGAGAGAAGGGGGAGAGAGGGGGTGAGAGAGGGAGGGAGAGTGAGGTGACAGAGTGAGGGGAGAGAGAGGGGCGAGAAAGGGTGGGCGAAAGGTGGAAGGAGAGGAGTCAAGGGAGAAGGGGCAAGGGAGAGGGGTAGAGAGAAGGACAGAGACGGGGAGAGAGAGGTGGGTGAGAGTGGAGAGAGAGGGAGGGGGAGAGGGGGAGAGAGGGGACAGAGGGCGGATGAGAGGGGGCAGAAGCGTGGTGAGAAAGTGGGGGAAGAGAGATGGGGAGAGTGTGGGGGTGAGTGAGGGGGGTGAGAGAGAGAGGGATCGAGAGGGGGGAAGGGAGTGGGGGAGAGAGGGGGGAGAGAGTGGAGAGAAACCGGGAGAGGGGGGCAGAAGCGGGGTGAGAAAGTGGGGAAAGAGAGATGGGGAGAGTGTGGAGGTGAGTGAGAGGGGTGAGAGAGAGAGGCAGAGACAGAGGGGAGGGAGTGGTGGGGAGATAGAGCGGGAGAGAGAGGGGGAGACATAGAGGGGGAGAGATAGAAGCGGAGAGAGAGGGCGAGAGAGACAAAGAGAGGGTGAAAGAGGGGAGAGAGGGAGGTGAGAGAGCGGTGGTGAGAGAGCGGGGTGTGAGAGTGACGGGGTAGAGAGTTGGGGCGAGAGGGGGGGAGAGAGTGGGGGCAAGAGAGGAGTAGACAGAGGAAAAGAGTGAGGGGGAGAGAGAGGGGGGAGAGTGAGGGGGAGAGACGGGTAGATTGACGGGGAGAGGGAGAGACGGGGAGAGAGAGGGGGCGAGAGATGGCGGTGAGAGAGGGGGGCGAGATAGCGGGAGAGGGGGCAGAGAGAGAGTGTGTGGAGACAAACGGGAGACGAGAAAGCGGAAGAGTGAGAGGGAGAGAGAGCGGGGTGAGAGAGAGGGGAGAGAGGTTGGTGAGAGAGTGGGGGTGAGAGAGGGGGCGAGAGAGGGGGAGATAGGGGAAAAAGAGGGGTCAGAGACAGAGAGTGTGGAGAGAAAGGGGGAAGAGAAAGCGGGAGAGTGAGAGGGAGAGAGATGGGGAGAGATAGAGGGGGAGAGAGAGGGTGAGAGAGAGCGCGGGAAAGAGAGGGGAGAGATTTTGGTGAGAGAGTGGGGGTGAGAAAGCGGGAGTGAGAAAGCGGGGGGTGAGATTGAGGAGGAAGACAGTGGGGGAGAGAAGGGGGAGAGAGTGGGGGGAGAGAGAAGGGGAGAGCGACGGGGAGGGGGAGAAACAGAGGGAGAGAGGGGTAACGGAGATGAAGGGGCGAGGGAGGGGGTTTGAGACGAGGCAGAAAAGGGGTAAGAGAGGGGTGAGAGCGCGGGGAGAGAGAGGGGAGAGAGATGGGGAGATTGAGAGAGAGAGAGAGGAGAGAGAGGGCAGAGAGGGGTCACGAGAGGAGACGAGAGCGGCGTGCGAGAGGGGGCGGCGAGAGAGGGTGAGAGGGGGGAGAGAGAGAGGGTGAGAGAGAGCGAGGGGGAGAGAGAGAAGGGTGGAGAGAGATGGGGCAAGAGAGGGGGTGAGAGAGGGTGTTTAGTGAGGAAGCGAGACGGGGTGAGAAAGCGGGCAAGATAGGGGGAGAGAGAGGGGGAATAGAGAGAGCAGGAAGAGAGGGGGTGAGAGAGGGGGACAAAGACGGGGTGAGCGAGAGTGGGGAGAGGGAGGGGGTGAGCGAGTGGGAGAGGGGGCAGAAAAAGAGAGTCTGGAGAGAAAGGGGGAAGAGAGAGCGGGAGAGTGAGGGGGAAAGAGAGGGAAGAAATAGAGGGAGAGAGAGGGAGAGAGTGTGGTGGGGGAGAGAGGGGAGAGGGGGAGAAGAGAGTGGGGGAGAGTGAGAGCAGAAGAGAGAGTGGGGGCGAGAGTGGGGGGGAGCTAGAACGGTGGGTGAGAGAGGGGTCGAGTGAGGGGGCGAGAGAGGGGTACAAGAGAGTGGGGGAGAGAGAAGGGGTGAGAGAGAGGGGGAGAGAGTGTTGGAGAGACTGGAGGAGAGCGTGGGGGAGAGAATGGGGGAGTGATTGGGGGAGAGAGTGAGGGAGAGAGGGGCAGAGAGGGAGAAGGGGAAGAGAGAGGGGCTGGATAGTGGGGTGAGTGAGTGGGGGAAGTGAGTGTGGGGAGAGAGTGGGGGAGAGGGGGTAGAGAGTGAGAGAGAGAGAGTGGGGGATAGAGTGGGGGAGACTGAGAGGGTGAGAGAGGGAGGGAGAGGGGAGAAGGTTCGGTGACAGAGTGGGGAGAGAGTTAGTGAAGAGAGAGGGGGAGAGAGAGTAAGGGGTAGAGAGAGGGAGTGAGAGAGAGAGGAGTAGAGAGAGAGGGTGAGAGCGCGGAGAGCGCGAGGGAGTGAGAGGGAATGAGAGGGGGAGGGGCAGTGAGGTGACAGAGTGAGGGGAGAGAGGGAGGTGTGAGAGAGGGGGTCGAGAGAGGGGTGAGAGAGAGGGAGAGAGGGAGGGGAGAGAGAGGGAAGTGAGAGAACAAACGGAAGTGAGGGAAGGCGGAGAGAGTGGGTTGAGAGAGGGGGAGAGAGAGAGAGAGGAGAAAGAGAGGGAGAGAGGGAGTTGGGGGGAGAGGGGTGAGAGAGAGAGGGGAGGAGAGAGAGAGATGGGGGTGAAAGAGGGGAGAGAGAGAGAGGTGAGAGAAAGAGGGGGAGATAGTGGGGCGAGAGATTCGGGCGAGAGAGGGGGAAAGAGAGAGGGACGTGGGCGGAGAGAGGGGGGAGTGAGCGGGAAGACGGAGGGAGAGAAGGGATGAGGGGGTGGCGAGAGCGGGAAGAGAGAGAGGTGGGAGAGAGAGAGAAGCGGGTGAGAGACAATGGTGGGGGTGAGAGAGAGAGATGGAGGCGAGCGAGAGAGGTGGGGAGAGAGAGAGGTGAGTGAGAGAGAGACAGGGGTAGTGAGAGCGGAGTATTGAGAAGGATAAAGAGAGAGGATGGAGAGAGAAGGTGGTGAGAGAGGTGGGGGAAGAGAGAGAGGGGAAGAGAGAGAGGAGGAATGAAAGAGAGGGGAAGAGAGAGAAGGGCAGAGAGAGGGAGGGCAAAAGAGGGGAGGACGGTCAAGGGAGAGGGTGGAGAGACGAGGGGAGAGAGACGGTTGAGAGAGAGGGTAGAGAGAGCGGAGCTAGAGAGAGCGGGGAGAGAGAGAGATGGGGAGAGAGGGAGCGAGGGGGAGAGAGAGATGGGGAGAGAGAGTCGGAGAGAAGGGTAACAGAGTGAGGGGAAAGAGAGAGGGGCATAGAGAGAATGGCAGTGAGAACGAGGGTGAAAGAGGGGAGTAGGGCCAACGGAGAGGGGTCAAGGGAAAGGGGAAGAGAGAGGAGGAGAAAGAGGGGGAGAGAGAGCGGGGGAGCGAGGGGAGAGGGAGAGGGAGCAAGGTAAGGGGAGAGAGAGGTGAGTGACACGGGCTTGAGAGGGGGAGAAAGAGAGGGGAAGGGAGGGGGGAGAGTGAGCGATAAAGCGAGGGGCGAGAGAGGGGGACGAGCGAGAAGGGGAGACCGCGAGGGTGTGAGAGAGCGGGAGGGAGAGTGGAAGAGAGAGAGGCAAGAGAGAGGGGGCAAGATGGTGGGAGAGAGAGGTGAGTGAAACGGGCAGAGAGAGGGGGAGAAAGAGAGGGGAAGGGAGAGGGTGAGAGCGAGCGAGAAAGCGAGGGGCGAGAGATGGGGTGAGAGAGGGGGACGAGCTAGAGGGGGACGAGCGAGAGGGGAGACAGAGAGGGTGTGAGAGAGAGGGAGAGAGAAAGGGGAAGAGACAGGATGGGGAGATAGTGTGGGGGAGTGAGTGGGGGATTGTGTGGGGGGAGAGAGTGTGTGTCGAGTGTGTGGGGAGGGCGGAGACAGGGGGTAAAGATTGGGTGAGATAGAGAGAGGGAGGGAGTGAGGGAGGAGAGTGACGTGGCAGAGTGAAAAGGTCGAAAGAGGGGTCAAGAGAGGGGGAGAGAGGGAGGGGAGAGAGGGAGGGGGAGAGAGGGAGGGGGAGAGAAGGAGGGGAGAGAAGGAGATTGAGAGATGGGAGAGGGAGGCGGAGAGACATGGGGCAGAGAACGAGAGTGGGAAGAGTGGGGGAGAGGGTGGGAGAGAGGGTGAAAGAGAGAGAAAGGTGAGAGAGTGAGGCAAGAGAGGGGGCAAGAGATGGGGAAAGAGAGAGGGGGAGAGAGAAGGAGAGAGCGAGGGGGAGCTAGAGAGAGAGGGTGAGGAGGGAGAGGCGGAGAGAGACGGTGGGGAGAGAGGGGAGGGACAAAGCAGGAGGAGAAGACAGAGACCGTGGAGAGAGTGGGGAAGAGAGCGGGGAGACGTAAATAGAAGACACGGAGAGAGGTGAGAGGGAAGATGGAGGAGGAGAGATAGAGGTGAGAGAGAGTGGAGAGAGAGAGAGGAGAGACAGGGGTAGAGAGACAGGGGTAGTGAGAGGGGAGTATTGAGAAGGATAAAGAGAGAGGGTGGAGAGAGAAGGGGGCGAGAGAGGGGGGTGGAGAGAGAGAGGGGGAGAGAGAGAGGGAGAGAGAGGGGAGAGAGGGGGAGAGAGAGGGAGACAGAAGTGGGGAGAGAGAGTGTTGTGGAGAGAGAGAGGAGAGAGAGAGGGGAGAAAGAGAGGTATGGGGAGAGAGCTGAGGGAGATAGAGAGGTAAGTGAGAGAGAAATGGGGAGAGAGAGGTGGGGGAAAGAGAGGGGAAGAGAGGCCGGGGAAAGATAAGGGGAGAGATAAGGGGGACAGATAAGGGAGAGATTGGGGAGAGATTGGGGAGAGATAGCGGGAGAGATAGGGGAGACAGAAGGCGAAAGAGAAGGGGAAAGATAGGGGAGAGAAAGTGGTTAGCGAGAGATGGATTAGAGAGAGAGAACAGGAGAGAAAGGGGTCGAGTGCAGGGGTCGAGAGAGGGGGTCGAGAGGGGGGACGAGTGGGGGGTTCGAATGAGAGGGGCCGTGAGAGGGTGGTCGAGAGAGGGGAGTCGAGTGAGGGCTTTCGAAGGCAGTGGTCGTGAGAAGGGTGTCGAGAGAGGGGGTCCAGTGAGAGGGTCGAGAGTGGGGTCGAGAGAAGGGGTTGAGAGGGGAAGAGTGAGGGGAGGGGGAGAGAGAGGGGTGATAGAGCGGGGTGAGAGAGAGGGGGAGAGAGAAGTGGGAGAGAGTGGGGGAGAGAGAGAGTGGGGGAGAGAGGGGGATGAGAGAGGGGCAGAGATGGTGGAGAAAATGAGAGAAATTGCAGAGAGAGAGTGAGGGGTGAGAGATGGGGAGAGCGAGGTGCGAGCAAGAGAGATGGGCGAGAGACGGGGTAAGCGAGAGAGAGAGAGAGGTGCAAGTGTGAGTGAGTAGTGAGGCGACGGAAATGAGAGAGAGTCAGAGAGATCAAGAGAGAGAGTGTGATATGTGGACAAGAGAGAGAAAGATAGAATGAGGGGGAGAGTGAGATATGGAAAGATAGAGGGCGAGCTAGAAAGAGAGAGAAATGAGTGAGAGGCACGCGAGGGGGAGAGAGAGCGAGTCAGGTGAGCGAGAGGGGTGAGGTGGAGAGTGAGTGAGTGGGTGAGACAGAGAGTGAGTGAGGGGAAGAGAGATAGAGAGAGAAGGTGAGAGAGGGGCTGAGAGAGAGAATGAGAGTGAGAGGGTGAGAGATAGAGAGCGAGGGAGTGAGCGAGTGAGAGACGGATAGAGAAAAAGAGACAGAGTCAGAGAGAGACAGAGAGAGATGTCTCAGGGAGGACCAGTACAGCAGAGGTGAGAGCAGGACCCTTACAAGATGGTGGGAATGAAGCCTAGAATGTAGCTGTTCCTTGCCCAGCTCTGTATTTATGTCCTGTGTTCCGGATCTGAATACAGAAGGCCAGTAACTCCTCCCTGTGTTGGTTACTGTGAGTGATCTTATCGGCTGCGGGATTTACTGAAGGCTCCAGACCTCCCTCTCCATCGCTCTCTGGCTGACCAACCGTCTTTGATGCGGTTATGGACGAGACAGGAGTTAGGAATTCGGCTGAGACAGGGACATCCTGATTACCTGCAGGAGACAGAGAAACAGACAGAATGGGAAATTAGACTAATGCAGTGAGGGTTACACATGGGGAATGGCACTGAATCCCACAGAGACCTGGAAAATCCCAGTCTCCATCCCTGGCCTGTGCTGCTGCGTCTCTCTGGAGTGGAGAATTCTGTTGGCTCAGGATCTGGAGTAGCTGTAAGAGTGAGGGACGCTGACAGAGGCAGCAATTAGACCCACACAGTGAGGGATACCACATGGAGAGAGACTGAGTGATATCACCAGCGTGCAGGACGGTATCAGGATCACACAATGGTCATGATGAAAGGGTTGTGATTCATGGTGCACTGGGATCAGTAAACAGTGACGGGTGAGCTATGAGTGGGACAGGTGATGGTCTCGTGTTATTTTCACCGAGCTGTTCATGTGATGTGAATGCCGGTGTCCAGTATACCCATCTAACTATCTAATATCCTTTCAGGAGGGAAATCTGTTATAGGCAGCGGGTCTGGCCTACACATGATCCAGACCCAGAGCGATGGAGTTGACTCTAAACTGCTCTCTGTAATGATCCAGCAAGGCACTCAGCTCAGGGGCATCTCGGGGTGTGCATGCGATGCTGGCCAACCAGAGACAGCAACATCGCATGAGTGACATTGCTGGGACCAGTGTCCTGGTCAATCATGTCGGTAGGCTTACGGACAGGACTTTAAACTGACAGAGAGGATGCAGGACCAGGGTTCAGGTGAAAGGAGCTTTCCAAATCCAAAGAGAAATGGCAATCGAGCTGAAGACAAGCAGAAAGGAACAGGAAGAGACAGAGTTTAAATGAAACTGTACATCAGTGAATTGGACTGTGACAAGAAATTGTGGAAAGAGTCAATCGTAATGTACTTTTTTTGGACTGGATAAAGTCTCTGCAATCAGGTGGATGGACTGTGGCACAGAGTTAAATGAGATTTAGTGGTGACACGGTGAACAAAAGGTGGAACATGAATATTCTATTGTACACCTCCTTACGGGGTCTCAGGGAGTGCAGGATGGGTAACCCTGGCAGTAATGGGTAACAAAGGCATTACAGAGAAAGCATTTGGCCTCAGATGATGAAGCTGAATCCGCCTGAACGCAGATTCTGGGTAACACGTGTCAACAACACAAGCAGTAAAGAGTTTAGAGGCTGCCAAACACCATTTCATTGCTAAACCCTGTTGCACATTCCAATGAATTCCTGTGAACTGCAAAGGCACTGTGATCATTTTGGGAGACTTCAGTCTTTGTATAATCTGGGACAGTCACATTGGCAAAAGTGATGTTCTCCGAACACCTCTTTGAATGTTTCTGTCGGTGTTTCTTTGAATAACACGTTGTGCAAACGGCCAGGGATGTGACTATCTCAGATCGACCGTTGGGTGATGACGCTGAGGGAAGGAGTAATGTCACCCTGAGATATCCTCTGGGAAATTGTAGTGTAGTGGAATTCAGCGAGATGGTGGATTTTTAAAGTGACCATAAAGCACATACTACAATCACAACCAAAGCCATTGACATGTGTTTGAGAGGAGAACCGACCAAGGTAAACAGGGGAAACCGTGAAGTGTATGGCTGGTAATGGACAGTGGAAAACATTCACAGTCATAGAGATGTACAGCACAGAAACAGGGCCTTCGGTCCAACTCATCCACGCCACCCACATATCCTAACATAATCTCATCACATTTGTCAGCTGATAGCCCAAATCCCTCTCAACCCTTCCTGTTCGTATACCCATCCAGATGCCTTTTAAATGCAGTAATAGTACCAGTCTCCACCACTTCATCTGGCAGGTCATTCCATACACACAACACCCTCCACATCAAAACGTTGTCCCTTACGTTCCTTTTATATCTTTCCCCTCTCATCCTGAACTTAGGCCCTCCAGTTCTGGACTACCTCACTCCAGGGAAATAACCGTGTCTGTTAACCCTAACCATGCCTCTCATAGTTTTTATTAAACTCCATATGGGTTACCCCTCAGCCTCAGACATTCCAGGGAAAACACTCCAACCCATTTAACCTTTCCCTTTAGCTCAACTCCTCCAATCCTGTCAGCATCTTTGTAAATCTTATCTGAACCCTTTCAATTTACGCAATATCCTTCCAATAGGGAGGAGACAATAATTGCACGCAATATTCCAAAACTGGCTTATCCAATGTCCTGTCTAGCCACAAGATGACCTCCCAACTCCTCGACTCAATGCACTGATCAGTAAACACAAGCATACCAAACACCTTCTTCACTATCCTATCGCCCCACAATTCTCCTTTCAAGGAACAATGAACCTGCACTCCAAGGTCTCTTTGTTCAGAAACACTCCCTGGGACCTTAACATTAAGTGTATCAGTCCTGCGAAGAGTTGCTTTCCCAAAATGCAGCACCACCCATTTATCTGAATGAAGCTCCGTCTGTCACTCCTCAGCCCATTGGTCCATCAGTTCACCATTCCATTGTTACGTGAAGGAACATTCTTCACTCTCCACTACAACTCCAATTTTGGTGTCATCTGCAAACTTACTAACTATACCTGCTATGTTCACTTCCAAATCATTTATATAATTGATGGAAAGTTGTGGACGCAGCACCGACCCTTGTGGCACTCCACTGGTCACAGGTCTCCAGTCTGAAAAAACAACCCTTCACAAACACCCTCTTCGTTTAGCTTTGAGCCAGTTCTGTATCCAAATGGCTGGTTTTCCCTGTATTCCGTGAGATCTGTCCTTGCTCTCCAATCTCCCTTGTGGAAACATTTCGAACACCTTACTGAAGTCCATATCACTCACATCCACCGCGCTGCCCTCATCAATCCTTTTGTTACTTCTTCACAAAACTCAATATCTTGAAACATGATTTCCCACGCACAAAGCAATGCTGACTATCCCCAATTAGACATTGCCTTTCGAAATACGTGTCATTCCTGTCCCTCATGTATCTATCTTTCAACGTGCCCACGACTGACGTCAGGTGAACCAGTCTATAGTTCCCTGGCTTGTCCTTACCACCCGTCTTAAACAGTGGCACCACGTTAGCCTAACCTCCAGTCTTCTGGCACCTCACCTGTGTCTATCCATGACACAAATATTTCAGCACGGGGCCCAGCGATCACTAACCTTGCTTCCCACAGCGATCAAGAGTATACCTGATCAGGTGCTGGGGATTTATCCTCCTTTATGCGTTCCAAGACATCCAGCACCTCTTCCTCTGTAATGTGGACATTTTGCAAGATGACATCATCTATTTCCCAATGTTATTTCCCAAACCATCATTCTATTCTATATCTTCCATGTCCTTCTCTGCAGGAAATACTTGTTCAGTATCTCCCCCATCTCCTGCAGTTCCACGTGCAGGCTGTCTTGAACTTCGAGGGGCCCTATTCACTCCCAAGTGACCCTTTGGCCTTTATGCATTTGTAAAAGCCCTTCGGATTCTCCTTAACCCTATTTCTCAAAGTGAACTCATGTCCCCTCTTTGCCCTCCTGATTTCCTTCTATCCCCACACAACACGGCAATCTCCCCCTCCCTGACTGATCCCAACCCAACAGGGCAATATCCCCCGCCCAGAGTGATCCCTACCCAACACTGCAATCTCCCACACCCTGACTGATCCCTACCCAACACTGCAATCTACCCCTCCCTGACCGATCCCTACCCAACTCTGCAATCTCCCCCTCCCTGACTGACCCCTACCCAACAAAGCAATCTCCAACTCCCTGACCCATCTCTCCCAGATTAGGTCAGATAGATTGAGGTATTAATGTTTAATCCCCTCCTTTGTGTATTTGACTGTGACAACATTGAGATAACACTATGTGCTGTCAATCTCTAGATGGTTCGATGGGGGCACTTCGAGGATGCTTTCCTCCAGATCTAAGTCCATTCTCAAACTAATCTGGGATATTTACATGAGAACCGTTTCAGTGAAGATTCACTTTGAATCCTTTCTGTGCCTTGCTGGAGTTAGCTGGGAACA
Organism: Chiloscyllium punctatum; assembly: GCF_047496795.1. Taxonomy (NCBI): domain Eukaryota; kingdom Metazoa; phylum Chordata; class Chondrichthyes; order Orectolobiformes; family Hemiscylliidae; genus Chiloscyllium; species Chiloscyllium punctatum. Next base: position 617,823 of record NW_027309886.1, on the reverse strand, counting down.
CTGATAACCTGGGCAGGACTGTTCCTGGGAATTTTGATGGGAGCCAAATTAAATGGAGATTTCTGGGTCCCATTCTTTCACATGGAAGAGATAAAGTCTCACAAGTGAACATTGAGATGCTGATGGTGTTGTCCAGTTATTTCGAAAAACAAGGTAAACAACCCATCAGAATTTTTGTAGTGAGGTGACAGTGGGGGAGCACTTTGGAACCTGTGACCATAGTTCTATTAATATTGTAATCATTGTGGAGGGAGACAAAATCTTCCCCAGGTGCTAGTTCTACATTGGGGAAAAGCACATTCTGACGGAGTTAGCCAGCAGCTTGCAGGGGTTGGTTTGAGAAGTTTGCTTGCAGACAAAGGGACCTCTGGTAGGTGGAAGTTCTTTCAGTGTGGGACAGCTACAGTTCAAGATGTATACGTTCCTGCGAGTGTGAAGAGCAACGTTGGCAGGAATAAGGAACCCTGGATGACAAGAGACATTGAGGCTTTAACCAGAAATAAAAGGCAGATGACTCAGGTACAGGCAGCTGGGGTCAAGGGAATCCCTGGGAATAAATAGTGGATACAAGAGTTTACTGAAGAAGGAAATCAGGAGGGCAGATGACCTTGGCTGAGAAGATTTGGGTGAATCCAAAGAGGTTCTTGAAGCACATTAAAGGAAAAAGAATAACTATAGTGGGAATGGGACTCTTCATGGACATATATATGCAGAATCGCAGGAGTTATTTCTCCTCTGTGTTGACGGTGGAGAAGGACCCAGCTGCTCTGTGTTCCTGTGGGTGATGTTATCATCGAGCAACAGTTGCGCTAAACCTCAATGTCTGTAAGGGTGGGAGACACAAAAATCCCGAAACATTTAAGAGGTATTTCAGGACATACTCGCAATGCCAAGGCTGACAGGTCTGTGGGCTAAGTGCTGGAAAATGTGATAAGGATAGTTAGTCGGTAGATTTCTTTACAGCATAGACCCGATGGACCACAGAACCGTTTTCTGTCGTGTTGACCACTGACGCTTAATATGGGAATATGAGAAGCCACATTAGAAACCAGGTCAGAAAAGGTGATATTAGAATAGATAATACATGATGGGTTAAGGTTTTTGGGAGGAACATGAGACGGTGAGGTTTAGTAAGACATTGTGGAGCTCAGGGTGCAGGATTCTGTATTTTAAAAATAGGCTATCCTGAAGGCTGGAATTAAAGAATGTCACTTCACAGATTTGTGAGGGTGGATAAGATTAGAGTTTGGGAGGGTGATGAGACTGGAGAAGATTAGAAATAGGGTGCATTGTGAGATTGGAGGATGTTAGAGATTGAGATATTTCTGATATCAGAGATAGTGAGGGGTCTGAGGCTAGAGAGGAATAATAGAGATAAGGAAGAGTTGTGAGGCTGAATGAGGTAACAGCAATCCGGAGATTTTTGAGGATGGAGGAATTTAGAGAGAGTGAGCATTCCAGTCATAATGTTATATAGCATGAAAACAGACCCTGTGGTCCAATCAGTCCATGCCGCCCATAATTCCAAACCAAACTGATCGCACCTGCCTCCAATTGTTTAACGTCCATCCAAATATTTCCTATATACGTACTTAACTGAATGTCTTTTAAATATTGTAATCATATTCACAGGTCACACTTCCTCTGGAAGTTCATTCCACACGTGTCAAAATAAAACAAGTCCCTAATGTCTTTTTTACAAACCTTCCTCATCTCTTTTCAAAATGAATGCACCTGAGTCTTGAATCCCCCCTCCCCCCTCCCCCCAGCCATTCATCTTATCTACACTCTTCATGATGTTATAAACCTCCAATAAGGTCACCCCTCAACGTTCCATTGAAAAAAGTCCCAGCCTATCCAGCCCCTCATTATAACATTCATGGCAGCATCCTGGTAAATCTCTTCTGAACCTACTCCAATTTAACAATATCCTTCCCATAACAGCACAGCCAGAACTGGGCACAGCCTTCCAGAAGAGACCTCCCCAACATCCTGTACAACCTCAACATAACATCCCAACTCCTAGAATCAAATATCTGAGCAATGAATGTAAGTGTACTAAACACCTTCTTAACCATCCTATCTACATGTGTCACAGACTTCAAGGACCTGAACTCCTCCGTCTCTTTGTTCCATAGCACTACACAAGGCCTAACTTTTAATAGTGTAAGTACTACGATAGTTTGTTTTATCAAGAGATAATATTTTGCATTTATCCCAATCCAAAAAGCCTTTGAGTATAAAGGCAGAAGGAGTATACTTAAGAGAGAAATCGAAAAGGCAAAAAGGTGACAGGAGAAGGCTTGGTAAGTCGGGTTAAGGATAGTCCAAAGGGCTGTTTGAATACATTCAGAACAAAACGCTAACTAGGGAAAAAACAGAGACCATCAAAGATCAGCAAGGCAGCCTATGTCTGGAGTTGCAGGCGATTGGGGAGATACTAAACGAGTATTTTGCATCAGTGTTTACTGTGGAGAAGGACATGGAGGATCGAGAATGTGGGTATTGGATGGACATCTAGAAAAATGTCCATACTACAGAGGAGGTGGAGCTGGGATGAGTGGCTGAGGAGAAGGCGCAGGGGAGAAGGATTCACATTTTTGTATTATTGTAATCTACTCTATCGTAGCGTAGACCTGCATAAGAAGGATGGATTCACCTGAATTGGAAGTTGTCTAATATCTAGACAGGGATGTTTGCTAGCAATATTTGGGAGGCATTAATCCAGTGAGGGATTGGGGTTAAACCCAAAGGCAGAGTGAGAAAAGAGGCAAGTCTGAGGCTAGTACAGTTTGGAGGTCAAACATTCAAGGCACGCAAGGGCAAGGCACAGAACGAGGTGGGACTGACCAGTTACACTACATTAAATTCAATGCAAGAGGCCTGACAGGGAAGGCAAATGGGCTTATTCATGGCAAATGCTTGTAAATGTCTTCTCAACCTGCTCCAATTTAATAATATCCTTCAGGATGGTCCATGTTAGGTGGGGTTTCCAGGCTGAATTGCCCATAGTGTTCAGGGACATGGAGGTTGGGTGGATTACCCATGGGAAATGCAATATTACAGGAATAAGGTAGGACGCTTTGTGGGTCAGTATGGAGCTGATGGGCCAAATGGCCTACTTCCACGGTGTTGGGGTTCTCTGATAATTCTATTACTTTTAAAATACTTCCAAGAAAAGAATAGACCAGATCTAAAAGTAAAGGTTCTAAATCGGACAAAGGCCAATTTTAATGGCATGAGGCAAAAACATTTGATATTTGTTTGCGGGAAGGTATTCCCAGGTAAAGGGACGGCTAGGAAGTGCATAAGGACATAAGGAAGAGGAGCAGGATTAGGCCATCTGGCCCTTCAAGCCTGCACTGCCATTCAATAAGATCAGGGCTGATATTTTCATGGTTTCAGCTCCACATCCCTGCTCTCTCACCATAACCCTTAATTCCTTTCCTGATCACAAATCTACCTTTTGCCTTAAAGGCATTCAAATTGATATCCTCAACTGCTTCACTCAGCAGGGAATTCCATAGATTCACAACCCTTTAGCTGAAGAAGTTCCTCAGCAACTCAGTCCTAAATCTGATATCCCCTTATTTTGACTCTATGCTCCCTAATTTGCCCCGTCCACAATGGAAATAACCTCCTTGCTTTCATCTTATCTACTCCCTTCATAATTTCTTTCCTATACGACCTTCCATTATTCGAAATTCCAATGTACATTGTACCAGTCTACTCAATCTCTCCACATACGGCAACCCTCTCAACTCCAGACTCAAACTAGTGGCACTCCGCTGCACCCCCTCCAGTGCCAGTCCATTCTTCCTGAAGTAAGGCGCCCAAACCTGTACACAGTACTCTAGGTGTGGCCTCACAAGCACGCTATACAGCTGCAGCATAACCATCTCTCTAGCAACGAAGGACAATATTCCCTTCACTGCCTTAATTACCTGCTGCACCTGCAAACCAACTTCCTGTGACTCATGCACAAGGACACCCAGCTCCCTCTGCACAGCAGCATGCTGCAAGTTTTCACCATTTCATCATCAGTTTGCTGTTAGTCTGACCAAAATGGATAACCTCACATTTCCCAACAGTGTCCTCCTTCTGCCACATCCTTACCCACTCAACTAACCTTTCTGCATCCCTGTGCAGATTCACAGTGTCCTCTGGTGTAGTCCTAACATTAGTCCAAGCACCTATTTATCGCCATTCTTTATTTTTTGTTCGTAAACCTATCCTCTCTTCATACTAATGCATTACCCAAAATGCCGTACATCTTTACCTTATATAGAAGCCTTTTGTGTGGCAACTTGTCGAATGCCTTCTGGAATTCCAGATACACCACCTCCACCAGCTTCCCCTGGCCCAACTTGCTTCTCGTGTCCTCAAGTAATTCCAGTAAATGTGTTAAACATAACCAGCCTTTCACAAATCCATGCTGCATCTGCTCAATGAGACAATTTCTACCCAGATATCGCGTTATTACTTCCTTGAGAGATTCAAGAGTTTTCTCCACGATGGAAGTTAAGCCAACGTGTCCTTTTGAAAAAGCATTTGCAGCTTTCCAATCTGTCAGAACCATACCAGAGTACAGCAAATTTTAGCAAATTATCACGAGCGCATTTGGTATTCTCACCTCCCACCCACCCCACGCCGATCTCTTTTCTGCACTCAGGGCTAGGATACCCATTTATCTTTAGGCTGTTATCTTTCCCAAAACTACCTCTTTACTGAGAAGGATTGCTTCCCTGTCCACATCTGCCATTGCCTCCAAAGGCCTGCGACAATGAGTACACAGACAGTATGCTCCTGTTAAGAGCAAGGATGGTCGGTGTAGGGAATGTTACCTGTCGAGAGAAACTGAGGCTCTGGTCAAGAAAATGAAGAAGGGATATGGTAGGTACAGACAGCTAGGTTTGAGTGAATCCCTAGAGTAGTATAAGTAGTACTCTAGTGAAACCAGGAGGGCAAAAACGGGACGTGAGATAGCTTTGGGAAATAGGTTCAAGGGGAATCCAGAAATTCTACAACTATGCTAATGAGAAAAGAGTAACTAGGGAAGAAGGACCACCGAAGATCAACAAGGCTGTCTATGGAACCTCAAGATGTAGTAAAGATTGTATCCCAAGTCTTTCACATCAGTGAAAGAGGATATGGAAACGAGAGAGTTCGGAGAAATAAATAGTGATAACTTGACAACTGTCCAAATTACAGAGGAGGTACTGGATGTCTTAAAATGCATCCCGGTGGATAAATAAATCCCTGGAATCTGATCAGGTGTATGCCAGGATTTTGTTGGAAGCTAGGGAAGTGATTGCTGGGCCGCTCGCTGAGGTATTTGTATCTTAGTTCACCACAGGCAGAGTGCTGGAAGACTGGTGCCATTATTTGAGAAAGGTAATAAGGAAAATCCAATCAACTATAGAATAGTTAGCCTGAAGTCAGTTGGAGGGGATTCTAAAGCGCAGGATTTAGATGTAATTGGAAAGGTAGGAAATTATTAGAGAGAGTCAGCATGGCTTTGTGCATGGAAATCACTAACCTGGACTTCAGAAAGACACAAGATTCCACATAACAGACTGGTTAGTACGTTCAACAACATGGAATACGGAGAGAGCAAGGTATTTGGATACAAAATTGGCTGGAAGGTCATCCTGATGTACAGCACGGAAACAGATCCTTCGGTCCAAATTTAGTACCAGCTGACAGCACTTGGCCCATATCCCTCTCAACCCTTCCAATTCGTATACCCACCGACAGAGAATCTTCGATTATCCAAACGAACTATTATCCAACGCAACCCTCCCCCAGACACTGACTGCTCAGCAATGTTAGAGCTCATGGAATACAGGGAGAACTGGCCATTTGGATGCAAAACTGGCTCAAAGACAGAAGACAGAGTAGTGGTGGATACTATTTTCATCTGGATAATCAATTACTCGGTGAATTGAATAAATGCCTTTCCTCTGGGGCTCAGAGCTTTTAAGGAGATTGCAGCAGCAAACAGCCCGATCGCTCGCCCACACACCGACTCCAGCCTGACCTACACCGCCGCCCACACACCGACCCCAGCCTGACCTCCAACGTTGCCCACAGCCTGACCCCCACTTCCGACCAACACCGCCCCCACACCCAAACCCTGTCCAACCCCGTTCCCCATCCCTCCCGTCCAAAACTGCTCCCCCGCCATAAACCCTCACCCTCCACCCGTCCAAGGCGCTCCCTGCCCTCTCCCGCGTCCAATGGCGCCAACCACTTCCATCTGCCTTTTCTCAGCATATTGGCCCATCTGATCAAGTTCTCCTTGTAATCTGAGGTAACCTGCGTCGCTGTCCTCTACACCTCCAATTTTGGTGTCATCTGCAAACTTACTAACTATGCCGGTAATGCTCACATAGAAATCAATTGTATAAATGATGAAAAGTAGTGGAACTAGCATCGATCCTTGTGGCACTCCACTGGTCATAGGCAACCCTCCACCACACTCTGTCTTCTGTCTTTGAGCCAGTTTTGCATCCAAATGGCCAGTTCTCCCTGTATTCCATGAGCTCTAAAGGTGCTGAGCAGTCAGTGTCTGGGGGAGGGTTGCTTTTTGGATTGGAGGCTTGTGATGAGCAATAAGAGAAAGTGAGGAGTGCAGATGCTGGAGTTCAGAGTTGAAAAATGTAGTGCTGGAAAAACACAGCAGGCCACGCAGCATTTGAGGAGCAGGAGAATCCACGTTTAGGCATAACTCCTCGAAGAAGGGTTTATGCCCGAAACGTCGAATCTCCTGCTCCTCGGATGCTACCTGTCCTGCTGTGTTTTCCAGCACGACATTTTTCAATTCTGCGACGGGCAATGGGCTGTCAGGTTGTGGGTTGGGTGATGTCATTTATATCAGATAAAGGGAAGGTGCTCCATTTTGGAAAAGCAAATCAGGGTAGGACTTGTACACTTAATAAACAAAGACACCTTGGAGTGCAGTCTCATAGTTCCTTGAAAGTGGAATCATAGGCTGGGTAATGAAGAAGGTGTTTGATTTACTTATCTTTATCGGTCAGTGCATTGAGTACAGGAGTTGTGACGTCATTTTGAGGCTCTACAGCACATTGATTCAGCCACTTCTGGAACTGTGCTTTCTGTTCTGTTCTCCCCACTGTCGGAATGATATTGTGAAACTTGAAAGGGTTCAGAAAAGATGTATAACTGGTTGAGGGTTTGAGCTATAGGTAGAGGCTGAATATTTGGAGCAGGAGCAAATTTGTTTCCAGGATACACAGAGAGAAGTTATTAACATTGTCACAATATTTAGTATCTATTTTCAGGTAACTGGCAAATAATGCAGAGTAAAAATATGAAGGTTTTTTTTAACTCAGTAAGTTCTGAGTATCTGGAACAATTTGAACGGCAGCTGGATGCAGATTCTGCAGTTATTTTCAAAACAGATTTTGAATTTAACTTTATGGACAAAAGGGAGACGAATTGGGACAGATTTGCAGCATCTCCAGAGGGAGAGATTACAGCGCCAATGGGCTGAATAGCCCTCAGCCCCTGTGCTCTGTGATACCACCCCAATTCACTGTTAATGATGAAGCTTAGCCCAGGGCAGAGTCATAGAGGCAAAGAGATTACAGCACAGAAACAGACCCTTCGGTCAAACTCGTCCATACGGACCAGATATCCTAACATAATCCAACTCTATGGCAGGAGTTGGCCCTCATCCCTCTCCACCGTTCCTATTCTTAGGCCGATCCAGATGCCTTTCAAATGGTATAACTGTACCAGCCTCCACTACTTCACCGACCAAAGATTCCATACATGCACCAACCTCAGTGTGACAAAAGCTGTCCCTCATGTCCCTTTTAAATCTTTCCCCTCTCATCTTAAACCTATGCCCTCTCGTTCTGGACTCCCCCACCCCATGGAAAAGACCTTGTCTATTTATCCTATCCATGACCCTTATGATTTTATAACCGTCTGTAAGATCACCCTTCAACCTCCGATGCTTGTGGGAGCATACCACCACCACATTACAATGGGGCCTGGATGACTGACAGCAGCTTCAGACCAATAGGAGAGTTGGGTGAACCTCCAGCCAATTGGGGGTGAGTGAGGGGTGGGTCCAGCAGGCCAACAGATGACCATGATGCGTGCAGGCACAGTGACACGGTGAGGGGGTCTCTGAGGGAATGGGAGAGACAGCAGAGACTGGAAGAGAACTAGACTTCGTGTGGACTGGACGGGTTTATAAACACGTGGTTTTAGGCTGCTAGAACAGAATAAGAAATTCCGGGTAAATTAGAACCAAGACAACTGCAGATGCTGTAAATCAGACACAACAACCAGAAGGCACTGGAAAACCTCAGCAGGTCTGCCAGCATCTGTGAGGAGATGTCAGAGTTAACATATCGGATCCGATGACCCTTCCTCAGAACTGATGTTACTGAAAATAAATTTCGGTTTATATGCAGAAGATACGGGTTGCAGAGTAAATGATAAATGGGGCCACAGTCCACAGAAAGCAATGGGAGCAGTTGGACAAAGGACTGGATAACGATCTGGCTGGGGGAGGGTGAGTAGCTGTTTATGGGGACTGCTAGTGGCTAACCATTGGTAGTGTGTAATGGCAGGCTATGTGATAACAAGGCCTGGTATGTGGGTGGGGGCTAGGACACTAGGACGTGGGAGAATTTAGGAACTAATATTATTAGTTGAATATTATTATTCAATATTATTATTGAATTTGATGTTGAGGCCAGAGTGATGCAGAGTCCCCAAGTAGAAGATGAGGTGTTGTTCTTCCAGCTTGCGTTAAAGTGTGGTACTGGAAAAGCACAGCAGGTCAGGCCACTTCTGAAGAGCAGGAGAATCGGTGTTTTCGGATTAAGCACTTCGTCTGAAATGCCGGGAATAGTGGGGGGTGTAAGAATGCTGAGAGATAAATAAGAGGGTCGTGTGGGGTTGTTGTGAAGGGAGCTAGTAAGGCAATAGGTATATATACATGGAGGGGGTCATTGTGAGAGGGTGGAATGGATAATTGGGAAGGAAGATGGACAGGTGGGACAGTTCAAGAGGGTGGTGCCGAGTTGGAGGGTTAGGTCTGGGATAGGATGGGGGGAGGGAGATGAGGAAATGTTGATGCCGTGTGGTTGAAGGGTCCCAAGGCGGCAGATGAGGTGTTATTCCTCCCGGCGTCGGGTGGATGGGGTTTGGGGGTGGTGGAGGTGGCCCAGGACTTGTATGTCCTTGGCAGAGTGGGAGGGAGTGTTGAAGTGGTGGGCGATAGGGTTGTGGGATTGTTTGGTGCATGTGTCTCAGAAATGTTCCCTGAAATATTCTTCAAGTTGCCGTCCTGTCACAACAATATAGAGGAGACATGTTGAGAGCAAAGGACACAATAGGTGAGGTATTTGGATGTGCTGAAGTATCTCTGCTGGCTGTGGAATGATCCTTTGTTGTATTGGATGGAGTTGAGGCGGAGGTGTGGGCACAGGTTTTACACCTCTTGCAGTGTCAAGCAAAGGTGCCGGGAGTGGAGGGTGGGTTGGTGGGGAGCGTGGACCTAATGAGGGAGTTGCAGAGGGATTGGTCTCTGTAGAATGCTGAAAGGGGTGGGGAGGGAAATGTATCTCTTGTGGTGGGGTCTGATCGTAGGTGGTGGAAATGGCGGAGGATGATGCATTGTATCTGGCTGGAAGGTGATAACTGGGGGTTTTCTCCTTGTTGCGGTTGGAGGTGTGGGGTTCAAGGGCAGCAGATACACTGGAGAGTATTGTTGATCACATGGGAGGGGAAATTGCAGTCCTTCAAATACGAAGCCATTCGGTATATTCTGGAGTGTTCTGCCAGCTTGCATAATGCAGTAAGAATGAGACAGAGATGTTGGCCAGGGAACAGGCTTGTTCATTAACGTGGCAGGCCACTGGAATCTCAGGGACTTTTTTGCAGCAGAACGTAGATCATCAGCCACCATTTCCAACACCATCACTGAGTTCCTCTCTTCTCCACTAACTGCTTTCCACCCTCCAAGCTGTACCGTTATTCACTACTTTGTCTTTTCAAATGTTCCTGTCTCTCTTTGCGCTCTGTCCCCACCTATTAGTTACTGTTTAAGCCCTATCTCCTGTAGTCCAAAGATGTGCAGGTACAGTGAATTGGCCCAGCTAAATTTCCCGCAGTGTTCAGGGATGTGCATTAGTCTGGGGAAATGGTGAGTAATAGGGTAGGGGAATGGGTCTGGGTGGGATGAACGTCGGATGGTGGGTGTGGAATTGTTTGTGCTGAAGGGCCTGTTTCCTGTTGGGATTCTAATTTTCACAGCTGTCATCGCTTTTGAGGAAGGGTCACTGGATCCGTGATGACACTTGGTGTTTGCAGGAGGAGGAAAATGGAGAATGGCAGCAGAAACTGGATGAAATTTATCAGTATAGATGGGGGGGATGGTTTAGTTACACTCTGTATAGGTCGTTAGTCTGAATTCGAAAATCTTGGTCTCACGTTTGCAGCAAAGGGGAAAATGGCTTGGGCCTCAGGCAGTGAGAGGTCCTGGGTTATGGCTGCCATCTTCATTTGGGGCAAGGTACATCAAGGCGCATGCACGTGTCCTCTGCCTGGGTGGGGGCGGGGTGATTTGCAGAGGAACATTTACACATAAACACATACCAAGAGGAGTGTTTGCCTTCACTATCTATCTTAAACTGACTGTGAGCTTTGTTTTGTGAATTCATTTTATAGGATACTAATTGAGACTGGGATCTCAAAAACCTACTTTCTACAGTCAGCGGAGTCATTAGAATCTGAAGATCATTGGCATTTAACTGTGGTAGGAGAAAGGCTTGTCTGTTCAGTCTGTGGTAAAACATCTCCAATATTTTTGTCAAGCAAAAAGCAGAAAGATGTTCAAGTTGGATCACCCTTGGGGTATGTGTTCAATTCTTGGCCCTGCAGCTGTGGAAGGAGGTATTGGCCTGAGAGAGAGCACAGATTTATCCAAATTACACCTCGTTTCTTTGCAGGAACTATCAGATTTAGTCTCAATCATTCACTCTATTTTGTTAATCTGTATACTCCTACTTCCAATTCCCTACAAATTTCTCATTGAAATTCCTTGTGGACTAAAATTCCAGCACCATTTCAGGTGGCATGTTCCAGATTCTGAACAGCTGTCTGTTCATTCAGAAACTGCTGAAATCCATTTTGACTCTGGGGTTACAAAGGGCTGAATTGAAAGATGCAATGCTGGTTCTCAGCTCCCATTGAGATGCATTGGAACAGAACAGGAGCCTGAGGGAGTGTAGGTGTGAGCAGACAATGGAAATGACGGGGCTGCACTGTGAGGGCTGCTTGGCTCAATGATTATTTTGGAGTCTGGTGTAAATAGAGTGAGGTGAGACAAGGAGAATGTGAATTTGAAGTTCAGGTTTAGATAAGGCCATTCAGGAATTTACATGGTCGCAATGGGAACAGCCAGTTTGTCAGTGATACCTGCGGAGTATTTAAGTTTTTAAAGTATGACATATCAGCTGAAGTAAAGATTTTTTTTTATTATAATCGACATGTTTGCTCACTCATTTAAATTCTCTTAATGGGAGTAACGAGATGAATTTACAGAGATATTGTTACAGGAGACCTCAGACTCGTGGTGTGCTCCTCTTGTACAATTTGGGAAAAAAGGGACGCTTCGAGTTTAATGAGTTAGTCAAACTGCAGGTGAGGGTCACACAATACAGAAAGGGAATGGGTGACCATCAGATCAAGTAAAAGGCTTAGGAAGGAAGTGCAGGAGTTCCCAGTGGTCATCCCCTTCTCAAACAGATATTGTATAGTGCTTGGGATTCTCAAAGGGCGGGAATGGGTGGGGTGGCTTCTCAGGAAATCAGCAACAGCCAAGTTCATGCCACCACAGAGAGCTCTGCTGCACAGAGCGGGAGGAAAGAGAGGAAACACAGCTATAGTGACAGGGGATTCAATGCTCAGGGTTAGGGCGGACACTGCTGTGACCACAGACATGAATCCAGGATGGTGTGTTACCTCCATTAAGCTCGGATCCGCGATATCATGGAGCGGCTGCAGGACTTTCTGGAACTGGAGGTTAAACAGCCAGTGGTGGGGGAACACACAAATACCAACGACATCGCTAAACAAAGGGATGAGGGCCTGGATATAGGGAGGTCAGTGATGCATTCAAATGTAGCTCCTGAGATGTAACAACGCGAGACTTGCACCCAGTTCCGTGTGCTACTGAGAGCAGGAATAAGAGGGCAGATCAGCTGGATATGTGGCTGGGAGAATGGCGCACCAGAGAAGGGTTTAGATTCTTCAAGCACTGGGACTGTTTCTGGGTGGAACATATACCAGCCTTACATGTTACCCCTACGCAGAGCTGGGAGAAATCTCCTCATGAGGGCTTTTACAGTTTAATTGGTGAGGTTTTAACAAATCTGGCAGGGGGATGGGAACTAAAGTGTAGGCTTAGATGGGTCAGATTCAGGTCAGGGAATGGGAGGTAGAATATCAGTGATGTCGTCAGTGGCTCAGAAAGCCAAAGAAAAGGAGGATTAAACGAAGAATGAGTACCTCTTCATTCATCACTCCTGCCATTCCAGGAATCAGTCAACAAAATCTGCAGCTGTTTACATGTCTATGACTCTAAATGCTTCAGCAAAATGGTGAAAATCTGCAATAAAAACAAAAAGTGCTGGAGATCCTCAGCAGGTCTGTCAGCATCTGAAATGGTGACAGATGCAGGAAACAATGTAGCCTTGAAGAAGTCACACCAAGCACTACAACATCAGTTACACGCTGAGTCCCAGAACGTGGGACTAGAATAAATAGGTGCTTGATGACCAGCATGAATACGATGGGGCTGGAAAGTTGACGTTTCGGGTCAGGGCTATTCATCAGGACTGACAAAGTGTCCTGACCCAAAACATCAACCTTCCTGCTCCTCTGATGCTGCCTGACCTGCTGCCCTTTTCCAGGTCCACATTGTATAGACTGACTTCCAGCATCTGCAGCCCTTAACTATCTTCACATCCGTGGACTCAGTCTGATGACTCTCCTTTACTCTCTCTCAATATCCAGGTTAGCCTTCCTTGGGAAATGGGAACAAACGTACACACAGTACTCCAGGTGTGGTCTCACCAAGGCCCTTCCCGAAAGTGATCCCTGCTCCGGTACTCGAATCCTCTCACTAGGAAGGTCAAATATCATTTACATTTTCCACTGCTTCCCACTCCTGCTTTCTTCCGAAAAGAGGGAATCTCAGAGAAACATGGAATAAAATGGGGTCAGAGTCTCTGGTACAAAACTGTTGAACACAATTCTCCCATTTTCTCCATACTGATCATCAAGCGCACGTGCCTGGTGTGATCACATAAACACTTCTTCAAGGCTGCAATGTTTCCTGCATCTGTCACCATTTCAGATGCTGCCTGACCTGCTGAGGATCTCCAGCACTTTCTGTTTTCTCTGCTGTAGAGTACTGAAAGGGGGGATTTCAAGTTGAGAAATTCAAATTGAATTTTATGTTCAATTTTGATCGTTACTGGATCCGTGCCGATCTGGTATCATTGGCCTTTTCACCTGGATGGAAAGGTGTGCATTCTGTCCGTGGGCGAATATTTCAAATATCAGTGTGACTGGAAACATTACTGAGGCAGCGAAGTCCATGTTAGCGTGGGGACTGTGGAGAGAGATTTCATTGGTTTTTGAAAGTCTAAAAAATCATGGCACATTTCCCAGGAATAGTTAAGCTACAGATTGGTTTTGTATGAGGATAATTACCATGAACCCAGAAAGACAAAAGGATTCCTGATTCATGGGAAACACTATGAAAATGGAATTGTTGGAACGGAGTGTATTATCATACATTGATTGTAATCCATTGGTGTTGACACGTCGGTTCCAGTGCCGTGGGGAAACACTGGAAATGTGATGAATGCAGTGTAGGTTTCAGTTATTCAACTAGAAAGGTGCAGAAGAAATTTACAAGGATGGTGCCAGGTCTCAGGGCTCTGAGTTACTGGGAAATGTTGGGCAAGCGAGGACTTTTTTGTGTAGAGCAGAGGAAACCGAGGGGGATTATCTTACAGAAGTGTATAAGACAATGAGAGACATGGGTAAGGTGAATGCACTCAGTCTTTTTCCCAGGGACTGAAGGGTTGGAGGGCATCAGGATAAAGTTAGAGGAGAAAGAATATAAGGGAAACTGAGGGGCAACTGCCTACACAGAGGGTGGCATGTATATGGAATGAGCTGCCAGTTTAAGTGGATGAGGTGGGTATGTTAGCAACGTGCAAAAGACATTTGGAAAATACATGGATAGGAAAGTTTCAGAAGCATATGGGGCAAGTGCAGGGAAATAGAGTTAGCGTGGATGGCATGGCCAGTTTGGGCCAAAGGGCCTGTCTCTGCTGTATGACGCTATAACTCTAAGTGCATTTGCTATTTCTCCCCCTAACTCTGTTGGTATCCTGGAATGTATTCCATCAGGGCAAGGAGACTTGTATACGTTTAGCTCCATTTGCTTGCCCAACTCTAACTCTTCCATGATAATGGTTATTTCTAGGTCCTCACCTTCCTCAGTCTCCTTATCCATTACTGGCATGTTCTTCGTATCCTCCACTGTGAAGACTGACTGCTGTGTACTCATACTCCTGAACCCTGCTGGATAGGAATAACTAGGTACAGAACTCTGAGAGGTCTTCTTTGAGTCTTTATTGACGAGACATGGCAGTTACCTGGATAGTGTACATGCAAAACACCTCGAGGCAGCATCAGGTAACTCCCCGCCTTTCCGATGTATGGCTCCCATTCTTCTACCTTTTGTGGTTTGTGACTTTGAATACAAACGATCTCTCAGTATTATCTCCATGGCAACGGCAGTTCAAAAGTCTAGTTCAGTTCAGCACTTTGTGATTAAACCACACACCCCTCCCCCCACGCCCCTTTGGCTCCCTCAAGTACCTGACAGACACTTCAGTTTCAGTGGGGCTGTCTATCAGGATTTTGATGTTGAGGAGCCGGGGTTGGGGTGGGGTGGACAAAGTACACCCGCACGAATCAACCACACCTCCCCGTGGCCCAACATGTCAACTCCCCCTCCCACTTTGCCAAGGACATGGAGGTCCTGGGCCTCCTTCACCGCCGCTCCCTCACCACCAGACGCCTGGAGGAAGAATGCCTCATCTTCCGCCTCGGAACACTTCAACCCCAGGGCATCAATGTGGACTTCAACAGTTTTCTCACTTCCCAACCCCCACCTCACCCTAGTTCCAAACTTCCAGCTCGGCACTGTCCCCATGACTTGTGCGGACTTGTCCCACCTGCCTATCTCCTTTTCCACCTAACCACTCCACCCTCTCCTCCCTGACCTATCACCTTCATCCCCTCTCCCACTCACCCGTTGTACTCTTTGCTACTTTCTCCCCACCCCCATCGTCCTCTAGCCTATCTCTCCATGCTTCAGGCTCACTGCCTTTACTCCTGACGAAGGGCTTTTTGCCCGAAACGTCAATTTCGAAGCTCCTTGGATGCTGTCTGAACTGTTGTGCTTTTCCAGCACCACTAATCCAGAAATTAAAAACCACACAATACCAGGTTATAGTCCAACAGGTTTATTTGGAAGTACAAGCTTTTGGAGTGTGCTGTGATTTTTAACTTGATCAGGATTATCTCTATGGTAACAGCTAAGTGCTTCAACAGTTAGAGGCCATATGTTCCCCACACAATAGGTTGCCCTCTAGCAGGGTAAACTGCTATTCTGTCCCTGGGGATGGCGACTCATCACTTTTTATCCCCAATCCCATCAAGCTTTATGTTGATGTTTGAAGTTTTTCTAATCTCCTAATTTCTCCTTGGTCTTTGCCAATCTGTATGCCTTCTATTTCAATTTGATAGAGTACCTTATTTCCTTAACCACCCACGGCAGATTACTCCCTTTCCGACAGTCCTTCATTTTCACTGATATACTCTTTTGCTGAGCACTTTGAAAAATTGCTTTGATATTCCTCCAAAGTCTGACAACTGTCCCACCGTAAAGTCATTGCTTCCAGTCTACATTCGCCAACTCCTGCCTCATCCTATTGTAGTCTCCTTTGTTTAAGCACAGGATCTTGGGAGTGGATTTAATCTTCCCGCTTTCCAACTGTATTCTAACTTCAACCATACTTATCACAAGTCTTTTCTCAGATTACGAGGTGAGGCGATGTTGCCTGGGTGTTTTGGTTTTCATTGTAAGCGACCTTGGCTTTGTAATAAAGTACAGGATAGATATTCACAACAGAGTATTCTGGACAGTGTGAATGTACTACACAGTCTAAAACCATAAATCACTATCTGCTCTCAGTTTAAAATTGCAAAAATCATTATCTCCCACATGCTTCCTCACTCTCTAAGTTTGGAACGCTAATCCACCTGACTATCCTATTGTTTCCGAAAATCTCCTTTGGTGAAGATGGTGAGGTTTGGATTCAGCTTTCCTGTTATTACTGTAAGAAGATAAGCACTGGGCACAGGAGAGGCAATGCAGCCCTTCGAACCAACTCCACCATTTAATACGATGATAATTGAGCTCACCTCCCTCTCAGCTGAATTTTCCCGCCTGCTCTCTCTCACCCTTCAACTCATTGTAAGTTAAACATCTGCCTCTCCTTATTAAATTTGCTCATTATCCTGGCATCCACCGCATTTTGAATAGGGAATTCCCCAGATTCACTACAGATTGAGACAGGCACATTCTTCTTCATGTGAATAGAATAGAATCCCTATAGTGCAGAAACAGGGTATTCGTCCATCGAGTCCACACCAACCCTATGATGAGCATCCCATTCAGACCCACCCATTCCCTGTAACCCTGAATTTCCCATGTTTAATGGCTTAACCAGCACATGCATAGACACTGTGGGCAATTTAGCTTGGCCAATCCAACTAATCTGCACATATTTGGACAATGGGAGGAAACTGGAGCATCCAGAGGAAACCCACGCAGATACGGGGAGAACGTGTAAACTTCATGCAGTCACCTAAGGCTGGAATCAAACCCGGGTCTCTGACGCTGTGAGGCAGCTGTGCCAGCCACTGAACCACCTCTGCTTAAAATCGACTACCCTGCCTCGCAATTGGCTGAATCTATGTTCTTTACGTCAGAAATTAGGTTGTGGAAGCAGATGTCTCAGTAAAACCCAGTGATAGCCCATATGTCCTGTGTATCAGAATGGGGATTCTATACCCAACACCTTACACCCCACACTTTTCATTCACATTCCAGAGACAGGGCTCCAGTGGCTTCATGGGGACTACAACTCCCACAATCCCTGAGGCAGGAACCACACGTGTGTGGGGAAACCTGGCACTGTAAATATGCAGAATGTGGGCGGGTTTTGGAGCATGAGCTTTGGGATAACTAGTGGAAAGTACTTCACACTGTGATTGGCTGGAGGAGGAATGTATCTGCTTGTGCATTGATCGGTTGAGACGATGTGGGGCCAAGGTCCATCCCCAACTCGTCATAACACTGGGACTCGACCAATGGGAAAGAAAGAAAGATCTGACCCATTCTGCCAGACTGAAGATTCCCATTCTGTCTAGGATCAGATTACTTACAGTGTGGAAGCAGACCTTCAGCCCAACAAGTTCACACCGACCCTTCGAAGAGCAACCGACTCAGACCCATTCCACTACACCTGACACTACGGGCAATTTAGTATGACCAATTCACCTAACCTGCACATCTTTGGACTGTGGGAGGAAACCAGAGCACCTGGAGGAAACCCATGCAGACACGGGGAGAATGTGCAAACTCCACACAGACAGTTGCCCAAATTGGGAATTGAACCGATCTCTGGCGCTGTAAGGTAGCAGTGTTAAACACTATACCACCGTGATGACCACCTCCCTTTTTTTCCTTTTGTTTCATTCTGCTGTTACATTATTGACTTGCAGCAACTAAATGGAAAGGAAGTGAACCCATAAAGGGAGCAGAGTCTAACCAGGGATAGGAAGTGGTGGCCTGGATCTGTTTATCAGCAACTCCATGAGAATGGCGAGGGTGTACGTTTGGAGGCAGAAGAGTCAGAATGTTGGGAGAGTGTAAGTGAGCTGGAGAGATACAGCTTTGGGGTAAGAAGGGGTAAAAAGATCGCCCAGAGGAACTGGAATTGTCTGTTCTGAATTTCTCATCTGTACATATTCCTTTATACAGGGTGCTAGATGGTGAAGATTTGCAGACTGAAATCTCAAAATCATGTGATTAAGTTAACCAGCATTTCAAGAACCAAAGATAGAGAATCACGCGGCCAAAATCCTGCAACACACTCCCTCCCAGTATTGTCGATCTATCTGTGCCAAATGGACTGTGAATGGTACAAGACAGTAGCTCACTACCACCTTCTCAAGGGTAGCTCGAGGTGGGGAATAAATGCTGGCTGAGCCAGTGATGCCCATATCCTGGAAATGGGTTCTATCTCTCGTTGCTGAAACCAGATTGCTGTTACTACAGGATGATGAAGGTCGGTGAGTGCATCCTCCAGGAGGCAGCACCATCACATTGCCCCTGCCTACACCCACACAGTAACACAGCAACGTCACTGGAACAAAAGGCAATGAAACCAAAGGAGGACTTAGATATAGTTCCTCGGGGTAAAGTAGTAAAAGGGGTTTGGAACACAACAGGAACAGGAGACTGATCTGGATTATCAGCTGTTTCCCATTGAATAGTGGAGCAGGATTGAAAGGCTGAATGGTCTCCTCCTGCTGCTATCTCCCAGGTATGTATTTAGCCATGGAGCCCGAGTAGGAAGAAGTAGGCAGGGCAGGGATTCTGCAGGAGATTGCACTTCCCCAACAATTTTCAGTGAGTGGTGGTTTGATGGATTTTATTTAACATTTATCTTTAACGCAAGGTTTGTAAATTTTGGCTTCAAAATGTTGTAAAAGTTTTTTGCAAAACAAATAACTTTAAAGAAAATAAAGTAAACTGTCTGAATTTAACAGTTTTAAAGCTTTCAACCTGTGTAAAACAAAATCCTGTCTGTGTCCGGACACCATCACTTTCTAGCAACTCAAACTCCAGGGAAATATTCCCTCCCTGTCTGAACCTTTGGTTGGATTTAACTGCTTTTCAGATCTCGTTCTGTGAGCTGTGAAGCGTTCTTTTTCCCCATTTCTCCGACCCAGAAATGTGATCACAGCAACCTTCCCATCATCAAAATCATCATTGTGCCATTTTGCTTTTGGTTAACATATAATCCCCAGCAGGGCGAAAGTGAGGACGGCAGATGCTGGAAACCAGAGCCTAGGTTACAGTGGTGCTGGCAAAGGCCTTTTGCTTGAAACATTTATTTTCCGACTCCTCGGATCCTGCTTGACTTGCTGTGCTTTTCCAGCACCACGCTAATCTAGATATATAATCACTAGTGGTGAACCATTTGTGTAACCAATTGAATATTTCCAAACAAAGCCCATTAGGGGCCAAGCAAACCATTACAAGTGATAGAGTGAGAAGAGACTAAATCAAAGTAGAGGTGTGGGGAGGGGACAGCGGTGGAGATCAATCACTGTATCCCCTGCGGTGCCCAGCTCTCTCAAAAGGCATCGAAAGCATTGATACACACTACATGCTCCTTCTCCAAGGACACCCTGCTGTGTAGCCTTTATCCTCAATCATCGAATAGAATCCCGACAGTGTGGAAGGAGAGCATTGGCCCATCAAACCCCACCGACCATCCGAAGAACATCACGCCCAGAGCAATCCATCACTGTAACACTGCATTTCCCATGGCTGATCCACCTAGTCTGCACATTCCTGGACACTGTGGACAAGTTCGCACAACTGATCCACCTGACCTGCACACCTTTGGGCTGTTGGAGGAATCCAGAGCACCTGGAGGGGACCCACACTATCATGGGGAGAATGTGGAAACTCCACACAGGCCGTACATCAAGGCTGGACTCCAACCTTGCACCTGATGCTGTGAAGCAGCTGTGTCACCATCACAATTTTAATCAAAACAGATGATCCCTGCTCTACGTCACATTGTTGTTTGTGGAGACTTACTGCCCAGAGAGACATCCTGAAGTTCAGAAAGTGGCAATATAAGTTCAGACAACTCCAGCCCAGTTAATGTGATTAACACCAACAACAACATCAATACTCCAACAGTGTCATCATGTACAAGGTCCACTCCTGACTCTGATGGACAGTAACATCTGAATCAGAGTCCTGCAGTCCACGCGGAGCAGGTAGATGATCACTTCCCTGTGACCACTCACTGGTCTTTCAGTCGTGTTGAAGACGCAACATTTCCCTTGTCACACAGAGGGGTGAATAGCTCCGACCAAGTGTGAACAAGCTGGAGTCTCAGGGGATGGGATGAATCACTGAATCCCTTCTCACACAGTGACCATCTGAATGGCCTCTCCCCATGTGTGGGCTCACTGGGGATTCTGCAGGTGCTGCATTTGAGTGAATCTCTCCACACACTGGGAGCAAGTGAATGACCTTGCCCCAGAGTGAGCTCCCTGATGTTTCAGCAGGTCAGAGGACTGAGTGAATCCTTTAGCGCACATAAAGCAGGTGAATGGCCTCTCCCCAGTGGGAATGCACTGATGTCTCCGCTGGTGAGAGATTTGAGTGCCACCTCTGGTGCCTCAGCTGGTTGTAAGATCGAATAAATGCCTTCCCATACGTGGGGCAGGTGAACAGCCTCTCCGCAGTGTGACTGTGTCTGTGAGTGTCCCACTGGGTGCGGTAAGTGAATCCCTTATTCTAATTGAGGACGTCCTCCTGTTTTCTCAGTTGTTATTGACAATCTCATTCCCCTCGCACCAGAACCTGTTCCAGTGTTACAGAAACAGCAGAACGGTTAGCTGCAGCTGGTCACCTGACTGTTCACTGGACACGAACGGTTCACTCTTCACAGATGCTGCCAGACCTGCTAAATTTTTCCAGCAATTTCTGTTTTTATTTCTGATTTCCCAGCATTTGCAGATGTTTAGTTTTCTAATACTCATCTGGTATGTTGCAGAGGAGTTTATTGATGAAATTAGAGGGTTTTGACAATTGTACGTTAAGTCACACATCAGCTATGATCATCCTGAATGGCAGAGCAGGGTTGAGGGGTTGAATGGCCTCCTCCTGTTCCAATGAAATTTATCCATATGTAGCTTGTGGTAACATTTCCCCTCACAGCTCACTTCACCTCCATGTCTAACACACTGTTACTGACTGAACAAACCTCCTGTGTTTGAACAAAACCTGCTAATGTTCAGTTGCTCCCTCTCCTGCCACCCGGGTTTAACTCTCATTGTGGAATGCTGTCTCGTATTACTGCGGGAATGCCCATAGAGGACTCAGCCTGGAGTCTGTATCGCCTGGGATCCACAAACCCGGTTTATTTCCTTCTTCCTCTTTTATTCTGGCTATTGAACTCTCGGTTTCAATCCATTCTTCTGTTCTGCACTTCAGCATGCCCATGTGGGTGGACTAGAGGCAGCTGGAGTTTAATGAAGGGAAGTGGGGATTAGGCGGAAGCACGAGGAGAGGTGACAGCAAAGACAGTTCTCATTGTAACGGCAGAGTTTCTCTGTGACCCAGTGAGTGGTGAGGCACCTGAGATTCTGGGGGAAGCCGATTCAATCAGGGGTTTGGGAAAACACTCTGACATTGACCTGTCCATCTGATTGTTAACTCAGACAGATAAAAGATGCACATTTAGATAGCACCTTTGATGACCTGGGGCAATGAAACATGCTTCCATCCCAATGATTTCAACCAAAAATCTCTGAAAACACAGACACAAAGGTTCTTACTTGTACCAGGTTACCTCTCAGTCTCCTCTTTTCTAGAGAATAGCGTTTTGAGCTGTTCAGCCTTTCCTGGTGATTATAACCGCTATGTTCCTGGAAGATATTTGACAGAACCTTTATTTTCCTGTTCCTTGTGAGTGATGAAAGTAGCAGAAACAGTTCGGACCTGTGAGGAATTTTGGTTGGAGTATTTATATTCACAAATCCATTCCCACCCTCCCATACCGTGTGAAATTGATGTAAAACTGAAGGGAAGGAGTGAGTGAGCACCCGCAGAATCATAAAGCCAGCATATGTATCTGAGTTGAATGAACCTGACATTTGGAAAACGTGACAACAACCGCAACTATTTAGAATCACAGAAAGAGTGCAGAAAGAGTCTATTCGGCCCATCGAGTCTGCAATGACCTGCTCTCCCACCCTACCCCCATAACTCCACATTAACCATGGCTAGCCCAACCCACCTAAATTGCACACTGTTGCCATGTTAGCATGGCTAATCCAGTAAAGCGGTAGGGTCACAAATTACACCCAAATGCTCGGAATTATGGATGAAGGCTCACAAAACCTTGACTCTGACACAAATGCTGGGCTTTTCAAAATAAAATCTGGGGGAACCTACAGCCGGAAAGATTTCTGATTATCTCAGGAGGAAGAGAATTCAAAACTCGTGCCACTGACCCAGGGGACGCAGTGAAAGTTAGAGGTCTGGGAGCCATCAGAAATGTAACAGGTTGTGAGCAAGGTATGGGTGAGACAAAAAGACAGTTTCTCACATGGGGGAAGGCAGGAGTAATTAAACAGCAGAAATGGTAGTCCCCCAAGGCCACGGGGAATGGGGTTAGGGCTTGGAAAGTAACCAGGAATCAAGGTATGCAACTGTAAAAGAAATACATTAAAAAAACAGATTATAACAACATAGAGGGCAGGCTGAAATTGTTGCTCTCAGTGGTGAGTACAGAACGCTAAAAAGCCTGGATAGTTCTATTGCAGCCAGCACATACAGGATAGGACAAGTAACCTATATCTGTGCTGCAAATCTCTGATAAATTTATTCCGACATTTAGAGTTCAAATCTGATGATGCTCACAAATTCTCAAATTTGACTGGAGTTTAATATTCTAGGGAAATGTCAAATATATGACATTGATCCGATTCTGCAGACTTTCGTCCATTGCCCTGCATGTTCCAGCATTTCAGTTACATCCATGTCCTTTTATTCTAATGTGATGCTGGTTACTGCCTCTGCCACCCCATCAATGAGTTCCTGTTCCCCACCATCTCCGAGTGAAATAAATTCTCCTCCCCCACCTTTCTGAGAATTAGTTTCAATCTAAAACCTCGAGTTACTGACCTCTCTGTTATGAATAGCTCCTTCCTATCCACTCGATATGGAATCCTCAGCATTTTATCACTTCAATTATATCTCAGCTCATCCTCCTCAAAAAAACATCCCCAGCCTATCCAGCCTTTCGTCAGAGCAGAAATTCTCCAATTGTAGAAACATTCTGATCAATCTCCTATGTACACCCTCTGGTGTAATCACATCAATCGTGGAATGTGATGACTATGAGTGAGTGCAGTACTTTAGCTTTGGTCAAGCGAGTGTTGCTGACATTTCCCATGACACCTCCGTGTTCTATTGGTTGTCACTCAGACAAGAAATGTTGTGGTTTTGCCACATGGAACTGGATGTGCACTCCATGGGGCTGCGATTCCCTCCCATGTGTTTATTTGTTAACTAATCCTCAATTAACTTCAGATTAAAACAAGATTATCAGCTCCCGACCAATCAACTTCTTCCATTACACTCAAGTCACATTACTTTTTAAAATCTCTTTAAAGTTATTACTATCTAAACACAACAGGCTTTAATTTGCTGATCAAGCATTCAGATGTCTCCACTGTTACAATCACTTGAAGATTATCGTTACCTTCAGCTACATTTGGTGAATTGAACACTGATTGTAAATATATGAATATCAAACGGACTTGAGGTTTATGATAATTAATCCAGTCTGACATTCTTGCTGGTTAAAATCTTAAAGAGAACTGTCCTCAGAACTCCAGCTGTGCTCTGACTTCATTCACAGCTGGATGTGGCTGGACTGCAGATCTTAGATCTGTTCTGTTGTTTCCCGGATTGCTTCACTCTGTTGCTGCTTATGCTGTTTGGAACACAAGTAGTCCTCTTTGGTAACTTCATCAGGTTAACACCTCACTTTTAGGTATTCATGCTGCTGTTACTGGCATGCCCTCCTGAATTCTCTCAGTTGAATGAGGATTGATCCTCCGGTTTGATGGTAAGAGATAAATTGGTGGTTATGCTGTGCCATAAGTTTTTTGTTGGAGTAAAATCCTACTGCTGTTGTTGGAAGGAAAGTGCTAAACTCTTACACTGTTGGCCCCATATACTACATGCAGTATCATGAACACTGATGGACCAAGACATGAAATACGAGCAACACTGTACAATGATGCAGGATCACAACTGCAGCAAGGGGAGATTAAGAGCCAACTTGACATAGAGTAGGGAAAGAAGCAGCTGATCAGATTGTCTCATTAATAGACACAAAGACTCTGTGAGATTATTGTACTGTTGGGGGTGAGGATGGAGAAGGTTGGGGAGATGGAGAATCCTTCTAAAGAAATTAATCTGGCTGAGAATTATGGGATCGACTTGATTGCCATGTATTTAACAGAAAGCGAACTGAAACTGTTTTTATCGCCAAGATAACAAGACTGATGGTGTTTCCAATCATCACCAGAAACAAACCCCAGAATACATGGTTCAGAGATAGATGTCAATATCCCGTCAACATCTAACTCCTGCAACTCCTGATCAAACGTATATGTGATTAACCAGTTCTGATGAACCAGAAAATCGCTGTTGACTCTGTGCAGATGGACAGCGATATGGGGAAGTATTGGCCTAGTGGTATTGTTCCTAGACAGTCAATCCAAAGCCCCAGAAAACGTTATGGGGACCTGGGTTCAAAGCCTGCTGCAGCAGATGGGGGAACTTGAATTCAATGAAAGATCTCTGGAATTTAAGTGTCTAATGATGACCATTAATCGATTGTCAGAAAAACCCATCTGGTTCACTAATGCCCTTTCAGGATCGAAGCTGCCATCCTTACCTGGTCTGGCCAACATTGTGACTTCAGACCCACAACAATGTGGTTGACTCTTACCTGCCCTCTGGGTAATTAGGGATGGGCAGTAAATGCTGCCGTGCCAGCGACACTTTCATCCTGTGAATGAATAAAGGAAAATAAAAGTCTCTACCCAGTGTGAATCTGCATGTTCAATGATGTTGTGAACATTTCCAAAACTAAGTTCTCTACATACAAAACTTTATTAACATTAAAACTGCCAAAACTATTATTCATTCCTTGGTGTGAACAAGAGAAAAAAAATTCTACAACTGTGGTAATGAGTAAATTCCCTGGTGTCTCAGCAGGATGGATGCCTGAGTGAATCCCTTCTTCCAAATCCCCCCCACCCACACACACACACTCACACTCACACACACAGAGCAGGTGAACAGCTTCTCCCCAGTCTGACTGGTTTGGCCAGTTTCCAGGTTGGAAGGGGTAAAGAATTCCCTGCTGACATTCCCCATATTTCCACAGTCCCTCCCAGGTGTGGCTGCACTGATGTTTTGCCATTTCCGATAAATACTGGCAGACGGTTACACACACCTTGTAGGTGTGTTACTCCCCAGTCTTAATGCTGCTGTTTCCTGTTGAAAACCTTTTGATAATTAGGTTCCAATGATCTGTTAGCCGTCGTGAGACCCCCCTCCCCACATTCCTGATGAAGAGCTATGCCTGAAACATCGATTCTCCTGCTCCTCACATGCTGCCTGACCTGATGTGCTTTTCCAGCACCACAATTTTTGACACTGTTAAACAGAGTGACCTTCAGAGCTCGATGTGGTTTGGTCTGAATCCTTTGACCCAGCCCTGCCCAGTAATGGGCCATGTCTCTATCAAATGGGAAGGATTTGCAGATGCCAACCAGCCATTGTGCATTCACTCCTTGTACCAGGATATGGATGTCATCGCTCTGATGACTGTGGAAGGAACATAGTTTATTTCCTCAGTCTGACAGAAAGCATTTCATGTATTGGTGTGGCTCTAGATGTTCTGAGGTATTTGCAATCCTGGTTCGAACACCCTCGGGCAGATGTTCAGTTCTGTGTACCCTAACTGGGGACACCCACCCCCTCAACCCCCAGAACCCAGTATAAAGCAGTAAACATTATCCCCTACTGTGGAAGGACAGCCTGTATTTGTCAGAGTAGGAACACTGAGCAGATTAACCTCAATGATTACTTAATCCCTGAAGGCAAGTGACCAGAGCAAGTTAAGCAAGTCCAAATAAAATGCATTATACCACAGAATGAGACCCATCAAATCCAAGCTGGTTGTCTATAGCAGAATCCCTTATTCTCATTCCTGATATATCCCCTACACTCTGCAAGTTTATTTCCCTCAGATCTGATATCATTGATTTTATCAATCATTGCACAACTACACAGGCAGCATGTTCTGCATATTTCCAGCCAATACAGTCAGCAGATAGACTTGCTCAACTCCCACTTACATTATCTCAAAACCTTACATCTGATCTTAATTCTTGGGCCACCTGAATATCATTGGCCTTTTCATGCGGAAGGAAAGGTGTGCATTCAGTCTATGGGCGAATATTTCAAATGTCAGTTTGACTGGAAAAAGTACTTTATGGTTTATGGCTTTGAATGGAGGCTGGCTATCAGGAATATCTCCATGACAAGAGCACGTCACCTTTATCCCTCTTTGCACATGCATCAATGAATTTAATACACGCCGTGATGTCGAACACTTCTTCTGCCACCTCCGAGCTTACTTTTACAATCAGGACTCCCGACCACCTTCCGAGGACCCCTTTGCCGGCCTCCAACACACTCCATTCACCTGGACACCCCGCGCTGGCCTATTACCTGGCCTCGATCTCTTCATTTCCAACTGCCGCTGAGACATTAACTGCCTCAACCTGTCTATCCCCCCCCCCCACTCCAACCTCTCACAATCACGATGTGTAGCCCTCCACTCCCTTTGCTTCAATTACGACCTCACCATCAAGCCAGCAGATAAAGGGGTTGCAGTGGTAGTCTGGCGCACTGACCTCAACACCCCTGATGCCAGACACCAATTTAATAGACACCTCGACCATGACCCCACCCCCATCATCAAACCGTCATCTCCCAGAGCATACAGAACCTCATCACCTCAGGAGATCTCCCACCCCCAGCTTCCAACCTCATAGGCCAGGAGCCCCGCACCAGCCGGTTCTACCTCCTTCCCAAGATCCACAAGCCTGACCATCCTGGCCGACCCATTGTCTCAGCATGCTCCTGTCCCACCGAACTCATCTCCACTTACCTTGACACTGTCCTATCCTCCCAGTCCAGGAACACCCCACATTCATTCGAGACAACACCCACGCCCTCCACATCCTCCAAGACTTCTGTTTCCCGGGCCCCCAACGCCTCATCTTCAACATGGATATCCAATCCCTCTGCACCTCCATCCGCCATGACCAGGGCCTCCAAGCCCTCCATTCCTTCCTCTCCTGACGTCCCCAACAGTACCCATTCATTGACACTCATTCGTTTGGCTGAACTGTTCCTCACTCTTAACAATTTCTCCTTCGAATCCTCCCGCTTCTTTCAGACCAAGGGATTGCCGTGCGAAACTGTATGGGCCCCAGCTTTGCCCGTTTCTTTGTTGGCAATGGAGAATAGTCCATCTTCCGTACTTACACTGGCACCACTCCCCACCTCTTCCTCCGCTATATTGAACACTGCATTGGCGCCACCTCGTGCTCCCACGAGGAGGTTGAGCAGTTCATAAACTTCACCAACACTTTCCACCCCGACCTTAAATTTACCTGGACCATCTCTGACATCTCCGTCCCCTTCCGGGACCTCTCCATCTCCATTAATGACGACCGACTTGACACTGACATTTTCTACAAACCCACCGAATCCCACCCTACTTCCTGCAAAAATGCCATTCCGTATTCCCAATTCCTCGTCCTCCACCGTATCTGCTCCCAGGAAAACCAGATGGCCTCCTTCTTCAGAGACCGCAGTTTCCCTTCCCACGTGTTTAAAGATACCCTCCAACGGATCTCGTCCACACCCCGCACCTTCGCCCTCAAACCCCACCTCCCCAACTCTAACAAGGACAGAATTCCTACACCAACCCCCCCCCCCCCCCCCCACCGTCTCCGGTGCTCACCTTCTGTCCTACCAACGTTCGCATAAACCACATCATTCGATGACATTTCCACCACCTCAAAACGGACCCCACCATCAGGGATATATTTCCCTCCACATCCCTTTCCGCCTTCCGCAAAGACCGTTCCCTCCGTGACTACCTGGTCAGGACCATGCCACCCAACAACCCACCCTCCCATCCTGGCACCTTCCCCTGCCACTGCAGAAAACCTGAGCCCACACCTCCTCCCTCACTTCCATCCAATGCCCCAAAGGAGCCTTCCACATCCATCAAAGTTTTACCTGCACATCCACCAAGATCATTTATTGTATCTTTTGCTCCCGATGCGGTCTCCTCTACATTGGGTAGACTGGATGCCTCCTAGCAGAGCACTTTAGGGAACATCTCCGGGAGACCCACATCAATCAACCCCACTGCCCTATGGCCGAACATTTTAACTCACCCTCCCGGCTTCCGAGGACATGCAAGTCCTAGACCTCCTCCACCACCACTCCCTCACCACCCAATGCCAGGAGGAAGAAAGCCTCATCTTTCACCTCGGAACACTTCAACACCAGGGCATCAATGTGGACCTCACCAGTTTCCTCATTTCCCCTTCCTCCACCTCACCCTGCTCCAACCTTCCAGCTCAGCACTGTCCCCATGACTTCTCCTACCTGCCTGTCTTCCTTTCCACCTATCCACTCCACCCTCCTCTCTGACCTATCATTTCCATCCCCACCACACTCACCTATTGTACTCTGTGCTACTTTGACCCACCCCACCCCCCACTCATTTATCTGTCCACTCTGCAGGCACCCTGCCTCTATTTCTGATGAATGGCTTTTGCCCGAAACGTCGATTTTCCTGCTGCTCAGATGTTGCCTGACCTGCTGTGCTTATCCAGCACCACTCTAATCTAGACTCTAGTATCCAGCATCTGCAGTCCTTGTTTTTACATGAGTCAGTTCTGCACTTTGTGGTCAAACCAACCTCACCCCCATAGCTCACCCAAGTACCTGACAGACTTCAGTTAAAGTTAATAATCACACAACACCAGGTCCAACAGGTTAATTGGGAAGTACTAGCTTTCAGTGTCTACCTGACAAAGGAGCAGTGCTCCGGAAGCTTGTGCTTCCTAATTGTGAGAGGCGATTTCGGTTCAAACAATTAAGATGTGCCTGACCCAACAGGCTTCTCTATAATAAAAGACAAGACATGCTTCATTTGTAAGAACATTTTGTATACTCAAAAGTGGGTAAATTTAAATTGTGCGAATGCTGACATTTTGTGAGCAGAGTAAAAAACAAGTCCTTGACTGACTATAGGATAGGAAAACAACTCGAGAGACATCACACAGACAGAGAAGAATAAGTCCTTGACTGATAAGACTACAGGGTAGAAAAAAGCAACTCTGGAAACATCTGTTGCAGACTTTGTGACAAGGGTGCAGAATGGAAAAATACTGGCGGTTTAGAATGTGAACCTCGTGGCTCTATAAAGCCAAAGAGGGGAGGGACTTGTGCTGTATATAATGAGAAACTTTGTAAGCCTCAGCGCGCCTTTTTCTCAGAAGGGTGCCCAACTCTGCAGACTTGCTAATAAAACTTTGTTTTCCTGAATTTGTCTAGAGCAATTATTAAGAAGCGATTTACGTTTCTAACAAAATTGGGGGCTCGTCCGATCAACACTCCGGCCACGTGGGGAGCTGAGGAAGGACATCGGAGAAGGTGCACCCTGCCGAGTTCGGCAGTCCCTGATTCCTTGCTTGTCGCCCCGCGCGGCTTGAGCGAGTGATATCCGGAAGGCTCAGGAACACAAAGGAGGGGTGTGGCCGAGGCAGTGGGGACGGTTAACGATCGAATAATTTCGGTGCACCGAACCCAGGTAAGAAAAAACTTGCGGGGACCGTGTTTCCGGAGGACTGGGGACCTGCAGAGTGCCTGTAGATTTTTCTACAGAGGCGTGGGACTCAGGAATCGAGATACCGGGGCTCGTCTGTGAGAGATTTTGCAGAGACCGTGTTTGCGGAGGAACGTGGACCTTTGGGGTGCCTGTGATCTGTTTCACAGAGATGTAGGACACAGGAATCCAAAGACCGGGGGTGCCTGCAAAGGGACCTGGGCGATCACGGGACTGAAGGTACGGAATTGGCTAAATAGTGATAGATTATCACGGGATAATACAAGGATCTCCGATTTTACAAAGTCCTTGGCAATGGGAAATAAGGGATCCAAGGCGAATAAGGGAAAGGTAGGCTTGAACGGAGACAATGACAAATACCCCGGGGTACCTGACGATAGTCCGTTAGGAAGAATGTTAAATAATTGGGATCAGGGTAGGAGAAAAGGAAAATCTAGACAAAAGATGGTAAAATACTGTCAAACGTGGTCCCAGAAACCTATTCAGGGAGACTCAGTGTGGTGGCCTAAATTCGGCACTGACGAAGACTGGGTCTGGCAAGGTCTAATTTTATATGTCAATTCCAAACCTAATGTTACTCGGGAGGAAAGTGATTACGCCCTTTGTTGGCTACCGGTCACAATATCTTGCAAAATGAAGGTAACTAATGAAGACTCGAAAGGGCAGAAAGAATGGGAACCTTTAGATCACTTACCACCGCCCTACGTGACCCCGTCTGCCCCACAAAACATTCCTTCCGGTGGCGACGATTCAGGGGAAGGGGAAGAACACGGGGAGGAACCACCGGGAGCCTCAGGAGTACAGACTAGATCTCAAGCTGAAAGGAGTCACAGACTAAATCCTGTCTCGATTGCAAGAATGAATCCACTCCGGGAAGTGCCCATGGGAGGCGAGGAAGGAGGGATGGGATATGTGAACGTCCCCTTAACGAGTACTGAAGTACGGAATTACAAGAGGGAGATGAAGGGCCTACTGGAGGACCCCATGGGCCTGGCTGAACAATTAGATCAGTTCCTGGGGCCGAATACTTACACGTGGGATGAGATGTATTCCATCATGGGAACATTGTTCTCGAGCCAGGAGCGACAGATGATACGACAAGCTGCGCTGTTGGTCTGGGAGAGAGAGGGAAGAGCAGAAATTTCCCCTCACCGACCCCGAATGGGATAAGCAAACGGAGGAAGGACGGCGCAACATGAGGGACATGCGGGAATAGTGGATAAAAGGAATAAGGCAGGCAGCCCCGAAGGGGCACAATTTTACCAAGGCCTTTGGGAATCATCAAAACCCGGAGGAAACCCCTACATACTTCCTAGACAGGATGAGGAAGAACTTGCAGCAGTTCGCTGGGGTGGACCCTGAGACGGAAGTGGGACAACAACTCATATGGGTAGAGTTTGTATCAAAAGCCTGGCTGGACATACGAAAGAAGTTAGAGAAAATGGATGATTGGGATAGTAAACCTCTAAGTGAACGACTACGGGAGGCGCAAAAGGTGCTTGTGAGAAGGGACGATGAGAAGCAAAAGAAGGCGACAAAGATAATGATGCAGACGGTGCAACAAGTGACAGCTGGAAGAAGGGAAAAGGGAGAGCTGTGGCAGGAACAGGAAAGGGGAGAGTCGTGGCAAGAGCAGAGGAAAAGAGGACCGTGGCCGGAACAAAGGAAGGGTGGAGGAACTCGAGGCCGCGACAGGGAAACGAGGAGGATACATTTATAGTAGACTCGGGAGCCGAGAGATCAAGTATAATCCAAATACCCCCCGGCGCCCGAACAGGAAGAACAGTTATGGGGGTATCTGGCATTGGAGGAAAGACATTGCAAGTCCCAGTAGTGGAGGACGTGGAAATTGGGTATGAAAACAGAACTACTAAACGAGACCTCCTTCTACTGACATCGGTGGGGCTTAATTTGTTAGGAAGAGACTTGCAGGTCAAACTAGGGATCGGAACGGTACCAAGTAACGGGGAAATGGTGGTAAGGTTGTTCGCCCTCACCGAAGAAGATGATCAACAAATAGACCCGGAAGTATGGTACCGAGAGGGGAACAGAGGGGGTCTAAACATCAAACCTCTCCAAATCACCATGTTACCAGGAAGAGGCCAGGTAAGAAGGAAACAGTACCCGATTGCTATGGAAGGACGGGAAGGGTTACAACCTGTGATATTAAGATTAATCACAGATGGACTACTGGAGGAATGTATGTCCCCTTTCAATACTCCAATACTCCCTGTGAGGAAGCCGGATGGGACGTATAGGCTGGTGCAAGACTTGCGGGGGTTGAATGAAGTAGTCCAGGCTAGATACCCGGTGGTACCCAATCCCTACACGTTAATGAGTAAAATTCCCCCCGAACATGAATGGTTCAGCGTAATAGATCTGAAGGATGCCTTCTGGAGTTGCCCCCTTGACGAAGAAAGTCGGAACCTTTTTGCATTTGAATGGGAGAATCCCTTCACAGGACGAAAGCGACAGTTAAGATGGACGGTCTTGCCGCAGGGATTCACGGAGTCACCCAACTTGTTTGGACAAATACTGGAGCAGATCTTAGGAGGATTTCGGTGTAACGCGGAGAATCAATTGCTCCAATATGTCGATGAACTCTTACTCTCAGGACCAAGAGAAGAGGAGGTACGAGCAGACACCATTGCCCTGCTGAACTTCCTGGGGAAACAGGGCCTACGTGTCTCCAGGACAAAACTCCAGTTTGTGGAGCAAGAAGTAAGATATCTGGGCCATCAAGTCAGTGAGGGGCATCGCCGTATCACGCCAGAACGAATATCAGGGATTACGGGTATGCCAATACCCAGGACGAAGAAGGAAATCAGACAATTCCTGGGGCTAGTAGGGTATTGCCGGATATGGATTGAAAGTTACACCACTCTAGTAAAATTTTTGTACGACAAACTGGGACAAGAAGGACAAAAGGTGGACTGGTCAGATGAGGAGGAGCAGCGATTTAATATTATTAAAAGTAAACTGATCCGAGCTCCGGTATTGGCTTTACCCACCCTGAAGGAACCGTTCCAGTTATATGTCAATAGCCCCGGCGGAATTGCCTAGGGTGTGCTTACCCAGCTGCGGGCAGGGAAACGTCAGCAGGTTGCATTTTTGTCAAAAATGTTAGACCCTGTGTCATGTGGATGGCCGACCTGTATACAGGCAGTGGCAGCTACCGCAAAATTAGTAGAAGAGGCCCGGAAACTTACCTTTGGAGGAAGAATCACAGTACACTCCCCACATTCGGTTCGTACCATACTGGCTCAAAAGGCTCACCGCTGGTTAACAGACTCTCGCATCCTGAAGTATGAGACGATTTTGATGACCGGGGACGATCTCAATTTTGCAAAAGATCTCAGTTGCAACCCTGCCCAGTTTCCATACGGACGTCCTGCAGATGGGGAAAAGGAGCATGATTGTGTGGAATTTGTAGACTTGCAGACCAAAAGCCGAGAGGACCTGCAAGACGCCCCGCTGGGTGAAGGACAGGAACTGTACATCGACGGGTCCTCCCGGTGCATCAGTGGGGTACGGTACAGTGGCTATGCTGTCATAGATGGTGCAACGAAACGGACGATCGAGTCCGGACGACTGCCCGGGAAGTGGTCAGCCCAATCCTGTGAGTTGTACGCCCTCCAGAGGGCCCTGAAGTTGTTGGAAGGGAAAGTGGGGACCATATATACTGACTCAAAGTATGCATACGGAATCGTTCATACTTTCGGGAAAATATGGAAAGAGCGAGGATTGATAACTTCCCGGGGAAAAGAATTAGCTCACGAACAAATGATCAGCCTAACGTTGGAAGCCCTGGCGTTACCTACGGAACTCGCAGTAGTCCATGTACCCGGTCACCAGAAGGGGTCGACACCGGAAGCGGTGGGAAACCGGCTGGCAGATGAGGAAGCCAAGCGGGCAGCGGTCGAAAAACACGTCCAATTATTAACATTAATACCGTTGAGGGAAGGGCTCGCTAAACAACCCGTCTTCACCCAAGGGGAGATTGATAAAATGGATCAATTGGGTGCCCAGCTAGATACTAACGGGAAGTGGACGGTTCCTGATGGGAGACGAGTACTGAACAAACAGATCACCCGGGGTATTCTGCACCGTTTACACCATCAGACCCACTGGGGGTGCAAGCCATGTGTGACACGATCCTGAGAGACTATGTATGCAGGGGGATATACACGTTAGCCCAACAAGAAATAGTCGGATGCCCCACTTGCCAGAGTATTAACAAGAAAGCCATGCGTTCTATGCCAGCTGGTGGTCAGCCTCTCGCAATTAGGCCATTCCAGAGGATCCAAATAGACTTTACAGACTTACCCCCAGTACAGAGATGGAAGTATCTGCTAGTAATAGTAGACCATTTCACTCACTGGGTAGAGGCATTCCAAACTGCCAAAGCCGATGCACCAACCGTTGCCCGACTATTGTTAGAGAACATAATCCCGAGATATGGCATAATGGAATCTATCGACTCAGACTGCGGGACACATTTTGTTTCTAAGCTACACCATTTGATCTGTACTGCCCTGGGTATCCAATGGAAATTCCATGCACCCTGGCATCCTCAGAGCTCGGGTAGAGTTGAGAGAATGAATGGCACACTCAAGACCCAATTGACTAAGCTGATGTTAGAAACTAAGTTACCATGGCCAAAGTGCCTACCCATTGCCCTATTGAGGATACGTACAGAACCTCGCCGGGATATCGGGGTCTCCCCCTATGAGATGCTGTTCGGATTACCATATTGGAGTAAGGTTGATGGGTGTCCCACTCTACAAGGGGGAGATGTATTTGTCAGAAACGATTTACTGGCCTTATCCCGTTCTTTTGCAGAACTATGGAGGAAGGGTCTCCTGGCTCAGACTCCGCCGCTCGACTTCCTCTTGCATAAGGTGGAGCCCGGAGATTGGGTACTTGTAAAGACCTGGAAGGCCGAAAAGCTCCAGCCGCAGTGGGACGGACCGTTCCTGGTCCTGTTAACAACTGAAGCCGCTGTTCGGACGAAAGAAAAAGGGTGGGCCCACGCATCGAGGATAAAGGGACCTGTTCCGCCAGAAGGAGAGAGCACTTGGACATGCGGGCCAGGGGACAAGCCGTTGGTGATAAAGCTGAAAAGACAGCGATGATGAACTCTACCTGGACTGTATTGGTGGGAATATTGATCAGTTTACTCCTGTATGTGGGGGAGGGCGAGGGGAGATGTGACAAATGTCGGACTAGGGTGAGGCTTGGGAGTCAGATCTCCTCGGGATCATTTGTGTCTCACTCCCATGTGAACGATCGGTGTTACGATGTGAATGCACGGCAAGAATGTTGGGAGGGTGGAAAACCCTATTATCAAGTGTATAATAAAGGATACGGTGGCAAAGTCCGTGGATGCCCTAAAAATGACCGCTGGGTGTGTGTTAACAAAGCTGGGCAGTGGGGCCTATCCTCCGTGTTGCTCAGAGAGCAGGTTGACAGAGTCAAGGAGACCAGAGTACAGAACACTGGTCAGGAGTTGGAGAAAGAGCAGGACCGTCAGAGAACGGTCGTTGTCTCTAAAGTGTCATCTGTATACAAAGAGGTAGAAGAGAAGATTGAGCTCCCTGATGTAACACAAAACCTGTTTATTGATCTCACCTCTAGGATTGCCACTGTTTTAAATGTTAGCAAGTGCTGGGTTTGTGGGGGGCCGCATATGTCAGAACAATGGCCGTGGACTGGTCAAAGCTTAGACATATGGGAATTGATTCAATACACTTGGACACATGTCAACGAAAGGAAAAGCCAGTGGTGGAGACTGACAAATAGCCCTGAGGGCCAATTATGTGTTGAAGGCAAGGGGACCGTGGAGGTAGGAATTAGTCCCTGTCAGAGTGTATTGAATGCGACCACACAAGTATGGTGGCCTGAGGATATTACTTGGTACATTGCAAACCGAGATCATCAAAATTGCGTTCCGTTACGTACTGATTCCTCCTCTGACGAGCTAAGTGCTGACTCTTCCGATGGCATGATGAGAGTCTGGAGTGGTGGTTGTCAGGGGAATCGATGCTGGGATAATCCTGTCCAGACTATGCCACGGGGCCAAGAATCCGAATACTGGAATTGCAGTGGTCCTGGTCCTTATGAGGGCGTCCCTGGGGTAAAGGAGCTGTGGGATGACGTTGTGAGGCAGGGAGGGCCTGCTCCAGATGGCCTATTTTGGATATGCGGTAATCAGGCATACTCCAAACTGCCCATGGGCTGGAGTATGCTTCCTGCGTCTAATATGACCTGAATTCTGCCTATTACCCCGGGAGGAAGGCGATGATTTGGGAGTTAAACTCTTTGACTCCCTGCGTAGGTCGCCAAGGGATATCCAAGTCGGTGATTGGGGGGATGAGTGGCCACCAGCCCGGATTATTGAATACTACGGGCCGGCTACGTGGGCACAGGACGGATCATGGGGATACCGTACTCCTATCTATATGTTAAATCGAATCATCAGGCTCCAAGCAGTCGTAGAGGTCATTACTAACCAGACCGCCCTGGCCCTGGAGTTGCTGGCTAAGCAGCAGAATCAGATGAGGGCTGCTATATATCAAAACCGGCTTGCCTTGGATTATCTGTTGGCCTCGGAAGGGGGCGTGTGCGGGAAGTTTAACCTGACGAACTGCTGTCTGAAAATTCACGATAATGGTAAAGCGGTTTTGAAGATTTCCGATAAAATTCGGAAATTGGCCCATGTGCCGGTACAATCCTGGCGTCCCCTTGGTGGCATCGGATGGTGGGATGGTCTCCTAGGTGGTAGTTGGTGGCGCACGGCGTTACTGGTGGCTGGGGGGGGGGGGGGGCGTAATGCTTCTACTTATATTACCCTGCCTAACCCCCTGTGTTCAGTCTTTAATTCAGAAAAATATTTCCCAACTCCAGGCAGTGGCGGTACCCCAACATGGAATGCAGGAACTTAAGGTGCTGTTGCTGCGAAAGACCAAGGATTTCCCGGGCCCTTGAAGAGGAGAGGCTTATCTTTGTCAGGCACATCTTAAAAAGAAAAAGGGTGGAATTGTGAGAGGCGATTTCGGTTCTAACAATTAAGATGTGCATTACCCTAAAGACTAAGGGGAATAGAGCCATAGGGGTGGGGTAAAACAGGCTTCTCTATAATAAAGGACAAGACATGCTTCTTTTGTAAGAACATTTTGTGAGCAGAGTAAAGTGGGATAAATTAAATTGTGCAAATGCTGACATTTTGTGAGCAGAGTAAAAGAATAAGTCCTTGACTGATAAGACTACAGGATAGAAAAACAACTCGAGAGACATCTGCTTCAGATTGATAAGACCACTAACACAGACAGAGAAGAATAAGTCCTTGACTGATAAGACTACAGGGTAGAAAAACAACTCGGGAGACATCTGCTGCAGACTTTGTGACAAGGGTGCAGAATGGAAAAATACTGATGGTTTAGAATGTGAACCTCGTGACTCTTTAGACCCAAAGAGGGGAGGGACTTGTGCTGTATATAGTGAGAAACTTTGTAAGCCTCAGCGCGCCTTTTTCTCAGAAGGGTGCCCAACTCTGCAGACTTGCTAATAAAACTTTGTTTTCCTGAATTTGTCTAGAGCGATTATTAAGAAGCGATTTTCGTTTCTAACATGAGGACAGCGTGAAACAGGCTGATATATGTTAACAGGTGGATGTTAAGAAGGAGGATGTGCTGAGAATTTTGTAAAAGATAAGGATAGATCAGTCACTGAACCAGACTGGATGAACCCAAAGTTACTAGAGGAAGCGAGGGAAGAGATTGCTGCACACTTAGCGATGACCTTTGCATCTTCACTGTCTACTGGATTCGTACCAGATAATTCGAGGTTGGCAAATGTTATTCCCTTGTTCAGGAAAGGGAATAGGGATAATCCTGGGAATTACAGACCTGTCAGTCTTCTGTCCGTGGTGTGCAGATTTTTGGAGAGGACTCTGAGAGAGCGGATTTATGACTCCGTAGAAAACCATAGTTTGATTAGAGATAGTATGGTTTTGTCAGGTGCAGGTCATGCCTCCCAAATCTTATTGAATCTATTGAGAATGTGCCAAAACACTTTTATGGCTCATTCAGAAAGTACGGAGGCATGGGAACCTGTCTGTCTGGATACAGGATTACTGGCCCACAGAAGACAGAGGGTAATGATAGATGGAAAGCATTCATCCTGGAGCTCAGTGACTTGTGGTTTTCTGCAGGGAGAGGTTACAGGACCTCTGCTCTTTGTGAGTTTAGGAATTACTTGAATGTGTGAGTGGAAGAGTGGGTTAGAAAGTTTGCCAATGAAACGAGGGTTAGTGGAATGGTTGATAGTGTGGAGGGCTGTTATAGGTTGCAACAGGACAATGACAGGATGTAGAGCTGGGCTGAGAAGTGGCAGATGGAGTTCAATCTGGAAAAGTGTGAAGTCATTCATTTTGGAAGGTTGAATTTGAATGCAGAATACAGGGTTAAAGGTAGGATCCTTGGCAGTGTGGAGGAACAGAGGGATCTTGGGTTCCAAGTCCCTGGATCCCTCAAAGTTGCCACACAAGCTGAGAGCCTTGTTAAGAAGGAATATATTGTGTGGGATTTCATTAGTTTGGGGATTGAGTTTTAAAGCCATGAGGTGATGCTGCAGCTCTATAGAGCCCTGGTTAGACCCATTTGGAATATTGTGTTCAGTTCTGGTCCTCTCATTACAGGAAGGATGTGGAAGTTTTAGAGAGGGTAAAGAGGAGATTTACCAGGTTGCTGCCTGTACTGGAGAGTATGTCTTATGAAGAAAGGTTGAGGGAACTAAGGCTTTTTTCATTGGACTGAAGAAGGGTGAGGTGTGACTTGGTAGAGGTGAACAAGATGATGAGAGGCACAGAGAAAGTGAATATTGAGAGACATTTTTTTACCTTGACATAACTAGCTATTACAAGGGAGTCTAATGTTAAGGTGATTAGCGGATGGTTAAGGGGAGATTTCAGAGGAAGGTTTGTTACATTTAGAGCGGTGGCTGAGTGGAATTCACTACCAGAGGTGGCAGTCAAATTAGATGCATTCGGAACATTTAATATACTTCTCGATAGGCACATGGATGGCAGTAAAATAAAGGATATGTAGGTTAGTTTGATCTTACATTCGGATAAAAGATTGGCATGGCATCATTGCCGAAGGGTCTTGTGCTGTACTGTTCTGTGTTCTACTTTCCATGTGGTAAACTGGGTAATAAGCTCAGATCAATGTAAAAGGTTATTACATTCAGGAGGAGCTAGTCAACTTGATACAAAGTTGGCTTGATGGTAGGAGACAGTGGGTGATGGGAGACATGTTGTTTTTCTGACTGGAGGCATGTAACCAGCGGTGGAGTGGGCCCCCTGTTGGTTGTCATTTGGATAAATGGTTTGGATGGGAATATTGGTTTCCAGGTAAGTAATCTTTTTTTGGGTGACGCTGAAATTGGTGGTAAAGTGGACAGTGAAGAAGGTTATCTATAATACAACAGGATGAACGTACTGCTGGGATAGTGGGCTGAAGAATAGCAGATGGAGTTTAATTAGATAAAGGTGAAGTGTTCCATTTTGGTGAAACAAACCAGGGTGGGATTTGTACAGTTAATGTTCGGGCTCTGGGTAGTGTTGTCAGTCAGAGACCCAGGGATGCAGGTACACAGTTCTTTGAAAGTGGTGTCACAGGAAGATAGGCTGGTGAAGCAGGCGTTTGGGATGGTTACCTTCATTGGGGAGAGCATTAAGATTAAGAGTTGGGATGTCATGTTGTGGCTGTACAAGACATTGCTGCAGCCACCATAAAAGCATTGTTGATCAGTGGGAAGAACCCCACTGGTTCACTTACCTCCTTTAGGGAAGGACATCTGACATTCTAACCTGGTCTGGCTAACATGTGACTCCAGACCCACAGCAATATGTCTGACTCTGAACTCCCCTCTGGATAATTACCAGTGGGACAATGTATGCTGGTCCAGGCAGTGACACCCACATTCCATGAATGAATAAATAAAATGCTTTTGTCCATCCATACCTCTACAAACCCCTCCAGCTGCAGTGATCCGTACTGGCTGTGTTCAGGTCCTGTCCACTCTCTGCAACATTCTCACCACCTCCAGCATCTTCACCTCTCCCTGTTCCTATTGTGCCAATAAACCGTGACACTGATTCCCCTTCCCATTGCCCTCCTCCTGCTAGCAGACCCTTTGCAATCCCTTTAATACTTACTCCTAAAACATTCCGTCAGTTCAGGATTTTAAATATTTTTGGTGACCTGCTCAGCCTCATAATCTAATATGTTCCATTTTGTCCTGAGTGAGGGACCGATGGGGATTTCTTGCTGAGGGTTTGTCTGTATCAATGGAATGTCCTTTTGTTGAGTGTTTTACATTGTCCCTTCAAATGTTTTCCACTGTTCATTTACAGGCACATATTTCAGTCTGTTTAGCCTGTTTACCTTGGTCAGTTATCCTCTCCAACTCACGTCATTGGTTGTTGTCATTTTTAGATGTGACTTGTCCTTTCTGTGATTCACTTTAAGATGTTATATTCCTTAAAACTGCACTTTATCACAATTTGCTGGAGGATCTCTCCAGGTGAAATTAAGCATTCACTAAGTTTCATCGCGCAACGTTGGGTCTGAG
The DNA here is from genome assembly GCF_047496795.1 of Chiloscyllium punctatum. NCBI lineage: Eukaryota > Metazoa > Chordata > Chondrichthyes > Orectolobiformes > Hemiscylliidae > Chiloscyllium > Chiloscyllium punctatum. The sequence goes on along the minus strand of NW_027309886.1, from coordinate 577,210 downwards.
ATAGTTACATCCCGACCCAGTTGTACAATGTTTTATTCAAAGAAATACTGAAAAAAATTCTCCGAACTCCTCTTCCAATATCACACTTGTCAGGGTGACTGTCCCAGATTATACGTATTTTGAAGTTTCACTGAAATATCATTATGCCTTTATCAAAAATTCCAATGAGTTCCTGTTTAATGCAGTGATGAACAATGAAATGCTGTTCGGTAGCTAAAGCTGTTCTGCTGCTTGAGTCCTTGGCAAGTAGTAGCCAGAATTTACATTCAGACTGACTCTATTTCATGATCTGAGGTCAAATGCTTACTCTGTAATGCCTTTGTTATCCATTATTGTTAGTGTAACCCATTTTTCCTGAGTTTCCACAAGGTTGTGATGCATTGAATACTTTTGTTCGCTCTGGAAGCATGTCTCTCTGCTATCTAAATCTCTTTTATCTCTGAGTCTTCAATCCATCTACATTATTACAGCGACATTATCCATTAAAAAAAAACATAACTTACTCTTTCCTACAATTTCCTGTCACAAATCTATTCACTGATGTACAGTTTTAGTTAAACTTTGTCCCATCCTGTTCCTTTCTGCTTGTCTTCAGCCACATCCCTGCGCTGTTCCGATGCTCCACGTTTTCTCTCTGGATTTGGAAAGCTCCTTTCACCTGAACTCTGTCCCAGCATCCCCTCAGTCAGTTGAAAGCTCTGTCCATAAACCTACCGACATGATTGGTCAGGACACTTTTCCTACACGGCTCTAGTGGGACCATCCTCATGGAGTATTTATTGAATCAGGTATGGGATGTGGGTGTCTCTGGCTGACCAGCCTTTCTTGCCCAGCCCTCGCTGACCTTGAACTGAGTAACTTGATCGGCCATTTCAGAGGGTCATTGAGAGGCAAACACTTTGCTGTGGTGAAGTCGTGCAGACCACGTGAGGATGGGCAGATGTCCTTCTCGAGAGGACAAGTGTTTGGGTTTTTTGTCCATCAGCAATGGGCTTATACTTATTTATGGATTATTATTATTTTTAAAACTATTGATTTCAAATGTCTCAATTTCAGATGGTGGGATTTAAACCTGCCTTCCCTGAACATTAGCTGAGGTTTTGGATACATTCTGTAGCAATAATATCACTCGGCCATCACTTCTCCAGCTCCCTGCTTGCCCATCCCTGAGCACTGATACCAGGCCATCATGAAGCTAAACCCATTCTCCCGATACATTAGCGTGATCCTGACATCTTCCAGCAATCTGGTCCTCCTACTTAATATCGCTCCATTTTCCAGATCTCTGTGGGACCCAAAGCCATTCTCCCTGTGTAACCCTCACTACATCAGTCTAATTCCCCATTGTGTCTATTCCTCTGTCTCCTGTATGTATTCAGGAAGGTCCTGACTCAATAGCCTTCCCAGCTGCGGGGTGGATCGTCCATCACCACATTGAACACAGTTCGTCAGCCAGAGACAGACAAAGGGAAAAGAGATCTGGAGCCTTCAATAAATCCTGTAGTGAGGTAAGATCGCTCACAGTGCACAGAGCAAAGAACAATGAGAGGGCTCCAAATATCTGTTAACACAACATGACAAAGATACAGTGCTGGAGGGGAACACAGTACACACACACCCCAGGCTCAATCACCACCCCTAATGTAAGTTCTATTACACTAAGACTCACTACTCTGCAATACTGTATCTGGGGCATGTCTTGTGGTCCAGTGTCTTTAATAATTTTTAATTCCTATAACATTTCCTATCTCTGTAACCTCCTCCCTTCCCGATAGTCTCTCCACATGTTTGAAACATACTGCATTCCAACCTACCATCCCTATCTCTATAACTTGCTTCAGTCTACAACATGCTTTATTTCGGTAGTCTCCTCCTCCAATAACTGGAGACAGAGGCATGCAGCACAGAAACAGTTCTTTCGATCAAACCACTCCATGCTAACAAGAGTCCCTGAATGAGACGCGTTTCTCTACATTTGACCCATATCCCTTCAAACCTTCTCCCCTCCATGTACCTGCCCAAATGTCTTTTACATGTTGCTATTCTATTTTTCTCTACCATTTCCCCCGGAAGCTCATTCCACACCTGCACCATTCTCTGTGTGAAAAATGTTCTTCAATTCCTTTAAAGTCTTTCCTCTCTCACCTCATATTTATGCCCTCTAGACCATAGAACATAACAGCGCACTACAGGCCCTTCGGCCCTCAATTTTGTGCCAACTTCTGGAACCAATCTTAAGCCCATCTAACCAACGCTATTCCATTATCGTCCATATGCCTATATAATGACTATTTAAATACCCTTAAAGTTGTTGAGTCTACTACTGTTGCAGAAAGTGCGTTCTATGCTGCTCTCTGAGTTAAGAAGCTACCTCTGACATCTGTCCTAATCCTATCTCCCCTCAATTTAAAGCTATCTCCCCCCATTCAAGACATTGCCATCCGAGGGAAAAGCTTCTCAATCCATTTCACCCTGTGCTTATCTTATCTGCCTCAATTAATTCGCCTCAAACATTTTCTCTCGAACGAAAACAGCTTCAAGTCCCTCAGCCTTTCCTTGTACGACCTTCCGTCCAGACCAAGTGACATCCTAGTAAATCTCCTCTGAACCCTTTATGTATCCTTGCTGTAATGCAGTGACCTGAACTGGAACCAACACCCCAGGTGTGGCCACCCATTAGTTTTGTACAGCTGCAGCATGATCTCATTGTTCCGAAACTCAATCCCTCTACCAATAAAAGCTAACCCACCGAATGCCTTCTGAACAAACTTATCAACCTGAGTGACAATTTTCAGGGATCAATGTACATAGACTCAGAGATCTCTCTGTTCACTGGCACTACCAAGAATCTTACCGTTAGTCGAGTACTCTGTGCTCCTGTTACTCCTTCCAAAGTGAATCACCTAACACTTTTCCGTATTAAACTCCATTTGCGAACTCTCAGTTTAGCTCTGCAGTTTACCTATGCCTCTCTGTAACCTACAACATCCTGCATCACTATCCACAACTCTGCCAACCTTAGTGTAATCCGCAACTTCACTCATCCAGGTCATTTATATAAATAACAAGCAACAATGGATCCAAAACATATCGTGGCGTTACCCCACTAGTAACTGAATTCCAGGATGTATATTTCCCATCAACCACTACTCTCTGTCAACTTTCATCGAGCCAATTTCGATCCCAACTGCGAAATTACCCACAATTCCATGCCTCGGTATTGTCTGCAATAACTTACGATGGGGAGCCTTAACAAACTTAACAAACAAGCCTTACTGTAATCCAAAAACACTACATCAACTGCTTTACCCTGATCCACCTCATTGGTCACCTTCTCAAAGAACTCAGCGTTTTGCGATGCACGACCTATCCTTCAAAAAACCGTGTTGACTATCCCTCATCAACTTATTGATCTCCAGATGGTGATAAATCCTATCTCTTATAAGCCTTTCCAACACTTCACACAGAATCAAAGTAATGCTCACAGCTCGTATAATTACCAGGGTTTTCTCTGCTTCCCTTCTTGGACAAGGGGACAACATTTCCTATCGTCCAGCCTTCTGGCACTATTCCTGTAGACAATGACAACATAAAGATCAAAGCCAAAGGCTCGGCAACCTCCTTCCTGGCTTCGCAGAGAATACGAGGATAAATCCTATCCAGCCCAGGGGACTTAGCTAGCTTTACACTTTGCAGAATTGCTAACACCTCCTCCTTCTGCACTTCAATCCCATCTAGTTATGGATTTCACTAACCTGGGGTAAAGGTGTTGGCTAATCAACTTACCTTTATCCCTCATGGTTTTCTAAACCTTTATATGATTACCCCTCAGCCACCTACGCCCAATGGAAATACAAAGGACAATGATAGAAATATCTCTGCTCGTGTCCCTGCCACTACTTTGCCACAATGTTCTGGGATACACTTGTTCAGGACCTAGGGCTTTCTCTACCTTTGTGTTCTAAGACCGCCAGCACCCCCTCTTCTATAATGGGGTCTCTTTTCAAGATATCATTGTTACTTTCCCTTTGTTTCTTAGTCTTTGTCCACAGTGCGTTCTGATATGAAATATTCATTTAGGGTCGTGGCCACCTCCTGTGGTTCCACATATGGATGGCCTCACTGATCTTTGAGTGGCCCTATTGTCTCTCCATTTGTTTTTCTGTCCTTGTATGCTATAGAAAACTCTTTGCATTCTCCTTAATCTTATCTGCCAAAGCTATCTCATTACCCCATGTTGCTTTCCAGCTTATCCAAATTCTCGGATTCTGTCAAACTCTCCACCATCAGTAACATCTTCGTCAATCTTTGCTCCAATTACAATTTCAGATAATGCTTCCTAAATCAGGATGATCAGAATTCTATGGAATATTCGAAAGCTGTGCTGACTATCCCCAATTAATCCTTGCTTTGCAAATGCATGTAACTCCTGTTCAGCAGAATCACGCCCAACAACTTACGCACCACTGACATCAAGCTAATTGGTGTTTATGTCCCTGGCTTTCCCCCGCAGACTTTCCTAAAGTGGCACAACATCAGCCACACTCCAGGCTTCCAGCTCATCACCCGTGGCTGTCAGTGATCGAAAAATCTCTTTATGGGACCCCACAATTTCTTCCTGAGCTTCCCACAATATCCAGGGATGTGCTTGATTAGTTCCCAGGGATTTATCTACCTTTTATGCATTTTAAAACCTCCAGTACCTCCTGTTCTGTAATGTGGACTCTTTTGAAGACATCATTGTTTATTTCCCTGACTTTGCCAATCTTTCTTCACAGTAAGTTGAAACGTGAAAATTTCTTTTAGGATCTCAGCCATCTCCTCTGGTTCCACACTTGGTTGGCCCCATTGATCATTAAGAAAGGATATTCTGTCCGTATTTCATCTTCTGTTGGTAATATACTTGCATTATCCTCCGTTTGATCTGCCAGAGCTTTCTGTGGTTCCCTTTGGGCCCTCCTGATTTCCCACTTAAGTGTATTACTCCACCGCAATGTTCTTCAATGGATTCCCTTTATCCAGCTGGCTTTTTGTGACAAGTGCTCCCTTTCTCTTGATGAAAACCTCAATATTTCCAGTCATTCAGTGTTTCTTACTTGTATCAGCATTATCCTTCACACTACCAGGAGTATGCTGGCCTGAACTCTCTCATTTTATCTCAATTTTAAAAGCTTCCCATCTGCCTGATGTCCCTTTACTTGCAAATAGCCTCCACAATCAATTGTTAAAAGCTCTTGACTAGTACCTTCTGGATTCAGGCAAGGCCAGTTTTGATCATTAACTTGTGAACCAGCCATGTTCTTTTCCATTGCTATTTCCAAACTAATATGATTGTTATGACTTTGCCAAAGTGTTTCCCCACGAACACCTCAGTTCCTTTCCCTCCCTTGTTTCCCAAGCGAAGGTCAGGTTATACCCCTTCCTGTAGTCTGACCATTGGCATTCTGACTGAGACAGTTTTGTTGAACATGCCGAACACATCCCTCCCATACAAGCTCTCAACACTCTGGCAGTCCCAGTCTAAGTTTGGAAAGTTTAAATCCCCGACCATTACAACCCTATCATTCTTACAGATATCTGAGATCTCCCGATAAATTTGCTGCTCAATTCTCCCACTGACAATTGAGGGCCTGGAGTGCAGTCATATCAAAGTGATGACCAATTCTTATTTCTCATTTCCACCATTCCAGTATCACTGGGCGATCCCCCGGAATATCCTCTCTAAGTGCTGCAGTGATGCTTCACTGATCAAAAACTCCACTCCCCCTCTGCTCTCACCTCCTGTTCTTTCCATCCTGTAGAATCTGTACCCTGGAACATTGAGCTGTCAGTGCTGTCCCTCCCTCAGCTGTATTTCTGTAATATCTATGGTGTCTCAGTCCCATGTACCCGTCCATGCACCAAGTTCATCTGCCTTACCTGTTAGGCCTGTTAAGTTGAAATAAAGTTGTTTAATTGATCAGTTTTCTCTCATTGCCTGCTGTGCCCTTGCCTGCCTTGTCTATTTAAATGACTCTCTTGAAATTCTGTCCCAGCCTCAACCTTCAGATTGTAGCCTTAAACCATCCCCTTCACTGTGGCCAGCACACTCACCTTTCATGTCATCTGCAAACCTGATAATGACACCTTGTGCTTTCACATCCAAGGTATTCATGTACATGCAAACAGCAATGGCTCCTGCACAGATCCCTGTGGTATACCCACTGATGAAAGAATTTCAAACACAAAACCAACTCTCCACCAATTGTGGATCCAATTTACCAACTTGCCTTGGATCCCATTGGTCTGTTGGACCAGCCTTCCATGTGGGACCTTGTCAAAGGCCATAGTGAACTCGAAGGAATCCACATCATTTGCACAGTCCTCAACAATATTTTTATTCGTGATTTCAAAGAAAACTCAGCTGAATTTATCAGACAGGATCTTCCTTTACCAAATCCGCGTTGACTATCCCTAATTGTTTCCTGCCTTTCCAATTATTTATTCATTCTGTCCCTCAGAATTGTTTCCAATAATATCCCTCCCTCTTCTGTCAGACTATCTGCTCTGTAATTACCTGGCCTATCCCTCCTGCCCTTCTTGAACAAAGGAACCACATTAGCGATCCTCCAGTCATTTGGCACTTCACCCGTGGCCAGCAAAGTATTAAATATATCCACCAGGGCCCAAGCAATCTCCCCCTTCACCTCCGATAGCAGCCTGGGATACATTTCATTGGGCACTGGGGATTTCTCCACCTTTATACCTGTGAAAATATTTAATACCTCTTCCTTATTGATCATAACATATTCTCGAACCTCACCATATCAACAGAAATCCCTGGCTACAATGCCTTTCTCCTGTGTGAACACAGATGGGAAGTATTCATTGAAGGCATCACCTACTTCCTCTGGCTCCATGCACAGATTGTCCCTTTGGTTTCCAGAAGGATGCAGTCATTAGCTGGGAATCCTCTGACGATAGTCACAAAATATCCTGTAGCTTTTCCTTAAAACTGTCTACCAAGGATATTTCATGGCCATTGCTTGCCCCTTTTTTTTTAAGGACCCCTTGCACTCTCTATACTTGTGAATGACTTCACCTGATTTTATTGCACTGTATGTTCTTTATCAAACTCACGATACCACTTTATCAGTATTCCCTGGACTTGCTGCCTTTGTCATTCCCACTGGCCATGGATTCTCACTGTTTAACTTTAACATATTCCACTTTCCACATATAGCCCTAACTGCAGATAGTTCAAGCCAGTCTCTGTTTGCCACATCCTGTCTCATTATCGGAGACTCAGTTTGGAGGGGGACAGCCAGGAGACTGTGTGGCTGCAGAAGAGACCACAGGATGGTGTGCTGTCTCCCGGCTACCATGGTCAAGGATGTCACTGAGCGGTTACTGAACATTCTGAAGGGGGAGGGTGAACAACCAGAGGTCATTGTGCACATCGGTCCACATGAGTTAGGTAGACAAAGGAATAGGGTCCTGTGCAATGAGTATCGGGCAGTAGGTAAGAAGTTGAAAAGCAGGACCTCAAGAGTAGTGATCTCTAGATTACTCCCATTGCCACGTGCCAGTGAGGATAGAAATAGAAAGATCGGATGGATGGATGTGTGGCTGAGGAACAGATATCGGGGAAGGGTTTTCTGCTCTTGGACCATTGGGATCTCTTCTGGGGTAGAGGTGACCTGTCAAAGTGGGGGGGGGGGGGGTCGCGGGTTGGACTTGAACCAGAGGGACATCAGTATCCCTTGGTTGGGGGTGGGGGGAGGTTGGCTGACTGGCAACGCACGAGACCTGACTGGTAAGGCAGATGAGCTCAGAGCATGGATAGGCTCTGTGGACTGGGATATTCTAGCGTAACAGAAACATGTCTGACAGATATAGGACATAGATATATTGCTGGGCAAGGAACAGCTACATTCAAGCCTTCAATCCCACCATCTTGTGAAGGGTCCTGCTTTCCCCTCTGCTGTACGGTCCTCACTGAGACAGCACAGGAGGACCCAGGCATTAATCCTAGTCCATGCTCTTTTAGTGATCTCTGTAATATCCTCCAGTCCCGATAATCCTTCCTCTGTTTGGAATATCCTCGAGTCCACACAATGCTCTCTGTCTCTGTCAGGTTCTCTAACCCCTAACACCCTAATCCCTAAACTTCTCCAGGAGATACTAAATTCCTTCAGCACTGTAAACACTGACAGTCCTGTCTATCCCTGTAAGCTCCTCCTATCAATAACACCCTCCATGTCAATGCATTTGCCTTTAACCTCTCCATCCGTCCCGATCTGGGTAAACTTCGCCAGCTCCTCCAACCCTTCCTTATCTGTGAAAAATTATTCAGTGCATTGTGCTGTCCAGATCAGTGTAATCCCTTCCAGACCTGAAATACCTCCCTGTCTTTGTAACTATGTCAGTCTCCTACCTGAGAATCTCACTATATGTGAAATCTCCCAAAGAATCCTGACCTTAGGAACCTCCTCCACCTGTTATTATCCTCCATGGCTGTGGATACCATCCAGTTCTACCATCTCTATCATGAAATTTAGTCTCTCCAATCCCAATGATGCCAATAAACTCTTCCTCTCTCAACCAGACCTATGCCCGAAACGTCGATTCTCCTGTTCCTTGGATGCTGCCTGACCTGCTCTGCTTTTCCAGCAACACATTTTCAGCTCAGTCTCTGTAAACTCTGGTAGTCCCTACTCGCCTTGCTGTGCATGTAATCTCCTTCAGACATGACAAATCTTTATACCTTTAATGTGCTCCCCTTATCACTACACTAGTTCAAAGTTTGGGAGAAGTTTTGTAGCTCGGGTGCTCGTTGTTGTGGTTCTGTTCGCCGAGCTGGGAATTTGTCTTGCAAACGTTTCATCCCCTGTCTAGGTGACATCCTCAGTGCTTGGGAGCCTCCTGTGAAGCGCTTCTGTGCTGTTTCCTCCTGCATTTATATAAATGCAGGAGGAAACAGCACAGAAGCGCTTCACAGGAGGCTCCCAAGCACTGAGGATGTCACCTAGACAGGGGATTAAACGTTTGCAAGACAAATTCCCAGCTCGGCGAACAGAACCACAACAACTACACTCGTTATTTCTGTTAGCTTCATGAGCTGCCGTAATTGTCACTGTGACTCTCATCATGTTCCATCCCTACATCCTTCCGTTTCTCTGAAAAGTCCTCCTTATTCTTAAAACCCTCCCTCCCTGTGTCACCTTTTCAAGTCTCCACAACCCTCCATATCTCTGGAGAAGCGATACAGTTAAAGCTGCTGCAATAACCTCAAATCCTCCTGATCTTTCTAACTCCCTTTAGTTGTGAAACTCTCCCCATCTCTGTAACATACTATTCTACAGGGTTGAAAGCCCTCCCTATCTTTGCTCCTCCAATCCCTAGAGCTGTCCCAGTCTTTGTAACTTTGTTCTGGACCTTGAAACCTCCTGGTTGCTGAACCTTCTTCAGACACTGCACTTTGTCTATTTCTGTTACTTTCCCCTGCTCTTAGAAATCTCCGCTGTCTGTATGATCCCCTGCAGTCTCTGGAATGCTCCCTATCTCTAACCACCAACTGCTTCCACAACCATCCCTACATTTTTTACCACTTCCAGTTACTTCAGCACCTTCTATAGCTGCAAACTCGCCATTTTCCAAGGCTACTCCACTTCATACAATGGCTGTCATAATCTGAAGCCCACATTCTCTCTAACCTGGAACTCTCTCTATAATCCGTTAACATCTGCAGCCACCACTGCAGTCTGTACCTTTCTTCGCTCCTCCAGTCCTATTAAGCATCCCATTATTGCACTAACTAAAGCCTGTATATCTTAGTACTGTCCTGAAGGTTTTCATGTCACTGCAAACTGCTTCTGCCCCGTCACTATCTCCATAAACATCTACAACACTTAAAGCCCTCCCTTTTTGTGTAACCTCTTCCAGTCCTGACAACACCCCAATCTATGCAGCCCCTTTAATCTTCACTTGTTGGATAATCTCTTGGAATCCCTGACAGTTTCCCGATCTTAGCACAAACCCCAATCTTTGTGACTCTCCGTTCTCATGAGACTCACTTTCAATGTCAGCTCACCCAATCCATCCATCTGTAACATCCTTATCCTTCTCCAATTCTTCAATATTAATCTATTTAAACCTCCCCCTCCCCCCCCACCCCTCAACCCTCCTGACCACAGGAACCTGTTTCAGTTTGTGCAATCTTCCCCATTTGTGTAACTCTCTCTAACCCAGTAACCTGGCATTCTCCATTCCCTCCCTATCTATGCAGCCTTCAGAACCTGGAAACTGCCTTATAATTGTCAATGTCTTCCATCACTACAACGTTCCATATCTCTGATAGTATATACAATACACTTCTGAAACACCCCCTGTCTCTGCCTCTCAGACTGCCTGCCTCTCCCTACATCCATCCCTATCCCTATCTCCAGAATCTAATCCAGCTCCCTCTATCTCTGTGAATTCCTTCAATCCCCAAACCCCTTTGTCCCACTGACATTCTTGACCAGATGTAACACTATTTAACTCTAACAGCCTCGAGCCCATGGAAGCCACCCTACCTCTGTAACCTCTACCCATCCTTTCAACCCCCCACTACTGAGGAATGACTCCCTGTATGTGCCACAAGGCAGATGGAATGACAGTGAACAGATATGATGGAACTGTCATTCCAGAGATGTAGCTGCAGAATGATCGTCGCTGGGAAGGGAATATTGAAGTGTTGTGGGGTTGAGTCATAGAGTCAGAGAGATGTGCAGCATGGAAACAGATCCTTCTGTCCAACCCATCCATGCCGACTAGATATTCCCACCCAATCTAGTCCCAAGAGGCAGACTAGGCAAAACATCAACAAGTTGTGAAGAAATGGTGAGGTAAATGCATTAATGAGACAGTAGCGTGGATCTGAAGATCAAAGGTTGGAGTCCAGTTGAGTGGAGCTGAGAATAAGCAAGCAGCAGCAATCATTAGCAGGAATTCTTTTATATGCACCAACCAGTGATGGTAATGTCAATCTGATTATAATCAGGACACTGAATGTACTTGTAGAAAAGGCAGTACAGTGACTGTGTGACAGTGGTGTCCATCCGAACTGGATAACTAATGAGTATCAGGGCTGTAATGGATGGATTCTGAACTGTGTACGAGATGGTTTTCTATGACATCATATCAAGGAACCATCAACAAAATTGTCTTGTGGAGATCAAATGCTGTGTAATAATAAATATCCAACAATGCCATTATAAAGGAGTTTTGTGAGCAGAGACCCATAATGTTATGCAACACATACTGAGTTTGAGTTCAGAACACGAGATGTAGGAGCGGAATTAGGCCATTTGGCCCACTGCGTATACACTGCCCTTCAGTCAGATCATGGTTGATCTGATGATCCTCTACTCTATTTACCTGCCTTTTCTACAAAACGCTTGTTTCTCTGTTTAATTAAAATCTGACCATCTCAGCTGTAAATATTTTAAGGACGCAGCATCGGCAGCCCCCTGCAGTCAGAAATTCCCACAGAGTCACTATCCTCTGAGTGAAGACATTCCTCCTCATCTCCAGCTTAAATGGGTAAGCCCTTGCTGGGATTTTCTGCCGTCTGGTTACATATTCTCACACAATTGAAATGAAAGGTAGTGACAAATATAATTATTGCAGGTGAAATGAAAATTGGTGGAGTTGGGATTAATAAGGTGATCCAAGATTACAGGAGGTTACAGATCAGTTGGAAAGATGTGCACAGAAAAGGCAAATTGAGTTTAATCTGTACAAGTGTGAGATGATGTCAAAGTCAAGATGAAAGTTAGCATCCTGAGGTACATTGATATATAGAAGGATCTTGGTGCAAGTCAGTAACTCCCTGACAATGGCAACAGAAGTGTTTCAGATGGGAAAGAAAGCAAAGGGAACACTGGCCTTCATCGGTCACAACGTTGGGTATGGTGGGTTGCATCTGATGTTGTAATTGTACAAAACTTCTGTTTGTCCACATTTGGAGTACTGTGTGCAGTTTTCATCTCCACACAATATGAAGGATGGGGAGGCTTTGGAGAGGGTACAAAAGGGGTTTATCAGCATGTTACCTGTGTTGTGTTTTTAAGGGTGTGTTATGTGTTAAGAGGAAATTAAACAAAGTTGGATTGCTTTGTGAGATTATCAGAGGTTGACAGGCGACCAGGTATAGGGATATAACGTTAGGACAGGGACAGATAACGTGGATATCAGAATCCCTTTTCCAATGTGTAAATTTCAAATACTAGTGCGCAGAGGTTTAAGGTGAGAAAGAGGATGTTTAAATGAGGTGCGTGAGGCACGTTTTTTTTCTTTACAGAGAGTGGAAGTTTTCGAGGAGAAAGTGAGGACTGTAGATGCTGGAGATCAGAGCTGAAAGTATGTTGCTGGAAAAGCGCAGCAGGTCAGGCAGCATCCAAGGAGCAGGAGAATCGACGTTTCGGGCATGAGCCCTTCTTCAGGAATGGGGAAAGTGTGTCCAGCAGGCTAAGATAAAAGGTAAGGAGGAGGGACTTGGGGGAGGGGCGTTGGAAATGCGATTGGTGGAAGGAGGTCAAGCTGACGGTGATAGGCCGGAGTGGGGGTGGGGGCAGAGAGGTCAGGAAGAAAATTACAGGTAGGAAGGTGGTGCTCAGTTCGAGGGATTTGACTGAGACAAGGTGGAGGGAGGGGAAATGAGGAAACTGGAGAAATCTGAGTTCATCCCTTGTGGTTGGAGAGTTCCTAGGCAGAAGATGAGGTGCTCTTCCTGCAACCGTCATGTTGCTATGGTCTGGCGATGGAGGATTCCAAGGACCTGCGTGGGAGGGGGAGTTGAAGTGTTGAGCCACGGGGTGGTTGGGTTGGTTGGTCCGGGTGTCCCAGAGGTGTTCTCTGAAATATTCTGAAGGAAGGCGGCCTGTCTCCACAATATAGAGGAGCCCACATCGGGTGCAGCGGATGTAATAAATGATGTGTGTGGAAGTGCAGGTGAATTTGTGGCGGATATGGAAGGATCCTTTGGGGCCTTAGAGGGAAGTAAGGGGGGAGGTGTGGGCGCAAGTTTTGCATTTCTTGTGGTTGCAGGGGAAGGTGCCGGGAGTGGAGGTTGAGTTGGTGGGGGGTGTGGACCTGACGAGGGAGTCACGGAGGGAGTGGTCTTTTCGGAACGCTGATAGGGGAGGGGAGGGAAATATATCCCTGGTGGTGGGGTCCGTTTGGAGGTGGCGGAAATGACGAAGGATGATACGATGTATATGAAGGTTGGTGGGGTGGTAGGTGAGGACCAGTGGGGTTCTGTCCTGGTGGCGATTGGAGGGGTGGAGTTCAAGGGCGGAGGAGCGGGAAGTGGAGGAGATGCGGTGGAGGGCATTGTCGATCACGTCTGGGGGAAATTGCGGTCTTTGAAGAAGGAGGCCATCTGGGTTGTACGGTTTTGGAACTGGTCCTCCTGGGAGCAGATGTGGCAGAGACGAAGGAATTGGGAATATGGGATGGTGTTTTTACAGGGGGCAGGGTGGGAGCAGGTGTAGTCTAGGTAGCTGTGGGCGTCAGTGGCTTATAGTAAATGTCCGTGTTGATTCGATCGCCCGAGATAGAAGTGGAAAGGTCTAGGAAGGGGAGGGAGGAGTCTGAGACGGTCCAGGTGAATTTGAGGTCAGAGTGGTAGGTGTTGTTTAAGTGGATAAACTGTTCAACGTCCTCGTGGGAGCACGAGGCAGCGCCGATATAGTCATTGATGTAGCGGAGGAAAAGGTGGGGGGTGGTGCCAGTGTAGCTGCGGAAGATGGACTGTTCCACATATCCTGCGAAGAGGCAGGCATAGCTGGGGCCCATGCGGGTGCCCATGGCATTCCATTGGTTGGGAGGAAGTGGGAGGATTGGAAAGGGAAGTTATTCAGGTTGAGGACCAGTTCAGTCAGTAGAAGGAGGGTGTCAGTGGAAGGGTACTGGTTGGTACGGCGGGAAAGGAAGAAGCGGAAGGCTTTGAGTCCTTCGTGATGGGGGATGGAGGTGTACAGGGACTGGATGTCCATGGTGAAGATAAGGCGTTGGGGACCGGGGAAGCAAAACTCATGGAGGAGGTTGAGGGCGTGGGTGGTGTCCCAAACGTAGATGGGGAGTTCTTGGACTAAGGGGGACAGGACCGTGTCGAGGTATGCAGAGATGAGTTCGGTGGGGCAGGAGCAGGCTGAGACAATGGGTCGGCCGGGGCAGTCAGCTTTGTGGACTTTGGGCAAGAGGTAGAAACGGGCGGTGCAGGGTTGAGGGACTATGAGGTTGGAGGCGGTGGATGGGAGATCCCCTGAGGTGATGAGGTTATGGATGGTCTGGGAGATGATGGATTGGTGGTGGGATGTGGGGTCATGGTTAAGGGGGCAGTAGGAGGAGGTGTCCGCGAGTTGGCATTTAGCCTCAGCGGTGTAAAGGTCGGTGCGCCAAACTATTACTGCGGCTCCCTTGTCTGCCGGTTTGATACTGAGGTTGGGGTTGGAAGAGACTGGAAGTTGCCAAGCGAGGTCATAGAAACAGAAATGTGAGTAAAGTTTTGAAGTGACATTTAGACAGAAACATGAACGGCCACATAATAGAGGGACATGGACCATGTACATACAGATGGATGAGTTGAGAATGATATCAAGGTAGGCCGAAGGGCCTATTGCTGCACTGTTCTAGTTTCTAACTTACCAGCATTTAAAAGGTCAAAGCACATCAGAATCTTGCATGTTTCATTCAGTTAAGTTTCTCTCTATTTTTTCTCTATTTCAATGGGTTCATTCTCAATCTACTCCACCTCTTATTATATAATCCCTCCATTTCCAACATCAGCTGAGTGGACCTTCTCTGACCTGCCTCTGATACGAGAATATCTTTCCTTCGGGCATACACACTGTTCATAATGTTCTAGTTGTAGTCTGTCTTGTACCTTGCATCGTTTTAGTAAGACCTCCCTATATTTAGACTCCAGTCCCTTTGTAAAAAATGGCTGCATTTGATTTGCCTTCTCTATTCCTTGATGACCCTTTAAGCTGCATTTTTTCAGATTGATAAACAAGAACTTCCACAACCCTTTATGTTTCCAGTCTAAAAACAAATACTGTTTGCCTGACAGTAAGTCAGGAGCATTCTGAAATGAGTGAGAAACGACATATCAACAAAAAATAACTGGACCCTTAGAAACACATTTTATAAAAGATAATTTGTTTTTTGAGCCTGTTGGATTTATTTGTTGGTGTGAATATAAATGGCAGAATAGATAAGGATGTTGTACGGGGTGTTGGTACGGAAAATATGGTTCATTTGAATTTTCAGAAGCCTTTGTGCAAGTTTCAATAAGGGCTAAAGAGTAACTGGTAGAGAATAGGGCCCCTTAAATATCAATAAGGTCGCCTATGTGTGGAACCCGAGTAGGTGGGTGAGGTATTAAATAAAAAAAAGTCTTGTCAGTATTTACTCTGGAGAAAGACATGGAAGCTCGGGAACGTTGGGAAATAATTTGCGATGTCTTGGAAAGAATCCTCAACAGAGAAGAGAAAGTGATTAGATTCCAGCATGGAACAGGCCCTTCAGCCCAACAAGTCCACACCGCCCCGCCAAAGTGTAACCCACCCATACTCCTACAAATACCCCTTATCTGACACGATGGGCAAATTAGCATGGCCAATTTACCTGACCTGCATATCTTGGGACTGTGGGAGGAAACCGGAGCAAACCCACGCAGAACGTGAAAACTCCACACAGTCAGTTGGTCGAGGCAGGAATTGAACCCGGGTCTCAGGCGCTGTGAGGCAGCAGTGATAACCACTGTCACACTGTGCCCACCGGTCGAAGGGCTGGAATATTAAAACAAGTAAAGGTAGATCTATTCTTAGTAGCTCATTAGGTCGATCTGAGAATATTGTGGGAAGCTCGGGGAGAGATTGCAGTGTCCCTAACAGAGATATTTTAATTTATATTATCAACAGACACAGTGAAGCACTGGAAGACTGGAGGTCAGCAAATGCTGTTCCATAACTGAGGGATCGCAGGGAAAAGCCAGGAAATTACAGCCCCGTGAGCCCAGTGATGGGGAAGTTGTTGGAGGGGATTCTGAGAGAAAGGAGCTCCTTATATTTACAAAGGCAAGGGCTGTTTCGAGATGGTCAGCATGGCTTTGTGAGTGGGAAACCATGTTTCACAAACCGGATTGACTCTTCGATGAGGTGACCAAGGATAGATGAAGGCAGAGCAGTGAACATTGTCCACGTGGGCTTTAGCGAAGCATTTAACAAGGTTCAAAGGGATGTAGAACATCTCGTCAAGAGGAAGAAGGAAGCTTTCTTAAGGTTGAGGATGCTAGGACCGTTAGACCTCCACAGGGTTATATGAGGGCGGCACGATGGCTCCGTGGTTAGCATGGCTGCCTTATAGCACCGGGACCCGATTTCGATTCCAGTCCCGGGCGACTGTCTGTGTGGAGTTTACACGTTCTCCCCATGTCTGCGTAGGGTTCCTCCAAGTGCTCCAGTTTCCACCCAAAGATGTGCAGATTAGGTGAATCAGCCATGGTAAATTACCCATAGTGTTCAGGGATGTACAGAATTGACACATTAGTTAGGGTAAATGGAGAGTAATAGGGTGGGGGAATGGTTTTGGGTGGGATATTCTTCAGAGGGTCCGTATGGAGTTTTTGGGCCAAATGGCCTGTTTCCACAATCTGGGGACTCACTGAAGGTAGCCAGGAAGGAACTGAAGAATGGACATAGGACAGCTAGAATGGAACATGAAAAATCTTTTTTGGGAAGGATTAAGGAAAACCGTAAGGCATTTTCCACTTATGTGAGGAACAAGAGGATGGTCAGCGTGAGGGTAGGGCCGGGTCAGGCATAGTGGAGGGAACATGTGCCTGGAGTCACAGGAGGTAGGGGAGGACCTTAATGAATACGATGCTTCAGTATTCACTTCTAAGAGGGACTTTGTCATTTGTGAGGACAGCGTGTAAAGGACTGATGTGTGTGAATAGGTTGACGTTGAGAAGGAGGAGGTGCTGAGGATTGTGTAAAACATAAAGATAGATACGTCTGTTGGACCAGACCAGATATGCCCAAAGTTACTGCAAGAGAAGGGATTGCCTTTGGCGATGACCTTTGGACCCACACGAGGAGAAAGGCCTTGAAGAAGAGCTTATGCCCGAAACGTCGATTCTCCAACTCCTTGGATGCTGCCTGGCCTGCTGTGTTTTTCCAGCACCACACTTTTCAACTTTGCACCCACACTGTCCACCAGAGTTATACCAGATGATTGCAGGGCGGCACATGTTGCTCCCTTGTTCAAGAAAGGGAATAGGGCTAATCCTGGGAATTACAGGCTTCCACTTTCTTATGTCTGTGGTATACAAATTATTGGAGAGGACTCTGAGAGAGCGGCTTTATGACTCTGTAGAAAACCATAGTTTGATTAGAGATAGTCAGCATGGCTTTGTATGGGACAGGTCATGCCTCACAAATCTTATTGAATCCTTCGAGAATGTGACAAAACACATTTATGGTTCATTCAGAAAATACAGAGGCATGGGATACAGGGAAACACGTCTGTCTGGATATGGAATTCCTGCCTCATGGAAGACAGAGGGTGATGATAGATGGGAAGCATTCAGCATGGAGCTCTGTGACCAGTGGTGTTCTGTAGGGATCAGTTGCAGGACCTCTGCTCTTTGTGATTCTTTTTTATAAACTACTTGAATGTGGTTGTGGAAGAATGGGTTAGTAATTTTGCCAATGACATGGAGGTTGGTGGAGTGGTGGATAGTGTGGAGGTCTGTTGTAGGTTGCAGCAAGATATTGACAGAATGCGGAGCTGGGCTGAGAAGTGGCAGATGGAGTTTAATCTGGAAAAGTGTGAAATGATTCACTTTGGAAAGTCAAACTTGAATGCAGAATACAGGGTTAAAGGCAGAATACTTGGTAGTGTTGTGGCACAGAGAGATCTTGGGTTCCACATACATCTATCCCTCAAAGTTGCCTTCCAAGCGGATAGGGTTGTTGAGAAGGAATATGTTGTGTTGCCTTTCAATTGCTGGGGGATTGGGTTTTCAAGCCATGAGGTTATGCTGCAGATCCATAGAGCAATGGTTAGACCCCACTTGGAATATTGTGTTCAGTTCTGATCCCCTCATTACAGGAAGGCAGTGGAAGCTTTATGGAGGGTAAATTGGTGGTTTACCAGAATGCTGCCTGCTGGAGAGCATGTCTTACGAAGAAAGGTTCAGGGAGGTAAGCCTTTTGTCATTGAAGTGATGAAGCGTGAGGGGCGACTTGGTAGAGGTGATCAAGATGATGTGAGACATAGTTAGAGTGAATAGTGAGAGACGTCTTTATACTATGTCATAAATGGCTATTGTCAGTGGGCATAAATAATTTTAAGGTGATTGTTGGATGGGCAAAGAGAAATTTCAGAGAAAGTTTCTTTACACAAAGAGTGTTGCGTGGTTGGAATGCACTGCCAGCGGTGGTAGGAGAGTCAGATACATGAGGGACATTTAATAGACTCTTGAATAGGCAGACGGATGGTAGTAAAATGAAGGGTATGTAGGTTAGTTTGATCTTACAGACGGATAAAAGGTTGGCATGGCATCATGGCTGAAGGGTTTTGTACTGTACTGTTCTGTGTTCTACGTTCCGTGTGGTAAACTAGTTAAGAAAGCCACTTTCATTGTAAAAGGATACGGCATTCAGGAGGAACGAGGAAACTGGATACAAAATTGGGCTTGATGGTAGGAGACAGGGAGTGATGGGAGACATGTTGTTTTTCTGACTGGAGGGATGTGACCAGCAGTGGAGTGGGTCCCCTGTTGTTTGCCATTTGGATCAATGGTTTGGATGAGAATATTGGTTTCCTGGTAAGTAAGTCTTTTGGGTGACACTGAAATTGGTGGTAAAGTGGACGGTGAAGAAGGTTATCTATGATACAACAGGATGAACAGTACTGCTGGGATAGTGGGCTGAAGAATAGCAGATGGAGTTTAATTAGATAAATATGAGGTGTTCCATTTTGGTGAAACAAACCAGGGTGGGACTAGTACAGTTAATGTTTGGGCCCTGGGTAGTGTTATCAGTCAGAGACCCAGGGATGCAGGTACACACTTCCTTGAGATTGGCAATACTGGTAGACAGGCTGGTGAAGCAGGTGTTAGGGATGGTTTCTTTAATAGGGTAAAGCATTGAGAGTAGGAGTTGGGATGTCATCTTGTGGCTGTACAAGACATTGGTGCGGCCTCCATAAAAGCATTGTTGATCAGTAGGAAGAACTCATCTTGTTCACTTAGCTCCTTTTAGGGAAGGACATCTGACATTCCAACCTGGTCTGGCTGACGTGTGACTCCAGACCCACAGCAATATGGCTGACTCTGAGCTACCCTCTGAGTAATTAGCAGTGGGGCAAAGAATGCTTGTCCAATCACCATCATCCCATGAATGAATAAATAAAAATACATACGTCCCTCCCTACCTTTGCAAACCCCTCCAGCTGCAGCTGGCTTTGTCACATTGTTCAGGCCCGGACCACTCTCTCACTACCTCCAGCATCTTCACCTCTCCCTGTTCCTATTGTGTCATTAAACCCTGACAATGATTCCCCTTTCCTTTGCCCTCCTCCCTGCTAGCAGACCCTTTGCAATCCCTTTAAAACTTACTGCTTAAACTCTCTCTCATTTCAGGATTTTAAGTACTTTGTGGTAATCGTCTAAGCCTCATAATCTGATAGGATCCATTTTGTCCTGATTCAGCGATGGGTGGGAATTTCTTGCTGAGGATTTTCTAGTTCAATGGAACGTCCTTTTGTTGAGTGTTTTACACTGTTCCTTCAAATGTTTTCCACTGTTCATTTACAGGCACATGTTTCAGTCTGTTTAGCCTGTTTATCTTGGTCAGTTCTCTCGAACTCATGTAATTGGCTGTTTTTGTTTCCAGATGTAGCTTGTCCTTTCTATGATTCACTTTAAAACTTTGTATTTCTTTAAACTGCACTTTACACAATTTCCCAGAGGATCTCCCCCGGTGACATTACTCACTAAGTTTCATGACACAACGCTCGCACTGAGATAGTGACGTCCCTAGCCAATTGCGTAATGTGTTATTCAAAGAAACACTGAAAAAAAATTACACAATCTCTTCTTCGAATATCACTCTTGCCAGTATGATTGCCAAGATTATATGAATATTCAAGTTTCACTAAATTATCACAATGCCTTTATTAAAAATTCCAATGAGTTCTTCTTTAATGCAAATGATGAGCAATGAAATGTTGTTAAGTAGCCAAAAACTGTTCTGCCGCTTGTGTCCTTGGCAAGTGGTAACCAGAATTTACATTCAGACTGACTCTACTTCATGATCTGATGCCAAATGCTTTCTTTGTAATACCTTTGTTATCCATTATTGTTAGCGTTACCCATTTTGCCTGAGTTTCCACAAGGTTGTGAACCATTGAATATTTATGTTCCAACTGTTGTTCGTCCTGTAACCATGTCTCCCTGGTGTCTAAATCTCTTTTATCTCTTTATCACAAATCAGTCTACCTTGCTGCAGAGACATTGTCCATTCCAAAAAAAAGATAATTTACTCTTTCCCACAATTTCCTGTCACAAATCGATTCACTGATATACAGTTTTAGTTAAAATTTGTCCCTTCCTGTTCCTTTCTGCTTGTCTTCAGCCACATCCCGGTGCTGTTCTCATGCGTCACTTTTCTATTTGTATTTGGAAAGCTCCTTTCACCTGAACCGTCTAGGTTTACCTGTCCACAAACCTACCGACATGATTGGCCAGGACACTGGTCCCAGCTCAGTTCCAGTGGGACCCCATCCTAATGGATTATTTTTAAAATCAGGTATGGGATGTGGGTGTCTCTGGCTGACCAACCTTTCTTGCCCATCCCTAGCTGCCCTTGAGCTGAGTAGCTTGCTCGGCCATTTCAGAGGGTAATTGGGAGCCACTTTGCTGTGGGGATGTCGTGCAGACCACGTGAGGATGGGCAGATGTCCTTCTCTGAATGATAAGTGTTTGTATTTATTGTACATCAGTAATGGTATTTATAGATGGTCAATTACTATTTTTAAAATAATTTATTTCAAATTCCACCATTTCAGATGATGTGGTTCAAACCTGCCTCTCCTGAACATTAGCTGAGGTTTGGGATACATTCTCTAGCAACAATATCAACAGGCCATTAATTTGTCTGCTCACAGGCTATTTATCCCTGAACACTGATACCAGTGTATCATGGAGCTAAACCTGTTTTCCTTCATGATTGTTTGTTCCTGATACCTTCCTGCACTCTGGTGATATCACTCAGTCTCTCTCCATGTGGTATCCCTCACTGTGTGGGTCTAATTGCTGCCTCTGTCAGTGTCTCTCAACTCTTACAACTACTCCAGATCCTGGACCAGCAGAATTCTGCACAGGCCAGGGATGGAGACTGGGATTTTCCAGATCTCCATGGGACACAGTACTATTCTACATGTGGAACCCTCACTGCATCAGCTGGTGTACACAGGAACCTCGATTATCTGAACGAGATGGGCAGGCAATAGTTCATTCAGATAATTGATGATTCAATTACTCAATTCAATGCCTTTCCTCTCGGGCTCGGAGTTTTCGGTAATGTCTAGTCCCCGTTGAGGTGACTAGGCAGCAGCAAACCATGTGTGAACCCTCACGCCCAGCCAGTCCCCAAAAACGCCCCGCTGCTCGCCCCCAAACTCTTCAACACCATCACCACACACCCCTCAACGTCGCCCTCCCCGCCATACCCAAACTCATCCAACAGAGACCCACGCCTGCCCCTGCCCCCAAACCCATCCAACACCATCCTCTGCCCGCCTCCAACATTGCACCCCGCCTGCCACCAAATCCATCCAACGTCACCCTCAGCCCGCCCAAAACCTGTCAAACACTGCCCACGTCTGCCTCCAACAATGCCCCTCCAGTCCCAAACCTGTCCAACACTGCACCCCCGCCCGCCCCACCCACCGTTTGCGCCCATACCCCCGGCTGTCCCACCCCTTGTGCGCCCCTGCCCCCGTCATCTCCTCCCCCTCCTGGGTAGCCGGAGTAGACACCAACAGTAAGACAGCTGCTGCCTTTGGTGGTTAAATCTCTAAATAGCGCATGCACACACACACGCACACATCGCCGCACACACAACTTTTTACTGCAACATTTCGAAACGTTCCACCTCTGCACTGTACAGGACAATGTTCAAGAGAATATCTAGGGAAGGGGGGAGTTTAGGATATACCTCTATGTAGAACTCCAGGCTAAGTGTGGGGAGAGCCAGAGAGGGTGGGAGGTCAGTCATTTGGAGATGGTACCTGGACTCGATGTCCAGAACTGTTCTCAGCAGGATTTCTGTGAGCCGAGATCGGTTTTAATCAGTGCGAACAAAACAAACACAATCAGGGTTGAATCAGCTCTTTGATGTAATGTTTCTATCGGGACCTCGAGATCTACTTTGGATAATCCGATATTCAGTTAATTGATATTTGGATAATCGAGGACCCTCTGTGTTTGGAAGCGCTAGATTTACAAGCGCTGGTGATCATTCTAAAAGATGAAAGAATTAATCAAAACCTGTTTAATATTTCATTCCATGACACTGCCATCCTGTTGCTATAAATTCTGTGTCCTATGACTGTGTTCCACAACCACCTGATGAAGAAGCAGCATTTCGAAAGCTAGTGCCTCTAAATAGACCTATTGCACCTTGAAGCTGGTGTTGTGTAGTTTTTAACTTTGCCCATCCCAGTCCAACACCGGCACGTCCAAATCATGGGTTGGTATGTTTGAATGAAAATGAATGACAGGCAAATGGGAGGTTTTTAAAAGTGTGATCTCAATAGTCTAGTATGTCCCCGTTAGTGTGAAGGGAAAATCCCCTACAACCCTTCCCATTTTGACCATTCTGGAGATAGTTACAAATGCTCCCTTATCTGTGAAACTGTCTCCAACAAAAATTACTGCCCTTCTGGGAAATCTGTCAGACTCCACACCCTCCATATCTAAATATTCTGCAGACTCTAAACCTTCCTGTATCTACAAACATCTTCAGCCATGACTACCCTCCATATCTCTGTTTGTTCCTCCAGTCAATACAACCCACTTTATCACTGTAATCTGCTCGATTCGCCTAAAACATTCCTGACTGTGTAAACTACTCCATTCAACCAACATCCTTATCTCTGTAAACTGGACCATCCCTCCCAACCTCCCCATCTCCATGAACTCCTGCAGGCCATACAGCTCTCTGCATTTCTGTAACTTCCTGTGGCCTCTATCATCCTCCCTCCCTGTGAAACAACCTCCAATCCCCACACCCATCCCAGTCTGGGTCATCTGATTCAGATCAGGCCATTGGTGTTTCTGTTACCTTTGGCACTCCAAGCAAACCATCCTAATTGTGTCTATTCATTCAGATCTCATCCTCTCCAGCCTCCTGAAACCTCTTCCTGCTGTTGTAACCCTCTCTGTTTAGAACACAGAACAGTACAGCACAGTTTCTCCTGTAATCACATCTTTCTGGTGACCAAATAATATTTATCCCTGTGTCACAAGTTCTTGCTGATGCTTTGACAATTCCAAAAAAACTGGAATTGACTTTTTCCCAGAATGTCCTGTCACAGCCTAATTCACTGATGTACAGTTTTAGTTAAACTCTGTGCCTTGCCGTTCCTTTCTGCTTGTCTTCAGTCACATCCCCATGCTGTTCTGATGCGTCACCTTTTTATATTTGGATTTAGAAAGCTCCTTTCAACTGAACCATGTCCCTGCATCCACTTTGTCAGTTCAAAGCCCTGTCCATAAACCCACCGATATGATTGGCCAGGACACTGCTCCCAGCAGGGTTGTTTTTAATTCACTCGTGGGATGTTGCTGTCTCTGGCTGGCCAGCATTTCATGTCCACCCCAGAGCGGCCCTTGAACTGAGTGGCTTGCCAGGTCATTCCTGGGGGCAGCTGAGTCAACTTCTTTGCTCTGGGTCTGGATTCATATGTATGCCAGAGTGGCAGCCCATAACAGATTTCCTTACTTAAAGGGTATTAAGCAGTCAGATGCTACCAGCATTAAATTCTGGATGAACAGTTGAGTGAGAGTAACACTAGGCCATTGCCTGGCCCACTGATAGCTCCCTCATCCGTGCGTACCGTGCGATCCCAGTGCACCTTCTTCCTGACCGTGATTTGATCCTGATACCTTCCTTCACTCTGGTGATATCACACAGTCTCTCTCCATGTGGTATCTGTCACTGTGAGGGTCTAATTGATGCCGGTGACTGCACCTTTTGCGGCTACTCCAGATCCTGAGGCAACAGAATTCTCCACTCCAGGGAGACACAGCAGCACTGACTGGGATTTTGGAGATCTCTGTGGGACTCGGTGGCTTTTTTCATGTGTAACCCTCGCTGCATCAGTCTAATTTCCCATTCAGTCTGATCCTCTGTCCTCTGTAGGTACTCAGGATGCTCCTGACTCAGCAGAATTCCCAATTCCTGTTTCGTCCATCACCACACTGAAGACAGTTAGTCAGCCAGAGAGATGGAGAGTGAGATCTGGAGCCTTCAGTAAACCCTGCAAATAGGTAAGATCACTCACAGTGAACAGAGCAGAGTGTATTTAAGGGATCGAACTTTGGTCCAGAAGACATGACATAGAAACAGTGTTGAAGAACGAACACAGAGCACGATTTGTCCCAGGCTCAATCCACAACCTTTAGTTAATTTTCATCTCTGCTGTACTGAGCCTTCCTGTGTCAATATAGGAAGTTGACAGTTATCAATCCAGGCCTGTGCTCTCTTACTGAGGATCAGTACATCAGGGGGGAAAGCAGGCCTCCCTCAAGGATAAAAATCAAACAACACCAGGTTGTAGTCCAACAGGTTTAATTGGATGCACACTAGCTTTCGGAGCGACACTCCTTCATCAGGTGATAGTGGAGGGCTCAATCCTAACACACAGAATTTATTGCAAATATTCACGGTGTGATGTAACTGAAATTATACATTGAAAAATTGATTGTCTGTTAAGCCTTTCATCTGTTAGAATACAATGATAGTTTCACTTCTTTCATGTGTAAATCACAAAACCTTTTTGTCACGGTGGACGCTGCAAGACGTATCAGATTGTGGACACTGATACCACCATTACACGTGGGGACACCTCCCACCTTGTACATGGCAGGTACTCATGTGACTCAGCCAACATTGTCTATCTTATACGTTGCAGGCAAGGATGCCCGGAGGCATGGTACATTGGGGAAACCGAACAAAGGCTACGACAACGGATGAATGGGCACCACACAACAATCAACAGACAGAAGTGTTCCCTCCCAGTTGGGGAACACTTCAGTGGTCCAGGACATTCAGCCTCAGACCTTCGGGGGCGACCATCCTCCAAGGTGGACTTCGAGACAGGCAGCAGAGAAAGGTGGCTGAGCAGAGACTGATAGCTAAGTTCAGTACCCATAGGGAGGGCCTCAACCGGGACCTTGGGTTCATGTCACATTACAGGTGACCACTATTGCACTATGCACACACACACAGATACTCCTACACACATACTCTCTCACATACACAGGGACACACGTAGACACAGACGCGCACACAGACACCCACACACACCCTTACAGACACACATACTTCCACACTCACACATGCACCCCCTCACAGACTTAAGATATCCACTTTCTCACACTCACAACCCCCAACCCAGACAGACACATACACACAGACAGACAAAGACCCACATGCACACATATATTTTGTGGGGTGAATTTGAACTTTCAGGGTTACATTGTACTTTGCTCAAAAACTGCATGCATTCATGTAGAACTCTGAGCTCAAAAACTGCATGAATTTATGTAAAACTCCGTTATCTCAATTTTTACATTAGAATCAATCTAAGCATTATGGCATAGACAGAGAACACAGGGGGCCAACACCTTCAACATATTGTCTAGCTATCACGATTGTTAACAGCTAACCCGAGAATGCATCTTTGTTAAAAACAAAAGGTTTTGTAATTTACACATGAAAGAAATGAATCTATCACTGTATTCTAACAGATGAAAGGCTTAACAGACAATCAATTTTTCAATGTATAATTTCAGTTACATCACACTTTAATTTTTTGCTATAAATTTTGTGTGTTAGGATTGAGCCCTCCATTACCACCTGATGAAGGAGCGTTGCACCGAAAGCTAGTGTGCTTCCAATTAAACCTGTTGGACTATAACCTGTTGTTATGTGATTTTTAACTTTGTACACCCCAGTCCAACACCGGCATCTCCAAATCATGACTCCCTCAAGGAGATCGCATTGAATCCTTGGATCTTTCTGTTCTATATTCCCTCCTCACACTGTCTCTTGCCATGTGATACAGTCATACAGCAAGGAAACATGCCTTTCGGTCCAACTTGTTTGTGCCAATGTCTTGAATGCTTGTAATTCCCAAACATTTTCCTATTTCTGTAACCTCCAGCCTCCCATATTCATGCTGTATATTTGAAACCTACTCCAATGCTGACGACTCTCCCGATGTATAAATTGCTCCAGTATCGACAACATGCCCAATCTCAATAATCGCATCCTGCACTCTGTACAATGATCCCTATTTCTGTCGTTTTGCACAATACTTACAGTGCCCCCGTCTCTGTAAAATCATCCAGTCTGGACCAAATTACCCACCTGTGTACCTTCCTCAAACCTCAAGAGAACATCATATCACTGTAACCTTCTACAGGCCCTATAACACTCCAGCCTCCTAGCCTATAGCACCACAAGACCTCAGTAACCTTCTCCCATCCTTACCGACCTCGTTACGGATATAAACACCTCCAGACACTTTTCAAGCCACAACAGCACTCCACATCTGTTTGCTCATCCACTCCCTACAGTCCCCCCAGCTCCTCAAACTCTCTCCGTTTATGTAATTCTGCAATTTGGGCAGCACAGTGTCTCAGTGGTGAGCAATGGTGCTTCACAGCGCCAGGGACCCAGGTTTGATTCCAGCGTTTGGTGACTGTCTGTGTGGAGTTTGCACTTTCTCCCTCTGTCTGCATGGGTTTCCTCCGGGTGCTCTGGTTTCCTCCCACAGTCCAAAGATGTGCAGGTCAGGTGAATTGGCCATGCTAAATTGCCCATAGTGTTAGGTGCATTGTCGGAGAGAAGTGGGTCTGGGTGGGTTACTCTTTGGAGAGTTGGTGTGGACTTGTTGGGCAGAATACCTGTTCCCATGCTGTAGGGAATCTAATCTAAACTATCCCTCTGCGTAAATATATCCCTCAATCCATAATCAGCCCCAAACTCTTCAAACTCCCGAGTCTCTGTGAACTCCCACAGCTCCAACATCCCTCCTTAACTGTGTAACATTTTCCATTCCTGAAACAGTCTGAAAATGTAGACATCCTACAAACCTCCCTATCTGCGTAATCCTCTCAGGACCCTGTAAATCCCCTGATCTGTGGAACCAACTCCAATGCTTGTGACGCTCCCGATCAGTTTCTACAAGACTTACTATCTCTGTAACATCTTCCCATCGCTATCACCAGCCTTGACAATGTAAGCTCCTCCAGTCTCCCCACCAATCTAATCATCTCCATAACCTTCTCTAGCTCTTATACCCCTAACTGCGTAAACGTCACACTTCCCTACAACCATCCCGAAAGCAGGAATCTCCTCCAGTGTGTGCAATACTCCCTATCTGTATTAGTGTCTCCAGGCTATATTGCTGTTCCTGTCACTCTAAGCTCTGACATATTGTCCAGCTTTCCGGTCCATATACTTTTCAAAGTGTCAGCGTGGACGTGCTGATTGAAATGGCCTGTTTTCCCAAAGTAGGGATTCTATGATTCAATGATTTGTTCATAAGAAGGGGGGTCGGTGCCAGGATCAAGAATGTCTCCGAGCACGCTCAGGGCATATTGAAGTGGGAGGGTAAACAGCCAGGAGTTGTGTTTCACATTGACACCAATGACATAGGGAAGAAGAGCGAAAGGTCCTGCAAAGGAAGTTCGGGGAGTTAGGAGTGAGTTTAAAAGCAGGATCTCCAGGATTATGTTCTTGGGATTACTCCGGGGCATCTGGAAGTCAGACAAGGAAGAAGAAGATCGTCGAGTTGAATATGTGGCAAAGAGCTAGTTTGGGAGGAGGGTTTCTGATTTTTTGCATGATTCGGATCGCGTTCAGTGCACGTGGGAACTGTACAGAAAGGAAAGTGTACACTTTAACTGGAGGGGTCCCAACATCCTGGAAGGGAGGTGTGATCATGCAGATTTAAGCTAATGATAGAGGAGGATGGGATACAAAACAGCAGGTCAGAAAATGAACAGAAAGTAAAGGTTTGTCAAATAAGCCTGCAGAGCCATATTAATGACCATGCTGAGGGAACTCATCACAACAATTTTAAAAATGTGAGTTGCAAGTTGGAGTAAAAGATAGGCTCACTATTATCAGGGATCAATAAATAAGGATGGAGCGCCTGTATACACAAGTATTAAAAGAGAAAGACAAATCGATTGAATTTATGTTAAATGTTTTCTAACTAAATGTGTGCAGTATTTGGAATAAAATGAATGAGCTGATAGCGCTAACAGGTTTCAATAGGGATGGCATGGTGGGCGTGACTGAAATGTGGTTACATGAAGGTCAGGACTCGGGTGTTAAATGTCCAAGGCTACTCAGTATTCAGATAAGAAGGAACAGCAGGTGGAGTGCCTGTATTCGTTCAGGATTATGTCAAGGCTGTATTAAGATATTATATTAGTATGTGGGACAGAACTGATGAATCAGTCTGGTTTGAAATAAAACACGTAGAAAGAAACCTATTGGTAGGAGCATTTCCAGCCCCCAAACTACCTCCCACCCCTTCCCCGACAAATTACTTTCAAAGTAGGGAATAGCATGAACCAGGAAATAACGATGGCTTGAGACAAGAGCACAAGAGTGATTATGGAAATGTAAGCATGCAATTTACATGGATTAAGCAATTTGGCAAGGGGAGTCTCAAAGAACGATTCGTCGAATATATGATGGATTATTTCTTCGATTAACACGCAATGGAACCAAACAGAGAACTGGCGTTGGCATGATGTAATGAGGAAGGAGTTTCATGATGGGCAGGTTGTGCTTGACAAAACTGCTGGAGTTCTTTGAGAATGTAACCAGCAAGGTGAATAATGGGGATGCAACAACTGCTGTTCATCTGAACTTCAGAAGGCATTTGACAAGGTGCTGCATAAAGGACTGATCTAGGTGGTTTGAACCGAGGGGTTAAGGGTAGAGTATTGAATTGGATAGAGGATTGACTAACAGAAAGCAGAGCATCGGGATAAATGGTCTTTCCTTGGCGAACTGAAACTAATAAGGTGCTGCAGGGTTCAATTCTCAGCCCTCAATTGTTTAGAATCTGTCCAACTGACCTGGAAGGAGAGACAGAGTGTAGCAACTACATTCACAAATGGTATTAAACTAGGTGGTAAAATAGGCTGTAATGAGGAGCTAAAGAGTTTACAGATGAATAATGGTAGGGTTAGAAAATGGGGCGGTTTGCTATATCTAGCCGATGGTGTTTAATGTGGATAACTGCACAGTTGAATTTCCTACCTCCACTCCTAATTTCTATTTTCTTGTGTTGCATCACCTACAGTTCTTTGGATTTTATTCACCGCTGGTGGCTGGAGTTGCAGGAGTCGAGAGGTTTGGTTGAGGGAGATGCAGGTTACTCTGTGCGTCTGGAGCAAGACACTAATGTGGAGGCCTTGTTGATTCCCACAGCAGGCCTGGCAACCAGATGGCCTATCCCTCTTCTTACTTCCTGATGTTTAATTGCCTGGAGTAATCCACTTCAAAATGTTACAGTCAGACAGACAGTCCGTAATTAATATGCCCTGTTCATAATTAAGGGACAAATGACCATTTAGATCAGAAGTAAAGACTTCGCAATTCTTTTGAGATTTAATGACTATTTGCTGCAACTGCAGTGATGGGACTGGGTGATGGGACAACAAAACAGGTTAGCGTTTTTGCAAATTTATAGAATAGATTTTGAGTAAAAATATTATGTTATCAATTCTGTTAGAAAGTGTCTATAATCTATATCTTATGAAAAATGTGTTGAAAGTATTGTGGGAGAATACAAAAATTGAATTGGTTAGAAAAGGAAGATGTGAAGTGGATATAAGTCATAGAACATAGAACATTACAGCGCAGTACAGGCCCTTCGGCCCTCGATCTTGCGCTGACCTGCTGTGGTTCTGTTCGCCGAGCTGAGAATTTGTGTTGCAGACGTTTCATCCCCTGTCAAGGTGACATCCTCAGTGCTTGGGAGCCTCCTGTGAAGCGCTTCCTGATCTTTCCTCCGGCATTTATAGTAGTTTGAATCTGCCGCTTCCGCTTGTCAGTTCCAGCTGTTACTGACTGGAACTGACAACTGGAAGCAACAGATTCAAACCACTATAAATTCCCGATGAAAGATCAGGAAGCGCTTCACAGGAGGCTCCCAAGCACTGAGGATGTCACCTAGACAGGGGACGAAACGTCTGCAACACAAATTCCCAGCTCGGCGAACAGAACCACAACAACGAGCACCCGAGCTACAATTCTTTGCACAAACTTTGAATACCAATCTGGAGCCCATCTAACCTACACTACTCCATGTACGTCCATATGCTTGTCTAATGACGACTTAAATGTAAAGTTGGCGAATCTACTACCGTTGGAGGCAAATCATTCCATACCCTTACTACTCTTGGAGTAAAGAAACTACCTCTTACAACTGTCCTATATCTATCACCCCTCAATTTAAAGCTTTGCCCCCTTGTGCTCGCCGTCATCATACTTGGAAAAAGCCTCTCCCTGACCACCTTATCTAACCCTCTGATTATTTTATGTCTCTATTACGACACATCTAAACCTTCTTCTCTCCAATGAAAACAGCCTCATGTCCCTCAGCCTTTCATTTATACCCTCCATACCAGGCACAATCCTAGTAAATCTCCTCTGCACCCTTTCCAAAGCTTTCACATCCTTCTTATAATGCGGTCACCAGAACTGTACACAATACTCCAAGTGCGGCTGCACCAGAGCTGCAGCATAACCTCATGGTTCCGGAAATCGATCCCTCTATTAATAAAAGATTAAACACTGTATGCCTTCTTAACAACCCTGTCAACCTGGGTGGCAACTTTAAAGGATCTGTGTACCTGGACATCGAGATCTCTCTACTCATCTACACTACCAAGAAACTTACCATTAGTCCATTACTTTGCATTACGTTTACTCGAACCAAGGTGAATCACCTCACACTTGTCCGCATTAAACTCCATTTGCTACCTCTCAGCCCAGCTCTGCAGCTTATTTATGTCTCTCTGTAACCTACAACATACTTCATCACTATCCACAACTCCACCGACCTTTGTTTCATCTGCACTTTTACTAACCCACTCTTCTACGCCCTCATCCAGGTCCTTTATAAAAATGACGAACAGCAGTGGACCCAACACCGAACCTTGTGGTACACCACTTGTAACTGGACTCCAGGATGAACATTTCCCATCAACCACCACCCTCTGTTTTCTTTAAGCAGGCCAATTACTGATCCAAACTGCTATATCTCCCACAATCCCATTCCTCCCCATTTTGTACAATAGCCTACTGTGCGGAACGTTATTGAACGCCTTGCTGAATTTCATATACACCACATCAACCGGTTTGCTTTCATGTATCTGTCTGGTCACCTTCCCAAAAAACTGAATAAGGTTTTTGAGGCACGACCTACCATTCACAAAATCGTACTGACTATCCCAAATCAAATTATTCTTTTCTAGATGATTATCAATCAAATCTCTTTTAACCTTTTCCAATACGTTACCAACAACTGAAGTAAGGCTCACTGGTCTATAATTAGCAGGGTGTCTCTATTCCCTTTCTTGAACAGGTGAACCACATTTGCTATCCTCCAGTCTTCTGGCACTATTCAGGTCAACAATAACGATTTAAAGATCAATACCAAAGGCTCGGTAATCTCCTCCTGAACTTCCCAGAGGATCCTAGGATAAATCTCATCCAGCCCAGGGAAGTTATCTATCTTCACACTCTGCAGCATTTCTAATGCCTCTTCCTTGTGAACCTCAATCCTACCTCGTCTAGTAGCCTGAATCACAGCATTCTCCTCGACAACACTGTCGTCTTCGAGAGTGAATACTGTCAAAAAATAATCATTTAGTGCTTCCCCTATCTCCTCTTACTCCAAACACAACTTCCCACTACAATCTTTGATTGGCCCTAATCTTACTCTGGTCATTCTTTTATTCCTTAAATACCTAAAGAAAGCCTTAGGGTTTACCCTGATCCTATCCGCCAACAACTTCTCATGTCTCCTCCTGGCTCTTCTGAGCTCTCTCTTTAGGTCTTTCCTGGCTACCGTGTAACCCTCAAGGCCCTAACTGAGCCTTCACATCTCATCCGAACATAAGCCTTCTTCTTCCTCTTGACCAGAGATTCCACTTCCTTTGTATACCACGGCTCCCGCGACTACAGCTTCCTCCCTGCCTGACAGGTACATACTTATCTTGCACACTCAGGAGCCTTTCGTTGAATAATCTCCACATTTCTAATGTGCCCATCCCCGGCAGTTTCCTTCCCCGTCCTGTGCTTCCTAAATCTTGCCTAATTGCATCGTAATTGCCTTTCTCCCAGCTGTAACTGTTACCCAGTGGTATACACCTAACCCTTTCTATCACTAAAGTAAACATAACAGAATTGTGATTACTATCACCAAAGTGCTCACCTGCTTCCTTTTCTAGCACCTGGCTGGGCTCATTACCCAGTACCAAATCTAATGTGGCTTCACCCCTTGTTGGGCTGTCTACATACAGTGGTAAGATGCCCTCATGCCCACACTGGACAAAAACTGACCCATCTACATTACTCGTACTAAAGTGGAAGTCCCCCATGACAACTACCCTGTCTCTCTCACTCCTATCAAGAATCATCTTTACTATCCTGTCCTCTACATCTCTGGAACTATTCGGAGGCCTATAGAAACTCCCAACAGGATGACATCTCCTTTCCTGTTTCTAACCTCAGCCCATTCGACCTCAGTTGACGATTCCCCAAACATCCTTTCTGCAACTGTAATGCTGTCCTTGACTTACAGTGCCACACCTCCCCCTCTTTTACCATCTTCTCTGTTCTTACTGAAACATCTAAATCCTGGAACCTGCAATAACCATTCCTGTTCCAGCTCTTACGTTGTCTCCAAAATGGCCACAACATTGAAGTCCCAGGTACCAACCCATGCTGCAAGTTCACCCACTTTATTCCAGATGCTCCTGGCACACTTCAACTTCTTGCTTGGCAGAGCCATCTTGTCTACCTGAAACTTGATGTTGGACCTCCCTACTCTCAACCTTTTCAATACTTGAACTACAAGTTTGGTTCCCATCCGCCTGTTGGATTAGTTTAAACCCACCTGAATAGCCTTAGCGATTTCCCCTCCCAGGATATTGGTACCCCTCTGGTTCAGATGAAGACCATCCTGTTTGTAGAGGTACCACCTACACTAGAAAGAGCCCCAATTATCCAAGATTCCAAAACCCTCCCTCCCGCATCATTCCTATAGCCACGCCTTCAATTCCTCCCTCTCCCTTTTCCTCGCCTCACTAGCATGTAGCACGGGCAACAAACCAGAGACAACAACTCTGTTCGTCCTCGCTCTAAGCTTCCATCTTATCTCCCTGAATTTCTGCCTTAAATCCCCATCTTGCTTCCTACCTATGTCGTTGGTGCCTATGTGGACCATGACTTGGGGCTGCTCCCCGTCCCCTTTAAGGATCCCAAATACACGATCAGAGACATTACGAACCCTGTCACCTGGGAGCCACATACCAACCGTGAGTCTCTCTCGTCCCCAGAGAGCCTCCTATCTGTCCCCCTAACTATGGACTCCCCAATAACTACTCTTCTGCTCCTCTTCTCTCTTCCCTTCTGAACAGCATGGCAGACTTTGTGCCAGAGCCCTGTGCCCACTGCTTTCCCCTGGTAAGTCGTCCCTCCCAACAGAATCCAAAATGGGATACTTATTGTTGAGGGGAATTGCCACAGGGGATCCCGGAACTGCATGCTGGTTCCCTTTCCATCCCCTGACTGTAACCCATTTGCCTTTTTCTTGTACCTGAGGAGTGACTACCTCCCTGTAACTCCTCTCAATAACTCCATCTGCTTCCCGAATGATCCGATGTTCATGCTTCTCCAGCTCGAGATCCCTAACGCGGTTTTTGAGGAGCTGGAGTTGGGTGTACTTCCCGCAGATGTAGTCAGCAGGAACACAAGTGGTGACCCTTACCTCCCACATTCTGCAGGAGGAACATTCAACTGTCCTCACCTCCATTCCCATTATTCTAACTTCCCAAAGAGTCTGTTAAAAAAAAGGAATAAAAAAATCTCGCTACCTTACCAATCTGGCGCACAGAAGGTTTTTTTGGTCAGAGGAGGAGGAGACACTATCCGAGTAGCGTTTCTGGTAACGCACCACACAAATATATGACTTCCCAGAAGTCTTTCGCTCCTCCCTCACACCTCTCAGCAAACGGAGGCCCGACTCCCGAGGTAAGTCCCTTTTACGTCTTTATATCGGTCTAGGCATGTCAAGGAGCAGGCAAATATTGGTCTTTGGATCATAGTTAGGAAAATGTGTCTGTGTATGAGCACAATGACGAGTTGAATGTAAAAACAGTGCATTATTTCAATGAATTTAGTTCAATGAATTATTTCCTTATTATTGAGCCTTCGAGTAAGGGGAAGAGCTACTCTTTGTTTTCCCTGTCTAGACCCCTCATGTTGTTAAACACCTCCACCAGGAGCACCTCTCAGCCTTCTTTGCTTAAAATAAAATCAAGTAAATCCAGCCTCTCTTCAGTTTGAGTACACTCTTGTCTTGTTACCTCTGAAAGGTATCAGTGTTAAACTTCATTAGCGATTGATCTGTTCACCTGAACAACAGGTTTATACCATCCTGTACCCTCACACGGTCCTCCTCACTGTGAACCAGGAGGTCATCTTTCTGTCATCCACAACATTATTTATCATTCTCTCCAAACTCCATTATTCCCATTCTCATCATCATCGTTTATGAAGTTCACAACTAAGCCTTGATTTTCTCCTGTTCTTCAGATGTTGTTCACAGAGAAAGCATTGAGAATTCCATTCTCTTGTTTTTTCTATTTTGGTGAATTTACAGCGTGATGCAGTTGAATTCTTTTTTACGAGGGAGCCACAAATTTTATTTTGGATATGGAGCTAAATTCCACTTTTATACTATGCTCCTCTGTATGTTTTAATAATTAAGCTTGTACGTAATTAGTATTGGATTAGGTTTAGATGGCTTTGACTGCAACATTTGTGTTCCACGTGGACCTGGATAATGTTCTTTGTGTCGTTCCCTGCAATAATCAGAGCTGAAAGAAGTTTCCATCTCTACGATAGAGACACATTCATAATTTTGTTTGAAAGACTTAGAGTGATGAGGATAAAGATTCAACTAAATTCTATATCTAGACTCACAGCAGGAGATTAAATCATATCATCAAGTCCACCTTGATCTGGAAACAAATTATGAAATCATATGCCCATTTTTCTCCATATTGTAAAAACATTTTCAAAATATGTTCTTATAGCAGCATGGATTTATAGCTGCTCCTGGGATTGCAGGCAATTAAATATTTAATATAGTCTTTTTGCAGTTGATATTATAGTTTAATAATTTAACATGATTGTTTCTATTTTGTTCTATTAACATTCAAAAACAAACAAAACAGCAAAAAACTCACGATTTTCTTTCAAACGTACTTTTTATTAAAAGAGTTTTTTAAGGGCGGTTTACAAAAAAAACGAAAAGTCTATTTTTGTTTTAAAAGGTTTCTTTTATTACACTGCAGAAGTTTTTTGTTTTGTAAAATTAATTAATTAAAATAAGGAGGTATACCTTCCTTCCAGAGAATCCTACGCATTTTAAGCTCTGCAGAAGACTATTTTCTTCTCGGATTTTATTGAAGAGGAATATTTTTATTAATTTAATTAGCTAAATGGTTGATTTTGTTTAATATTTCTATGTTTGATACGTATATGTAAATATTTTTACAATTTTAACATTATTGTCTGTAGGTAATGAAAGGTAACAGAAGGTGTCGTAAAAAATTCTGCATTTAGGCATAACAATACTAAGGTCACATATAAGGCACAGAGAGGATGGCTGGTAGATTTAGAAAAAAATATTATCCTGCATATCCGTTGTATAGATGTGTGGCTCTCAGGAAAGATAAGAAAGTAGTTCAAAATTCTCCGGTGGCTATTCCTCTCTCAAAATGCTTTTCAGCTTTTCAAACAGCTGAAAGGGATTGTCTCTCTGAGGAAAATGGAAGAGCAATCAAATATTGGGCACTTGGAATGATTCTTATGTTCAGCAGCGTTTGAGAAGATTTAGTAGAATTATTGCTTCAGTGGACTTTTCTATCAAGGGCATTAACAGAAGATTCTGTGGCAGTGACCGTTAATTCAGGATGCTTTGTTGATTTCCCTGTGCTAAGATTAAGAACGTCTCGAAACATTTCAAGCACGTTGTTAAAGGTGAGATTGAGTAGAGAAACATTATTGTAGATAATGGCAGGAATGATATTTTTTAGGGAAAAATTAAAGCAGTACAGAGTGAAATTAAGAGGTGAGGTAGAGTATTAATAAAAAAACTTTTAAAGCAATACTTTCTGGTTTACTCCCAATGACAAACCCAACTGGGAAGATAGAAAAGGTTAACGGAGAAAAACCAATGGCTGAAGAGCTACTGTGTTGTTGAGGGGTTTCGATTTTTGGGAAATTGGAATCCATTTTCGAATAGAAGTGACCTGTTTAGAAAGGATTGATCTAATCTAAACTGGAAAGCAGCAGGAAGATTTGCTCCTTCTATGTAGGGAGACTTTATGTTGATAGAGTTGACAAGGGGGATAGTCCAAGTAGAATTATAAATGGTAGGATGGATGGAGAGGTTTATGAATGTGCGGAGTAAACATCAATTAGAAAAGAAAAACGAGAGAGTCAAAAGGATATCGTAATTCTGAAGCACAAAATTGCATTTATTTCAATGTGAGTGGTCTCACAGGGAGGCTAATGAACTCAGGGCATGTTTAAGAATATGGGATCGGGACATCATGGTTGAGAGACGTTCAACTCGGAAGTGGAGTGCTGGGAAAGCACAGCAGGTCAGGCAGCATGTGAGGAGCAAGACAATCAATGTTTTGGGCAAAAGCCCTTGATCAGGAGTCGACTGATGAAGGGCTTTTGCTTGAAACATCGATTTTCCTGCTCCTTGGATGCTACCTGACGTGTTGTGCTTTTCCAGCATCACACTCTCGACTCTAACTTCCCGCATCTGCAGTGCTCACATTCGCCTGAGAGATGTTTAAGACAGGCAATTCAATGTTCCAGCTGTAAAGTGTCATAGAAAGGGTGGAAATATATACGAAGGTCAGGGAGGGGCGGTCTGCCATTTTTGATTAAGGAATAAATTATTTCCGGAACTGGGGAAGATATTTCTGAAAAAAATTATCCAGTTATAATATGCAGGTAGTATTAAAACTAAGAAAACAAAGTTCACTTTGAACAGATTGCAGTAAATGCTCCATTGTGAAAAACCGTCCAATGAAAATATATTGATCAAAATTAAAAATAAGAAAGGAAAGAGCACGTTGGTTGTATTGTACCATATGCTCTTCAACAGTAAGAAAGAAATTGAGAAACAAACATGTAGGGAGAACTCGGATACATATAAGCTTAATAAGGCTGTAATAATAAGGGATTTTAATTTTCTTAAAATTGATTGGGACTACCACAGCATTAAAGGGTTGGATGGTGAAGAATTTATCAAATATGTTCACGAAAGTTTTCTTCGTCAATATCCAGATTATTCTAACAGAGAAGGAGCAAAACTAGGCCTTCTTTTATGAAATAGGCAGGACAAGTGACTGAAGTAAACGTGAGGGAATATTTTGGGCATTGCAATCATAATTGTATTAGTTTCATAATGGTTATGGAAAAGAAAAAGCCTTTCATTAATGTTTTTTTTAATTGGAGTACCATAAACTTTAATGGCATGGGACAAGGACTTAACAAGTTTGATTGGAGTAGACTGTTAGTAGGTAAAACAATGTCTGACAAGTGGGAGGCGTTCAACAGTGTGACGAAGGGAGTTGAGAGGCATTATATTCCTATTAAAGTGAAGGGAAGATTAAGGAACAATGGACAACAACAGTTATTGAGCTTTTATTCAAGAATCAAAGAAAACCTTACTTTAGATATAGACAACTATATTCATTTTAATCTCTTAGTCAATCTAAGGAGTGTGGGGCATTATTTCAAGAGAAATCAGGAAAGCAAAACGGCGATATGAGATAGAATGGGCAGATAAGGTTAAGGATAATCCAAAGATATTGTGCAACTACATTAACAGGAAGAAGGTAACCATAGAGAGGGTTAGGCCTCTCAAAGATCATGAAGGATATCGATGATTTGAACCCTGGAGATGGGGAATAAAATCATCCCATTCCTGGTTCCCTCAACAGCAACAAACACACACTATTGCCTGAACCTCACATTCATCCAGCTTGAACTCTATCTGCTATCTGTCAGTCTATTGACCTATTTCATCAAGATCCTTTTGTATTCTTAGAAAACATTCTTCACTGTCCAATGTGCCACCGGTTTTGGTGTCAACCATGCCTTCGATATTATCATGCAAATCATTTACATAAATGACAAACAAAGAAAACTCAGAACCAACCTCTGTGGAACACTGCTGGGCACAAGCCTTCAGTTCGAAAAGCAACCGCTCACCATTACTCTGTTTCCTGCTATTGCACCAATTGAAAATGCTGGAAAGAAACCCCACAGTTCAGGCAGTATCGGAGCGGAGAAAAATGGAATTAACTTTTTTTTAAGTCCAACATAACTTGTTCAAGATAGGTTCAAATAAGACTTGATATGTTAACTCTGTTTCTCTGCCAAGATCATCTGTTGCATTTCTCCATTATTTTGCATTTGTATTTCAGATTTCCACTATCGCTAATATTTTGCTTTTTCTTGATTGGTCTGGATGTTGGTTATATTTGTACAATATGCTCCATTCCTGTCCCTATCACTTGTGTCAGTGACACAAGTATTACACTGGAGTCTGTTTCTTCTTTAAGTTCTGAAAATAACTGCGCGGATCTCACCAATGTGATTTTGATTTTAAAGGCCTTTTAGAGACAGCTACACTTGATGAATAAGTAGGAATAGTTTATTAATTATGATATTGTCTGTGTGTTTTATGACTAGACTTGTCTCCTCTGTCTCTGAACATTTTCAATACGTTTCACTAAATAATTACAACAAAGATGGTTGTCATGCAGCCCATCCTCACTGTACCAGCTCAGTATGAGCTGTGTCTTCACTCTTACTCTGCTGCAACTCATGTAACCCAACACATTTTGTAGTCTGTGTTTTTATTTCTGCACATCCCGTCACGATATAAACAATCTTAACAACCTATATAACCTGTGTCTATATATAAATATAATTATGTACATCACATTTAAATTGTCCTATTCCATTCACTTTGTCGTTTAGCATTCCATGTACCAAAGGTCATCCGTTATCTTGGTCTGCATTGCATTTCATTCCATTTGTCAGAATCAGAGATGGCTGAATACTAGTGACTGGGAGATATTACTGCACTCCCCTCCGGTCTGCTCAGCCACTGGCCGCAGCCCTTTCTGTCTCATAGCCATAATCATATTCATTCCATCCCTTACTCATTAATTCATGACTTTTAATAGACAAATTATTGTACATTGTTATGGACCAGGTCCCACCACTCAAAACATTCTTAAGCACGTAGCCCAATCCGTAATGTTGCCATTTGTTGAAGGTAAGTGTATAGTGGATATTCCTAGCGTGAATTAGTTCGTCCGACTGCCTACTTTTAAACAAACAGAATGTATTTGTAAAAATAAGGAATGAAACACAACGAACCGA
The DNA here is from genome assembly GCF_047496795.1 of Chiloscyllium punctatum. Lineage (NCBI taxonomy): Eukaryota > Metazoa > Chordata > Chondrichthyes > Orectolobiformes > Hemiscylliidae > Chiloscyllium > Chiloscyllium punctatum. Next base: position 537,140 of record NW_027309886.1, on the reverse strand, counting down.
AAACACCGTACCTGAATAATTCATCCTATCCAAAACTGTCAGGCTCCCTCGAATTAAGGATGCTGATCCAAATTACTTGCAACAATCCCAATAAACAAATTCCTGAGTGCAAAGAGTAAAAATCACATTAAAAAGCTTATAGTTTACGAAGTCAGAGGACTGAAGGAGGGGGAGAGCGTCCAGTTTCAACAGTGAACCTGACTCTACTGAACTGAACTGACCTGTGCAGCTGGAGAACTGGCCACATCCCCTTGATTACAGTAGATTTTTAAAAAAAGGGTTGAAAGCCTTCTGCCCGAGGCATTATCTGTTAGGTAACAAAAAGACAAAGGACCCCCAATGAAGCATTAAAAATTGAGACATGTTGGAACATTTGCTCATTTAGAAACTCTCTGAAAAAAATCAAGGACAACATAATCTTATAAAGATCCCACCTGTGTGACAACTCCCCCAATATAAAACTGAATCTTCAATATCCAAGATGGTTTCAGTTGTCAAAACTCCCAGAAATAGTAGTTTGTACTCTACAATGAGCATGTACATTTGTTTACTATACACATGGAAACATGCACAACTGCATCCAGATTCAGTGTGTGGTCCTTCCATTATTGAGTGCCTCCATTTGTCAATCAAGTCTCAACAATGCGTTGGAAATCATGTTTTCAAGACCTGCCCCGTGCACAATTTTCAAATTGAATGGCTGTAACAACAGGCTCCAGCTAATTCGTCTCGCAGTTTTTTCCTAAAATTTCTCAAAAAGACTTCATTGCGTTATGATCAGTGTAAATGGTTGTCTCCAATGCGTTGCTGTTAATATAAACACTGAAATGTTGTCAGACCAACACAAAGCTCACAGTCTCTTTCTCAACTGTTGAATATTTCTACTAATGAACATTCAGCTTCTTGGAGAACTCCCCAATAGGTCTCACTGTCTTCCCGTCACCTTCCTGCAGGAGCCCAACACCGAAATCCACATCATTCGCATTTAAATCCACCTTGAATGGTTTTGCATATTCCGGTGTGTCTGATCGTGGGCAGTGGTTAACGCATATTTCAAATTCCATCAAATGCTTTATGACAGTCCTCTGTCCACTGAAACCTCTTGCCTTTCTTTAACTATTCAGTGAGTGGAGCAGTCACACTGCAAAAATGAGGCACAAATATCCGATAAAAATGACTTCATCCCAGGAACTGCTGATTTTGTCAACAGGATGCGAAATTCCCCAATTACCGTCTTTTGTATATCTCATGGCACCATTTATCTATGTCCAATAGCATGGCCAAGGAAGGTGACTTTTGCTTTAGCAATTCACTTTTCGCTAGGTTTACCACCAAGCCTGATTCTGAAGTCGATCGAACAAGTCAGATAGATGCTGGAGTGTTCCTTCCATGAGTCACTAAATATCACAAGGTCATCAATGTACACCACAGGTTGGATAATCCGGCAACTTGCTGGTTAGTCCATGAAATGTGGCTGGCACATTTTTCATGTAAGTTGCTTGTCCCATATTTTCAATGCCGTCTTCCAACCGTGGAACTGGGTATACATCAATGTGTTTAACTGCATTGACATTACGATAGTCCACACATAATCATTGGGTAGCATTTGGCTTTGGCACCATAACTATGTATGATTACCAGTCACTGTAACGCACGTTGATGATGTCATCTTAGAGCATGCGTTCAAGCTCCTTCTGAATCTGTGCCAACTTTAGAGGATGATGCCTGTAAGGATGTTGCTTAATCATAACGGCATCTCCTATAGCTACATTATGTGCTAATAGGTGAGTACTTCCATGTTGCCATGTACGATAATAATAACTCTTTCTGATCATTTCAATTCTTCTCATGAATGTTAATCAATAAATTATCCCAATTTTAGACAAGAACCTCATTGTCCCACTATAATTTGAGGAATATCCGATTCAGAATCATCTCAACTTGGTTCTTCCTTCTGTGCCGTAATCATTAACTCCTTATCCTCTGGCTTTCCTTCCCTATCAAAGTACATTTTGAGCATTTTCACATGACGTACGCTGTGAGATTTCTTTCTTTCTGGAGTGCCTATCAAGTACATATCCTCACTCAATATCCGTTGTATTTGATAAGGTCTACTAAACCTTGCTTTTCAAGGTTCACCTATAACTGGAAGTAACAGTCATAACTTATCCCCGATCGCACAAATGCAATTTTTTGATTTCCTGTCCGCTTCCTGTTTTATTGCATGCTGCAATACTTTTAACTGCTGGCTAGCCAACTTCCTACCACTATTAATCGTTCCCTAAAACGTGAGTCCTAGCCCAAATGTGTGGCCTTTGAATTTTGATTTATTATTTTCTCCTTAATCAATATTAATTGTCCTCTCACTTAATGCCCAAAAAATAATTCAAATGGATTGAATTTGCTTTGTTAATTTGGTACATCACTGATCACAAAATGCTCAAATGGAATTCCCTTACCCCAATCATCTGGATAATCTTGATCATAAGCTCTCAACATGGTCTTTCATGTTTAATGTCACCTTTCTAGCTCTCCCTGCAATTTTGGATGGTATGCAGTCGATTTGAATTGCTTTATTCCTAAGACACCAGAGTGAATAAATTAGATGTGAAGTTTGAACCTTGACCTCACTCTATCTCTATTGGTAGTCCGTGTGTATTTTTTTAAAAAAGCGTAATTCCTTTGCAATTCCTTTAGTTGTGATACTGCATCTTGGGATGCCCTCTGGAAATCTAATCGATGCATCCAGAATTATTAACAAATACTGGTGCCCAACGTTTTGTTTGATGTTGGCACGTGGCCAATCAGTTCAGACTCTTGTGAAAGGTTCTTCAAATGCAGGAATAGTTCAGAAAGGCGCTGGTTTTATTATCACTTGTGTTTTTTCCAATTACCTGACATGTATGACACGACTTGCAAAATTCAACTACATCATGTTGCAGTTCAGGCCAGTAAAAATGTCTCTGTGTTTCAGCTTGTGTTCTCCTTACTCCTAAATGACTTCTAGTGGTAGCCCATGTATTCACATCACCTTTTTCTGAATCCCATTGGCAATATGATTTGAGGAACTTCTGCCCAATTATCATCTCCTTGAGTATGTGATAATCTCCGTTATCCTCATTTGGACATCATTTTTAGGGTAATAACACTCAGGGATACATTCAAAAGTCCTAACGTATATGTTTTTTGATAAAACTGTTTTACCCTATTTTTCTTTCTGCTGTAATTCAATTAGTTTAAATGAGCTAAAAATATTTGCATGATGCCCCTTTTGCTCAATAGTTCTTTATTCTCAACTATCTGATGGAACAAAGTCTCTCCAAATGCCACTTCCGCTTCCTTATCTTTACATTTTTGATATCTCCTGTTTCAACTGGTCACATTGGGGCTTCGTTACCCACACTCAGGAAACTTCCATGATAAGACTCCTGCATTGCTTTCGTTGCCTGCGTCTCCACTGGCTTTTCAACAAGAGTTGGCGATACTCCTACCCGTGAATCAGCTATATTTTTTGCAAGGATAGTTTGTATTCCTGGAGCTCAGAGTTTGTCCAATACTCATACCACAATTTCTCCACACTTTTCTGGATACCCTATCCTCACTTTACATCATTATGCGCTTTTTGTCTCAAGGTGAATTCCGTTTAGCAGTACCTTTTCCGGAAATAGTCCTTCCGGTGTATATACCTCCTGATCTTTCAGCATCATGGAATAAGAGGATCCTGTGTCCCTTAATATTGCATGCTCATTACATGCTCTATGTCAGAAAAAATTCCCTTTGCAGTATATTTTCTGTGCAGATCTGCCATTTCCTCCTTAACAAACCTCTGATCAGCTTATACACTCTGATGCAGCTTTCCAGCTTCCACTGTGTTTTCTGTTACCATTCCAACAAAACTTCCAAGCTTATCCTATTTTCCTGCACCTGTTTATTTTTCCCTGAACCCACCAACACAGTGCTTTCATGTGACATAATTTATTGCAAAGAAAACACCAGAGCTTTTTAACTTCTTTGTTTCCTTCAAGTGTTTCCTTTGTAGCCTGTGCCATGTTATCCTTATGAATTTCTTCTGCCTTTCCCTCCCACGTGAGGATTTCTCTTTGCCCCAGTTTCTATCCCTCATGGACTGAAATTGATTCTAGGAGCCAAACCACGTTTTATGGACCAATTCATAATCATCAACCACTGAAACTGCCAGCCTTGCCGTTTTAACTCTCTCTTCTTCCAAATGTGTTTGCACAATGTCAGGCAGTGAATCTTTGAACTCCTCCAAAGTAATTGTCTCTCTCAGGGTATTGTAAAGCTCTTTTCCAGCCATCAAAATTACTTTGTTTGATCTTTTCAAACTCAATATAGGTTTGACCAGGATCCCTCCTTATATTCCTGAAAAGTTTCGAGGAAAAGAGCTTTAAAAATACAAGAAACCCACGATGCTCTGAGAGGTAAAATTACTTTGGAGGATTACAAAGATTCACTGCCTGACATAGTGCAAACACATTTGGAAGAACAGAGATTTAAAACGGCAAGGCTGGCAGCTGAAGTGGCTGATGATTATGAATTGGTCCAAAAAAACGTGGTTTGTCTATCTCTGAAGCACAAACCCTTTCTATTTTTCTTTCTCTCCTGCTAAGGATATTCATTGGGTTTTTTTCTTTCCTCTGCTAAACCTATTCATTCTCTTTCTTTCTCCTTTGATTTTAGCCAAAACCCAAATTGCTTCATTTTCGCTTTTAACTCAAGCTGCGTCATTTGCAATTGAAGTCTGCTCATCTCTATAGATCCTGATGGAGTTTCCAGCAAATTGGAATGCTGTACTACTGCTGCAATCATCTCATCTTTCCTCACGTTTGGAGATAGCTTCAACGCAAGCTTGTCCACTAATTCCCGCTTGGACTTAAGTACATTCTCTAAAAAACCCAAGGTTTTTCCACCTCCAAAACATCCTTTATTCCTGCAAGAGCCATTACTATCTGAAGCTCTTTATCCCCACCAAATCAACACACGGAATAGGAGACACTAATACTTGCCACTCGCTGCCTAAATCCCGCAAACGGCACCCATTCTGTTGTGGAACGGGCCCGACCCCACAGAACATTTTAAGCAGCTAGCTCAGACCGTAACTTTGATATTTCTTAAATGTTAGAGTGGAGTGGATCTTCCCAGAGTGAATTAGCTGGTCAGACTGCCGAGATTTAAACAAAACATATATTTACCAAATTATCGAATGAAACACAAGAGACCAAAAATAGAATACCTGAATAACTAATCCTATATAAACACGACAGGCTATCCAGACTTAAGGATCCTGTTCCAAAATACTTGCAACAATCTCAATAAGCAAACGCCTTAGCACCAAGATTAAAACTGACACAAAGGCTTACAGGTTATAAGGTCAGAAGGACAGAAGGAGGAGGAGAGCGTCCACTTCCAACAGTGACCCTGACTTAACTAACCCCAGAACTGATCAGACCTGTCCAGTTAGAGAGTTGGCCACGTCCTCTTGATTGTCCAAGTTTCTTATTAAGTACTAGAGAGCCTTCTGGCTAAGGCATTACCTGTTAGATATAAATAAAATGAAAACTTTCAGAGTTCAGACATATTGGAATTTTTGTTCATTTAGACTCTCTGTAAAAAATTAAGGACAACATAACCTTGTAAAAGAACTGGTTTTCTAACAACATGCCATACTTGGCTTTGAACTGAATTCAGTAAATGTAAGTCTTACTGCTTTGAAGCCAATAAAGTGTATTCAAGTGTTTGTGGGTTTACATAAAACAAAGCTGAATCGCCTTGTGTGTTGAAGGTTCAACATTGTTTTATTAGAGCAACGAGAGGAATATCCAGACAGATCCACACTTCCTGTGTATGGTCAGGGAAAATATGCCCACTGAGAATTGATTGTCTAGCGTCTGGTCTAGTTGAGGAGAGATTAGCACTTTAACTTCATCTAGATCGCATATTTTGTGGGTGGCTGTGTTGGAGGGTGGTGGTGGTGGTGTTGTGGGTGGTGTTCAGGTAGTTACAGCATTGCTTACGGACAACACAGCAGAATCATCTAGCCTGTGATCAGGAGACTTCATTCATTCTCCCTCACAACTAGCTTCACGAGAGCAATTGGTGATGGGAGATGTGACCAATCGTCTGCAATGTCAACATTCAATCAAGTTCAGTTGTTATTTGTGATCTGAAGGTACCATACTGAAAAGGGTTAACTGGATCTGTTTGTTCAGTGACTGTGATTGATGTCAGTCTCCATGGATCCTAATGATGTCGCTGGATGGTTTCCCTCTTCTATTAGTAAGGGGCTTCTTGCAGTGATTTATCCCATTGTAGCAGCAGAGGCAGCACCTGCAACACTAACAGGAATCAGCAGTTGCAGAGACTGGGAGAGGAGAGATCAGAATCTGAGAGTACACTGGAATGTTCCAACAATGGATCAGAATCTGAGAACAGTAGGCTGGAATGTTTCAACAATGGTTCAGAATCTGGGAACAGTAGACTGGAATGTTCCAACAATGGTTCAGAATCTGGGAACAGTAGACTGGAATGCTGCACCAATGGCTCATAATCTGAGAACCCGAGGATGGAATGCTACAACAATGGACAGGAATTTATCCTGGGGTCTTTTATATGTTTCCAGGTATTGGAACATATTGCGACTTCGGATATTAGGTGTACTGTGGATTATTCAGGCTGGTTACTATCCCGTGCTCGCTATTGTTGGCGTTCCTGGTAAGTCTCCCCATCTCTATCTACTTATTAATCCCATAAGCCATGGTGAACTTCAGTGCTATTTCTGTTAACTATATTTGGCAAAGTTGGAAACTACTGCCTTCAGTTTCAAATGCAAATGCATTCATGACCCCAAATTTCAAAACCGCCCACACACACATCTGAGGACAAGACCATTCACAATCCGGAAGTATCTATTTGCCCTGAATTGATTTATGTCTTCACATTCTCTCCATCACCAAACAGACGCACTACCAGCTCCATGGTATCCCCATTCCCCAGCTTGACGTTTGTTCAGTTGCTAAATACACCATTATACATGCCTTGGAAAATTTCAGACTTCATGGTTCCAGCTCTCATCTAATCACTCTTTCCATTACAACGTTTCCATCATGACCTTGTTCTGGTCTCTAAAGTAAATTCATGTCAGGGACACTGTGTCAGAATAAGAATGTCACTGGCCACGTAATTCAGTGGTCCAGGTTACTACACTAAAGACACTGTTTCCAATCCTATCTCAGACGATGAGAGAACTTAAACTTAAATGACAGGAACTGGAAATAAAAGCGAATCTCACGAATATGACCCCACTAACATTTTGTCAATAAGTTTATCTATTTCACTGATGTCCTTTGGTGAAGAAATCTAACATTATTACCTGGTTTCGATAAGGACGACGTCAGGTCCATAGCAATGTGCTTTGCTCTATACTGTCTTAAGGAATGACCTCACAGTAAAGGACATTTAGTGAGGGCAACAAACGGTGCCCTTAACAGCGATGCAGACATCCTATCTCATGACAACACTAAAGTCTGGGGAAAACAGAATGATGCGTGAGGTCAGAAGAATGAGGAAGTACCAGAGAAACTGAGCAGATTTGGCAGCCTCGGACCGAGATAAAAATAGAATTGCCATTTTGAGTCCAATGACCATCCATCAGAACTGCACACAACTGGGAAACAGTGTGATTGATGTTAGTGACAGGGACGTCTGTTGTGAAGGGGTGAAGGAGGGAGTTGAACAGATAGAGAAAGAGAGAGATAGAGAGAAATAAGCAAATAGAGATATTGTTGATGACCAGCTGGAATGGAAATAAAAATCAAGATTAATCTTATTTATTTTTCTCCTGTTGCGATATTTACGAAAATCCTGTCCATGTAAGGTAGACATCAAAGTCACGGTTTGAAGTGCGTTATGTCCCTTTGTCTCCCTTTCCTAAGAGTAATCATCTTTTAAAAAGTCATTAATGGGATTTTGGGACAGCATGTCATTCCCTTTCCACGTTGTCCTTGAGAAGCTGTTGGTGAGCTGCCTTCCTGACATCTGCAGTCTGTGGGCTGTAAGCATTCAATACTTGGTTCCGTCTGGTTTAATTTCTTTGAGATTGATATACTGAGTGATATAACTGAGTGGTTGGGATTGGACATTTCAAACGGCAGCCGAGAGTTAACAACATTGTTATGGGTCTAGAGTCACATGTGAGCCCGATCAGGTGAAGATGACAGATTTCTTTCCTTGAAGGGCATCAGTGTGCCAGGTAGGTTTTCTGACAATCGTTTCATTGTTTCGTAATTCGTGATTTTTTTTATTGAACTCAAATTCCAAAATTTGCTGTCGTGGGAATTGAATCTGTGCTCTGGGTCATAACCTGGGTCCCTGCATTAATAATCCGGAGATAATGAAACTAGACCATCACCTCCTCAGCATCTCCAAACATCTCCAATGGCAGTAGTGATGATGCTGTTGGCGTGGCTATGCTGGACGTATAGCGTTTCGCAAGGCAAAGAAATGATTTGTCAAAACATACCATCCTTCTCATTTTGTATTTATGAGAAGGTGAGATGATGGGAAGTGCTCTTGGTGAAAAGGAGCTGAATGCCCTTGGTCATGAGTGACTAACAGAACTCATACAGAGCAGCAAGTAATCAGCACAGTATATTGTATAATGACCTTCATTGAAAATTGATTCAAATATAGGCGTGAAGACACCTCCGCGCAGTTGTAGAGAGATATTGAGACAGCACGTGGGGCACTGTGAACAGATTTTCTCTCCATTATAAGGAATGATCTCCTTGCCACAGTGAGATCGTGTAAAGGAATTTGAGCAGACTAATCCCTGCAGTGATGGTACCACGAGGAGAGTGTGAAGGAAATGACTGTTTAATCTGTAATGCTGCAAAAGATTAAATAGCGGTTGCAATAAAACTTGAGCGTTTTTAACCAGGACTCATTATTCCCATAACAAAACAATGATAGCGTGAAATATAAAATGTTTTCCTGCAGTATATGTTTTCATATGTGTACAGATACATTTATAGGAAAGGTTGAGCAGGACATGGGCCAAGTGCAGGGAAATGGAGTTAACATGAATGGACTTTTTGGTTGGCATAGTCTAATTTGGGCTAAAGGACCTGTCTCCCTGCTGTTAAACTCTTTGACTCTCTGATAGTTTACACTCTCTGTGGAGACCCCATGTTGGTTGTGAGAGAGCTGCAGATTCTGAATGAGCTATCACCATCTCAACGTACAGTTGGAGTGAGACCCAGCACTAAGCATCATGTTTTTGACAAACATGTCAGCAGCTATACTCTTATAGATTTGGCCATTCCCAAAAGTTTCTGATCTCCATGCAGAAGACGAGCCTGTCTTCTTGGGGATGGCAGATACCTCCGTGCGACTTGGGACAAGGCATCCGGTGTGCTCCTCTCCATCAACAAACCACATTAATGTAACACATGTGTATCATGAGCAATGGAGCCAGGAGGAACAAGTTGGGCCAGTCTGTCTGTGCAGTCTCTGCTTCATTGGTTTGTCGTGTTGCAGCATCAATGACATCCTTCTATTACAGTGTCACAATTTGGAGGGGCTGAATGGCCTCTTCGTTTCATGTGTCAGCGTCTAGAGGGATTGCATGTCCTCCTCCTCATCCCAAGGAAGAGGTTCATTGTTGGGTGATTCATAATAGCTGCTAACCAGCTTGTTGTGCTGACTAGACTCCTTATCATCCTGTGTAATAACAGACAAACAGGAGGCTGGAAGAATACAACAAGCCAGGCAGCATCAGGAGGTAGAGAAGTCAATATATCTGGTATAACCATTCTTCAGGATACGGGATGGGGGTAGGGGGAACTGCAGATAAAGTGAGAAGGACATGGTCGGGGGTGGGGAGAGCAGGGGAAGGGGAATTGAAATGGGTGGTGACTGGGAGTTCACGTCAGTCCTTTTGGGCCCGGCTGTGTTGGTTGGGAAAATGTGCCCTTAGTTTATATTTGGTCTCTCTAATGTAAAGAAGACCACATCGGAAGCACCTGATGCAGCGCACTAGGTTGGAAGGGAGGGAGCTGTATTTCACCTGGAAGGACTGTTTGGGGCGCTGGTTGGATGTGAGGGAGGTGGTGTACAAGCAGGTAGTGCAACTTTTCCGTTTGCAGGGGCAGTGCCAGTGGGGATTGGAGGGTTTGGTGAAGAGTGTGGCACGAACCAAAGATTAGAGAAGGGAGTGGCCCTTGTGGAAAATGTGCCAGGTGTTGGATCCAACCTAGTTTACTGTTTCTGGTGCTCCCGATGTAGTATTCTCTACATCGGCGATCCCAAATGTAAACTTAGGGGATGTTTTGCTCAGCATCTCAGCTGGGCCCATAAGGGCTGTGATGACCTCCCAGTCACTCCCTATTTCGATTCCCCCTCCCACGCCCTTGACTTCCTCCATTTCCACTATGAAACAAACCGGAAATCGGAGGAACAACATTTCATCTTCTGCCTGGGCAAGCCTACAGCCCGGGCGATTCAGCATTGAGTTCTCCACTTTCAAATAACCTCCCCTCCAATCTCCCAAATACATTTCCAGCCCCTTCTCCTCCCTTCCATTCCACTGATCAGCCCTTCTTCCATCTCCCAATTGGATTCATTCCCCCCATTGACCAACCCAGTCATAACCTCTACTTTTGTTCACCTATCTCCACCCCACCATCCTGTCTCCACCTCTCCCACTCCGCCTCTTTAAATGTAGACCCCCTTAACCCCCCCACCCCAGTCCTGAAGAAGGCTTTTACTCATGTCATTGACTTCTCACCTCCTGAAGCCGTATCGCTTGTTGTGTTGTTCCAGCGTCCTGACTGTCTACTTTGAATTCCAACATTTGCAGAATTTTTTTAAAAATCTCTTCTTGTGGACGAAACAACAGAGGGTGAATTGGTTGTGTCTCTTCTTAGCGAATAGTTTTGATGAGCTGAATGGCTTTCTCACATTCCAATGAAACCAGCTTGACATGCTGAATGAGCTCCACTTTCTATACTGTGGAAGTGTCCAGGGTCCAGCAGTGCTAACACACAAATGTTATCTGCACGTTAACAGCATGAGCTTGAATATTGTCCAGGATTTGATGCTTTATGTGATCTTCACTGAACAACTTCACTTCTGATCGAATAATGGAAGGAAAGACATTGATGAAGCAGATGAAGATATTTGTGCTGAGGAAGCTACCCTGAGGATCACCTTCAGAGATATCCAGGGACTGAGAGGATTGATGTCCACCAACTACATTGTGTTCTGAAAGACACAATCACTGGGGAGTTTCCAACTGATTCCTATTAAGTTCAATCTTGTTCGGACTCTTTGAAACCTTGCTCATTCAAATCTTGATGTAATGTCAGGGCCAGTCACTCTGACGCTGTGTTCATATCTTTTGTTCATGTCAATAGGCCAAGGTATATGTGTGGGGAGTGTTTCTTTCTCTCAGAGGGTAGTGACTGTTGGGGCCTCTCTATACCAGACAGTTGCATCCCTGAAATGATTGGGAGGGGGTAAGGAGGGTGTAAATTGATTTTGAGAGAGTCAAGGGCTGAACAATTATGGCATGAAGGAGAAATTGCTGCCAAGAGCAGATCAGCCCTGACTTTATTGAAGGGAAGGGCAGGCTTGAGGAGCTAAATAGCCTCGTGTTGTTCCAGCATTCCCCAGAGTCCAGTCAGTTTGTGGTCACTTCCATTTCCTGTGTTACTGACCTGAAGTAGCTGAATACACTGATCCTGTCGCTGCATAACAGGATACCGGTGCTGCATGATATAATCTCGGTACAATTGTGTAGGTTCGATGGGCTGATTGGCCTCCTCCTGTAACTGTATATCAGGCTCCTGGTCTAACTGAAATCCACTAGAATTTACCACCCTAGATCTAGATATACCACCCTAGCAGAAAGTGAGCACTGCAGATGGTGGAGATCAGAGTCGACAAGTGTGGTACTGGAAAAGCATGGCAGGTCAGGCAACATCCGGAACTGGATCATCGATGTTTTGGATATTCCTGATGAAAGGCTTATGCCTGAAATATCGATTCTCTTGTTCCGGCCTGATCTGCTGTCCTTTTTCCAGATCCATACTTTTTGACGTCGACCGCCCCGACCTAACAACCTTCCTTGTCACATCATCAAATAACTTTAAGTAACTTTTCAAACACATAGCCATTCTCAATATTCCGAATCAAACCCTGTATTTACAAATTCATGTATATTTTATCTTTCTGAATTTTCTCAAGTAACGTACTTACCAAAGATGTTAAACTTACAGCTCTGTAGTTACAAGGCTCTTTTTTCAGTTCTTCTTAAGTAAGGGCACAATATTTGATACCTCCAGCCTTCCAGGATCTCAACTCTGGTTAATGATGATCAAAACTATCAGCTAGGTCCCCTTGCAAATGCTTCTCTAGCTCCTTACAGTGTTCTTGGATATATCTGGTAAGGAACGTGAAATTTATCCAACCTCAAGCATTCTAGTGTGTCCAGTACCTCCTATACTGTGATATGGACTGTTCCTAAGAAATCACCATGAACTTCGCCAAGTTCCTAAGTATTCGTGTCTTTCTCCATGTTGAACACATTGGAGAAATATCCGTTGATGATCTCGCCCATCTCTTATGGGTCCACACATACATGTCACTTTCGTCTTTGAAGGGTCCTACTTTCTCACGAGTTTTTTGTTTTTCCTTTAATGTACTAAAGGTACCATTTTAGATTCATCTTAATTTTCGCAGCCCCCTTTCATGACCCCTTTTCACCCAACTGATTTCCTTCTTCAGTAAATTCCTGTATCCCTTGTATACTTCCTGGGATTTACTTGATCCCAGCTGCCTGTAACGGAGCTGCTTTTGTTTTTGGGTTAAAGCCTAAATATCTCTTGTCATCCAGGGTTGCCCATTCCTGCCAACTTTCCTTTCACGCCTAAAGCAACAAATAGACCTTGAACTCCAGTATTTCAAATTCAAAGGACTCCCACCTGCCAGAGGTCTCTTTGCCAACACCGAACTATTCCAACAAACCCCTGCAAATTCCTACCTAATTCCATCTAACTTCGTCTTGCCCCAGTTTAGAACTTGAAGGTGTGGACCAGTTTTGTCTCTCTCCATAAATATGTGAATATTAATAGAACTATGGCCATTGGTTCCAGTGTGCTCCCACACTGTCACCTCCGTCACCTGTTCTGTCTTATTTCGTAAGAGTAGTTCGAATTTTGCCCCTTCCCGAGAAGCCCAACTACATACTGCTTGAGGGAATTTTCCTGGCATAATTAATGTATTCCACCCCACCAAATCCCTTAACACTCTGGCAGTCCCAGTCAATGTTATAAAAATTAAAATCCCCAATTATGTCAAGCCTTTTGCTTCTGCATGTCCCACCTCTCTGCAAGTATATAAGTTACTCTAAATCCTGGTGACTATTTCGGGTCCTATAGTACAGCCCCTATAACATCACTATACACCTTCCTATATATTAGCTCCATCCACAAATCCTCGCTGTTTGATCCTTCAGTTATTTCATCTCTGATTACTGCTGTGATACTCCCTTTAATCAGAAATGCAAACCCCTCCCCGCTTTCCACCATCCCTGTTCTGCCTAAAGTAGCTATACCCTGGCACATTAAGCTGCCAGTCCTGTCCCTCCCTTAGCTATGTTTCTGTAATGCCTGTAATATCCCAGTCCAACATACCTATCCATGCTCTGAGTTCTTTGGCCTTCCCTGTCAGTCCTCTTGCATTGAAATAAAAGCAATTTAATAAAAACAGGCATTCTTACTCCCTGTTGTGTTCGAGCGTGACCTGTCTTTTCACTGGACTGTTTATGATTACTGTATCTCCTTCCAGCCTCGCACTTGCCACCCTGCTTTCGAGGATCTCACCCCCTGTCAATCTCATTTAAACCCTCCTGGGAGCACGAGCAAACCTGACGCCAAGATATTATTTTCCCCCTCCAGTGCCGGTGCCACCTGTCCCTATTGAACAGGTCAACTCTGTCACAGAAAAGACCCCAACGATCTAAAAATCTGAGCGCCTCCCCGCTGCACCAATTCTTTAGTTATGCATGTATCTGCCATATCCTTCTATTTTTACTTTCCCGAGCTCATGAAATAAAAAGTAATCAGGGGATTACCACTTCGAGGTCTTGGTTTGTAACTGTTCTCCTAGCTCTCTGTAATCACACTGGAGGACCGCAATCCTATCTCCATGTGTACCATTTGTGATGCCAACGTGCACAATGACTTTGGGCAGCTCACCCTCCACCTTGACAACGTTCTACAGTTGCTCAGCGACTTCCTGGACCCTGGCACCTGGGACGTGACACAACTTGCCGGATTCCCGGTTGAGGCTCCAGAATCTCCAATCTGTCCCACCAACAATCCACTCTCCTCTCTCTAAGACCCTGTTTAAATTTATCCTTTCCCGCTATGCTCCAAAACCAGTGGTAGTACCACCAATTTGGCGACCGCTGCTTTCCCTTGAAAGCTCGTTCCCTCCAACAGAAGTGGTATACTTGTTTTCGTGGGGAATGGCCACAGGGGATAGCTGCATTCTCTGCTTACTCCCTTTGCCATTCCAAACCTACTCTCTGCCTGGAACATGATAGGGAGCAAGGACTGGCTGTTGGATTAAATTGTGTTTATTGAAATGCAACAGGGCTGACAGGTAAGACTGATGAACTCAGGGCATGGACCTTTATGTGGGACTGTACCATTATAGTCATTATAAAAACATGGTCAGGATGGTGGATCTTGGGTGTGACCACTACACTAAAGCACTTATATACGAAGTTCGCAGCATCCCCGATAATCCCTAGTGCATCCAGCTCCAGCTCCCAAACATGGTCTTCCAGGAACTGCAGCTGGGTGCACTTTCTACACGTGTAGTCAACAGGGACAGTGTAAATCTCTCTGAGCTCCCACATCCCGCAGGAGGTACGTACAACTGGCCTAACTGCCATCTTGACTGCTGTAATACTAAATTAAAAGGACTTTATTTGAACTTGCCTGTACGTTTTTTCTGAGCTGCTGCTGTCTGAAGCCTCTCAAACTAATGACTTACTAATTACTCTGCTACCAACTGCATTTTCTCTATTCCTCCACATTTACTTTTGTTTAGGGAAGAAGGGAGACACTACAGTAATGCAATGTTTGTGCCTCAAACACTGCTTGACACCCAAGCCCATGACGACCTGTCCTCCAGAGCACGTCATCACTCGTACTTACAGGGTGTCTTGCTGAGTCTTTCTCCTGCTGGTGGTGGCTGCGCTGACACAAATATTCATCCCAACAGCCAATCCGCGTTGTCCCAGTCCCCTGGTCCTTTCTGTCTATTAATACTGCATTTATGAAATCCTTGGATCCTTTGATTGCATTCCAATCTGTGTCCCACTCCAAAGGGAGAGAAGTTATGTTCCAGTGAACACAGGGCTGTTGGAAAAAAGAATTGCATTAGACATTGGAGCAAAATTCTTGCTATCTGCCCACTACTCTGCTTTTCTGTTCAATTCCATTATATTTATTCTGATAATACCCCATTCTACTTTATTTCATTTTCCCTATAACCAACCCTTGTTAAAAATCAGTCTGCGTCACCCTTCAAGATGTTTAATGATCTAGACTCAACAGCCCTCAGAATATTCCATAATTATTTCTCTATCACTGTTGGGAGATGTGGTGATCTTTAATCCCATACCTTATTCTAGCACCCTGTGTGAGAGTTGTGCCAACATTAGATGTTATCGTGTCCTATCACACCTTCGCTGTGGCCAGAGACAAGAGAAAAAATAAAAATGTCAGAGCCTGTACCCTTCTCCCTCATCTTCCACATCAGCCTAAGTTACAGCTCAATGGATCTGGGGATTTGCCCACTCTTTACCCTGCATAAACTTCCAATTCTTACTTGGCTTCTCTATCAATTCGTTCAAGGGGCACACTGTCACTCTCCCTGAATCCAGGAACTGCTTCTCCCAACTGAAGATCGATATGAAGCCCGTGGTTACCATATCCTGTGGCTCCGTGCACAGGTTGCCCCTTTGGTCTCTAATACACCCCCTTCTTTCTCTTGTTACCCTCTTTCTCTTAATAAACTGATAAAATGTCTTTGGATTCATGTTAATCTTACCCACTAATGTATTATCGCGATTCCCCTTCTGCTCTTCTCCTGAAGTTTTAAGATTAGCCTGACACTTTCTATATTCATTTAGTGCATCCATTGACCTGCTCACTTTGTACCTGGTTTAAGTTTCTCCTTCGTTTTTAATTCTATTCTGAATTTTTTTTGTTGACACGCGAGGTTCTCTGGGCTTATTTTCCAAATTTTCATCTTTCGTATAACACGTTGGGCAGACACTCTCATTAATTCCATTTTGATCAACTGATTCCCCCATTGCCCCCCCGCCACATGGTGTTCTGCTACAGTTTCACTCAGAAGCCACTGCACTTTGGCCAGATCCCGTCATATTATTTCATAAAATCGGTATCCCTAATCCAAAAACCATTTATTTATCAGAGAGTGCGTTTTTAAAATCTTTTCCTTATCAAACATAAAATGTATGATGTCACGGTGACTGGCCGTATACCGCTCTCCCAATCTTGCCTGCAATATCCTGACTGACTTCATTCCCCACAGTGAGGCACCTCACTGCCCCACCCATTGCTGTATCTGCTCCTTGATGATACAAGGAGCTTTCTGGAATAAATTTCAAGACATCTGTCCCCTCTTAAAAAGTTATCACGGCCCTAATTAGTGCTTGGAAATGAAATGCCTGTGTATAATAATTCTATTATTGTTTTTACACACCTCAGTAAATTGGTTTTATATCTGCTCCTGTACTTTCTTTTATCTGGGGATCTATAATATGTCCAATCCAGTGCCTCTGGTTTTGATCCTGAGCTCTGACCACCAAGCCTCATTAAAAGATCTTTCCAAGATATTGTCCCTCCTTACTGTAGTAACTGACTCCATAACCAATAATGCAACACCACCTCCTATTTTACCCATCTCCTGTCCTGCCTATAGTTCTTGCACCACAGCATATTGAGTTGTCAGCCCTGACCTCCCTCAAACGAATCTCTGTAATGGCAACAATGTCACATTTCCACATGCCGTATTTTTCCCTTATCACATCTGCCTGTCCGATAATATTCCCAGCATTAAGGTAAAGCACAACCACCCTGGAATATAACACCTGGAATATTCTGCACCTTGGAGTTCTTCAATCAATCAGTGTACCTTATCAAGCTGCCCAATTCATGAACCAAAACTGTGACTTGGGGCTGAATTAGTATTTGTTGAAATGCAATTTAGTTGTTAATAAATTTATTAATCTAATGCAATTTTCCAGAACTGAGCAGTCTGCTCCACATACATACAACGAGTTTCTGCTGATGAATTCCCTGCTCAGTGTGCAGATGGGACAGCCGTCACTAATAGGGAAAATGAGGATGGCAGATGCTGGAGATCAGAGTCGAAACATGTGGCACTAAAAACGAACAGTCAGTCAGGCAACATCTGAGGAAGAAGAGAGTCAAAGATTTGGGCATCACCCCTTCATCAGGAGCGCTTTCATGCCTTCCCATATTTTTCATTCCATGGTTCACAGAATATTGGGAACCATGCATGCTAAGTGAAGCAGCATGGTATATAGCCCTGAAATGGAAAGCAGTCAATCATTTGTTTGGACAGGGAGTAGACAATTTCAGGCGAAGTACATACTAATTGAAATGCAAACATAAGAATAGATAAATCCCCTGGGCCAGAGGAGAAAACACCCGAGGTTGCTGCAGGAAGAGAAGGAAGAGATTCCTGCGCCTTTGGCGATGATCGTTGCGTCCTCACTCTCCATTGCAGTCGTGCCAGATGATTGAGGGTGGCAAATGTTACTCCCGTGTTCAGGAAAGGGAATTGGGATAATCCTGACAATTACAGTCCAGTCAGTCTTACATCAGTATTGGGCAAAGTAATGGAGAGGAATCTGAGAGACAGACTTTATGATTACTTGGAAAATCATAGTTTGATTAGAAATAGTCAGCATGGCTTTGTGAGGGCCAAGTCATGCCTCACAAACCTTATGGAATTCTTTGAGGATGGGATCAAGCACATTGAAAAAGGTAGAGCAGTGGATGCGGTGTGCATGATTTTAACAAGGCGTTTGATCACGTTCCCATTGTTGATTCATTCAGAAAGTAAGGAAGCTTGGGATACGGAGAAACCTGTCTGTCTGGATACAGAATTGACTGGCCCATAGAGAGAGAAAGTGGTAGTAAATGGGAAGTGCTCCGTCTGCAGCTCGGTGAAAAGTGGGATCTGTACGATTCGGTTCTGGGATCTCTGCTGTTTGTGGTTTTTATAAATGAATTGGATGAGAAAGTGGAAGGGTTGGCTATTATATTTGTCGATGGAAAAAAAGTCAATAGAAGGTCGGTAGAATTCAGGATAGTGTGGAGGGCTGTTGTAGTTTGCACTGGGACATTGATATGATGAAGAACTGGGCTGATAAGTGGCAGGTGGATATCAACATGGAAAAGTGTGAAGTGATTCATTCTGGACAATCACTGTTGAATGCAGTACACAGGATAAAAGATAGGTAGTGCTCCTCAGGTCCACAACAATTCACTCTCCTGTCTAGGTACCTTTCCCTGCCACCACAGGAATATAAGACCTGTGCTAACAGCTCCACCCCCCCACCCCGCCCCCAAGGCCCTAAAGATCCTTGCACATCCATCAAGGTTTCACCTGCAGTTCCACACATGTCAGCTACTGTCTCCGTTGTTCGTAAAGCGGTCTTCTATACGTTGGGGAGATAGGACCTTTACTCGTAGAGCACTTCAGAGAACATCTCTGGGGCACCCGCACCAACCAACCCCACTGCCTCGTGGCCGAACTCTTCAACTCCCCCTCCCACTCTGCTGAGGACATGCAGGTCCAGGGCTTCATCTATTGCCACTCCCTTACCACCTCATCTTCGCCCTCGGGACACACCAACCCCATGGCATCATTATGGATTTCACCAGTTTCCACATTTCCCCTCCTGCCAACTTATCACAGTTCCAAACTTCCAGCTTAGCACCGACCTCATGACCCGTCCCATCTTTTTATTCAAAGTGGGAATGGATTTTTTTTAGATTTCCCACAGAGTGAAAGCAGGCCCTTTGGCCTAAAAGTCTATACAAAACCTCCGAAGTGTAACCCAATTCTCTCTGACTAATGCACTTATAACTATGGGCAATTGAGCATGGACAATTTACCTGGCCTGGCCATCATTGGACTGTGGGTGAAAACCAGAATACCCGGAGGAAACCCATGCAGACATGTTGGACAATGTGCAAACTCCACACAGAGAGTCGCCTGATGTTGGAATCGAAACTGGTCCCTGGCACTGTGAGGCGGCAGTGCTCACACTGAGCCACCGTGCCCACCTGTCCATCTTCCTTCCCACCTATCTGCTGCACCCTCGCTCCGATTTAGCACCCATTACCCACACCTCCATCCAACTATCGCACTCTCAGTTACCTTTCCCCAGCCCCAACTCCTCCCATTTATCACTCCACCCTCATGGATCTCATTCTTA
Source organism: Chiloscyllium punctatum (assembly GCF_047496795.1). Classification (NCBI taxonomy): domain Eukaryota; kingdom Metazoa; phylum Chordata; class Chondrichthyes; order Orectolobiformes; family Hemiscylliidae; genus Chiloscyllium; species Chiloscyllium punctatum. The sequence goes on along the minus strand of NW_027309886.1, from coordinate 517,549 downwards.
TTGCTCATGAAGAGCTTTTGCATGAAATATCGATTTTCCTGCTCCTTGGATGCTACCTGAGCTGTTGTGCTTTTCCAGCTCCAGCCTCACGACTCTAACTTCCAGCATCTGCTGTCTTCGCTTTCGCCTTATTAAAGACTCCACTCAGTGCCTGTCCAGGTTGCAGATGCACAGAGTCTGGGAGGTCGGCCAGATGTCATCACCGTAAGTAATTTGTGTGGTGTACTTCTGACACTCCATGTCCACACATCTGCTCTCTGGGCCAGGGTCTGAGTGAAAATGAATTTGTAAAGCATGGTTGCTATGCAGTCATTGATGTCTAATTTGGACAGCATTTGTATTTACACAGAGACCAGGGATAGCCTGGTGGATAGTCTCCACGACCCCCCCCCCCACCCCCGGCCCAAGGTGGATTCCAAACGATTTGTCGTGAAATAATTCTTGAATGACTGCCCTGAATCACGTGGTCGTGTTATGGATACATTTAGGTGCGGGCCAGTGTCTCACTAAGTGCCACAGGCAGCTATGAGCTTCAGTAACACTCTGCCTGAATTCAGATCCTTTTAAATCTATTTTCAACGAAGCTTATTATTACAAGGTGATGAGTTTATGATCCGAATATTTGCTATGTTTCACGAATTGCGCAAAAATAAGATGTAAAGTATGATTATTCAACCAAATAATAATTGTATCATCTCTGAAAACAATGAGTTTGATGTTATATTTATGGAACAAAAATACAAGCTCCTGTCAAAATTTAATGATTCAAAAATAAAGATGGACATTTTATTTTATTTCGAACAAAGAATATGCTATCTGACTATGGACGTAATTACAATTACATACTCATTGTCGGTATTCAAATAAATACATTGTCACACCAACATTTGGAAAGTGCTTGGCGTCTGACCGATTGCATATTCAGATTGAGAAAATAATTGAACAATCATAAATAAAAAGCATTCTTATATATTTAAATAACAATCAGTTTAATTTCTCACTTTAATGTACGAGCATCAGCTATTTCTCAACAATTGAGAAATGACAGTAATTCGACATGCACTGTGAATATTAACTTAAATAAATGATTTGTGATATTACATTGTTGTGAACAATAATTTGAAATCTTGCATTTTTTTAAAGAATGAATGGCATTTAATGCGACATTTGGTTAATAATATAAAACAATGAACATATTTCCGTATGAGAGAGAAGTCAAACATTTACAAAGTGTTTTGTGCCAAAGCAAAGAAATATTTGTTTTAGTAATTGGGATATAAGATTTAAAATATTTATGTGCTGAGTAATAATTAGACTTCATCATCAAGCTGACATGGCAATACTTGCATTTTAAATGGTTATACTGCAGCAAATATGATCAGATATTCGCCAGCATTTACAACAGGAAATAATCAGATACTGATGTTGACTTGCATCTGTACATGATTGAATACAGAACTTTAATGGACAGAAGGAGGTTATTGAGCCACTGTGTATGCATCAGCTCCGGAAATCTGCCACCCGGTCTCTGCAGCCCTTTACATTCGTAACTTACAAATATATATCCAGTTCCCTTTTGAATCTTCATTCGCATCTCTCCCAGGCAGAGCATTCTAAATTCTAACAAATCTCTCAATAAAGAGGTTTTTCCTTATCTCACTCCTAGCACTTGTGCTGACAATCTTGAAACTTGGACTCCTTAGACGCTGAAATGCCAAGGAACAGAAACAGAGTATTCGTATTTTAAGCTGTCGTTTTTTCCATAATTTTGAGCCCTGCAATAATTTCACAGCTTTCTCCATTCTGCTTAATGAAGAGTAATCCTAAATGTTCGCATCCTACCTTTAACCAGTTCGTTCATTCCAGTTGTCATTCTGATTATTTATAAGGTTACTGGGTATACTTCTACAAAGAAATGCGGTGATTGTTTGTGTCTCTGTGTATGTTCATGTGTGCATTTGTGTGCATACGTCTGTGTGAATGTGCATGCGTGTGTGTGTGTGTGAGAGAGAGAGAGAGAAAGAGAACAATCCGCTGTCATGCCTGAATTGATCCCAGTGCCACGAGGAAAAGAGGTAATGATTAGGCAGGTGGTACAGTTTGACATGTGGTTAAAGACCTAGAACAGGGGTGAGGGTTTCAATTTTTGGATCATTAGGTTCTCTTCCAGGGCAAGTGAGAGCTTTCAAAAGTGGACAGGTTGCATCTTAACTGGAGGAGCACCAACATCGTCATGTGGAGGTTTGCTAGTGGAAATTGGGTGGATTTAGACGAATAAACCAGGAGGCTAGGAACCAAAGCAGCTAGTCAGAAGCTGAGCAGAAGGTAATGGTGAATAGGACAGCAGGCATGGCCAGTCTCATGACCCTGGGATGGAACATGTCAATTCAAACTGTGAGTTGGAGATTGGAATACATCATAGAGATGAGGCGCATAATTATCAGGGATTACCAAATAAGGTTGGACAGTGTGGGGGATGTGAGGGAGCGAAGTGTGTGAGATCAGGAAGCTAAAATATGAGAAGCGAAAGACAAACCAATAAAGCATATTTAAATACATTGTACATAATAGCACAACGTTGTTGGAAAAATACTGATGAGCTGACAATAGGTACAGAGACAAATGTGTATGACCTGGTACAGATTGCTGAAACATGGTTACTGGGAGATCAAGACAGGGAAGTGACATGTCCGAGGGCATTCACTTTTCCGGAAGGTTAGACAAGGAGGAGCAAGAGGTGGAATTGATGTATTGGTTAAGTATGATATCGAGGCGGTATTAGGAAATGATATTGGCACGAGGGAACGACACGTAAATCAGTCCAGATGTAAATAAAAAGCAAGAGAAGAAATCTCTTCGGAAGAGTAATGTTCTGCTACTGTCCCCCCGAAGTATATCTGAGGTCGGAAATAATGACGGTTGGTGACAAGAACACAACAGCGGGCTGAGCATGCATAATGACTCAATTAATCAACTTGGCAAAGGTAGCCTCGAAGAACAATTCGTAGACTGTATGAAGGATTGTTTTTGAGAGCAACATGTCATGGATTCAACCAGAGAACGGGTTACTTCAGATTTGATTTTATGTGACAAGGAAGGATCCTTTTGGAAGCAGTGTCCGCAACATGCTGTAGTTTCAAACTCAGATTGAATGTAAAAGGCAAGAGTCACATATGATGGTTTTAGTGTTGAGCAATGATAATTATATTGGGCTAAGGAAGGAGTTGGCTTTGGTGGAATGGCCAGGAAAAAGAAACAAAACGATCAAGGCAAGGACAGATAAACAAAAGGTAAAGACACAAGGAGATACTAAATAACCTCTCAATTCAAGTATATTGGTGAGTGGAAAATGAATTGCGTAATGGAGAAAAATCATCCATGATTTGACACGGAAATTTGAGAGAAAAGTCTCGGGCAATTCATTTTACACAAGTTAGTCATACTCTGGAGGACTGGGCAAGGCAGTGGCTTAGTGGTGTTATCGCTGAACTGTTTAAGAAAGAGACCCAGATAATGTTCTGATGACCTGGATTTTAACTCTGCCATGGTAGATGGTGGAGCTTGAATTCAAATGTGGAATTAAGAGACTGATGGCGATCATGAATCAATTGTAAGGGAAAGCTCATCTGGTTCACTAATGTCCTTTAACGAAGGAAACTTCCATCCTTACCATAGATTCATCATTCTCTGACTGAAGACCTTTCTCCTTATCTACGGTATAAAAGGTCTTCCCTTAACTATGAGACTATGCCTTTGGGTCCTTTCCCTCCGAACAATGGAAGCATCTTTCTAACATCTACTCTGGCCAGGTATTTAGTATTCTGAATGATTCAATTAGATCCCCTCATCCTTCTCAACTTCAACGAGTTTAATCTGAGAGATCTCATATGTTAGGCTTTTCATTCCTGAGGCCATTCCTGTGAACTGCCTCTGAACACGCCCCGGGGCAGTATATCCTTCCTGAGATATGGGGCCCAAAACATGACACAATAATCCAAATGTAGTCTGATTCGAGCCTTATAGAATCTCAGAAGTACATCCATGCTTTTATACTCAAGTGCTCTCAAAATAATGTCATCATTGTATTTGCCTTTGTGACCAGTCATGCCACCTGAAATAATGAAATTGTGATGGAAAATAACAAATTTCCATGGAGTTACAAAAATGAACAATGATTAAAGCATGCTGGGAAATGGATCCCGGCCTTGAGTAAACTCTCTGTGCTAATCCACATGCGGTCGAATCCAACCGCACAGACGGTTTGTAAACAAACTTGACAACTGCAGACCATGGAATACAAACCTGGAGCTGAACTTGAATGGGACAACGGAATGCCGCCCTTGGCCCACCAATGCGCCAACCCTTGCTTGGGTCTGATTGATCAGAGTTATCCAACATGGTCATTCTGTTGACAGATCATTGCATATCCTCTCAAAATGAGGTGAAATCTCTGAAGAATGAGAAACACTGCAAAACCCCAGTTAGCGCAGTAAATTGAGAATAACCACCAAAGCAGATGTTACCTCCAAGTCCATCGTAAGAAAGAGAAATCAGCACGTGGAGCAAGGCAATATTCTGTTGGAGTGGTATATGATCATACAGAGTTAGGTTAAAGCATATGGTAGTTGGTAGAGTGTTTCGTCACGTTACAGTGCAATTTATTGTACTAATATTAATTAAGTTCAATAAACAGATGTTGTTTATGAGTCGACTCACAGTTCTTTGGTGAATGCAAGATTTTAAAACACACTGTGTCGTGATATAAAAGTTTCCTAACAATTGGTTCGCCTGCAAGTTTACCTTGAGAAAACCTTGGTCGAGAACTCTGAAGTCACTTTGCACTTCCGACTGAAGAATTTTCCCGAATTTAGAAAATAGTCCATTCCTATATTCTTCTTACCAAAAGTGCATGACCTCAAACTTACCCCCATTGTACTCCATCTGCCACTCCTTTGCCCACACTCCTAACGTGCCTAAACCCTTCTGCAGCCTCTCCACGTCCGCAATGCTACCTGTCTCTCCACCCATCTTTATAGCATCTGAAAGGTTAACCAGAATGCCCTTAGAACATTCATCTAATTTACAAAGTAAAAAGTCGTGGTCCCAGCACTGAGCCTTGTGGAATATCACATGTCACTGGCTACCATACTGACATGATAATTCTATCCTCACTCGCTGTTTTCTGCCTTTTTAACCTTTGTTGTTTCTCAATTCCACCCACACAGAATTCTACATCATCTGTCCATATTTCAGTGATGGGAACTGAGTGATGGAACTGCAACACACTTTAGCATTGGCGCTAATTTATAGCTTGGACATAGACTAAAAATATGACATTTTCGATTCCACTGAATTGTGGCGTCAACCTATGTGTTTGACGAAATATTCTGTTTGCATTATGAAAGAATATTAACATGTGAACCTGCTTGAGAGGACACAGACAACTTCAAATGTTTGTATTCTTCCATAATACAGTCAGAATATTTGGTCAAAGTCATCGGCTGCCGCCACATTCCAATGGAATTGACAATGTCATTTTTTTTATTTGTATCTGAATAATACACGAGTTAATAAAGAGATATAAGTTGGTCAAATGAACAAATATTGCTGTATGGAGATATAATGGAAAATGTGTCTGTGTTCAAATATGTTGGAAGTTTAATGAAAACGCACGAATTATTTAAATGAAGAGATTGAATTGAGGAACAGAGGAATCAGACACCTGGATCACACAAAAACGATCCTGTACATCAAGGTTTTAGAGAGGCCAGACAAATTTTGAAACTTTTTTGAAACAGAATTCATTCAGAAGTAGGAAGAATTTTCTACAGTTTTACAGGTTACTGGTGAGACCACATCGAAAGAGCTATGGTCATACTGACATGTAAAGCAGTCCAGTGAAGATTCACTCAACTGACTCCTGTGAAGAATTGTATTTCAGGAGGAAATATTGACCAGACTGGCCCTGGATCTTCTGGAGTTTAGCTGGACAATATGTGATCTTGTTTAAGCTCATAATATTCCGAATAGTCTTTTTCAGTTGAATTCTGAAATGATACTTCAGTTTGCATGAGAGATTACAATAAGTGGATGGAAGTAAAACTGAAGAATATCTCATTTAATATGACGTGTGTTGTTTCAGCCCTCGCAAAGTATTGTGTATTTGTGAAACTCTCTTCCTAGAGAGTGATGAAGGCGAGGACATTTAATATTCCTGAGGCAGAGGCAGGCAGACTCTTGACTCAAAATGACACAGTAACGTTGTCAGGGCAAAGAAGGAACACTTACGCTGATGCTCGCTTCTACTTTTTGTTGCCTTCAGCTTCCATAAAATTAGGAGATCATTCTCATAAACATGAAGACTTTTCCTTTCAGACTGATGGGCACAACTTTCCAAATGTGTTTTCTTAAACAAGTGAAAAACTCCTTTGAAACTGCTTTAGAAATTAGATAATGTCGAATAGATGTCTTAATAGTGCAGCTTCCTTTCAGTTGTTGTTGTGAGGTGATTTTCGTTCGCAAAGCCACCGATCTGTTGCCTATGTTTAATTTCCACTCATAATGTGTTAGTGAACCCCAGTGGACCTCGTGATGCTGGAACACTAACATTTTTGTTTCAGAGAGAGTTGCAGGATTCGGAACAAGTGACAGTGAAGGGACAATGGTTTCGATTCAAGTCAGAATGCAACGTGACCTTGGAGACTATATTCTTCACCAAATGATGCTCACAAGCTATTGAAATGGTGAGACTATTTTCTGTTTTCAAGAATTAAAGTGAAAGAGTCTTATGGCACACAAACAGGCCATTCAGCGCAACATATCTACACCAACCAGAAAACACCAAACTACATTAATGAAAGTTACCTCAAGGCGCAAGGCCGACTCTGCTCTGGCGTTTTGTGCTCATTCAGCTGCTGATTAAATCCTGCATTAACTTGTGTTATTCGTGACCTGGGCTGTCAGTTGGCCTTTTATTTCAATGTATTCACGAAATGGTTTCTGCAAATGCATCACACAACTTCAAAGGCCGCAACAAGCTCATCCGACCAGTAAACGTGGTTACATTGTTCAATTATTGTAAGGAAATTGGATTTTTCAAAAATTCATTAGGGATTTTAATGGAGCTTGTCCAACATTAATTGCCGTTGAGCAGTTCCAGTCCAGTTGGTGTTGGATCACCCAAAGTGGCTGTTAGGAGGGAGTAAAAACAATGACTGCAGATGCTGAAAATCAAATACTGGATTAGTGGTTCTGGAAGAGCACAGCATTTCAGGCAGCATCCAACGAGCAGCGAAATCAACGTTTCAGGCAAAAGCCCTTCATCAGGAATAAAGGCAGCTTTTGCCCGAAACGTTGATTTCGCTGCTCGTTGGATGCTGCCTGAAGTGCTGTGCTCTTCCAGCACCACTAATCCAGTGTTAGGAGGGAGTGCCAGCTGTGCATGTCATCTGCCAGTTTATTTGAGAGTAAGTATTACTGATGGTGGAGGTAGTGTTCAACAAGCTGCGGTACTGTGATGAACAGCTGGCAGAGGGTGGTGTTTCACAATATATCATGGAATCGTATAATAAAGAAGATGCCTATCAAATCGGGCACCATCAAGTGTTGATGCAAGTTCTTTGCCAAGTTTGTACGGTTTCCTTCCTCAACCACCCTCACAGGCAATGCATTCCAGAAGCATATCACCCTCTGGGTTCAAAACAGATTTCACAAATCATCACTCAATCTCTTGTCTTTCACTTTAAACGTGCATCCCCTTGTCTTTAACCGTTTGACTAAGGGCAACAGCTGCTGTCTGTTCCCTCTGTCTATATCTCTCATGCTGTTATACACCTCTGTCAGGTTCACCCCATAACCTTTTCTGCTCCAAAGTAAAGCTAAAGCAAATCTAGCCTATCTCCATGGTTTGAGTACTGTCTTGTTTTGTTACTTCATTCAAAGTGCAGCATCTCACATATTGCCGTGTTAAGTTTTTGGGTCATTGATATGGCCATGGGAACAATCCTTTTGTAACCTCCTGTAACCTAATACTTTCGTTCTCACTGTGAGCCATAGGACAGATGTCCAAGGTCGTCTCTTTACTCAGCGAGCAGCAGGGGTGTGGAAAGCACTGCCTGCAACAGTAGTAGACTCACCAACTTTAAAACCATTGAAGTGATCATTGGATAGGCATATGGATGAAAAATGGAGTAGAGTAGTTTAGATGGGCTTCATAGGTCGGCGCAACATCGAGTGCAGAATGGTCTGTAGTGCGCTGTAATGTTCTATGTTATCTATGTGCACAACCCTGTCAAACTGTATATCCAGTGATTGAAATACTTATGTGTTCTTTCCATTTGGAATAGCCCTGTTCACATTCATCGAATGCATGTAGTGTGGAAACAGGTCCTTGGAAGAGTAACCTGACCAGACCCATTCGTCTACCCCATCCCCCACCCCGGATATTGACCCCTCACTCCTGTGCCTAACCGACACATCGGTGAACACAGTGAGAAGATTAGCTTGGCCAATTCACCTAATCTGCACATCTTTGAACTGTGGGATGAAATACATGCAGACCTGGGGAGAATATGCAAACTCCACGCAGAGATTCACCTGAGGTTGGAATCGAACCGGGCCCTAACACTGTGAATGTGTAGTGCTCATCCCTGACCCACAGAGCCACATCAGCTATCAGCATTCTGTCTCATTTTGGTTGCTTTGCTTTGCATTTCATTCTGTCTGTCAGAAAGCGTGATGGTGTCTGGGGGAATATCGTTGTCTTCCCCTCAAATCTCCACAACCACTGCTCCCATTCCTTTCTGTCTCCTAACTAATGTTATTTTCATTCTGTCCCTGCCTCATTAATCCATGGGTTTTAATGAACCAGGTCTTTGTACATTCCGTTTTATTTTTCTTTGGACTGAAGTCAAAAAATGTAAATCTCACAGTTTTAAAGCGAATAAAACAGCAATGAGATGCTTGTCGATTTAAAAAAAAACTGAAGCGCATTGTGTGTTGACATTACAGTGCTGCCTTCAGATAGCAGTCAGAGTCATGTCCAGACGAATCCAAGCTTCCTCTGTCCGTCAACAGCAACTATGCCCAGGGGCAATATTTTGGTTGGCAGTTGTTCTTGTGGAGGAGAGAACAATACAATAACAACAACTTGATTGTGTGTTGTTTAGGGCTGCAAGCCGTAACAACATTGTACATGAACAGCACAGCAAAATCAACTAACCTGCAAAAAGAAAACATCCATCACTCCCACCCCGCCCTCACCTCGCCACTGACTTTGTAAGAGCAATTTGTGTCTGGAGATGTGGCCAATAGCATGCAATCCAGTCCAGTTGTTAATGTGAGCTGCAAGTGCAGTAGTGAAAGGGTTAATTGGAACTGATTGTTTAGTAACTGTGATTGATGTCAGCCTCCATGGATTCAACTGTGTCAATAGAGGTTTTCCCTCTCCTATTATTAAGGGACATCTTTTGGTGCCTTATCCCATGGTAGCAGCAGATAGGCCACCTCCGACACTAGTGGAGTCAGCAGCTACAGAGAAAGAGAGAAGAGAGATCAGAATCTGAGAACAACAGAATGGAAAGTTCCAGTAATGAATCATAACCTGAAAACATTAGACTGGAATGTTACAACAATGTACAGGAGTTTATCCGATAGTCTTTACTGGTTTTCCTGGTCTCGGTCAACATTATCATTGCAAATATATGGTGTACTGATGATTATTTAGGCAGGATATTATCCCATCCTCGCTATTGTTGATGTTCCTGGTACGTTTGTCCATCTTTATCTATTTATTAATTTCATAAACCATGTTCAACGTCATTGTTTTTGTTTTTGTTATCTTTATCTGGTGAAAACAGAAAATACTGTATTTAGTTTCATTATAAATTCCACTCATTCTCCACAAATTTCAGACATCTTTGTCACAAACATCTGAAACAAAACTGTGAGGACCCTCTTTGCGTTGAAGTGATGTATGTCTTGGTATTGTCTCCATCACTAAACCTGCCCATTACACGCTTCATAATACCCTGAGTCTCCACCATTGTGTCAGTGCTGTTGCTGAATTAACCATTACCTATGCCTTGGTAAAGGTCAGATTTTACAGATGCAGTTCTCTTTTCGCCACTGCTCCAGTTACGAATAGATCGATTACAAACTTGTAATGTCTCTAAAGTAAGTTCATGACAGTGACACTGTGTCAGAGTAGTAATGTCGCTGGATGGGTAATTCAGAGGCACAGGTCAGAATACTAAAGATTCTGTTTCAAATCCTACCATAGCTGATCGCAGGACTTAAATTCAAATGATAAGAATCTAAATAAAAACAAATGCACAAACTGTAACCATAAAACGAGGAGAGTTTTGTCTAAAAATCTACCTGTTTCACTGATGTCCTTTGCTAAAGAAATGTAACATCGTTACCGGGTCTGGATTGAGAGTGAGTTCAGACCCACAACAATGTGCTTGGCTCTGTACTGCGTTGTGGAATGATCACAATTAAGGGCAATTCGTGATGGTCATCAAATGCTATCCTTGGCAGTGATGATGACATCACATCAAATACAAAAAATAAACATTAAATCAAACAAAGAAAGCTACTGAAGATCTAAAACAAAGAGACACAAAGTGGGGAAACGGATCAGGGTTGGCAGTTTCTGTTGAGAGAAAAACAGAGTTAACATTTTGAGTCCACTCACCATGCATCAGATCTGAAAGCAGCTGGGAAATAGTTAATTTGTGTTGGTTGAGTGAGGTGAATGTATGGAGAAGTAGAGAGATAGAGAAAAATAATCAAACAAAGGAATTGTTGATATTCAGCTGGAAAGGAAATAAAATGTGATATTAATGTCGTTGATTTTTTTTTATCTTCCTCATATTCCTGAGTATCATGCCTATATATCCAAGTCCCTGCTTAAAACGAGGTACGTCCCCTCTGTCTCTCTTCCCTGAGTGTGGTCATCTTCTTTTCTTCAATAATGGGACATGGGTGTCACTGGCTGGGCCAGTATATATTTCACTTTCCGGGTTGCCCATGACAAGGTGTTGGTGAGCTGCCTGCTTGAACCAATGCAGTCCAAATGCTGTAGGCTGCCAGTGCTTAGATCTGTCTGCTTTCATTTCTTTGAGATTTTGTCGTGATATAACTGAACGGATGGCTTGGCCATGTCAAAGTGCAATTGAGAGTCAATCACATTGCTTTGGGGCTGGCGTCACATGTGTCGGCCTGACCATGTGAAGATAACAGATTTCCTTCCACTAAGAACAGAAGTGGGCCAGATGTTTGTTTTTATTTGACAATTGATAATCTTCATTAGATTGTTAACCCAACTACTACATTGAATTCAAATTCCACAATCTGATGAGGCGGGATTCAAGTCCAGGTCTGAGTCATTAGCTGGGCCCCCGGAATAATAGTCTGGAGACAATAGTACTAGACCATCGCATTCTCAGTTTCTACACTGGTAATGGTAGTGTTACTGTTATTGTGACTGGGGTACAGAATTTTTTTTCAGTTACATTGTCACCTACTTCAATGGAGAACATTAACCAGTAATATTTCAGCTCACAGGGACTGTGCAGAGCTGCAATGGTTTCCCAGCCAGGAATAGAAACTGAGGAGAAAAAAGGCATTTCGAAACTCTGAGTGGGTGTGACATGTGTACAGAGATTTGACTTGTACCCATCACTGGAAAGTGAGTGGAGGTTCTCCGGATTGTTTTCTTGGGTTTGTGTTATCAGCTACTGCAATGACTTAGAGAAACCTGAGGGTCTGGTGTCCCCACTCTGGACAAGGTTTGGGCACTGCATTTTGAAGAGATTCTGGGTCTGCAGAGACTGCATAGGAAGGAGCAGGATACCACACTATCCTTTCAGAGATTTCCACAAATATTTCCCAATGTTGTACGTTTGCCATGTGCAAAGTGTGAAGCCAGTTAATTTCAACAATGAGGTCACAGAGCTGTGAAAACTCCATCAGCACAAACTATAGTCTCACAGCAAGGAGAGGACATTACTCAAAATGCCCGCCGACTGTTTTGATTCTGGAACTTTCCAGGCAGGGGTGGGTGAAACATCCACTTTGCCAGAGTGAGATCCTCTACTCACAAGTTGACAGAGGCCATCTCCGTCCGTTGAGGTGAATATGTTGCTTCTGTCTCCACAGAGGAAGGAATAAAAAATCTTCCCGAAATGTTAGGGTGACGGGCGAAAATGTGGAACTGCAAGAAGTTAGAATTATCAAAGCTGAAGTACTGAGAGAAAAAAAACAAAGCTCATTGTATTGAATGTTGGTAAGATGCTGGACTAAATGAGTTATGAATTGAGAGTCTTACAGAGTTAGGGCTGGAGAGTTGTGGTTGCCAGGTAGCTCTTTCGGGAGCAGGTACAGAATGACCTGATTCTGTACAGTCAATTCCTTAGCGCTTTGAGGGAGGACAAAGTTTGTCAAAGCTTTTTATGCTATGGAAAGGATACTGCAGACTTAGAAGTAACTACTGTGACCATAAATATTTAAAACAGAACACCAACTGATGAATAAATCGATCTCAGATGTGAGGGAAAATATTAGATTTTTTTAGTAATTCACAATAACTATATCCTTGGAGAATAATGATATGATTTGCGGAGTCAGCCTACATTTTAGAAAGGGAAATCGTTTTGATAAACCACCTGGAGTTTATGGAGGATGTTGATTGTGACATCGACAAATGAGAACCGATGGGAACAGTGCATTTGGATTTTCAGGAGGCTTTTGACAGGAAAGGAAGTACGTTTGAGTCCTTGTGTAAGGGGTGAATATACTACATGGAAATGAGAACTGGATAATAGGGGGAATACAGAGAGTAAGATTCTGCTCTGGAATAAAGTCCATTGCTCATAGGGATCACATGTCAGTGCTTGGAGTCTAGCTGCTCACAAGGCAAAGAAATTATTTGAATGTGAGCAACAAATACAGTCCTTTTCGTTTTGCATTTATTAGAAGACTAGAGATTTGGAACTGCAGTTATCACTTGCACAATTCACACGAGCCAGCAAGTAATCAGGGCAGTATGTTGTCTTTCATTACAAAATGATTCACCTGTGGAAGTAAATTCATTTTCCTGCAGTTGTAGAGTGTTGCTTGATCCGTATTTAGGCCACTGAGTACAGATTCTCTCTCCTTTATAAGGAATGATTTCATTGCAACTAAGATAGTGCAAAGTAGTTTCACCAGACTTATTCCTGGGATGATGGTACCGTGAGGAATGTGTGAAAACAATGAGTGTTTAATCCATGGCGCTGAGAGCGAATAACAGTCTTTTACATTTAAACTTGAAGATTAGGCACTAGCACTCATATTATCAAGACAAATCAGTGATCATGTGAAACATTACTTTTTCCCATGATATTTGATTCCCAATAGTTCACATCCCTGCGCGGACTCGCATGTTGGTTGAGAGGCAGCTCCAGGCTCTGAATGAACTCTCACAGTCTCAATATGCAATTGGTGTGTGAACCTGCACTGTTCACAAATCTGTCAGCAGCCAGATCTGTCATGAATACCGTAATACTGAAAGATGTAGCCATTCCCACCAGTTTCTAGTCTCCATTAAGACACCAATCTGTCTTGTCGGAGACAGAAGCTATTTAGTTGAGACTTGGCACGAACCATCCACCTTCCTTTCTCACCTTCAGTAAACCAAGTTAAGTAACACGTGCACCACCGACAATGGATCCAGGAGGAACAACATAGAGCTGTTTTTCTGTGTAGTCGCTGCTTCACTGTTTGTCATGTTCGGGCATGAATGACATCTTCCTATTTCTGCATAATTGACTTAACAGGTGAATGGCCTCTTCCTGCTCACATGGAAGAGGTGCAAAGACCTGACTTGTCAAATCCTGTCTCCTGTTTAACACCTCGATGTTCTGTCTACACTCCTTCCCTCCTTGTTTAACAGGCAGGAGGGGCTGAATGGGCGACCCCTATTCTTGTCCAATAATTTCAGTGGGTTGAATATATTCTGTTGCAAACAGCTTGAGGTGCTGATTGATCTCCTCTTATTTAAATGTGGGACTAGTTGGACAGCTACATCAATGTTACCTTCACTTTACCAACACAGTTTAGATGCTATCCAGGCATTGCTGCACATGGACATGGACTGCTTCAGCAGTGGACAGGTGACAAATTATTCTTTACAATCTTCAGTGAACATCTCCCACTCTGACCGTATGATGTGGGAAAGACGTTGACGCAGCTGAAGAAAGCTACCTTGAGGGTGCGCCCTGAGATGTCCTGTGACAGAAATGATTGATCCTCACCAACCACAAATATTTTCCCTTGTTCTCTAAATGCATCTAACCAGTGGGGAGTTTACAATTCATTCCCATTGCATTCAGTTCTGTTCGGGTTCCTTGATACCATCCACAGTTAAATCCTGCCTTGATATCAGGGCCAGTCACTCTTACCACGTGTTCATATCTTTTATTCATGTGAATAGGTCACGGTGTGTTTGTGAGGGGTGTTTCCTTCTCACAGAGGGTAGTGACTGTCAGGACTTCTGTATTCCAGAGAGGTGGGGAGGTAGGTCACTAAGATGTTTGGAAGGGGGCACAATCGATATATGAGGCATCAGAATATTGAGGGCTGCAGGGATTGAGCATAAAAGAATAATTGAGGATTTTGCAGATTAGCTATGATTATATTGACGGGAAAAAAGACAAGAAGGGCTGAATGACCTATTCGTCTATCTGACGTTCTCTCATTCTGTTATTGGGAAGTTATTTTCCTGGAAGTTCTGTCATTGGATATTGCAATCAGGGAGACCAGAGGATTTTGTGGGCCACCGCTGGGTGAGGTGTGGGCGCTGTATTTACAGTAAATCTGGATCGGCAACATGACCAACAAATGAAGACAGTTCTGTAAAGACAGAGGAGTGAGATGTTTCACTCCACCACCTACCCTTTCTTTTCCCAAGAATATTTTCCAACGCCATGTCAAACTGTGTGTGACAGTCTTCATTGGCTGAATGGTTTCCGCTGTTTCTGTGCACCAGGTTATTTGGGTAAATGGCCTCCGACTGTTGTTGTCCAGCAGGTTTGAGAGGTTCAATGGAACATAGGAACATGGGACAGAGGAGAAGGGCTGGTCATCAGACACTTTGAGCTTTCTCCACCAGGCACTAAGATTGTGGCTGATCAGGCTGTATTCATTGTCATTTATTATTCGATATCGTAATAGCATGGCTTTGACTAATGCAAACACACAAGCACCACAAACTTCTGGGGAAGACCATTCCCACTCAAACAGCCTTTTGTGAATTTCTCCTCATCCCTGTTCAGACTGGGCATGGAGATGTCTCTGTTTCTTTTTCTACTCCAGCTCCTCCATTTGTCATGACACATGTTAAATGTAACTAAATTGGTGATATGACCAATGATGTAGTTCTCAGACTAGGTGAGGTTCTATGTTATGGACAAGTCAGGTAGATAGCTTAAATTTGGAAAGGTAATTTACCAAAGTAAACAAACTCAACCTATGATGTAAAGATACATGACAAGCAGTGTGGACAAATAAGTACTTTAATATTTATCATTCAATGTATACTGAGACGCAGTTTGTATACACAGAAACGTGCACATACACAGACACAAACACAGAGACACTGACAGTGTCACATACACAGGTGCACAACGACACACACATACACATGCATGAAGACAAACAGAAAAACAACTCTGCAGAATATCAGTTTGAAAGAGCTTCTCATAGCAAAAGTTAAATTCAAGACAAAAGGAAATATTAAATTGTATTCTGCATCTGAGGTCATTCTGTTCACACAAGCTGCTGTCAATCGGATTCCTTCCTGGATTTGGCTGAATTCTCTTTGTTTCTGGCAGTGTGGAGATTCCAATGAAGCTTCAACAAGAATCCTTCACGAGTGCTAAAGATGAGTTTTCCCCTCTCATACGTTGCTGTGAGAAGGAAAAAGGAAACTAAGAAAACAATAAGCCGTGACCTCTCTAGCAGGTTGCATTTTCTCCAACTTTTAAATGACATGTGCAATAATGTTATCTGACCACCTGTCTGTAAAATGTTGCAAAACACAACTTTGAATAAATGCAAGCATCCAGGCACAATACTAGGATCCTGCACAAAGCCAAAGTACACAGGCAGCACAATTCTGGAAGGCAACAGGCATTTATCTATCAGTCTTGTTCCCATCTAATTAATTCTGCAGTTTATCATTTTAGATTTGTTCATAGAATGTGGGTGTTGTTGATAGGCCAACATTTACGGACCATGTTTAATTATGCTGGAAGTGGTGGTGTTGAGCTGCCATCTTGAGCTGAAACATCTGGGGAAAAGAATTCCCATTTGAACATCCCGTGTGAATTTCTCATTTCTGCTCCGACAAATGTTGGAGTGTCACTGTGTCCTTTTCCAGCCCCACTTCTCCACTGTTTACAACAGGTTTGAAGTGTCATCCAGCCCAGTCTTTCGAAAAATGTGAGACACAGGGTCACACACGTACAGACACATACACAATCACACATGTCTGAAGACGAAAAAGAATAGGAAAAGGTTTCCAGTGTTTCATAGTAGTTGAACTCATTTCAAATGGAAACGAGATAATCCGTCCCAACTGATATTCTGTCTCCGAGTTATTCTACTCAAACAAGCTGCTGGTATGGGACTTCTTCCTGGAACAGTTGGATTTAGCAGAATTTCCTTTCCTTCAATCAGTGGAGCGATTCCCATGAATCCTCAACAGGAATGCTCCAAGTTTGGTGAAGATGACTCACAGATTTTTTACTCTCACAGTTTCCTGTCAGAAGGGACAAAGTGAGAGAGAGGGGGCAATAGACTGTGGCTTATGACGATAAGATCATCGGATATAGGAACAGAAATTCGGCCATTCAGCCCACCGAGTCTGATCCACTATTCAATTATGGCTAACAGGTTTCTCAAAACCATTCTCCTGCATTCTCCCTGTAATCCTTGATCCCTTTAATACCCAAGAAGCTAACTACCTCTATCTTAAATATACACAATGACCTGACCTCCACTGCCTTCTGTGAAAATGAATTCCATAGATTCTACACTCTCTGGCTGAAGACATTTCTCCTTACCTCCGTTCTTAAAAGATCTCCCTTTACTCTAAGGTTGTATCCTTGGGTCCTAGAGTCTCCTACCAATGGAAGTCTTCTCGCCATCCGTACTGTCCAAGCCATTTAGTGTTCTGTATGTTTCAATTAGATTCCCCCACATCCCTCTGAACTCCATCAAGAACAGACCCAGAGTCTTCAATATTCTCATATGTTAAGCTTTTCATTCCTGGAACCATTCCCGTGTACATCTAGTGTACCCATTCTAAGGTCAGCACATCCTTCCTGAGGTATGGAGCTCAGAGCAGTGCACACTACTCCAAATATGGTGCGACAAGAGCCTTATAGAGCCTCACGCGTACGTCCCTGCTTTTCTTTTCAAATCCTTTCCAATTCAATTCCATCATTGCATTTGCCTTCCTAACTACTGACTCAAACTGCAAGTTTACAATGAGAGAATTCTGGAGGAGAACTCCCAAGTCCCTTTGCACATCAGACATCTGGATTTTCTCGGTAGTCCATGTTTTTATTCTTCCTAACGAAGTGAATGTTGCTACAATTTCCCACTTTGATTCCATCTGCCATTTCTTTGCTCAATATCCTAACCTATCCAAATCCTTCGCGAGCCTCCCTGCCTCTTCGATGTTACCTGTCCCTATACCTATTTTTGTTTCATCTTCAAACGTAGATAGAATGACTTCAGATCCTTCATCTGGATCGTTAATGTATAAAGTGAAAAGTTGTGGTCCCAACACTGAGCCTTATGGAACACCACTTGTCACGGACCGTCAACATGAGAGGGACACGTTTATCGATATTCTTTGCTTCCTGCCAGACAGACAAACTTCTATCCATGCTAGCATCTTGCCTCTAACACCATGGGCCCTTGCTTTATTCAGTAGCCTCCTTTCGGCACATTGTCAAAGATCTTCTGGAAGTCCTCGTGGATGACATCCATTGGCTTTCCTTGTTCTAAGCTGATCGTTACACCCTCAAGGTTTTCTAGCAGGTTTTCCAGGCATGACCATCCCTTGATGAAACCATGCGAAGTTTGTCCTACTTTACCATCCACATCCAAGTATTCAGAAATCTCATCCTTCACAATGGATTCCAGGATCTTACGTACAGCCAAGTTTAGATTAGTCAGTCTGTAATTTTCCGTTTTTTGCTTTAATTTTAGTTAGCGATTTTCCAGTCCTGTGGGAATCTCCCTGATTCGAGAGTTTCCTGAAAGATCACCACCAATGCCTCCACTGTCTCATCAGCGATCTGCCTAAAAATCTGGAGTGGAGTCCATCTGGTCCAGGTGATTTACTTACCTTCAGGCCATTCAGTTTTCCCAGCACCTTCTTCTAGGTGATGCCCACCATACTCAGGTCTGTCCACTAAGTCTTTTCAATGTTTGGGATATTACTCGTGTTTTCAACCGTGAAGACTGACACGAAGTAATTTTTCAGCTCCTCAGCCATTTCCTTGTTCCACATTATTATCTCTCCTGAGTCAATTTCTAGCGATCAGATTCCCATCTTTGCCTCTCGTTTGCCCTTTATGTATCGAAAGAAGCTCTTACAGTTTTTCTTGACATGACAGGCTTGCTTCCCTCATATTTAACTTTCTCACTCCTTATTTCTATTTTTTTTCCTCTCTGTTGATCTTTGCAAGTGTAACGACATGGTGGTGAATGCCTCTGGTAATTAAACCAAACACCCAGGAGATCTCACCTCCCTCGTAATCTATTAGAATATGAGTGACAGAGAACTCCGAAATTCCACTATTTAAAGAAAATAACGCCAATTTATTTTTAACTGTAAAAGTGAACACTACACCACAACTATTTACAACTTTAACCAACCCACCCCCAACACTGCCCCCAACTCTCTAACAATATGCTGTTTTAATAAGACACTTATGAAGATTACATCAACTTAATTTCACAACCACACAGCCACTGCCGTCCTCTGTGATGTTACTCTCCTGGCTGCTGAAATCCCTGGGTCGTCGTATTTCTGTTTACTGTGAATAGGTTTCATATGAAAAAATATATATGATTAGTGAGTATTTCCTAATTTCTTACGGAGCAAGATGGTTGCTCCCCAGGCTTCTTCCGTCTCGATGGCATCTGCTCTCTCCCTAATTTTCAAAATATTCGCATTTTTATGTCCCCAGCATCAAATTGTCTCACTGGTTCAATGTTGGCAAAACAATAAGTTCAATCTCGATTTGCTTTCAGTGACAGAGAGAGTGTTGCATGCAAAAGTGAGAGTGGTGGAGCAAGAGCCTTGTTCCGGGGCAGATGCTGTAACAGATATACAGAGAGTGTGATGGAGTAGAGAGAATAGGGAGACATTTGTCCTGGCGAGCGGGGAAGGTTATTTTTGCTTGTCCTGTATCGATGTGCATTTCTTTATATCATCTCAGCATCGGGGTGAGCCTCCCCAATGTCTTGTCAACGTCTGTCACTAATAACACCACAGAGCACATCCCTCAGCTTCTTCGGAATCAGTTTGTATGGAAGTTGCAAACAATAAGGAAAAACACACATTTGGTGCCTTATATATCTAAACCAAAACTGTTGTGCAACTTTGTGCATTCGATTCTCTGAAACTTAGATATGCAAATATCGTGGGTGCTGCAGTAATACTGGATGATCGAAAATTGCATCTAAACTGCGTTAACTAAATGATTCCTAATGCTGTGAAAAATCTATTTCATATGTATATGAGGTAGGCTGAAGAGAACCAAAGTAGAGAGCAGGTTATTTCGGGCGTGATGTTGTGTGGTCAGAAGGATTAATTACTTACCGTGCTCTGAGGCAGATATTGGCCAATCGTGAGTTTAATATGTTGCATTTTACACGGCGCCTGCAAGCAATATAGAATGTTTGAACAATACACTCAAATATCATGGAACCCCGGAGGCTGGAGGGTCAATTCAATTGGAAAAATACAATATGATATTTAGTGTGAGACAAACAATGGTTATCAGTGATAGAAATACTGTAAAGTCTGAAAAATACGTACATATCACTAAGTTACAAACACCAAAGAAAGGGAAGGTGACTCATTAATCGTTTACATTAGAAATTAATGATTGCATTAAATCTAAGGAAGCAGCTTCAGAAGAATTCCAGGTATTGTGGAAACCTGAACATACAGAGAGATTTACTTTTCTGAAAATAAGGACTAAGAAAGTGTGAAGGAAATCAAAAAGAACGTAAATACAAACAAACAGGAAACACAAAGACTGCTTACCTCTACGATCCATGTACGAAAGAAAATGAAAGTAAGGCCAAATGTGGAAATGTGTAAGGTATAGGAGAATATATTGTGGGGAACAAGGAAATGGCAGAGAACCTAACCAGCTACTTTGCATCTGTCTTCATGGAGGAAGCGCCAGACAATCTCTGTGTAAAGCAGGTGATCACATGGGACTTGTGGAACTAAAGACATTGAGACAATGCGTATCAGCAACAAGGTAGTACTTGAAAATGGAGCTAGATTGATCATTGCTCAGTCTGATGGGTCAGATATACTTCATATCAAAATACCAGAAATAAAACAGCATATTAATTGACCTGTCGGTGACTGTGTTTTATTTTCTTGCAGATCCTGCAAAGGCCATGGCCATTGTCGATAACTGAAAGGTAGTAAACATGATCCATCTATGTACACAGGGAAGAAGTGATAATGTGGAGGACTGCAGACCAATTAATTTGACATATGTATGGAAAGAGTTGGAATCCATTATATAAGATGTGATGTTGGGTACTTAGAAATGAACAGCATAATTGCAGAAAATCACAATGCATTTCTGACAGAGAAATCATGGCTGACAAACTTCAGAATTATTTGAAGTTGTTTCTTGCAGCACAGACCACGGACAACCAGTGAAAGTAGTGTATTTGGATATTCAGAAGTCTGGGCGGCAAAAGATTCTGGCTGTAACAGCTGCTCCTTTTTTGAGGTATTTTAGGTGTTGGAGGTGGTTTCCTCGAATTCCAGAAGCAGCAATTACTGTTTTGTATGCACTTGCATTGTTTTGGAACTTTGGGGAAAAAAAGTCAAAGAAAGAGCAGTTTTCAGAGGGAAAAGAACGGACAAAGGAAGCACATGGTGAGGGGAAGAAACTGACAGGAGAGCGTACCTGCACAGTTACTGCCTTTGCTGTTTGAATTCATGTATCGCGCGATATCGGAGTGCGTCTCGGAAAATTAACAAACAGTGAAATTTACAACTGGTTTGGAGGATCTGTTTGAGCAAAGTTCCCAGGCAGATAGTGAATTGTTTTAAATGTGTCCTACAGAAAGTCTGCAGAAGTGAGTAGAGTGGGTTATTCCTTAATTATATAGTTTTGAGATATGTCTTTTGATTAATCTTAAAATATAAGAACATAAATATTAATATAACCTTGGGCAGTGTTTTGTAGAGGAATAAGACAATTTTCTTTTTCTGGATCTGTAGATTGTGAAGGAGCAAAAAAGGGCTTAGTCGAATCGTATGTGCTTCTTGTCAGATGTGGGAGTTTAAGGAGGATTTAACGATTACTGCGGATTATATCTGCAATAAATACTTCTGGTTGTGAATCCGATCAGATCGAATGGATCTGTTGGAGACACAATTTAAGACAATGAAGAATTGGTAACAGCAACAGCATGTGATGGATGGCAGTTATAGGAAGGAGGGAAAGTCTCAGATACAGTTACATAGATGGGTTAACTCCAAGAAAGGCAAGATAATGAAGTAGCTAGTGCAGGAGTATTCTCTGGCTGTCTCCATTTCAAACAAATATGCTGTTATGGAAAATGTAGGGGGTGATGGATTCATACAGGAATGTAGCACAAACAGGCAAGTTTGTGGTATGGAGACTGGCTGTAATGCAACAAGGGATACGTCGGATTCCACGAGGTCAATTGTGTTAGGGGACTCGCTAGTCTGAGGTACAGACAGACGGTTCTGTGGACAGTAGCGAAATAAGCAGATTGGTGTGTTGCTTCCCTGGTGCCAGGATCAAGGATGTCTCAGAAAGGGTGCAGAATGTTCTCACGGGGGAGAGGGGCCAGCAAGAGGTCATTGTTCAAATTGGAACCAACGACATAGGAAGGGAGAAGTTTCTGATTATGGATGGAGATTGCAGGGTGTGAGGCAGAAATTTAAAAAGGAGGTTCACGAGAGTAGTATTATCTGGATTACTCCCGGCACTACGAGCTAGTGAGGACAGGACTAGAGGGATAGAGCAGATGAAAGCATGGCTAAAGAGCTGGTGTATGGGAGAAGTGTTCACATTTTTGGATCACTTGAATCTCTTTTGGGGTAGAAGGAACCTGTTCCAGAATGACGGATTGCACCTAAATTGGAAGGGGACGAATATACTGGCAGGGAGATTCGATAGAGCTGCTCGGGAGGTTTCAAACTAGTAAAAGGGGGTGGGGTGGGTGCTGGGGGCAGGGAGATAGTGAGGAACTAGATCAATCTGAGATTGGTACAAGTGAGAACAGAAAAACAGAAACGAGTCACACAGTCAGGGCAGGCAGGGACAAGGTAGGACTAATAAAGTAAATTGCATTTATTTCAAAGCAAAGGGGCCGATCAGGGAAAGCAGATGAACTTAGGGCATGGCTAGGAACATGGGACTGGGACGTCATAGCAATTACAGAAACATGTCTCAGTGATGGGCAGGACTGGCAGCTAAATGTTCCATGATACAAATGCGACAGGGAAGATAGAAAGGGAGGCAGGACAGGATGGGGGTGGAGTTTTTTGATTAGTGATAGCATTATAGCTGTATTGAGGGAGGATATTCCTGGAAATACATCCAGGGAAGTTATTTGGTAGAACCGAGAAATAAGAACGGGATGATAACCTTATTGGGATTGTCTTATAGACTCCCTAATAGTCAGAGGGAAAATGAGAGACACGCTTGCAAGTTGATCTCAGCTATCTGTAAGAAAGTAGAGTGATTATTGGAGGAGATTTTAACTTTCCAAACATAGACTGGGACTGCTATAGCGTTAAGGGTCTAGATGGAGAGAAAGTTATTAAGTGTTTACAAGAAAAGTTTCTGATTCAGTATGTGGATGAACCTACGAGAGAAGGTGCAAAACCTGACCCACTCTGGGGAAGGAAGACAGGGCAGGTGACTGAGGTGTCAGTGGAGGTGCACTTTGGGGCCAGCAACCATAATTCTATTAGATTTAAAATATTTATGGAAAAGGATAGACCAGATCTTAAAGTCGAAATTCTAAGTTGGAGAAAGGCCAATTTTGACAGTATTTGGCAAGAACTTTCAAAACCTGATTGTGGGCAGATGTTCACAGGTAAACAGACGGTTGGAAAATGGGAAGCCTTCAGAAATGAATCCAGAGAAAGTATATTCCTGGTATAATGAAAAGAAAGGCTGGGAGTATAGGGATTGCTGGCTAACTAAAGGGTTTGATGAATGAAAACAAGGAAGCATATGTCAGGTATAGACAGGACAGATCGAGTCAATCCTTAGAAGAGTATAAAGGCAGTAGCAGTATACTTAAGAGGGAAATCAGAAGGGCAAAAAGGGGACAGAGATAGCTTTAGCAAGTAGAATTATGGAGACTGCAAAGGGTATTTACAAATATATTAAGGACAAAATCATAACTAGGGAGAGAATAGAGCCCCTCAAAGATCAGCAAGGCAGCCCTTGTGTGGAGCTGCAGGAAATGGGGGAGATGCTAAACGAGCATTTTGCATCAGTATTTACTGTGGAAACGGATATGGAAGATATAGAATGTCAGGAAATAGATGGTTACATGTTGAAAAATGTCCATATTATAAAGGAGGAAGTGTTGGGTGTCTTGAAACGTGTAAAGGTGGATAAATCCCCAGGACCCGAACAGGTGTACCATAGAACTCTGTGGGAAGCTAGAGAAGTGATTGCTGAGCTTCTTGCTGAGACATCTGTACCATTGATTGTCACAGGAGAGGTGCCAGAAGACTGGAGTTTGGCAACCGTGGTGCCACTGTTTAAAAGCAGGGTGGTACGGACAAGCCATGGAACTATAGGCCAGTGAGCCTGACGTCGGTGGTGAGCAAGATGTTGAAGGGAATCCTGAAGGACAGGATGTACATGCATTTGGAAAGACAAGGACTGATTAGGGATAGTCAACATGGCTTTGTGCATGGGAAATCATATCTCACGATCTTGATTGAGTTTGTGGAAGAAGTAGCGAAGAGGACAGAGCGGTAGATGTGATCTATATGGACTTCAGTAACGCGTTTGACAAGATTCTCCATGGGAGACTGGTTAGCAAGTTTAGATCTCACGGAATACAGGGACATCTAGCCATTTGGATACAGAACTGGCTCAAAGGTTGAAGATAGAGGGTGGAGGTGGAGGGTTGGTTTTCAGACTTGAGGCCTGTGACCAGTGGAGTACCACAAGGATCAGTGCTGGTTCCTCTATTTTTTATCATTTACATAAATGATTTGGATGCGAGCATAAGAGGTATGGTTAGTAAGTTTGCAGATGACAACAAAATTGGAGGTGTAGTGGACAGTGAAGAAGGTTTCCTCAGAGTACAACAAGATCTTGATCAGATGGAACAATGGGCTGAGAAGTGGCAGATGGAGTTAAATTCAAATAAATGAGAGGCGCTGCAATTTGGGAAAGCAAAGTTTAACAGGACTTATACACGTAATGACAAGGTCCTGGGGAGTGATGCTGAATAAAGAGACCTTCGAGTGCAGGTTCATGGATCCTTGAAAGTGGAGTCGCAGGTAGATAGGATAGTTAAGGTGGTGTTTGGTATGATTTCCTTTATTGGTTAGAGTATTGAGTATTGGAGTTGGGAGGTCATGTTGCGGCTGTACGGGACACTTGTTAGTTCACTGTTGGAATAGTGCATAAAATTCTGGTCTCCTTCCTATCGAAAATATGTCTTGAAAATTGAAAGGGTTCAGGAAAGATTTACAAGGATGTTGACAGGGTTGGAGGGTTTGGGGTATAAGGAGAGGCTGTACAGGCTGGGGCTATTTTCCCTTGAGTGTTGGAGGCTGAGGGGTGACCTTCTAGAGATGTAAAAAATTGTAAAGGGCATGGAGAGGATAAATGGATAAAGTCTTTTCCCTGGCATTGGGGAGTCCAGAACTAAAGGGCATAGGTTTACGGTGAGAAGCGAACGGATGTTGGGTGGCGCAGTGATTAGCAATGCTGCCTCCCAACGCAACGAGACTCGAGTTCAATTCCCGTCTCAGGCTGTGTGGACTTTGTACATTCTCGCTATGTCCGCCTCGGTTTCCTCCAAAAATGTGCAGGCTAGGTGAATTGGCTGCGCTAAATTGCCTGTAGTGTTAGGTTAAGGGGTAAACGTAGGAGGATGGGTCTGGGTGGGTTTCGCTTTGGCGGGTCAGTATGGACTTGTTTCCACACTTTAAAAAATCTAACCATAAAAGACCTCAGGGGCAACTTTTTCACACAGACGGTGATACGTGTATGGAATGAGCTGCCAGAGGATGTGGTGGAGGCTGGTACAATTGCAGCATTTAAAAGACATTTGGGTGGTTATATGAATAGGAAGGGTTTGGAGGGATATGGGTCGGGTGCGGGCAGGTGGGAGTAGATTGGGTTGGATATCTGCGAGTCATGGATGGATTGGACTAAAGGGTTTGTTTCCATGCTGTACATCTCTATACCTCGATAACTCACTTAGTGAGTTTGTAAATGCAATTAGTGTGAATGGTATTTGGAGCAATACATGTAATTGGAAAGTTAAAGTTAGGTTGGAGTTTGTTTAAAGGGATTGGAACATAGAGGTATAGACATCATGAAGCAGTTGCATAGAGTGTTGGTGAGAGTGTACCTGAGGTATTGAGTGCAGTGTCGGTGACCTAATCTAAGAAAGATTACACTGATCACAGAGGACGTGCAATGGACATTCTCAAGATTAATTCCTGAGTTGACAAGATTTTCTGATGGCGAGATTTGTCCTGCGACCTCTCCCGTTTCAAAGCATCAGAGGTGATCACAGTGAAATTTCAAAAATCTATGATTCATGTGATGAAGTGGAAAGAAACAGGATGTTTCTTTAGCTGTCTACTCTATATTTAAGGCAAATAATGACAGGATAAGGGATATGCCATTTAAGACCATAATAAGGAGGAAAGTCTTCCCTGGGAGGGGACTGACGAACACAGGGGCATTGAAGCCTGTTGGCAGGGCAAGATTAAGGAGAATCCCCAGATATTCTTCACGTATATCAAGTGGAACAGAACAACCAGGGAACATGTAGGGCCTATTAGTGACTTGGCAAGTTGTATCCAAACTCAACTTCATGGTAGAAGGGTGTTTGTGTGACTGGTGCCCAGTTTCCCCGGTGTACCCGGTAGAGATCAGTGCTGTGTCCCTTATTATTTGTGGTACTCATAAGTGATGTGAAAGTGACGTGGATAGGGGGAGTGTGATAAGTATGTTTGTTTTTAACACAAAGATTTGCCGGTGGTTGGCAGTGAGGAGCAAGGTCTTATGTTACAGGAATATACAGATGGAATGGTCAGATGGTCAGATCAATGGCAGATGGAATGTAACCCTGATATATATGAGGTGATACACTTTGGAAGAAGGAACCAGACAGGGGAGTACTCAATGAATGGCAGCACACTTGGAAGCTCGGAGCGTGCTTCTCCACACATCCCTGAATGTAACTGGATATGATAATTGATGAGTTCAGCATGACTGTTGATAAAGCCTTCATTCATTGACCGAAAGATTATCCAAGTTTTATATAGCACTTCGGTAAGGCCAAATGAAATATTGTGTGCAGTTCTGGGAGCCACATTACAGGAAGGATGTGATTGTACTGGATGAGGTGCAGAAGAAATTCACCAGGATGTTCCCTGTGATGGACCATATGAGCTGTGGAGAGAGGCTGGGTAAGCTCGAGTTATTTATTTTGGAGCAGAGGAAGTTGAGTGGGTAAGTAATTCAGGTTTAATATTACAAGGTGCAAGGACAGGGTGAATAGACAACAGCTGTTCTTTTTAGTCAAAGTATCAGCTTCCATCCAGTCAGAAACCAGGGAATGGAGAATGGAGAACAGAGAAACATGACACAACTACTTCACTTTGCTTTCACAGAAAAATACATAAGCAAAGCCTTCCCAGCAATAGGAGAAAACCTGAGTCTGATGGGAAAATGATGTGGAATGAAACTAGTAAATACACTAATTTGGAGAAATTATTGGAACTGAAAATAATGTGCATAGGAAAAGATCAACACACATTGATGAAATGGGAAACATATTTGAGAAACTGACTGGTAGATTAATTACAGAAAAAAGCAATAGAGGCACTGGACTTGGATTTTCAGCAAGAATTTTAATAGAGTCTCAAGCCTCGTGTGCAAAGTAAAAGCACATGGGATAGGAGGTAATATATGAACATGGTGTTAAAATGGGAGTGTTGACAGGAAATAATGAGGAGGAATAAATGGATGGTTTTCAGTTTGGAAGGCTCCTGCAGTATTGCAATGATTGGTGCTTGGGCCCCAGATATTCACAATACATCTCGTTGAGGGAATCAAATGCAAAGTTTCCAAGTCTGCTGACAGAGCTAGGATTTTGAAAGTGAGGAGGATGTGAAAAATCTTCAAGGTGATTGAAACAAATGGAGTGAATGAGTAAATATGAGGCAGATGAAGAGCAGTGTGGATAGATGTGATGTTGTCTACTTTGTTGGGAAACACTAAAATTCCAGCCAACCATTGGAAGAGGGAGTGGTTGAGAAATGTCGATCTATGAAGGGAACTGCATTTCTCTTCTGTTATTGTTTGGACAGACCTCTGAGTTCCATGCAGGGCAGTGAGTTCTGAAGACAGAAGCCAATTGGCACACAGACCAGTTTACGCAGACCCATCATGTGGGGAGCTGTAACATTGAAAAGGATCTGGAATCGCGTTGTACACCAGTCACTGAAAGCAATATTGCAGGAGCAGAAAGCAGTCAGGAAGATAAATGGGGTGCTGACCTTCATTTCAGATGGGCTTGGGTCCAGGAGTAAGGGCGTATCAGTGCAGCTGTACAGGCCCTTGGTGAGACCTCAACTCGAACATTGTGCAGTATCGTATGCAGTTTTGGTCTCCGTACCTCGTAAAGGACAAACATGACATTGGGGGAGTGCAGCGAAGGATGACATGACTGATCTCTGGGATGACAGACTTTTTTTATGGAGCAGAGTTTGGGGCGACTGAGCCTGTATCCCATGGGGTTTAGGAAAATGAGTGGAGATCTCAGTGAGATATATAAAACACTGACAGGGTTAGGTAGATTGAAAGCAGTGATGATAATTCCCCTGGCTGAGAAGTCTAAAACAAGAGGCCACAGTATTAAATACAGATGGGTCACATTGCAATTCGATACAAATAAATGTCTGCACTCAGAGACTGGTGAACATGGGAATTCTCTCTCACATAAGGCTGTGGAAGACAAGGCACTAAAGACTAATGAGGATGTCTAGACACCGAAAGGATGGGGGAGAGAGCAGGAGTATGGTGTCGAAATAAAGGGTCAGCCATCATTATATTGAATTGGATAGCAAACTCGACAGAACAAGGGGATGACTGCAGTTCCTATTTTATAGCTTCACAAGGTTAATCACATTAAGGGGTGTGTACAGTGTGTGGGGAAAGTGCATTGAGGAGATGTTCAGACATTAACTAGAATGGGGCAGGCTCAATGTGCTGTATGGCCTATTCCATTCCCGATGTTTCTGTGCGGTCTGTAGGAAAGCTCTGTGAATGTTGTCACAAGTTTGCAGATGTTAGGAAGGACTCTCTTTCCAGTTCCCTTTCCCATACTAAGGCTGAGGCTGGTTGTTCTGTCCAGTTTTATCCTTTAAGACTTCAGAGCAGTTTGATACAATAGAGTGTCTTGCTTGGCCTTTTCAGAGACCATTGAAGAGTTGATCACATGTCTGTGTGTCTGGAGTCAGATTTCGGCCAAAGCAGGAAAGCACGGGAGAATCACTTCCTGAAAGTTCATTGGAAAAGCAAATTGGTGTTTGCAATCAATGCTGACTTCAAGGCCGCTGTTCCTGACACCAGATTGAGATCTCGATATTTTATTAATTGTTTTTAACTTCCACCAGCTGCCAGAGCATTAGACTGGTCTGGATTCTTCATCCAGTGACTTTTCAACAGGGTGACCTCTCCATTTTTGTTTCTAACCTCTTCCCATACGACCTCAGTAGACGAGTCCTTATCAAGCATCCTTTCGACCAACGTAACGCTGTCTTTGATTTTCAATGACATCACTCCCTCCCCCACCCCCAACCCCACCCCTGCACCACTGTTAGTACTTTCCTTGTTCTTAATGAAGCATGTAAACCACGGACTCTCCAACGATCAGTCCTGTCTTTGCTCTATCCATTTCTCCAAAATGACCACAACATCAAGCTGTACAACTGCACAATTTGGAAAGAGGGTGTGATTGGACGGATGTTAAATGAGTGTGAGTTGGATAGATCAGAAGACAGCATGAGGGGAGATAAACAGGAACAAACAGAAAATGGAAGTATTATTCAGAAATTTCTCATGGACTGCAAGGTCTTTATCTATTGCCATACCGTTTGAGCACTGTGCAGATACTGGCTGTGGTCCCAGAGCATTTATCGTCAATAATATCAGAGCTGAGTTGCTGACATTTAAACAGAGTCCAAAAGGCCAAGTGATTTTATTTTCTCTACAGTGAGATGGTGGTTTAATTTAAATAGACTGGGTGAACAGCAGCAGGAACTGAGAACCCCCTCAATACTGAGATACTGCGCCAGAGAATCTCAATGAAGTGATTCATTGACAGAGGGGAAATCAGCATCTCAGCTGTGGGCCAAATAATGATTGAGAAAGATTTCACACCACTACCGTGGTTTTCTAATACACATTTCAATTTATGTAGCTCAATGTCACGAGTGTATCTTATTTCTTCGTACTTCCCATAGTTTAGTACGGACAGAAAATCATTTTGTCCCCGTATTTTGTGTTCAATAAACAAATATTACTCCGGATTCCTCTCTTTAAATATATCTTTGAATCTGTTTTTCATATGAGTTACAAAGAGTAACATTCCAATACTGATGACTGGGGAATATTATTGTCCCTCCCTCCAGTCTGAACTGCCATGTCCTCCAATTCTTTCTGTTTTCTGTCTCCTCCACAATGCCACAATCACACTGTAATTGAAGTCGAGTAAATTACATTTCATCACAGTTTACCAACAGTGATAACATCAATAGCACAGGCCTCATCTTCCTCTCTCTGAACCTGGAATAACAATCTGAATTGCATTTTTCACGTTCAATTCTCTGTTAACATATCCATGCCATTTGTCTGTTACAACCCCACGTTTCTCAGACACAAATTCCTCGCAGATGATGAACTGTAAAAATTGTCTCAATGTTTAATTGAAATTATGATGCTTGATCAATAGTTCCAGGATGTATGTTTCCATTTATAATCAGAGACGCATGTTTAAGTTCTGATAAACTTATGGCATTACTCCTGCATCCAAGAGAAATTGAATAGTTACACTCAATGAATCTACCGGCCTCAAGATTTGTTTCGTTAGTCACCCTCACATCGCCCATCCAGAAAATGACAGTTTGAATCATTGTTTTGAATTTGAATAAAACAATATCGAATTAAAAGGCGTTGGCTGGAGCTATTTGTTCAGTGACTGTGATTAATGTCAATCTCCGTGGATCCGAGATGTGTCACTGGAGGGTTTGCCTCTTCTATTAATTAAGGCCGTGGTTCAATGTGTTATCCCAGTATGGGCGGGAGCATCAATGACTGGACTAACAGGGATCAGCAGCTCTAGAGACAGGGGGAGAAGAGATAAGAATCTGAGAACATTAGACTGGGATGTTCCATTAATGAATCAGAATCTGAGAACCTTAGACTGGAATATTACAACAGACAGGAGTTTATCCAGGGGTCTTTACTACCTTTCTCAGCCTTGGATATCATTAGCATCACGGATTGAATATATCCTTTGGATTATTCAAGGTCGTTACTATCCCATTCTCACGACAGTTGGTGTTCCTGGGAAGTCATTCCATCTGACCATTAAGCTGAGTTGAACTGAATTGTTGTTCATATTCAAATTTTAAAATTTGGAAGCCATCATTTTCTGATCAGGTCAAAAATTTTATGGCTTACTGATTATAACTAGCAAATTACTATTCACAGCTTACTCAACAATACACGAGGAGAAACCAGACTGTTCTTAATCTCCAATATCTTTTTTCTCCATTCATATTTACATTTCGACATATTCTCCCCACTCACCAATCCTGCCCAAGACCACTATCAGGATATTTCAGTCTCCTTCTCAGCCTCAATGCAGCTGCTGAATAATCCATCGTTTGTGCCTTTGGTAAATCCAGAAATAACCGTTTCAAGTCCCTTCTAACTATGCTTACGTCACAAAATATTTGCACTTGAGATGGTTAATTTGTCCTCTCCTTAGAATCTGTCAGATGGACAGACAGTGCATGGAGGTCAAGTCATTGACTCATAATCAAACGGCACAGAATAATAATCTTTTGGTGTCTCATGAAGGAAGTTGATGGAATGCAAATGAAATCATCACCACTAGTTTTCCACAGAAGCACTTCTGTTTGCCTCATGTCTTTTAGAGAAGACAATGGGTTATCCTTTCATGTTCAGGTCTCTGTGTGACTGCAAACCCACAGCAATGTGGTTTACTCTTTGTTATCCTGTGCAACAGCTGAATCAGCCACTCAGTTCAAGATCAGCATAACATGCTGGCCTGACCAGGGCTGCACACATCCCGTGAGGGAAGAACAAAAGGAAAGGTAGCTCCCTTTCTCTGCCTGATTTCCATGTTCCTGCAAGTAATTTCCATTCAGGTAGGTGGCCATTCCCTGTTTCAAGTGAATTCTTGAGATTGAGTCTCCCTCCGAGAGTGATATTCATCTCCATCGGCACGTCTGGTGATGACTGAGGCACAAATGTAAGAAACTTCAAAATTCCACATCATTCGCAGTGCATAGAGAAGGAATGGCTTTTTATACCACAGGAAAGAAGCTGAGACAGCTAAGTGAGGGAACAGAACTATTGTGATCAACCCTAGAGTGTGGTTGAGATAGTATTTGGAGTATTGTGCACAGATTTTCTCTCCTTCATAAGGAATAATCCTCTTGGCAGAAAGAGTATAAAGGATTTTCACCAGACTAATTGTTGGGATAATTGTACCATCGGGGATGCATGAGGATTATTCTGTAGCGCTTTGAAGAATAAGAGGTGATTGCATTGAAACTTAAGGTGATGGACAGTCACTCATTATATTCCAAGAAGAACTAATACAGTGATAAATTCCATGTTTTTTTAACTTGGTTTACATGATTCTCGATGACTTGACAGACTCTGAGAACGCTCCTCTCACTCCACGCCACTCCCCATTTCGATTGAGAGAGAGAGAGAACCAGTCTTTAGCTAAACTCTTCCAACATTAATACAGTGCATTTGGTGTGTGATCATACTTCACGTTATCCACCATCGCGACAGGAGCCACAATACCTTCATTCTAAAACAGTTAACTATCCGCACCAGCTTCTGACCCCACGGAGAACATGGGTCTGTCATCTTGAAAATAGAAGATGCCTCCTTG
Organism: Chiloscyllium punctatum; assembly: GCF_047496795.1. Lineage (NCBI taxonomy): Eukaryota > Metazoa > Chordata > Chondrichthyes > Orectolobiformes > Hemiscylliidae > Chiloscyllium > Chiloscyllium punctatum. The sequence continues at coordinate 484,816 of NW_027309886.1, read as the reverse complement.
AGATTTGGCACAAAACATTTGGCTTCCTTCCTCACTGCCGGCAAAACACGTTAAAGTATCATTTGTCCACAGGCAATGGAGCCACGAGGAACATTGTGAACAGTCTATGAGTGCAGTCTCTGCTCCGTTCGTTTTCCAGGTTGGAGCATCAATGACACCCTCCTCTTCCTGTGTAAGTGTCTCGAGGGGTGAATGGTCTCCTTCTGGTTCCATCGAACAGGTTTAGGTGTCTTACTGGACTCTGGCTGTTCCTGTTTAACAGTTCAATGTACTGACCAGACTCCTCCTCTTCCTGTGGAACAGGCAGGAGGATTGAATGGGCTGTTCCTCTTCTTGATCAGTCATTTCGATGGGCTGAATAGTTTCCACATATCCGGGTGTAACCAGCTTGAGGTGCTGAATGAGCTTCTCTTTTAACTGTGGAATTGTGCAGTGCCTGGCCGTTCTGTTACATGAATGTTACCGACACTTTAACAGCACAAACGTGAATGTTGTTTGGGTCTTGCTGAATATGGACACAGACCGGTTCAGGAGCTGATTGGGGACAAAATGTTCTGAATATTGTGTGATCTTCAGTGATCACTCCACTTCTGATCCTGGGATAGATGGGGTCGACAGGAATGGGAGCACATAGACGTTGACGAAGGAGCTAAAGATGTTTGTGCTGAGAAAGTTAATCTGAGGATCTCCTGAAGCGATATCCCGGGACTTAGGGGATTGTTGGCCACCGACCACAATCATCTTCATTTGTGCTCTGAAAGACCCCAACCAGTGAGGAGGTTAGACCTGATTCTCACTAAGCTCAAATAAGTAAGTGGTCCCGATGACATCCTCAGTCAACTACTGCCTTGATATCAAGGCCAGTCACTCTTCACTGAGCCCCTGTGTTCACCTCTTGTTCATATCAATAGGTGACAGTGTATGTGTAGAGAGTGTTTTCCTCTCACAGAGGGTAATCAATGTCAGGAATTATCTGGACGAGAGAGTTAGGGGAGCTACATCACGGAAAGTATTTAAAGAGGTGATACATGAATCTTTGACCTGTCAGAGAGTTGAGGAGTGTGAAGAACTGGGCATTAAGGAGGAGTTAATGCTAACAGTAGATCAGCCATGATCGCATACAATGGCTTGTTCGTCCAAATTACCTCTTCATGTTCCTTATGTTTTCATTTTCTGTAATTTCAAAATAAACGGTTGTAACTTTCCTGGATGTACTGTTATTGTATGTTGTAATCAGAGAGAGCAAAGCATTTTTGAGTCATCTCTGAGTGAGGTATGGAGCTTTATTCATAACGAATCCTGGTCTAGACCAAGACCAGCAAATGAAGCACAAGTTGCAGAGGGGGCACTGTGTAAACAGACCAGAGGTTTCTTTCAAAACCAGCCTGGATTTCCAATAACATTTACCAATCCGTACCAATCTGTGTGTGACAGTTGTGAGGGATTAAATGAGAACCTGTGTAACTGTGGACCAGGGATTTGGAGCAAGTGGCCCCAATCTGCACCTTGCAGGAGCTGTGAGAGGCTGAATGCACCATAGTAACACGGGACTGTGGAGCAAGAGTGGGTCATCAGACACTTTGTCACGGCTCTACCATGCACTATGATCTGATTAAGGTCTCAGCAGCATCTTTCTGTCAGTGTACCATTTCCCTACATTCATTTGTCTTTCAAATGTCTTACAGAGACAATTTTGAACAAATGGAAATATCCAGTCATCACAATCTTCTGTGGAATGGAATTCACACCTTAACAACCCTTTGGGAATCTCTTGTTCGTGTTCTGACCAATGTTGGAGGTTCACTCATGTCTTTTCCCACTCCTCTATTGGTGAAAGCAAATTTTAAATGTAACCAGTTGAGTGCTGTGTCCAATGATATTGGTATCGGACTGGGTAATTTTCTAGAAACATCTGAGACACAGAAAATTGAACTGTGAACAAATGGTAAAATGATAGAGTGATTCAAATATGTTTCTGACTTTGAAGTTATTCTGCTCACACAAATGTCTGGGAATGCGGATTTCTTCCCAGAACAGTTAAATTTGTCTGAATTCCCTTTGTTTAGAGATGTACAGAGATTCCTATGAATCCTCATCAGGAATCCCTCCACGAGTGTTAAAGATGACTCAGGATTTTTCTGCTCTTACACCTTGTTTTCAGGCAGAACAAAGTAAGAGAGAGAGAGAGACCAAATGGCTGCTACTTCTGAAGCAAGTAATATTTTTCTCTGTCTCTGTGTGGAAAAATGCAAGAATGTCAACTGAACACCAAATTGGACCATGTGCACTCTCCATGTACATTCTCTGGAATGGATGATAATAGACTGTATGCTGTATGCAGCATCATTGCTGTTGTTGTGCACAGTGCCTTTCATTAGCAAATGAAAATAAAGTGCCCGTTCTTTGATTTGATGAGATGCTTATATGCAACTGCGTAATTCTAAAAAATGGGTTGATATCTTCATAATATTTGTGTTAATACCAATGCATCTCATTCAAAAAAAAATTATCTTGCTTTAGTCTTCTTAACAAGAGAAAATATGTATCCAGCTGAAAGACTTCTCTGAAAATCGTGGTTCAGTAAGATTTCTCATCTAAGATCTAAACAGATAATCCCCGCTAACAAAAGGCCTTCATTTCAGGAATGAGTAAAGGGAAGCATCTTTGAACATCTTTGAAAGGAATTGAATCCGTTTTTTTTAGTTTAGAGGATCAGAACTGCACCCAGAGTATCTGATGTGGTCTCAGCGATGCCCTGTACAGAAACAGTGAAATATTCCTAATTAAACCCAATACACGTAGCCACAAGCAGCATCATTCCACTTACCTTCTGAATCACTTGCTGCATCTGCAGACAGACTTCATATGATTCATGTACCAAGAATATGAAAAACATCTGCATCACAGAGTTCTGCAATCTCTCTCCATTTAAATTGTTCCCGACTGCAATAAAAAACTCACATTATATTATTTCTGCTGAGGGTATGCTCACTAACCTTCCTTGTCTCCATCATAATGCAGATTCACTACCTCCATTTGAAGATCTATTGAATGATCATTTTGGTGTACAAGGTAGTTCAGCTTTGATCCATTCAGTCCCTTCATCCAGATATTTTACATAGATTATTGATTATTGATGACCTTACAGTGATCTCTCAGTCAAAATTAGTTACAGTTTTATTTTAAAAGATCATATATCACTACTGTCTATTTCCTGTTCGTGACAGCATCCCTGTTCCTGTGCAGCAGTTCAGGCGGGTTGAATGGCCTCGTCCTGGGTTGTGCAATGTACTCAACGAGCTGAATTACTTCATCCTATATTCCTGTGTAATTCCATAGAGGGGCAGAATGGCCTCCTCCCATATCATTGTCACGATCCAGTTTGGCTGAATGGGATGGTCCTCTACCCTGTAATCGCACTGAGGGGTGGATTGGGGTAGGGTCAGCAGTATATCTCTGTAACTGATTTAAGGGGTGGATTGAGTGAACAACTCATGAGGTAGGGACAGCAGTATATCTCTGTAACAGCATCGATGAGTGGATTGAGGGAACAACACATGGGGTAAGGGCAGCAGTCTATCTCTGTAACAGCGGGGAGCGTGGATTGAGGGAGGGAACAACACATGGGATAGGGGCAGCAGTATATTCCTGTAATGGCCGGGAGGGTGGATTGAGGGGACAACAGATTGGAAGGGGGCAGCAGTTGGCCATTCGGCTGTACCATTCAGAATGCTCATGGCTGATCCGAATGTATCTGACCATCTGTCTCCTGTCTGTTCCCAATAAACATTGACTCTCCTGTCCGGCAAAGATAAGTCAAACTCAAACTAAAATACCTTGATTAACCGAGTCTTCACTGCTCCCTGAGGATGAGGACACCACAGATAGCACAACAGTAAAGGGAAAGGGACATCCTTCTTTCATTGTGGGACACATTTAAATAAAAACTAACTGTGTTAACCTCATATCAAATCACTGCCCCTTTTCGGATAAAGTGGTCCAATAACTAGAAATAGACATTAACCATTCTGCCCTCCAATCTTTTCCCATATTACCACTGACTGTTTCCAATCAAATATGATTCTGCTGCTGTCTCAGGAAGAGAATACCTGATAGCATAACACCACACGAGCATTAAAAAAAAGAGCAGAATTAGACCATTTGGTCCATCGAGTCTGATTTACCATTCAGTCATTTCTGATATGTTCCTCAACATCATTCTCCTACCTTCTCCCTAGAATCCTTGATCTCCTTATAAATCAAAAACTTATTTATTCGTGTCTTAATGGCACTCGTGTCTGTGTCTTAATGTGCATTTATGTGTCGGTGTATCTATTTGCTTGCTATTTTTGTATTAGTGTGACTATGTCTGTCTGTCTTTGTATCAGCCTGTGTGTTTCTATCTGTGTTTGTGTCCATTTGTGTGTGACTGTTTATGTCTTTGTGTGCTTCTCTGTGTGTGCATGCTTATCTCCTTGTATGCATTGTGCATGTCAGTATATTGGGATATTTACCAATATGTCTGTGTATGTCAATGCCTGCATCTCTGTGCAATGGGGTATCTGTTCTGCGAGTGAGAGAGATGAGGTTGGAACTGACAGCAGGTTTGAATTGAGAATTGCTCTTTAGTGAACACTGCTCCTTATTCGGTTGGTGGGACGTGGACGTTTCAGATACTCCACACAAGGCCTCCTGGTCCTCTCCTGAGCTCTCCAGGATCCTCCCCACATATCAGGGTAGGGGGATGAGTGAACGGTTATCCGGATCTCCACCACCCGGCGTGGCCCTTTCTGCCCCATTCCAGGCTGCTTCTCCTGGAATGGGAGAAAGGGAGGGAATGAGTGAGGGTGGGAGTGGATGGCCCTGCTGTTAGTGCTGGACTAGGTGAGGTGTGACATGGTGAGGTGGCCGGAGGGAGTCTGTCCATAGTGTCGTATCCATGTAGTGCTATTAGTGTGTGGGGCTATTGCATCAGGGGCAGAAAATGTGGAGGAGGGAAGGTGCTGAATGCAACAATGAGAGTGGTCGTGCTTGAGCCTTATTTGCAGTTAGAGTGTGAGCCTTGGTTGAGGGTAGGTGCTATAAGAGACATACAGTGAGTGTGAGGAAGCAGTGAGAATATACGGTGACACTTATCCTGACAGAGCAGAATGGATATTGATCCTTGTCCTGTGTTGCTGGACATGTCTTCAGATCATCTCAGCATCGAGGTGAGCCTCCCCGAATGTCTTATCCAAGTCTATCACGAATAATGACACAGGCTCTGACCCTCAGATTCCACATAATCAGTTTGGGTGGGTCTTACAAATAGCAAGGAGAACCAAACTTGTTGTGTTATATATCTGAACCAAAGCTGACGCGCAAATATTTTGCATCATATGCTCTGCAAATTATATATGCAACTTTCCTCAAAGGGAAGCTATGACATACTGATATTATCGCTGGGTTCTTAACCCAGAGACCCAGGTAATGTTTTTGGGACATGGTTTCAAATCCTGCCATGGCAGATTGTGGAATTTGAATTCAATAAGTATCTGGAATCAAGGGTTTATGATGATCAGGAATCCATTCCTGATTGTTGGAAAAACTCATCTGGTTAACTAATGTCCTTTAGGGACGGAAACGGCTGTTCTTACCTGGTCTGGCCTGCATGGCACTCCAGATCCAAGGCAACGCTGTTGATCTTAACTGCCGTCTGGCATGGCCAGTAAATGCTGGTTATCCAGCTAAGCCCTCATCCTGTGAATGAGTAACAAATACTCGTGGGTTCTGCAGTAATAATGCATGGTGTCAAGTTGCATCGAAACTGAGTAAACTAAGTGACTGCTAATGTTGTGAAAAATAAATTCCTTTATTGTATATCAGGCAGGTTGAAGAGTAAGTTGTGAACCAAACTAGAGAGCAGATTATTTCGGATTTGGTGTTGTGTGGTACTGATTAAGGATGATCAGCCATGATTATATTGAATGGTGGTGGAGGCTCGAAGGGCAGAATGGCCTACTTCTGCACCTATTGTCTATTGTCTCTTGGCTATTGTGTGGTCGGAAGGACTAATTACTGACCTTGCTCTGAAGCAGCTTTGGAGGAATAGTGACATTAATATGTTGTATTTTACACGGTGTCTGTATTCAATGTGGAATGTGTGAACATTCTGGTCAAACATCATGGAAGCCCAGAGGTTAGAGGGTCAAGTTCACTCCAGTGAATTGGGAAAATACAATATAACATTCAGTAGGAGAACAATGGTTGTTAGACCCATATAGTCTTACAGCACGGCGACAGGCCATTCGGCCCAAACTGGTCCATTCCGAACAAAATATCCATTCACACTAACTCCATTTCCCTGCCATTTCCCTGTATCCTTCTAATCCTTTCCGACCTGTCTATTTGTCCAAATGTATTTTAAATTTTGTGAATGTACACGCCTCAACCACCTCTGCTGGCAGCTCATCCCATATGCATTCCATCCTGTGTTTAAAAGAATTGCCCCTCAGGTTCCCTTTTACTCTTTCCCCTCTGACCTTAAATTGATGCCTTCTAGTCCGTGATTGTCCAATCCTGGGGAAAAAAAGACTGAGGGCATTGACTCTATCCATGTCTCCCATAATCTTATACACTACTATCAGATCATCCTCAGCCTCATACATTCTAAAGTAAAAACTCCTAGCTTGTTCAACCTCTCACTATAACTCAGACCATTGAGTCTTGGCAACATCCTTGTAAATTTCTTCTGCACTCTTTCCAGTTTAATAACATCCTCCCTCGAGCAAAGTGAACAAAACTGAACATGACGCTGCAAGTATGGACTTGCCAACATATTGTATAACTGCAACATAACTCCCTAATTTCGATACTCAGTGCTCTAACTGATGAAGGCCAGTGAGTCAAAAGCCTTTTTCAGTGCCTTGTCTACCTGGGACTCCACTTACAGAAAACCGTGCACCTGAATTCCCAAGGTCACTCTGTTCCACTGCACTCCTTAAGGCTCTGTCATTCACCATGAAACTCCTGCCTTGATTTGATTTTCTAAAATGCAAGAACTTACACTTATCTGAATTAAACTCAATTTGCCATTTCACGGCCCAATTCCCCACCTGATCAAGGTACTGCTGTAATTTCTGAAATTTCTGATAACCTTCCTCACTGTCCACGATACCACCTATTTTAGTGTCACCTTGAAACTTACAAATCATGCCTGTACATTCTCATCTAAATCATAGATATGTGTAATATATGAATATATGGTCGCAGCACCGACCCCTCAGGCATTCCACTCATCACAGGCCTCCAATCCGACATGCATCCTTCCACGATTACCCTCTTCTTCCTATCATCAAGCTAATTTTGGCCCTAATTTGCCAACTCTCCCTCAATTCCATGTGATGTAACCTTCCAGAGCAGCGTGCCATGTGGAACCTTATTGAAGGCCGATACACAACCATGCCCTTGCCAAAGTTACTGGTCACTTCATCAAAGCAGTCTAACAAATTTGTGAGCCATAATCCCCCATTCACAAGGCCCTGTCTTTCCAAAAGCATGCAAATCTTCTCCCTCAGTATCTAGTCAAGTAAGTTACCTGCCACAGATTTTACGTTTATTGGTCGATATTTCCCCGGTTTTTATTTGTAGCCCTTCGTGAATAACGGCACAGCATTCACGACCCTCCAGTCCTCCAGGACCTCACCCATTGGCTACCGATGATGCAAATGTACCGTCCAGGGCCACTGCTATTTTTTTCCTGTCCTCCTGCAGTGTTTCTGAACATATATGGTCAGGACCAGGAGATTTAGAGAAATACTACAAAGTCTGAAAAATACGTCTATTTATTTCAGGTAAAACCCACGAATGAGAAAGTGAGTTAACAATGATTAGCATAATAAATTAAAGATTATATCAATCACAGGAAGTGACTTCAGAAGAATTCCACACATTGTCAAATCCTAAGAATTCCCAGAAATTTACGATCCAGAAAAGGAGGACCACGAAACGGGTAAGGAAATCAAAAAGCGAACATGCATGCAAACAAACAGAAACACAAAGACTGCATAAATCTATGTTCTATATTTCAAAGGAAAGAGAAAAGCATAGTCAAATGTGGAAATCTGCAATCGGGGAGACGAGCTTATTATGGATAACAGGGAAATGGCCAAGCAAATAACCAGTTACTTTGCATCTGTCTTCATGGAGGAAGATCCAAAAAATCACCCAGAAATACGACGTCATCATATAGGACTTGTGGATCGAAAGACATAAAGTCAATTTATATCAGTAACAAGGCTCTACTTGAACATACAGCTGGATTGAGCATTGCTAACCTTGACAAACCAGATGTACTGCACACCAAATTCTTCAGAAATAAACCACTAATAGAAGTATTAGTTGCACTGTCGATGACTGCGATCGATGACGAAGTGCATTCTGCATAGTCTGGATCCAAGCACTATAGATGTACGGTAGTGATCCAAGTATCTACAAAGGGAAGAAGAGATAGTGTGGAGAACTGCAGACCAATTAACTTGAAATTTGTGGGGTAACTGTTGGAGTCTATTATATAGGATGTGATATTCGTTATTTAGAAATTAACAGCAATATTGGAGAGAATCAGTATGCATTTCTGAAAGGGAAATCATACTTGACAAGCTTTGGAATTGTTTGAAGTTGATTCTTACAGCATAGATAATGGGGAACCAGTACAATTGGCATATTTTAGATTATCTGAAGGCTTTCTATAAGAACTCACACAATGAGTTCATAAATGCAATGAATGTGAAGGGTATTTGGAGGAATATATGCAAGTGGTAAGTTAAAGTTTGGATTGTCTTCGCTTAAGGGAGTCAGAATATGGATGTAAAGACATGTTGACGCAGTTTAACAGCGTGTTGGTGAGTACAGTACCTGGAATATTGAGTTCAGTTTTGGTCACCAAATCTGAGAAAGAATATACTGACCACCGAGGAAGTTCAGTGGACATTCTGCAGATTAATCCCTCACTTGGCGAGATTGCGTGATGAGAAAACTCGGCCTGTGTTCTCTAGAGTTTCAAAGAATGAGAGATGGATCACTGTGAAATTTATAAAATTAACAAAACATGTGACAAGTTGGAAATTAACAGGATGTTTCTCCGGCTGCCAAACACACAATCAAGGGAAATAATATTAGGATAAAGGACAGACCATTTCCAACTGCAATAAGGAGGAAATACTGCACGCGTAGGGGACTAACTAACACAGGGGCATGGAAACCTGCTGGCAAGGCAAGATTAGGGAGAATTCCCACATATTCTACAAGTGTGTCCAGCGGAACAGAATAACCAGGGAACAGGTAGGACTCATTAGTGACGTGCCAAATTGCATCCAAATGAAGTTTAGTGGTAGGACACACGAGGTGGTGGTTGACTGCTTGTGTGACTGGAGGCCAGTGTCCAATGGTATACTACAGGGATCAGTGCTGTGTCCCTTATTATTTGTGATTCGGAGATGTTGGTGTTGGACTGGGTGGACAATGCTAAAAATTGCACAACAACAGATTATAGTCCAACAGTTTTATTATAAAGGAGATTCATCAGGATGTTCCCTGGGATTGAGCACATCAGCAATGGAGAGAGGCTGGATAAGCTTGGGTTGTTTAGTTTGGAGGAGAGGAGGCTGAGGGGGATGTGATTCTAAAGGATAGGATTATGAGGAGCATGGACAGTGTGGATGGACTGCAGCTGTTCCTTTTAGTCAAAGGGTCACACTTTTAAAGTGAAGGGTTTGGAGTTTAGTGAGGATTTGAGGATTGCCTTTCACCCAGAGTGTGTTGGGGTCTGAAATGTTTTTCTTGAGAGGCGAGTTGTAATGGTAACCTCAAAACCATTAGAAAATACACGGTGGTGCACTTGAAATGCCTTAAGATTCACGGCTACGGATATTGGTGTCGTTAAGTGGGTCTAATGTCGACCGTGCTGTATTTCTGATAGTACAGAGTCTTTGCTTCAGTGATTGTATGGCTGTGGAAGGCCAATCACTAAGTACCTTAAAATAGGAATTGATAGGTTTCTGAAGAATATCTTAACAACATTTTTACACAGAACTTGTAATATTTTCTGAAAATATGTCAATGGCAAAATTAGGGGAAAAATGTGCAGATTTCCTCCAGTTTGACATCAGATAATTGAGGACCGGGAAATAGCAGAACTATGGAACAAATACTTCAGTTATGCCTTCACAGAAGAAAGCAAAACAAAAAAGAAAACTTCCTAGCAACATGAGGTAACTTTAGTCTGGTGAGAAAAAAGGAATAGAATTAAATTATCAACTAAACAGTTTAGAGAAAGTATAAGACTGAAATTAATGGGCGTAGACAAAGTCAACCGAGATTCATGAAATAGGAATCATACTTGAGAATGTGGCTTTTAGCAAAATTATGTAGAAGCTATCAATGCAATACGATTGGAATTTCAAAAAGAGCTTTGATAAAGCCCCAAGCCTATTGTGCAAATTCGAATCCTGTTCGACTGGGGCTAATACATGGACATGGTTCTCGAAGGACAGAGCTGGCAGGAAACAGTGATTAGGAATAAAACAACTTTTTTTAAAATGGAAGGCTAGGGATATATAGCAAGGGTCGTGTCTTGCGCACGAGCTATTGCCAATACCCATCATATATTTGGTTGAGTCTCTCAAATGCAATATTCCCAAGTTTGCTGACAGCACTAAACAATGTCAGCCTGTGAGTGGGTGAGGAGAATGTAACAAAGCTCCAAGGTGACTGCGACAAGTGAAATGACTGGGCAAATACGTGGTGGATGGAGAGCAATGGGAGAGATGAGATGTTGTGTACTTTGATGGGAACAATAGAATGGCTGCCTATCATTTGAAAAGGCAGTGGTTGAAAAATGTTGCTCTATAAAGGAACTTAAGCTGCATTTTTGTTTATTTCTGTGCAGCCCTCCGAGTCCATGTAAGGCAGTGAGTTCTGAATCCAGGAGTCAATACTGGGAATGGTATTGGCACGCTGACCAGTGTATATAGACCCAGCAACTGGGGAGCTGTAACATTGAAAGGAATCTGGATCTCCCTGTACACCAGTCACTGAAAGCAATATTTCAGGAGCAGTAAGTAGGGAGGAAGATAAATGCTGTATTCACCTTCATTTCAGGGAGATTTGAGTACAGGAGTAAGAGTATCGTACTGCAGCTGAACAGGGCCTTGATGAGACACCATCTCGAACATTGTGCAGCATTGTGTGCAGTTTTGGTCTCTGTTCCTAATAGAGAACAAACCTGACATTGAGAGAGAGCAGTAAAGGATGCACAGACTGATCTCTGGGATGTCAGACTTGTTATGGGATCTGAGTTTGGTGGGACTGGACTTGTGTTCCATGCGGTTTAGAAGCAGGGATGGTAATTCCCCGAACTCGGCTGTCTAAAGCAAGGGGCCACAGTATCAGGTACAGACAGGCCGCTTTGCATTCAGGTGAGAATAAATGTCTGCACTCTGAGACTGGCGAACCAGGGGTACTCTATAGAACATAGAACATAGAAGAATACAGCGCAGTACAGGCCCTTCGGCCCTCGATGTTGCGCCGATCAAAGCCCACCTAACCTACACTAACCCACTATCCTCCATATACCTATCCAATGCCCGCTTAAATACCCATAAAGAGGGAGAGTCCACTACTGCTACTGGCAGGGCATTCCATGAACTTACGACTCGCTGAGTGAAGAACCTACCCCTAACATCAGTCCTATATCTACCCCCCCTTAATTTAAAGCTATGCCCCCTTGTAATAGCTGACTCCAAACGTGGAAAAAGGTTCTCACTGTCAACCCTATCTAACCCCCTAATCATCTTGTACACCTCTATCAAATCACCCCTAAACCTTCTTTTCTCCAATGAAAACAACCCAATTGCCTCAGCCTTTCCTCATAGGATCTTCCTACCATACCAGGCAACATCCTGGTAAACTTCCTCTGCACCCGTTCCAGTGCCTCCACATCCTTCCTATAGTATGGCGACCAAAACTGCACACAATATTCCAGGTGCGGCCGCACCAGAGTCTTATACAACTGCAGCATGACCTCAGGACTCCGGAACTCAATTCCTCTACCAATAAAAGCCAGTACGCCATATGCCTTCTTCACTGCACTATTTACCTGGGTGGCAACTTTCAGAGATCTGTGTACATGGACACCAAGATCCCTCTGCTCTTCCACACTACCAAGTAGTCTACCATTAGCCCAGTAATCCATCTTTTTATTACTCTTACCAAAGTGAATCACTTCACACTAAGCTACATTGAACTCCATTTGCCACCTTTCTGCCCAGCTCTGCAGCTTCTCTATATCCCGCTGTAACCTGCCATATCCTTCCTCACTGTCTACAACTCCTCCGACTTTCGTATCATCCGCAAACTTGCTCACCCAACCTTCTAACCCTTCCTCCAGGTCATTTATAAAAATGACAAACATCAATGGTCCCAAAACAGATCCTTGCGGAACACTGCTAGTGACGGCACTCCAAGATGAACCTTTGCCATCAACTACTACCCTCTGTCTTCTTCCAGAGAGCCAATTCCTAATCCAAACCTCCAACTCACCCTCAATGCCATATCTCTGTATTTTCTGCAGTAGCCTACCATGGGGGACCTTATCAAACGCCTTACTAAAATCCATATATACCACATCTACCGCTTTCCCCTCATCTACCTCCTTAGTCACCTTCTCAAAGAATTCAATAAGGTTTGTGAGGCACGACCTGCCCTTCACAAAACCATGCTGACTATCCTTGATCACATCATTCTTATCCAGATATGCATAAATCCTATCACTTACAATTCTCTCTAAGACTGTGCCCACAACAGAAGTGAGACTCACTGGCCTATAGTTACTAGGATTATCCCTACTCCCCTTCTTGAACAAGGGAACCACGTTTGCTAGCCTCCAGTCCTCTGGCACTACTCCTGTCGACAAAGAGGACACAAAAATCAAGGCCAATGGCTCTGCAATCTCCTCCCTTGCTTCCCAGAGAATCCTAGGATAAATGCCATCAGGCCCAGGGGACTTATCTATTTTCACCCTTGCCAGAATTTCCAACACCTCTTCTCTACATATCTCAAAGCCATCCATTCTACTTATTCGTGCCTCAGTATTCATATCGACAACAATGTCCTGTTCCTGAGTGAATACTGACGAAAAGTATTCATTCAGCGCCTCCCCAATCTCTTCAGCCTCCACACGCAACTTCCCATTACTATCCTTGATTGGACCTATTCGTTCCCTAGTCATTCTTTTATTCCTAACATACCTATAGAAAGCCTTAGGGTTTTCCCTAATCCAACCAACTAAGGACCTTTCATGTCCCCTCCTTGCTGCTCTTAGCTCTCTCTTCAGTTCCTTCCGGGCTACCTTATAACTCTCAATCGCCCCTATTGAACCTTCACGCCTCATCTTTACAAAGGCCTCCCTCTTCCATTTAACAAGGGATTCCAACTCCTTATTAAACCACGGCTCCCTCACACGACCCTTTCCTCCCTGCCTGATAGGTACGTACTTATCAAGGACACTCAATAGTTGCTCCTTGAACAAGTTCCACATATCAATTACGCTCTTGCCTTGGAATTTACTTTTCCAATCCACACATCCTAAGTCATGCCTCAACGCATCATAATTTCCCTGCCCCCAGCTATAACTCTTGCCCTGTAGTGCACACTTATCCCTCTCCATCACTAGAGTAAAAATCACCGAATTGTGGTCACTGTCCCCAAAGTGCTCACTTACCTCTAATTCTAATACCTGGCCTGGTTCGTTACCCAGAACCAAATCCAGTATGGCCTCACCTCTTGTTGGCTTTTCTACATATTGTGTCAGGAAACTCTCCTGCACACATTGCACAAACACTGACCTATCTAACGAACTTGAGCTACAGCTTTCCCAATCAATATCAGGAAAGTTAAATTCTCCCATAACAATCACCCTATTACTGTCACTCTTCTCCTGAATCATCTTTGCAATCCTTTCTTCAACGATTCTAGGACTATTAGGAGGCCTGTAAAAGACTCCTAACAGGGTGACCTCACCTCTCCTATTCCTAACCTCAACCCAAACTACCTCAGATGGCAAATCTTCGTCCATCTTCCTTTCCACCGCTGTAATACTATCTTTGACAAGCAAAGCCACACACATCCCCCCCTTTTACCCCCACCTCTGACCCTACTAAAACATTTAAACCCTGGAACCTGCAACAGCCAATCCTGTCCCTGATCTAGCCACGTCTCCGTAATAGCCACAACATCGAAGTCCCAGGTACCAACACACGCTGCGAGTTCACCTACCTTATTTCGTATACTTCTGGCATTAAAGTATACACACTTCAAGCCACTCTTCTGTTTACAGGCACCCTCCTTTAAGATTGATGCCATATTCCTAACCTCCCTACACTCCAGGTCCTGCACCCTAAAGCTACAGTCTGGGTTCCCATGCCCCTGCAGAGTTAGTTCAAAACCCCCCCCCAAGAGCACTAGCAAACCTCCCCCCAAGGATACTGGTGCCCCTCAGGTTCAGGTGCAGACCATCCTGTTTATAGAGGTCCCACCTTCCCCAGAAAGAACCCCAGTTATCCAAGTACCGAAATCCCTCCCTCCTGCACCATCCCTGTAGCCACGCATTTAACTGTTCTCTCTCCCTACTCCTCGACTCTCTATCACGTGGCACGGGTAACAAACCAGAGACAACAACTCTGTTCGTTCTAACTCTGAGCTTCCAACCTAGCTCCCTAAAAGCCTGTCTAACACCCTCAGCACTCCTCCTACCTATGTCATTGGTGCCAATATGGACCACGACTTCAGGCTGCTCCCCCTCCCCCTTAAGGACCCGGAAAACACGATCAGAGACATCACGTACCCTTGCACCTGGGAGGCAACATACCAAACGTGAGTCTCTCTCGTTCCCACAAAACCGCCTATCTGTGCCCCGAACTATCGAGTCCCCAATTATTATTGCTCTGCTCTTCTCCACCCTTCCCTTCTGAGTAGCGGGGATACTCTCCGTGCCAGAGGCCTGAGCCCCGTTACTTACCCCTGGTAAGTCTTCCCCCCCAACAAGTATCCAAAACGGTATACTTGTTCTTGAGGGGAACGACCACAGGGGGTCCCTGCACTGGCTGCTTCCTCCCAGTCCCCCTCACTGTCACCCATCTATCTGCCATCTTTGGAGTTACTACTTCCCTATAGCTCCTATCTATGACCCCCTCTGCCTCCCGAATGATCCGAAGTTCATCCAACTCCAGCTCTAGTTCCCTAACACGGTCTTGGAGGAGTTGGAGATGGGTGCACTTCCTGCAAGTGTCATCAGCAGGGACGTGGAATCAGGCTGTGGAAGTCACAGCGCTGAATATAAATAAGGATTTCTGGAAATTAAAGGGATATTGATAGAGCAGGAGTACGGTGTGAAGATAGAAGATCAGCTATCAGTCCAGGTTGTTCTCCAATAACACGGTAACTGTGTTTCTGTGCAACACTGCGTTGTCGAAAATCGTGCAATATTAATAATGGGGTCTATGGGAAAAAGAGGGTAAGGGGCGAACCCCAAAAAATATCAGTAAAAACCAAAAAATAATTTTAATATAACACACACACTCGTTCAGTCTAAATAAATCGTTAAATCACATGTTGTAATGGAACAGTGCCGTAAATGTAACACTTTCACACTACAATCACTCACTGGAGCACTGTACCTTTCACCAGAAAGCACGTGGGGGCTGAATAACCACGTGATGCCGATGGGGAATTCCAGCTATCCTCAAGATTCTCTCCACAGTTTGAAAAAATGTTCTTTCTAAATGTAGTCTACAATTTCCAGTTGCAGCCTCCGTTTCAAGGCTTCCTGAGCGCATTGCATTCCTGTTTTAGACGACCACATTGTTTGTACATTTTGCAGAGAGAGGACCCTGAGGCAGGGTTTTGCTGTTCAGCTGGTTCCCGGCAAGGAATCGCGTCACAGTGAACTGGAATTCACTTTATAGAAAAAAGATTCACGAATCACATTGCAGCCAAATGTATTTAATCAACACGTGTTATCGGAGACCTGCCTGTATATTGAATGGAGGAGCAAAACTGATGGGCTGAAGGGACTACAGCAGATCACATTTTATATTTCATAATGTTGAAACATATTAAGGGATATGATTATTGTATGGGGAAAACTGCACTGAAGAGATGTTCGGCCATTAACGAGCACAGGGAAAGCTCAATGTGTTATATGACCTGCTCCTGTCATAATGTTTCTGTGGGAAAGTGTGTGGGAAAGCTCTGCAAATATTGTCACAAGCTCTCAACTGTTAGGAAAGAGGTCTCTGCAGGGTCGACAGGATTGTGTTTCCCATTCCCTTTTCTACTAATGAGGCTGGGGCCTGGTGTTCGGTACGGTTTATCATTTAAGACTTTAGTGCAGTTTGATATAATTGAGTGTCTTCTTTGGCCAATTCAGAGATCATTGAAGAGTTTATCACATGTCTCTGTGTCTGGAGTCACTTTTAGGCCAGACCATGAAAGCACGGGAGATTCACTTCCTGAAAGTACATTGGGGAAGGAACTCGAAGTTTACAATCAACATTGGACACAAGATCACTGTTACTGACACCAGATTTTAGATCTTGATATTTTATTATTTGTTTTTAATTTGCACCAGCTGCCAGAGCATTAGCCTGGTCGAGGTTAGTAATCCAGTGACATTTCCACAACAGCACCATCTCCACATGGGGACTTATCGGAAACCACACTGAGCAGATTATTTCTGTGTTGCTTGGCATCTCTGTCAAATAGAACTCCCACCAATTTAACTGTCGTGATGGGACTGAAGGACTAATAAAGAGTCAGATTGCGGTAATCCTCCTCTTAGCGGATTGGACATGGTTGAATAATTTTCCACATTGCCAGGGAGATGTCAGAGTTGGAGCTGGAATGAAACAGCTTCCCCAGGAGCACGGCTTGTTGTGCAGCACAAGTCTTCAGTCCTCTTACAGGAATGGGGTCAGGGCCCACTGCCTTACCTATAGTGTCCAGCTGTTTTTTTCATATCACGTGCAGTGAATTGAATTGGTTGAAGACTGCCATCTGTGATTCTGTGGGCATCATGGTAAGGGTGAGGTGGATAATCGACTCAACACTTTTGGCTAGGGATGGTGCAGATACTACATCTTTTACACTGACGTACAGGGCTGTTCCATTATTTAGGGTGCGGATATTTGTGGAGTCCTCTCTTCCAGTAAGTTGTTTAATGGTCTATCGACATTTATGCATGGATTTGACAGGCTGACAGAGCTTAGATCTGATTTGTTAGTCTTGGCATCATTTCACCCTCTGTATCAGATGTTAGTCCTGCTGTTTGGAGTGTAACCAGTCAACTGTGGTCGCATTAATGGGTTGTCATCAGGTTTAGGTGCACGTGATTCCGACCCTGGCATGTTCACCCACACTCATCACTGAACCGTGGACCGGCTTGATGGTAATGGTGGACTGATGGGTTATCGTCGGGAAAATGTTACAGGTTGTCATTGAAAACAATTCTGCTTCTTCTGCTCTTGAGATCTACAGCAGCAGATGATAACCCAGTTTTAGCTGCATTATTAACAATTCATTTCACACCGAGACCCATTCACCCATCAGCCCTGGATTCAGTGACCTACTTTGGTTTCTGATGCGGTAATACTTCCATTTGCATATTCTCACTCTGCTGGAAGTCTCTCATTGTTGTCAGGCCTCCAATTTGTTGCATAAACTCAATCCATTTAAGTTACTAATCTGAATCATCTCCTTTCAATAATGCCATCTTCTGTATTTGAAGTGAATGTGTTTCCCTGTTTTTCTCCCAGACCATGATTCAGAGCTCTGTACTGTCAGTGATGCCAACCTTATGCAATTTCAGAGTCAACGAACTTCTGCACCATGCATTACTGTTCACTTCCCAGTGTACGGCGCTCCATGTTGGACAAGATGTTTGGGCATCTTTGACATACGTCATTGGAAATTGTTCAAAAACAGAAATTGCTGAAGAATTTGCTCAAGATGTTGCAGCATTTTCTGGAGTGAATGCAGAGTTAAACATTCAGGCCCAGTGATTCATCTATAAAGCTCCCAGTATCTCCAGCATTTTTTGTACTTTTATTTCCCGTATCCATAGTTACTTGTTTAATTGAAAATGTTTTCTGTGTCTATTCATTTCTGGTGAAACTCAGCAGGTCTGTCAGCATCTGCAGAGAGAACCAGAGTTAACGCTTAAGTCCAGTGTGACACTTCTTCAAAACCGAATACAATTGCAAAATGGTCTTTTAATCCCTTGCCAGAATTGGGGGATGGGTGGCAGGGAAAGGCGGGTGTGGCAAAAGATAAACGGGCTTTTAGCATTGGTGAATGAGAACATTCTGTAAAAGGGGTTTGAATTAAGTTGTAAATGGGGGAAAGGGGTTCTCTCTATTGATTGCAAGATAAAAAAGACGCAATCACACACAGTCACAGGGAGGCCAGGAGGGAGAATGTTGACCATATGTTATTATATAGATATGGCCACAGATACGTTTTCACTGTAGTCATCATCCTTCCCTTTAGACAAAGGACTTCAGATGCTTAACTTCTTATTGGCACTAGTAAGCGTTTCATGTCGCCTTAGTGTTGTAACATGGAAAAAAACAAATAACAGTGTGAAGATTGGGCTGAGTATTGGTTACCTGTGATGTTTAATATAGTTTCACATTTGCAGTGCTTATCTTTAAATGCATGTTCTTGAAGTTAATATCAGACAAAGTGTAGATGGTTGCGGGCTGACATTGTAGAAGCTTATAAAATCAGGAGAGGAATGGATAGGGTGAATAGCCAAGATCTTTTCCATGGGCTGGGGGAGTTCAAGCATAGAGGGAATGAGTTTAAGGTGTTATAGGGAATATTTAAAAGGGACGAAGGGAGAATGTTTCTATACAGAGTGCGGTGTGGGTATGGAATGGGCTGCTAGAGGAAGAGTGGTAGTTGCGTGTACAGCTGCAACATTTAACATCATTTGGACAAATATATGACTGGGAAGCACTTAGAGGCATATGGGCCAAATGAAAGCAGATAGGACTAGTAGAGTTTGGAAAACCTGGCCAGCATGGACATTTAGAAAAGCTTCACGCGGGGTCCGAGTGGGTTTGTGAAAGGGAAATTATATTTTGCCCGTAAAATCATGCAAAGTACTTCTGGAGATGCCTGAAAATGTAACAAGCGGACTTGATAAAGGGATCTGGTAGACACAAAACTTTCCAGAGATTTTCCACACGTTATTACAAAATAAAAGTTCTTACAAAAAATAGAAGCTCCAGGACGTTGATACTGTATTAACATAGGATGATGATTGGTTAACACAGAAATCGAAGAGTCAGGATTAATGGATCTTTATGATAAGGGTGTATCTGCTGGAGTACTACAAATATCAGTCTGATGGCATCAGTTATTTACACTCTATACTGATCGCCTGAAGGAGGGAACTGAGTGCAATATACATCCGAGTTTGAGGATGACACCGAGAATCAAAAGGCAGGCTGTTATTTAATGGAGAGGACTTCTGGAAAAAGAGTAATACAAAGGGTTTGAAGTCTTCCTGAGCATGAAACATAAAGTCAGCATGTTGATGCAACAAGTAACTATGTTGGTACATTAGGCATTTTCCTGCGATGTTAGTTATTGGGTTTAGTTATTGAGAATCTCTAAAAAAGGTGACATGATCATTCATTAGGTTTAAATGAATGATGAGTGATACTGCTGAAACACACAAGACACGGCAGGAGCTTGATACATTAGATGTTGAGAAGTTGTTTCAATTCTTGGTCAAAGTGTCCGACTCGAGGATATAGATACCGAATAAGGAACATCGATTTCAATCTGAGATGCAGAGTAATGTCTTCTCTCCGAAGGTAGTGAATGTCTGGACTTCCCTAACTCAGAGAGGTGTTGAGGGATACAAGGAGTCGGGTAGAGAGTGGAGTTGAGCACTGGAGTAGATCAGCCATGTTCTTATGAAATGACAGGGTTAGCTTGAGGGGCCGATTGACCTACTCCTGTTCCTATTTATTCATTTCACATGCTATGCTTTTGGAAAGTAACGGGTTATTTTCATGGAAATTGTGTTGTAAAATGTTGCATTCAGGGAAGGCAGAGGATTTGTTGTTTTAACCTTGCGTGGGGTATGGGGCTGCAATATGTTCCTCGTCTGGATCAGAAGTTACAGTGAGGGGAAGCCTGGAAACAGGGATTGCGGGGTAGTGGGGGGCACTTTCTGGCCAAGCCTGCATTTTACAAGTAAATGTCCGCAACTGCACCTCACCTTCGGAGTGGCCTCGATCTGTTCCTGTGTAGCAGGTCCGAAGGGCTGAATGGAACATCAGAACACAGGGCTGAGGAACACGAGGGGGCCATTCGGCCCTTTGACACTACTTCACCAGTAAATAAGGTCGTGGCTCATCTCATTGTGGTCTCAGTTGCACTTTGCTCTCCATGCACCATTATCTCTGATTCACCTGTCCATAGACAATCAGACAAAGACAGCCTCGGTATAATATAAATATCTGGCCATCCCAAACTTCTGGGAACGAGAATTCCCACTGGAATGAAATACCACTTTGTGATTTTTCTCTCACTCCAGTTGTGACTGAGGATGGAGGGTGTCACTCGTTCCTTTCCTAGTCCCACTCTTCCACTGCTCACAACAAATTTTAAATGTAACCAGGTTGGTGATATGGCCGATGATAAAGGTCTCAGACTGGGTTAGGTTCAGTGACAGGAACAAGTCAGGCAGATTTCTTTAGTCAGCCACAAGTAACTAATATAACTAATGGATGCACATAGTGGATCTGTGGTTAGCACTGCTACCTCTCATTGCCAAGGAGCTGCGTTCAATTCCTACGTCGGGCAACCATCTATTTGGATTTTGAACATTCTCCCCATGTCTGTGTGGGTTTCCTACCAGTGTTCCAGTTTCCTCCCACAGTCCAAAGATATGCAACTTAGAGTGGATTAGCCATGCTAAATTGTCCACACTGCCCAGGGGTGTGTAGGTTAGATAGGTCAGTGATGGGAAATGCAGGGTTACATGGATAGAGTAGGGGGTCAGGTCTGGGGGGGATACAGTTCTGAGGGTCAATGTGGGCATGATGGATGGAATGTCCTGCTTCCACACTGTAGAGATTCTATAAAAACAACAAGAAGTTTGGATGATACAAACACCCAGTGGGTATCTATCTGATCCACTCTCCTCTAGGTTTTGTATGTTTCAATAAGATCACCTCTCATTCCAAGAATAACCTGTTAAAGCCTTCATAATATAAGACCCTCATCCTTGGAATACATGAAGTGAAACATCTCCGAGCTGCTTCCAAATTAATTATTTCCTTTCTCAGGTAAGGAGACAAAAATGATCTCACACCCAGTTAAGGTTAACTTCTGTTTTCTCAGTGGTGGGAGTATTTGGAACTCTCTTCCCCACAGAGCTTTGGAGGAAGAGATATTGAATATTTTTGAGGCACAACAGAAGGTTCATAAATAACAACAGAGTCAAGGATTATCGAGGAATGGGCAGCAATTTGCAGTGTAGGGGTAAATGTAGACAGTGATACAAAATCATACTGTTCCAGAACATCCAGGAATATAATGCAAACCGAAATGATAATATTGATAAAATGTTAAGGGGGAATCCAAGATAGTGGCGATCCAGAAAGTCTGCTTTGTTGGGCTCTGCATGACAGCACGGGCAAAGTGGTTCCCTAACTCACTCCATCCCAGCAACTTACTTAAAATTAAACCCTAAAAGAGTGATAGAATCTTTACTGATCCCATTTTGTCAAGTGGAAATGGCAAAACATGGGAAGGGATTGAGTCAGACCCAACACACAGTGCACCCATCAGAAGCATCGAGCATGCCTGAGGCTGTAGCTGCAACCTACTCTGCTCGTTCGATGGACCCAGTTACTCACCAGGCCTTCGTCACTGAGTTCATCAAGTTCTGTGAAAGAATTGAAGCCATGATGGAAGAAGGGTTCAGCAGACGCTAGAACCACTATCACTCTCAGACTCACTCCAAAATCATGAGCAGCAACTTGGCAGCCTTAGAAACAAAATGGAGGATGTCAAACGCCAAACTGCATGACAGAGTGTGCGATAAATTCCTTCCAAGAGAGGATCCTCATCATTGAATAACAGATCCGTATCTTAATTGAACATGATGACGACCTTGAGAACAGGGACAGGATGAAGAATGTTCACATCGTCGGTCTGCTGGCCCAGACAGCACGTGGTCAGCCAGTGAGTATTTTTCGAGAACTGGCTGCAGCGATTCCTTCACTTCGAAACTGAAGAGGGACGGGTGAAGACTGAGACAGTTCATCGGGTTACGGTGCACAGGTCAGGCTCAGACCAGCGCTCTCCCCTTGTCCCCGTGCAGTTACATAGTTATGGGGATAAACAAAGACTAATGGAAGCTTCCAGAACCCAGCAGAAAGATCCAATGCCTTTAATTCACGGGCTCCAGGATTATATCCTTTCGGAACGTTTCGGCGGCGATGATTCAGAAAAAAGTTTTTTGATGATATAGAACATAGAACATTACAGGCCCTTCGGCCCTCGATGTTGCGCCAATCTGTCGTACCAATCTGAAACCCATCTAACCTACACTGTTCCATGTATATCCATATGCTTGTCCAATGACGACTTTATTGTACTTAAAGTTGGTGAATCTACTACCGTTGCAGGCAAAGCGTTCCATACCCTTACTACTCTCTGAGTAAAGAAACTACCTCTGACATCTATCACCCCTCAATTTAAAGCTATGCCCCCTCATGCTCGCCGTCACCATTCTTGGACAAAGGCTCACCCTATCTAACCCTCTGATTATCTTATATGTCTCTATAAAGTCACCTACCAACCTTCTGCTCTCTAACGTAAACAACCTCAAGTCCCTCAGCCTTTCCTCGTAAAACCTTCCCTCCATATCAGGCAACATCCTCGTAAATCTCTGCACCCTTTCCAAAGCTTCCACATCCTTCTTACAGTGCAGTGACCAGAACTGTACATAATACTCCAAGTGCGGCCGCACTAGAGTTTTGTACAGCTATAGAATAACTTCATCGTTCCTGAACTTGTCCCCTCTATTAATAAAACCTGTATGCCTTCTTAACAACCCTGTCAACCTGGGTGGCAACATTCAAGCATCGGTGTACCTGGACACCGAGATCTCTCTGCTCATCTACAATACCAAGGATCTTACCATTCGCCCAGTACTTTGCATTTCGGTTACTCCGACCAAGGTGAATCACCACACACTTGTCCACATTAAACTCCATATGCCACCTCTCAGCCCAGCTCTGCAGTTTATCTATGTCTCTCTGTAACCTATAACATCTTCATCTCTATCCACAACTCCACCGAACTTAGTGCCATCTGCAAATTTACTAACCCACCCTTCTACACACATCCAGGTCGTTTATGAAAATGATGAACAGCAGTGGACCCAACACCGACCCACGACTAACTTGACTCCAGGATGAACATTTATCATCAACCACGACCCTCTGTCTCCTTTCAGCCAGCTAATTACTGATCCGAACTGCTATATCTCCCACAATCCCATTACTCCGCATTTTGTACAATAGCCTTCTCTGGGGAACCTTATCGGACGCAGTGCTGAATTCCATATACACCACATCAACCCGTTTACTCTCATCTACCTGTTTGGTCACCTTCACAAAGAACTCAGTAAGGTTCGTGAGGCACGACCTACCCTTCACAAAACCGTGCTGCCTATCCCTAATAACTTTATTCTTTCCGAGATGATTATAAATCCTATCTCTTATACTCTTTTCCAACACTTTACAAATAACTAAAGTAAGGCTCACTGGTCTATAATTACCAGGGTTGTCTCTACTCCCCTTCTTGAACAAGGGAACCACATTTGCTATCCTCTAGTCTTCTGGCACTATTCCAGTAGACAGTGACAATTTAAAGATCAATGCCAAAGGCTCGGCAATCTCCTCCCTGGCTTCCCAGAGGATCCTAGGATAAATCCCATCCGACCCAGGGGACTCTGCAGGATTTCTAATACTTCCTCCTTGTGAACCTCAATCCCAACTAGTCGAATAGCCTGTATCTCAGTAATCTCCTCGACAACATTGTCATTTTCTAGAGTGAATATTGTTGAAAAATATTCATTTAGTGCTTCCCTATCCCCTCTGACTCCACACACAACTTCCCACTATTATCCTTGATTGGCCCTAATCTTACTCTCGTCATTCTTTTATTCCTTAAATACCTATAGAAAGCCTTAGGGTTTATCTTGATTCTATCCGCCAACAACTTCTCATGTCTTCTCCTGGCTCTTCTGAGCTCTCCCTTTCGGTCTTTCCTGGCTTCCTTGTAACCCTCAAGCGCCCTAACTGAGCCTTCACATCTCATCCTAAAATAAGCCTTCTTCTTCCTCTTGACCAGAGATTCCATTTCCTTCGTAAACCACGGTTCCCGCACTCTACAGCTTCCTCCCTGCCTGAGAGGTACATACCTATCTAGGACACACGGTAGCTTTTCCTTGAATAAGCTCCACATTTCTTTTGTGCCTATCCCCTTCAGTTTCCTTCTCCCTCCAATGCTTCCTAAATCGTGCCTAATCGCATCGTAATTGCCTTTCCCCCAGCTGTAACTTTTGCCCAGTGGTATACACCTATCCCTTGATATAACTAAAGTAAACATAACAGCATTGTGATCGCTATCACCAAAGTGCTCACCTGCTTCCAAGTCTAACATCTCTCAAGATAAGAGTAAGGGAACTCGGGAATCAGTATTCCCTCTGGTACCTAACAATTCTCCGTATTGCATTTAATGGATCCATGAACTCGCCTGACTCTGCAGAGAAAGCGAAATTTTGTGGAAATTTTAAATTCCCCTCTCGATTTTTTTTAGTTTTTTGTTTTTTTATATGTTTAGTTTTGGAAAGTTTTGAGAGCTTGTCAGTTGTAATAGTTTTAGATTGTGTAGTTTTTAAGCTTTATGAGACTTTGTTTATTAATGATCAGTAATTCGAGTTCTTCCTCTCTCGAGTTCAAATGTTGCTACAGTCTGTTCTGGAAAATGATATGCTTAAATAGTGCACCTGGAACATTCAGGGGAGCCATTGCCCAGTCAAGAGGAAAAACTTACTTTCTAGTCTTAAAAAAGAGGGGGGGTGGATTTTATCCTATTGCAGAAGATGCACCTCAATGACAAGGAACATCTGGCGTTACAGCATGGCTGGTTTGAATGGGTTTTTATTTTTGTCTTTTAACATTGGAGTAGGGGAGAAGCCGTACTAAATAGGAAGAATCTTCCATTTAAATTACTAGATTGTATTTGATACTCACGGAAGGATCAGAATCCCCCAAGCCTTGACCTATGGTAAATAATCCAATATTTTGAATAGTAATTGCGACCCTCCACCCCCACCCCGGCGCACCCTCTTAAAATCCTGGTAGATGCATTTTCCAAATTCAATTACCTTGCATCATGGCACATTATCGTAGAAGGAGATTTCAACTGTCTTATGGAACCCACAGTGGACAGATTGTCCAAAGGTCCCTCAATACCCTCGTTATAATGTAAGTAATTGGTGGATTTGTGTGCAGAACGAGAGCTGGTGGATGTCTGGAGACACACCTACCTCACAAGTAGGGCTTTTAATATCTTCTTTTACCCGCAGAAATGTCATACCAGGTTTGATTTCTTCCCCATCCCTGCAAAAATCTTAGATTCAGTGGCATCCTGCACAATTGGGAATATTACCATTTCTGACCATACTTATTGAGAAAGATTTAGGGAAATATAGCAAATTCGAAACACTGGCGAATGTATCCCTTTATTATTAAGACTAGTTAGTTCATTGAGTATTTCTGTAATGAATTCAGATCTTTCTTAGTCACTAATTCAGATTCAACCAGTAACCCATCCATTCTATGGGAAATTGTTAAGGCTTATTCCAATGGAATAATTATCCCTTAGGATGCAGCAGAAGGGGGAGCAGGAACGCTGGTTTAAGGCACAGCTGAGGGCATCCCAGAGGGCATACTGTAATAGACCCTCAGTGGCTAAGCTGCAGAGGATCAGTCTACAGTGAATTCCACGCTCACGCAGACAGCCAAGAAGGAACTTACTTTTGCAAAATAAAGGCTGTTTGAACATGGTGATAAGCTAGGCAGGTATTTATTCTATCTTGCCAGGAAAACGAGAGCCCCCCCTAAGCAATAACCTCAATTAGGGAAGGTACTGGGATCCTTACCTTCAATTCCAAAAAGATTAGTGTCTCCTGTCCAAGATTTTTCTCCAAATTATTTCAGACTGAGCATTATGTGGATAGATGGATTAAGATGGAGTCATTTTTCATTTTACAGGAGTAGCCCCTGAATAGGTGGTGTGCCTTAATGCACCATTGACTGCGCAGGAGGGTGTGAAGCAGCTTCAGAATGGAAAGGTGCTTGTTCCTGACAGATTTCCTCGTGAATCTTATAAATAATTTATAAACCTATTGTCAGGGCTGATGTTTAACATGTTCTCTCTCTCATACAGTCAGTAACCCCTCCCTCCATCCTTAAGAGAGGCTCATATCTCTCTGATGCTGCAGAAAGGAAGACCCTGGAAGATTGTGCTTCTTACCCTCCAATCTCACTTTAAAATGTTGGTTTCAACATCCTGTCTGAGACTCGTGCATTCAGGCTGGAAACTTTGCTGCCTTCCGTTGCCAAAGGCGACCAGACAGGCTTTATAAAGGGCCACAGATCTTCCTACAATGTGGAGAGTTTACTCAATATGATCCAAGAGTGTCAACAACAATCTGTCCAGGGACTATTGATCTCTTTAGATGAGAGACGGCATTTGATTGGGTTGATTCGGCAAGATGAACAAAAATGAACACAATACTCCAACTGCAGCCTTACCAACATCCTGGACAACTGCAATATAACGTCCCAACGTCTATACTCAATGTGCTGATGAAGGCCAGTGTGCCAACAGCCTTCTTCACTGTCCTGTGTATCTGTGACTCAAATTTCAGATAACCGTGCACCTGATCTCCAACGTCCTTTTGTTCCACTACACTCCTTAAGGCCCTCTCATTCATCATTAAACTCCGACCTGGATTTGACTTTCCAAAATGTAAGACGTCACACTTATCTGTATTAAACTCAAATTGCTATTTCTGAGCCCACTTCCTCAGCTGACCAAGGTACTGCTGCAATTTCTGATAATGTTTCTCATTGTAAATGATGCCTCCTAATTTCGAGTCATGTGCAAACTTACTAACCTTGCGTTGTGCATTCTGGTCCAAATCATTGGTATAAGACAACAAACAGCAATAGGCCCAGGACCGAACACTGAGGCACTCCACTAGTCGCAGGCCTCCAGTCCGACAAGCATACATCCACCATAGCCATTTGCTTCATAACGTCAAGACAATTGTGTCACCAATTTGCCAATTTACATTGGAGTCCATGTAATCTAACCTTCCAGAACGGCCTACCATGTGGAACCTTATCAAAGGCCTTACTGAAGTCCATATAGACTGTGTCCACCACTCTGCCCATGTCAACATTTATGGTCACTTCCTGAAAAACTCTAACAACAATTCTAAGGCATGATCTGCCACGCACAAAGCTATGCTGACTGCTCCAAGTGAAACTCTGTTTTTCCAAATACATGCATATCTTATATCTCAGAACCTTCCCAAGCGGTTTACCAAAAACAGATGTGAAGCTTCCTTGTCTATATTTCGCAGGCTTTTCTTCGCAACCCCCCTTGAAGAAGGGCACTCCATTTGTTACCGCCCAGTCTTCCGGGTTCTTGGCCCCTGAACTGTCTTCTCTCACCACCTGCAGTGCTCTTGGATATATCTGGTCAGGACCAAGAGATTTATCTGACTTTATGATTTTTAATATGTACATCAGCACCTCTACTGTGATATGGACTGTACCAAGATATCACAACTAACCTCCCAAAGTTCACAGGTCTTCATGTTTTTCTTCATGATAAACACAGAGGGGAAACTGAGGACCTCACCCATCTCTTGAGGTTTTAGAAATATATGCCCATTTTGGATTTTAAGGCGTCCTATTCTCTCTTTGGTTGTTCTTTTTCTTTTCTATACTGAATTTGGATTCACCCTAATCTGCTCAGCCATGGCTATCTCATACCCCCTTTTCGCCTTGCTGATTTCCTTCTTCAGTAAACTCATCTATCCCCTGTGTACCTCCAGGGATTCCCTTGGGCCCAGCTGCCTGTACCTGAGTCACGCCTCATTTTTTTTCTGGTCAGAGCCTGATTATCTCTTGTTATCCAGGGTTCTCTCTTTCAGTCTTACGTTCCCTTCAACCTCACAGGAACATATAGACCTTGAACTCGAGCTATCTCACTTTTGTAGCCCTCCCACTTGCCCGGGACATTTTACCTCCAAACAAATTACTCCAATCATCCCCTGCAATCCCCTGTCTAATTACAACAAAATACGCGTTGCCCCAATTTAGAACTTGAAATTGTGGACCAATTTTGTCCCTACCATTACTATTTTAAAACTAGTACAGCTCTAGTCACTATTCCCAAAATGCTTGCCCACTTTACCTCCGTCACCTATCCGAACTTATTTCCCAACAGTAGGTCGAGTTTGTCCCTTCCCCAATAGGAACCTCTCAGTATTGCTTGTGGAAGCTTTCCTGAACACACTTAACAAATTACATTCCATCTAAGTTCTTAACCCATCTGGAAGTCCCAGTCTATGTTCGGAAAATTAAAATCACCTATTATGACAACCCTATTGCTCCTTCAAGTCTCGCTAGTGTCCCTGAAATTTTGTTCCTATAATTCCCATTGATTATTTGGAGGCTTATGCAACCATCACCATCCCCCTCTAAATTCTTTGTACCGTTCACAAAACCTCATTGGATATTTTCTCAGTTATTTCAACTTTAAATACTAGAGTGATATGCGCCTTAATCAGAACCATTGGTATTTAAATTGTTTCCATTTATATCTCTTCCTCATAATGATTTTCATATACGCAGCACCCCTTGTCAAGGTACAGTACAGATATGGAGCTGTAAATGAATGGGAACTGCACATTATGTCACTTCCAGTATGTTTACATGTTTCTCCACACTGGGCAGTGATCTAATACAGTGTTACCGAACAATGCAGCAGCCTGGGTTTGTTCATGAATGACCCAGTGCGGTCTGCACAGCTCCCCACACTGGACATTTAGTCCAGGATTATAGATCCAGCATTGGTGTGGGCTGCATAGAGTTTCACTCTCCACATTGCTGGGTTGCATACAGCTGTACACTAGCCGGATCTACACAGAGCTCCACCCTGAATATGTAATGGATGGGCTGGTTATGTGAGTTGGATTGCGAATGTGAGAGTACGAAACGTCTGACAATACCTTTATTTTGTGTTTTCATTCTTGTCATTGGGCCCCTCAAATCCTGACTTATCCCGTTAGACCCATCCTTCTGGATGAGTCATGGTGAGTGTTGTTGCAGCATCTGAGTCTGCAACATGACCAACAAATGGAGCAGAGGCTGCAGAGAGCGGAGTCTCCGTAAAATGGAATGAGGGAATCACAATCAGATCAGACGTGGTCTTAGTGAATGGTGGGGCAGGAGTGAACGGACCACTAATGCAACCTATTCATATATTTCAGTTTGTTCCAAGCAAACTCCCCTTCTCTCCCAGTGTCCCATACTGGTGGGGAGTGAGTCACCTCCTCCTGTCCTTGCATAACAGGATGCTGGGGCCTCACTAACCTCCAGATTTCCCTGTGCCCCAGTTTCGAGCTCTGAGTGACTCCCTCCTGTCCCAGTGTCCCAGTCTCAAACAGTTGAATGACTGCGTCCTGTTATGTGTCCCAATCTTGAGCAGCTGAGTGACTGCCTCCTGATCCAAGGTTTGTGAAAGTAAATGTCCTCCTCCTGCTACTGACTGACAGGTTCCAATAGCTCTGTGCTCACCTGCGGCTCCTGTGGAATGGAGGTGAGGGACTGAATGGCCTCTTCACATTCCTTACAGCTTCTCTTGACTAAAAGCCTTTCCCCTGTTTCTGTAAAACACCATCAAAATCTGAATGATGTATTTTGTATTTTACTCTCAGTAATTGAACAAACAAGCTGAGTGACAGAATTCAGAAGCTGAATTGCCTCTTCCTGTTCCTGTGTCATACACTCAAGAGGGAATAGAGTTTCAGAGATGTACAGCACGGAAAACGACCTTTCAGTCTGATCGCCCAGACCGACCAAACATCCTAAATAAACCTGGAACCCTTTGCCAGCACTTGGCCCATCTCCCTCTACACACTTCCCATGCATGTATCCATCCAAATGCCTTTTAAATGGTGTAACTGTACCTGCCTCCACCACCTCTTTTGGCTGTTCAGTCCATACACACAGCGGTCTTTGTGTGAAAATGTTGTCCCTCATGTTCCTTTTTAAATCTTTCCCCTCTCACTTTAAACCTTTGTCTTCTAATTTTGGACTCGCCTATCCTGGGGAAAAGACGTTGACTGTTTATCTTATCTATGCCCCTCATGATTTTATAAACCCCTTTAAGGTCACCTCTCAGCCTCAACACTTGAAAATAGTCCCAGCCTGTTCAAACTCTCCCTGTGACTCTAACCATCCAACATCTGCAACATTATTTTAAGTCTCTTCTGCACACTTTCAAGTTTGACAACGTCTTTCCGACAGCAGGGAGAACAGAATTGAAGACAGTATTACAAAAGTGGCCAAACCAATGTCCTGCACAGATGCAACATGTCATGAAAATATTTAGACTCAAAGCACGGACCAATAAAGGGAAGATCACCAAGTGCCTTCTTCACTGCGCTGTCTACCTGTGACAGCACTTTCAAGGAATGGAGAACCTGCACCACCAGGTGACACAGTAGCTCAGTGACTAGAATTGCTGCTTGAGAGCGCAGCGATCTGGGTTTAATTCCATCCTTAAATGACTGCCTGTGTGGAGTTTGCACATTCTCCCTGTGACTGCATGAGTTTCCTCCGGATGTTATGTTTTCCTCCGACAGTATAAAGATATACAAATAAGGGTAGGTTGGCTATGCTAAATTGCGTAAAGTACCCAGGGATGTGTCGGCGAGGTGGATTAGTTATGGGAAATGCAGGCTCCGAGTGATAGAGTAGAGGTTTGTCCAGTGGGATACTGCTTAGAGGGTCGGTGTGGCCTCGATGGGCCGAATAGCCTTTTTCCTCACTGTAGGGAATTGATACTTTCCGTGGAGTTCTCCTTGAATGGCAGCTTTCAGCAGGACCCTACCCATATGTCTTGCCTTGATTTGTCTTGCCAAAATGCAACACCTCACATTTAACTAAAATAAACTCCATCTGCCACTCCTCGGCTCACCTAAACAAAGTCCCATTATAGTCTGAGAGATCATTCTTCACTGTCGACTGCACCACCAAATTTGTTATTATCTACAAACTTACTGACCATACTTCATATACTCAAATGTAAATGAGTTGTATAAGTGACAAAAGGCAGTGGACACACTATTGATCTTTGTGGCACGCCACTGGCCACAGGGCTCCAAGTGTAATGAACAAATGTCACTGTCACGCCCTGTCTACAATATTCAAGAAAATTTTGGACCAAAATGACGAACTCTCCCTGCATCCCAGGAAGTCTAACCTTGTTAACCAGTCTACCATGTAGACCATTTTGGTTTCTTACTGAATTCCATAAAGACAACATCCACTGTCCTGCCATCATCAATCATCTTCATCACTTCCTCAAAACATTCCACCAAGTCAGTGGGATGTGATCTCCAATGTACAAAGCTCTCTTCAGTCCTTGTCTTTCCGAATGCATATCGATCTTTTTCCTCGAAATCCCCACCAACAATATAGTCACCATTGACGTCAGACTCACTCGATCTATGGTGACCTGATTTTTCCTTAATTTCTTAAATAATGGCACTATGTTAACAGCCCTCCAGTCTTTTGACACTTCACCCGTGGAAATCAATGTTACAAATATATGTAACATTGTAACAGTATGTAGAGTGTCCAACCAGACGGGAGGCCATATTGGATTTGGTACTCGGTAATGAACCGGGACAAGTGGTGGGCTTGTTAGTGGGTGAACATTTTGGTGATGGTGACCACAATTCTGTGACTTTCACCTTAGTTATGGAGAGAGATGGGTGCGCACAACAAGGAAGATTTTACAATTGGGGGAAGGGAAATTACGATGCTGTAAGACAGGATTTGAGGAGCATACGTTGGGAGCATAGGCTGTCAGGGAAGAATGTGGTGGAAATGTGGAACTTTTTCAAAGAGCAGATACGACGTGTCCTTGATATGTATGTACCGATCAGGCAGGAAAGAAATGGTCGTGTGAGGGAGCCTTGGCTGACGAGGGAGGTTGAATGTCTAGTAAAGAGGAAGAAGGAGGCTTCCATAAGGTTGAGGAAACAGGGTTCAGACAGAGCAGTGGAGGGATACAGGATAGCCAGAAGGGACCTGAAGAAAGGGATTAGGAGAGCTAAGAGAGGGCATGAAAAATCCTTGGCGGATAGGATCAAGGATAACCCCAAGGCATTCTCTGCGTATGTGAGAAACCTGAGAATGACGAGAACGAGGGTAGGTCCGATCAAGGACAGTATTGGGAGACTGTGTATTGAGTCGGAAGAGATAGGAGAGGTCTTGAACAAGTACTTCTCTTCAGTATTTACGAACGATTGGGACCGTATTGTTGAAGAGGAGAGTGTGAAACGGACTGATAAGCGAGAAGAGATACCTGTTAGGAAGGAAGATGTGTTGGACATTTTGAACAACTTGAGGATAGACAAGCCCCCCGGGCCTGACGGGATATATCCTAGGATTATGTGGGAAGCAAGAGAGGAAATTGCAGTACCGTTGGAAATGATCTTCTCGTCTTCACTGTCAACGGGGGTGGTACCAGGGGACTGGAGAGTAGCGAATGTTGTGCCCCTGTTCAAAAAAGGGAATAGGGATAACCCCGGGAATTACAGGCCAGTTAGTCTTACTTCTGTGGTAGGCAAAGTAATGGAAAGCGTACTGAGGGATAGGATTTACGAGTATCTGGAAAGACACTGCTTGATTAGGGACAGCCAGCACGGATTTGTGAAGGGTAGGTCTTGCCTTACAAGTCTGATTGAATTCTTCGAGGAGGTGACCAAGCATGTGGATGAGGGTAGAGCAGTGGATGTAGTGTACATGGATTTTAGTAAGGCATTTGATAATGTTCCCCATGGTAGGCTTATGCGGAAAGTCAGGAGGCATGGGATAGAGGGAAATTTGGCCAATTGGATAGAAAACTGGCTAACCGGTCGAAGGCAGAGAGTGGTGGTAGATGGTAAATATTCAGCCTGGAGCCCAGTTACAAGTGGAGTTCCGCAGGGATCAGTTCTGGGTCCTCTGCTGTTTGTAATTTTTATTAATGACTTAGATGAGGGAGTCGAAGTGTGGGTCAGTAAATTTGCAGATGATACGAAGATAGGTGGAGTTGTCGACAGTGAGGAGGGCTGTTGTTGGCTGCAGAAGAACTTAGATATGATGCAGAGCTGGGCTGAGGAGTGGCAGATGGAGTTCAACCCTGCCAAGTGTGAGGTTGTCCATTTTGGAAGAACAAATAAGAATGCGGAATACAGGGTTAATGGTAGGGTTCTTAGTCAGGTGGAGGAACGGAGGGATCTTGGGGTCTATGTACATAGATCTTTGAAGGTTGCCACTCAGGTGGATAGAGTTTGTAAGAATGCCTATGGAGTATTATCGTTCATTAGCAGAGGGATTGAATTCAAGAGTCGTGAAGTGATGTTGCAGCTGTACAGGACTTTGGTTAGGCCACAGTTGGAGTACTGTGTGCAGTTCTGGTCGCCTCACTTTAGGAAAGATGTGGAAGCTTTGGAGAGGGTGCAGAGAAGATTTACCAGGATGTTGCCTGGAAGGGAGAGTAGGTCGTACGAGGATAGGTTGAGAGTTCTCGTCCTTTTCTCGTTGGAACGGCGAAGGATGAGGGGTGACTTGATAGAGGTTTATAAGATGATCAGAGGAATAGATAGAGTAGACAGTCAGAAACATTTTCCCCGGGTACAACACAGTGTTACAAGGGGACATAAATTTAAGGTGAAGGGTGGAAGGTACAGGGGAGATGTCAGGGGTGGGTTCTTTACCCAGACAGTGGTGGGGGCATGGAATGCGCTGCCCGTGGGAGTGGTAGAGTCAGAATCATTGGCGACCTTTAAGCGGCATTTGGATAGGTACATGGATGGGTGCTTAATCTAGGTTAGAACTTCGGCACAACATCATGGGCCGAACGGCCTGTTCTGTGCTGTATTGTTCTATGTTCTATGTTCTATCAGCAAAATGCTGAGCAATCTCTTTCCAAGCTTCCCACAAACATCTGAGATACAACTGCTCAGTTCCCAGGGATTAGTTCACCTTTATGTGTTTTAAAATGTTCAACTCCTCCTCGTAATGTAGACACTTTGAAGGTTTCACTATATATTTCTTCATTCTCTTGCTCTTGTAACCTCCTCCACATTACATACTGAGAAGAAATACATGTTTCATATCCCTCCAATCTCCTGTGGTTCCACACAGAGATAACCTTACTGATCTTTAAGGGGCCCTATTCTCTCCCTAGTAAATATTTTGCCATTAAATGATTTGCATAATTTCTTCAATGCCTCGGTAATCATATTTAAAAAGCCATCTCTTGTCCAGATTTTTCTGGCCCGATTTCTCCATTGACTGTCCACTTGCTGCCCTTACACACCTCTCAGGATTCTCTTGATCACAGCTCTGTTTCCCTGACATATGCCTCCTTCCTTACCTTGACCAGACCATCAATATATCTAGCCATCCAGCACTCCCTGCACCCACCAGCCTTGCCCCTCTCACTAATAGGAATACGTTGTCTCTGGACTCTCTGAAACCAAGTTTTGATGGCCTTGCATTTTCCAACCGTCCCTTCACCTGTGAATAGGGTATTCCAATCAGCCTTTCACAGGGCTCGCCTAACACTTTCAAAATTGGCCTTAGTCAATGTTAGAACTTTAATGTTTACATCAGGTCTTTCCTATTCCGAAACTAATTTTAAACTAATATTTATGCGTAACAGACTTGAATGTTAAATAAACACTTCCTGCCCCTCTGTAACAAGCTCGAGAAACTGAATAGGCTCCTCCTGTCCCTCTGTAATAGACTGGACAGCATGAATGGCCTCCTCCTGTCCTTATGTAACAGACCCGAGATATTAATGAGACAGCAACCCATGGATTACGAGCATCCGTTAAACTGTATCTGCTGGAGGTCCATCCTTCTCAGTTACAGTAACACAATCAACACAATGTACTCCAGGTGCCCTCTCAGTAACACTTCATACAGCTACAGCGACATATCTCTTCATTTTGAATGATTCTCTTGGCAAAATGTGCCAATATTTTAGATTTCCACCTTTTCAAGTAGCAACAGGCTAATATGGGCTGAATGGCCTTCTCTTATCCCTATGTAAGAGGCCCATAGGGACAGAATTGCTTCGGCCTGTTGCTGATCAGCAGTCTCAATGCTTTGTCTCAAGGTTATGAAAGGATTTGAAAAAGGGGACTTAAAACCAGGAGTAGCCTCACACTGGTCAATAAGTATTATACTTTGGGTTAAGGTATCTAGAAACTTTCCCATCCGACTTTTTTTATGCAACCAATCTGTTATTTTATAACTGCCTCATTTCATAAACAGAGTGGAACACATATAGACCACTGCAGTGCCTTTTATTACTCTCATATACTAGTTTTAAAAAAGATTCAAAAGATTTAAAGATTTTTGGTCCATCCCTCAGCAACCCTCATCCATTGCATCCAAACCCGGTAATTGTTCCCTTTTATAGTGAAATGAAAAATGATATGTGGAACTGGTTAACTGAGCCTGTTTGTTTAGTCATGATTTGGAGATGCCGGTGTTGGCCTGGGGTGTACAAAGTTAAAAATCACACAACTGGTTTTCATCCAACAGGTTTAATTGGAAACACACTAGCTTTCATAGTGCCGCTCCTTCATCAGGTGATAGTACAGGACAAACTTCTAAGGCACAGAATATATGGCAAAAATTTACAGTGTGATGTAACTGAAATTATCCATTGAAAAATACCTTGATTGTCTGTTGAGTCTTTCATCTGGTCGAATATCATGATAGTTTCATTTCTTTTATGTGTAAATTAAAAACCCTTTTTCTTTTAAAGTTGCATTGACGGGTTAGCAGTAACAACGAGTGTTGGTTAGACAATTTGTTGAAGGTGTTAGCCCCAGTGTTCTCTGTCTATACCATAATGTTTAGATTGATTCTAATCTGAAAAGTGAGATAACAGAGTTTTACATGAATTCATGCAGTTTTTGAGGTCAGAGTTCTACATGAATGCATGCAGTTTTTGAGCAAAGTACAATGTAACTCTGCAAGTACAAATTCACCCCACAAAATATATGTGTGCATGTGGGTCTTTGTCCGTTTGTGTGTGCGTGTGTGTGTGTGAGTGTGTCTGTCTGTCTGGGGTAGGGGTTGTGAGTGTGAGAGGTGGTTGTATATGTGTTTGTAGTGATATAGAGTGTCTTAAGATTGTGAGGGGGTGCATGTGTGAGTGTGGGAGTGCGTGTGCGTGTCTGGGGTGGGAGTTTTGTGTATCAGTGAGAGAGAGAGTATATGTGTGTGCATGAGTGTAGAGTGGTCTAAGTCTCTGAGGGGATGCCTGTAAGAGTGTGTATGTTTGTAAGGGTGTGTGTGTGTCTGTGTGCATGGCTGTGTACATCTATGTCCATATGTATATGTGTTTATAGGAGTGTGTGTGTGTGTGTGTATATTACAATGGTGATCACCTGCAATGTGACATGAACCTAAGGCCCCAGTTGAGGCCCTCCCTATGGGAACCGAAATTTGTAATCAGCTTCTGCTCGGCCACTTTTCGCTGCTGCCTGTCCTGAAGTCCGCCTTGAAGGATGGTCACCAGAAGGTCCGCGGTTGAATGTCAAGGACGACTGAAGTGTTCCCCAACTGGGAGGGAACCCTCCTGTCTGTTGTTTGTTTTGCAGCGGCCATTCATCCGTTGTCGTAGCCTTTGCTAATTTTCCCAATGTTTGTTCAGGAACTGTGCTTAATGCCAATCTCCATGGATTCTAATTATCTCAGTGGAGGGTTTCCATCTTTTCATGATAAATGGGCTCCGTTCAATGTGTTATCCCATAACATGAGCGGGAGTATCACCAACAGCAATGACAGGAAACAGCAGACCTAGAGAGAGGGGGAGGAGAGATCAGAATCTGGGAATATTAGACTGGAATGTTCCAACAATAGACAGGAGTTTATCCAATTATGTTTGGTATCTTTCTGCATTTTATTGGTGGTCATTATCATTGCAGATCTATTATGCTCTTCTCGTTATTCAATATTTTTATTATCCTTTCCTGGCTATCGTTGGTGTTCCTGGTAAGTGTAAACGTCCAGATTGTTTTGTTCTATAAACCGGTTATGACTGTATTACTGTTCTTTTATATCGTCTACACTTCTTGTCACTATTATTTTACTGTTGAAACTCTCATTCCAGATCGTTACTCTACAGACCACTACAAACTCCATCAAAGCATGTGTTCAATGACTGTCTCTCTCTTTGCTCTTGGCAGTGTTAGTCTCTATGTTGACCTACTCAGTTCCAGCGGAGAACTATAATTTACTGTATCATTGCCTTTGTTATTTAAATATTAAGAGCAGGGAGGTCACTCTGTACTGTTCTGGTTACAAACTCCACTCCCTGCCACTGTTTCCATCCCATCCCAGGCCAATATCTGCCACTGAAGCAGACAAGTCACAGCTGTGGGAGATCCCTTTGACCATGAGCTGATTCATGACACCATACCCTGACCATTTCTAACTTGAAATGCTCACCACCCCAGAATATACCTCACTGGTTTATTCCATCTGCTGTTTGAACCTTGAGCTATGAAATACAGTCTTAACGAAGCCAATAATCTGCTGCTGACACTCCCGGCTTCAAACATACCAAAGCAAATCTGATTCGAACTCACACCAAACTCCCATCCATCTGTCATTCATGTGCACGCCGATGTATATTGCTGTGTTTTTTCTGGAAATACCTTTATTTTGACATTCTCAAAAAATTTACCGTATCTGTCCATGAAACTTCTCTCATTCTGTCTCTGTTGATTAACAAAAAGCCTGCCAGTTGTTCTTATTTAAAATACTTTCCTCCATGTGCGTTCCTTCTCAAACAATGAGTTTCGTATTCAACCACGCCAATCCCGCACACACACACTCTCTCTCAGTCTCTGATGAACACACACACAGCAAACCTTCTCATTGTAGACATTGCAGTAATTTGATGCGAGTATGGTTACCATATGACAGTAAAGTTTGCAATACTCCCTGTACTGATCAGATAGTGCAGTTTACTGAGCAACACACTAGCATGGTCTGCACAGATCTCCATGCTGGGCTGCCATCTTGTCCCAGTTTATGTTGTTTGTGGTGTTCTGTGAAGCAGATTCAGAATTGGATGTAACAAACCATTCCAGCTGATCTGACAATGCCTTTATTCAATTTTCTCATTCTTTTAAGTTTAATCTCAAAGGTCCTCACTTCTCCAGTTAGTCCCACTGCCCTGTCTTTTTCCCCATATTTCCACAACATCGTTTCAGTGAATTAACTGTCTCTTTCTGTCTTTAATGTGAATCTTTCTGTCCGTCTGTATCTTTCCCTGGCCTTTGTTTATGGCTCTCTAGTGTATCGAGTGCTGGCATTGTGAAGCTCAGAAACAGTGAAATGGTGTGTGTCAGGCTGTTGTTCACTTCCCGGTATGTCCCATGTGATGGTCCATGGACAGTGGTGTTTCAGAAGTTATGAGACACAGCCTTGTAACTTGGTCTGCACCTGTATTTGTCCCTCTCAGGTGATCATCCGATTGAGGAAGCCCCTCAAGTAAAGGGCCAGGGATCTAAAGTGTGTGGCAATGCTGTCACTTTTTTAAAAAAAGATTACTTTCTCCTTTCTTTAAATAAGAGATCTTAAAGGCCAAACTGCCTACTGAAAACAGCTCAAGTAAATAACTTACGACACGTTTAGGTTTTATAATAAATAGCAGTAACAACGGCCTAGTAACTTATCCCCAGCTGCTACTCTCTCTGAAATCTGACTTGATGCTGTTTCCTCCTGAATTGGAGAACTGTATGTGAGAATGTATGTTTGAATGTTCCATTTTTTCAAGAGATGTGTTTATGGGATGTTAGTAGATTGGAACAATTCATTTGTAGAAGGTACTGTATCCATTATTCGGTTATGGTTTCCAATAGTTAAATTATTCTAAATTCCTCTTCATTTTGTATGGATTTTCATTAGAGTCTTTAAGTATGTTGTGTTTTGTTTAATGGTGAGTGGTTTGACAAGTAGCATCACATCTGGAACTCCCACTTCACACCTACCTTTAAAATAAGGAGAGGTTGGCATCCAACCTACCTTCTTAAAATAGTTTGAGTCAGTCTGGTTAGTCTATAGCAAACTGGAGTCTCTTGTCTGGGTCTAAATCAATAATACCAAATTGGGTTTAGAATTATAATCCCTACAGTGTGCAAACAAGCCATGTGACCCAACAATCCACACCGACCCTCTGAGGAGTAACCTACTCAGACCCATTCCTCTACCCTATTATGACACAGTTACCTCAACTAAGGCACCTAACGCACACATTCCTGAAAACTTTGAACAACTAACCATGACCAATTCAACTGACATGCACATCTTTGGGTTGTGGGAGGAAACCAGAGCATCCAGAATAAGCTCATGCAGACACTGGAGAGTATGCGCCGGGAGGCTATTGGGTTCAAAGGTCGTGTATGACTGTTGTTCGTGTCTTTGGTTCCGGATGTTGAATTAGGATGGTTTAAACAGAGTTTTATGTATGAAGAATTGTTCAGTCAATAAGAGCTCTCTGGGTGTGGAAGAAATGAATTTGGGGGTTTTACAAAAGGTAATGAAGGCAAAGCTGTTAGGAATTGGCAGACAAGCTGGAGTTGGGTAATTGTTGTCTGTGAGAAAATGAGAGAAAATTACAGCTAGAGCTTGTCAATTACATTTGGTGGAAACACCATCAGAGTCTTTGGGAATGGCTAGAATTCAATTTCAAATGAGGCGCCTTGAAGATGAGAAGGAATTGAAACTGTTTGAATTATGATGAAAAGTAGAAATAAAAGAAAAGGAAATGAAGTAGAAAGAAAGAAAAAGAGAGAAGAAAAGCAGAGAGTTTCAACTTCAAAAGTTAGTAATTAGAGAGGAAAGTTGACATATAGGGTCGAGATGAATGTAGATGGTCGGCTGGATAAGGAGGATAGTGAGGATGAGCAACCCCATAGTAGTCAAAGGCCTGATGGATATCTGTTTAAATAAACCCAGGCATTATCTAAATTTGATGAGAAGAATGGGGGAGCCTTTTTAATTTAATTTGAGAAATTGGCGAAACAAATGCAGTGCCCAGTGACCATGTGGATTTAGTTGATTCAAACAAAGCTGATAGGTATTTGCCATCCCTATCGGGGGAGGTACCTGAGGAGGAGGAGGAGGTGAAGAAAGCCATCTGAAGGGCATATGAGCTTGGGCCAGAAGCCGACAGACAGTCTTTCAGGAATCTAAAATAGTGTCCCTGGTTAAACGCACATTGAGTTTGAAAGAATCAAACAAAGTAATTTTGAAAAGTGGGGAAGGGTATTAAAAACAAAACAAAGCTATAGCACTCTCCGAGAGACTCTTATTTTGGAGAAGTTCAACAATTCACTTCCTGCAGTCGTGAGAACACGTGTGGAAGAGCAGAGAGTTAAAATGGCAAGATTAGAAGCTGAAACGGCTGATGATAATGATTTGGTTCAGATATCAAAGGCTGTTTTCTGTGAGAGATTGAGAAGAATGTGCGAGATCTTCTTAAAACATATACCTGTGAGAGTAAGGTTTATTGGCATAGGCCAGGAGTAGCAGGTAAAGGGGTTACAGAATTAAGAGACACAGAAGCATGAAATTCTTTTATGCTGAGACATGAGGAGCTATGTCATTCAGAGGGACTATTGGAGAGATGAGAAGTGCTCCATTACGTAATGTGTGGTTGGAGTGTCCAGTGGAAACATCAACAGATTTATTCCACAATGAGGAAGGAGGCCTTGAGCTTGGTGTTGGCGTTACAACATTTCAGCATTTCAATTGCAAATAACATACCTGAGTCAAATCTTTCTCACTGATCGTGACCCCTTAAAGTTATTGAAGAAGTTTAGGGCGACGAATGCCAGTCTGTTTCGATTGAGCTTATTATTGCTGCTATTCAATTTGAAATTATACCGTTGATAGGGCAAGAAACCTAAGATTTGACACGTTGTGGAGACTTGGATGAAGAAAGACAAAGGCATTCTGTGGCAGGAGTAAAATGACTGAAATCGAATCGAGTTGTGAAGATTTGTATGCTCAGAGTCAATGTAATATATATGCATTTCAGTCTACTAATAGAGGACGATTAGCAGGTCTAAAATTAATCCATTTTGTATCTTGATAGATCATTTTATTCAAGGTGAGTTGTGAGTTTACTATCACTGTAAAGAGGTTATGTTCTCTTAGGTTGTTTTTGAAGAGAGGTTATAAAGGCAGAGGTGCAGAACTGCTGTCAGAACACAGTTTAAGTAAATAACTGAGGAGGCCTTTAGGTTTTATTAAATGGTGGTAACAATCGAAGGGCAGTTGCCAGCTCTCCCAGACCAGGTCTTCTCGTTTTGTTTTTATCTGCAGCATTCAGAAGCTGTTGGGGATCCTCAAAGGGTTGGAAGTATCAATACATGATCCCCAGCTGCTTTTCTGTCTGAGATCTCTATTCATGTTGTTTCGTCCTGGATCAGAAAATTGCATGTAAGAATCTGTATTTGAATATATCTTTGTGCCAAGCGGTGTATACCAAGAAGGTACAGTATCTATTGTTTGTGTAAGTGTTCCAACATATAAGCTATCCCAAAATGTTCTTTTCTTCGATTGGATTTTAACAAAACATTTGAATAGATTATATTTTGCTTAACGTCGAGAGGTTTGACCAGTCACAACGTATCTGAAACGCATAACTTCACATCTATGTTTAAAATAAGAATAGGTTTGGGTCTAAGCGGCCTTCTTAAAATATTTTGCGGGGATCTGGTCTGGTCCACAACACTTGTAGCCGAGGGGTTTCTGACTGACTCCTGTAATTGAAAAGTTAGTGGAGGGGCTGGAGATGGTTTGCTGGAGGTTGTGCTGTGAGCTGCTTCACACATTCAGGGAGACCTGAGGATTTGGTGACTCAACTCTGGATGGAGCATGGGGACTGTAGTTACAGGATCTGAGCCTGCAACATGAACAACAAATGAAGCAGAGGCTGCAGAGAAGGGAAAATCTGAAACCACGGAGTGAGTGTGTGTGGGGAAAAGAATCTGCTGCATCCACCCCAAGTATTCCATGAACAGCTTCCCAAGCTCCACTTAACCCAGGAGCAGATAGTGAGGGGACCCTGACTGAACAAGGAGCTGGTCACAGAGTGGTGTCACCTCCTTCAACGCGACCTGCAGCTTCACACCAGGGAGCGGGTGGTGCTGCCAGTGGCTGTTAGGGTCACTGTTCAGCTTCTATGATCCATAACTTTCTAGGCCGAACTAGGTGACATATCTATCATTTCCCAGTATCTCAACATTGATGTCACCATTCGGTGATACAGGGTATATATGGTGGATGAGGTAAATACATTGTTTCTCCCACAGGAGGGAGCTGCCGGTTGTATTCAGTATAGTGGTATTCCCGTTGGTGTGCATGGCATCTGCAGAATACCCATGTCAATGGTGAGAGGTAGAGGAACTGACGGAGCTCTCTCTCCATTAATGTTACAGTATGCCCATGCACAGTACATCATGTTGGTGAATCCCCACTGTCCTGGCAGCAGTCATGGTCCCTTCATTCAGAAACAGTCAGCCATTCCCATCGTCATTGGGTCTCCACGTTAAAAAAAATGAATATATCTTGGATAAAGGCCATACCATTGATACACGTTTCAAAACACCATCCCCACCACTAATCAACCACATTAAAGTATTCCATGCGTACGGAGAGCAATTGAGTCACTTGGAGTGTCTGGGAGCAGACGATCAGGTATGGAGCAAAACCTCCCATGTTTGAACGGGTTTGAGTGAACCCCCTAGTACACAGTATCAATAAGTCCTAAAATCCCTCTCCATTTCAGTAACATATTGCTTTCCGTTATTCCTGTAAATGAAATGACAGGTTATATCATGTTAAATTCCACCTGCCAAACTATTATCTATTGCCTTTACCTCTCTGAATCTATTTGCAGACTCTCCACTCTCTCTTGATAATTTAATCTCTTGCTTACCACAGCGACATCACCAAACACAGCATCTGTATATCTGTTCCATCCTCCTGATCCTTAATATAGACTGTAAATAGTTGAGAACCAAGTACTGGTTACTCTGTGACCCTACTGGTTATGTTCTGTCTAACTGATTGAGACTGATTTATCCTGAGTGCCTGGTCCTGTATGATACCCTCTCCTCCACCATTCCTGTGCAACACAGTCGAAGGGTTGAAAAAGAACAAGGAGCATCTGTGAGGAATCCAACCCCTCGATGAGGCTGATGTCAACGCGCCCTCTGTTCGACTTTCCTGCTATCTCTCCATCCTAAACCCTAGTCTCTAGTTGCAGATTGCGCCACATGAATAAAAAACCCACTCCATATCTACACATTAAATTATTTTTAGCATTTCACAGACCTCAATGAGATCTCCTTTCATTCTTATAAACTCGAGAGTATAGGCCTAAACTGCTCAATTTCTCTTCATAAGACAAACACTTCAAATAAGGAATCAATCTAATGAAGCTCTTCTGAATTGCCTCCAATGGAAATACCTCATTCTGCAGGGCACCCAAACTGTACTCCAGTTGCAGCCTCACTAATGCCTTGCATAGTTACAGCAACACTCCCTACCTTTCTACTCTATCCTTTTATAAATAAACACTGAAACTATGCTTGCATTTCTCATTACTTGCAGTACCCGCAGGCAGGTTTTCTGTGATATAAAAGCAGATAGCCAGATCCCTCTGCACCGAAGCACTTTGAACTTTCTCTCCATTTAGATAATAATTTGGCTTTCTATTATACTGGCCAACTTGAAAAGCCCCATATTTATTCACTTAAAGTTTCCTTGCCAAATGTTGGCCCATTCACCCAACCTATCCATATGGTCTTAAAATCTCTTGCATCATCATTCCGAAGTAATTTCCCACGATGTTAGTGTCATCTGAAAATGTGGCATCGTATTTTCTATCCCATCAACCGAGTACAGTAATACAATCTATCGCAAATGGTTGAGGCATGAGTAC
Organism: Chiloscyllium punctatum; assembly: GCF_047496795.1. NCBI lineage: Eukaryota > Metazoa > Chordata > Chondrichthyes > Orectolobiformes > Hemiscylliidae > Chiloscyllium > Chiloscyllium punctatum. The sequence continues at coordinate 440,338 of NW_027309886.1, read as the reverse complement.
TGAAATCAATGGCACCCCACAAAGTGCATTTGGCAAAAAAAAAATGACACATTTATTCCATGTGACTGCATTTTGTTGGTTAACCAAGCCTCCATCTGAGCTAATAAATTACTCCTAAACCCATGTTGTCTGATCTTACCATTTACTCTTTGGAGAAGTGACATATGTGATGCCTTCCGGAAGACCAGATATGTTCCATCTCCCAGGATCCACATTGTTTGTGACATCTTCAAATAACTCAACCAAACAATTCAAACTTGATTTGTCCTTTGTAAAACCATGTTGACTCTGACGGGTTGTAGTTTAACTTTGCAAATGTCCTGAACAATGGACTCTAACAATTAGCCTTAAATTATAATAGTTTATTGTTACACTTTATTCCCTAATGTATACCATTATTCTAAGTTCTTCCGTTTCGACAGCCTTTACGTTTTCTTTGAATTCCTGTTTAACAGGCACAAGGCTTTCAAGGGTCTGCTCCAATTGCTGTGAAAGAGCCATGTGTGGCTGAATGGACGCAACATCCTGCTGGTGTACAAATGCGATGGGCTGACATCTTTCTGGAGTTCCCATTTTGTCATCTCCAACGCCAGAATCATCTCCTTAAGTTGTTGCTTTAGAAGATTGGGAGACTATGGAATCTTCCTGTTGCTGTGTAACATTTTGAGAGGCTGATGGGTCTTCTCATACTTCTCCATAACCGGTGGATATACTGAACGGTCTCCTCATGTATCCCAGAGATGGGACCGAGGGATTGATTGGTCTCCTCTTGTTCCCATACAACAGACACGTGTCTAAATTACCTCTTCTTTTCTCATAAGAAAATTCTCAGATAGTTTGTTTTATCCTTATCCAATTCCCTTGCAATAGGCTCGGTTGGTCTGAATGGCCTCCTGTTCTCTCTGTGTAACAATGTCCAGTCACTGTGTGACCTCTTCCAGTTCCTATGTTACAGACTTGAGGAGTCTGAATGGACTGATCCTGTTGCTGTTTAACAGGATACTGGTGCAGCATGGCCTACTGTTATAGGCTCGAGTGGCTGATTGACCTCCTTTTGTAAATGTATATCAGGCTCCAGGGGCTGAATAGCCTTATCCTGCGTTGATGTAACAGGTACGAAGGCCTGAATATCCTCCTGTTGTTCCTGTGTAACAGGCTGGAGAACGGAATGGATTCCTCCACTATCTGTGTAATTCGCTTCATTTGTTGACTCCCTCTGTCATTTATCTTCAAATAACATCATCTTTAATTTTTGTAAACTCCAATGGCTACTGGGTCAACCTGATCATCTTTTCGTTGTAAGCTAGCACCTTCTTTGCAGGAATCAGTTGAAGGAACCATCTCTGAGTTGCTTCCAATATAACAACATCCTTTCTTCATTGAAGAGATTAAATCGGTACACACTACTCCAGATGTAATCTCACTAAGATCCTGTACAGCAGCAGCAACACATTACCCACCTTCTGTAAAGTTCCCATCCGGGTTAGAGCTGTCTCAGCTCTCTGGGGGAATACAGAGCATTATTGGAAGATCATTGTCCTTCTCTACTCAATCAGCATCACGGGAGATCTGGAGAAATTAAAGTTGGAGAAGATCATAAATGATGTGGCGAGATGATCTCTACTATTAATCTCCCCAGAGCCCACATTGCTCAGATTCCACAGAATCTAGTAAGGTGGAGCGAACATTGATGGGAGTTATATATCAAAGTTAAAGCTGCAATACAAATGCTGAACATGTTATAAAATCGGAAATGAGATTTACACACTTGTGGGTACTGCAGTAATAATCTACTGTTTAAAGTATATCTAAAGCGTGTTACCCCAATTGAATGCTAATGCTGGGAAAATGGATTTGATGACCACGTGTGAGATAGTTTACGTGAACATTATGTCGAGTATTGAGCTGGAGATCAGGTTATTTAGGAATTGGTGTTGAGTGATCAGAAGAACTAATTGAAAATTTTGCTGTAAAGGACCTTTTGGGAACAGTGACCACAATGTATTGGTTTTCTTTTATGCTGTTTGAGTACACGACAGTTTTTGTTGTATTTGAAGTAACCGTTACAAATCTGATTCATGCCAGCCATGAAGGTGTGAGGAGAAAGTGGGGACAACAGATGCTGGAGATCAGAGTCGAAGAGTGTGGTACTACAAAAGCACAGACAGGCAGCATACTAAGAGCAAATAAATCGATGTTTCAGGCGTAAGCCTTTCATCAGGAATGAAGCTTATTGGCCGAGGGGGCTGAGTGATAAATGGGAAGTGGGTGCGGCAGGGAGGAGGTAGCTGGGATTGCGATAGCTCGATGAAAATGGGGTTGAAAGTGATAGGTGATGAAGGGAGACAGAACGCCTCATCTACTGCATCCATTAAACCCAATGTGGTCTTCTCTACATTGGCTAGGCAGGAGGTCAACTTGTGGATCATTTCAGAGAACATCTCTGGGACAACCACATTGAACAATTCCATCGCCTTGTGGCTGAGCACTTTAACTTCCTTTGCCACTCTGCCAAGGTCATGAGGGTCCTAGAACGGCTCCATCGCCAAACCAGAACCACCAGAATCCTGGAGTAAGAAAGCCTCCTCATCTGCCTTGGGACCCTCCAACCACAGGGGATCATATTGGATTTCCCCATTTCCCCATTTCCCCTAATCCCACTTTATCCCACTCCAACCTTCCAAGTCAGCACCTCCCTTTTGAATGTTCCGATGTGTCCACCTTCCTTCCTATCAATCTGGTCCACCCTCCTCTCCGACTATCACTTTCAAACCCACCTTCATCTACCTATTAGATGCAAGGAGGCAGCTTAGAAAAATGCCAAGTGTTGCAGTGAGCCAGTGGATTCAGAGAAATGTAGGACGCAGCAAAGGATGACCAAGAAACTGAGAAGAAAATTAAAAAGCGAAAAAGCATGCAAACGAAAGAAACACATAAAGACTGCTAAAAAGTGTCTATCAATGTATGAAAAAAATCTAAAAACAAGGTCAAATGTGGAACAGCTGGTGTGCGTTCAGGATAACTTATTGCAGAGAACAGAGAAATTGCAGGGAAAAGAAACAGTTTCTTTGTGTCTATCTTCATGGAAGAATGTCCAGAAATTCTCCCAGAAATACCAAGTGACCATGAGACTTGTGTAAGTAAAGTTTAACATCAGTCTTATCAGTGTTGAGTTTATCTTTGAAAAGAAAGCTGGATTGAGTATTTATAAATCTGACAGACTAGATGTACTTCATACAAGAATTTTAGAGGAAGCAGCAATAGACATGTTGATTGCATCGCGGATTTTCACTTTATTTTGCAACACATGCCCGAAAGGCATTTAGCCAAACTGGATAAGGAAAAGGTTATAAATATTATCCAATAGTTTATGGAAGGATGAATTTGGAGAGTGGTGAACTATAGACCAGTTATCTTGTCATCCGCAGTCGAGTATCTGTTGGACTTGATTACAAAGAACATGCTACTAGATATATAGAAGGTCATAACATAACTGGGGAGTGTGAGAATGTACCGATGAAAGAAAAACCAGAAGTGGCAAACATTTTTTGGAATGGTTTGTAGATGATTCTTGGAGACATAGACAATGAAGAACCAATGGATAACATGAGGTTGAATATTCATGAGGTCATTTTTAAGAACTCACACAGTAAGCTCCTAAGAAAAATTTAAGCGAGAGGTATTGGGAAGAACATATGCAAATGAGAAATTAAAAATTAGGTTTCCATTCTTGTGAATGTAATTGGAATATAGAGGATGTAGTGAACCAGTTGCATCGAGACTAAATTTAGAGTATTGTGTATTGTTCGGACTCCGAATCTCAGAAAGAATATGCTGACTTTAGAAGAATTGCAAATGGTATCATCCAGATTAATCCCTAAAATGATTAACCAGATTAATCCCTAAAATAGCAAGATTGTTTGATGTGAAAACTCAACCTGTGATATCGAGTTTCAAAACATGAGAGGCGATTGCAGTGAAACTTAGAAACATGGGGGGACTGAATTACAAAGGGACATGGAGAAGTACGAGTAGGCGAGATCTGGGACAATCCCATGATATGGTACACGGATAAGTAGAACAGAATAATCAGCAAACAGTTAGTGTTCATTAGAAACCAAAGGGGCAATCTGTGTGTCAAGCTGGAGAACATTGATGGATTGTTATACGAGACCTTCACATCACTTTTATTTGTGTGCAGGACGATACAGGTACAGAATTCAAGAAGATGGACTGGAAAAATCTTGAACAGATTGATGTAAAATATGAGCAGGGATTTGAGGTTTTGTTCTGTATAAATTTGGACCAATCTCCATGTCTGAATGAGTACTATCACAGGCGGCTGTTGGGGTCAAGGGAGGAAAGACCCTGACTGAATATTTTAATTAGAATCTGACCATAGGGGAGGTGCCAGAGGACTTGAGAACAGCTAATAAGATTCCACTTCACAGTAAAGGTGGGAGAGATAGACCAGGGAACTATAGACGAGTGAGTATTAAATTAGTGTTAAGGAAACTACTGGAGAAAATAGGGAAGGAGAAAATTGAACTCCAATCAGAGTCGAAATGTTTGATCAGGGATAATTATCATGACTTTATCAGGAGGAAGTCCCATCCAATGGATTTGATTGCATTAGTTTGAGGAGGTCAATTAGTTTGTTTTGTAGGAAGGCCTTTGAAAAAAATTCCACCTGGGAAACTGAAAAATAAAGTAAAATCTCACAATATGAAGGATAACTTGACAAGTTACAATGAAAATTGTCTTAGTTTCAGGACGCAGAGTGTGGTGAGAGAAGGCTGTTTGTGTGTCCCCTGGTCTACCACAGGGATCAGTGCTGTGTCCCTTATTGTTTGTGATATTCATAAAAAAAAGATGTGAATGTGGAGAGGGCTAGGTGGAGAGTGGGGGAGATGTGGTAAGTAAGTGTATGTTTGACATAAAGATTAACTTGGTGGTTAGCAGTGAGGAGGAAGGCCTTAAGTTACAGGAAGATGCAGATGGAATGGTCAGATGGGGAGATCAATGGCAGATAGATTGTAACCCTGATAAATATGAGGTGATGCACTTTGGGAGAAGGAAGCAGACAGGGGAGGACTCAGTGAATCTCAGCACACTGGGAACCTCAGAGTGTGCTTCTCCACACATCATTGAATGTGACTGGACAGGTTAATGCACTAGTTAAGAATTGGACCTTGGGTGCAGTGTTTCCTAGTCAGGGTGTAGATTATAAGAGCAATACCGGGCTTTGGTTCGGCCAAAATGGAGTACTGTATGTAGCTCTGGGAATCACATTCCAGGAAGGATGTGATTGCACTGCAGATGGTACAGAGGAGATTCGCCCCCCATGATGTTCCCTGGAATGGAATATATCAGCTATGGAGGGAGGCTGGATAAGCTCGAATTTTTTACGTTGAAGCAGAGAAAGCTGAGGGGTCCGTGATTCAGAAGGATAAGATTATGAGCGACACAGACAGGGTAGATAGACAACCGCTGTTCCTTTTAGTCAGTGGGTCAAAAACAAAAGAGCACACTTTTAAAGTGAAGAGTTTGAGGTTCAGACCGGATTTAAACTTTTTTTTCACCAAGAGGGTGTTGGGTTCTGGGATTACTTCCTGAGAGGGGAATTATCACAAGTAACCTCACGAGCGTTAAAAAGTACTTGGACGAGCACTTGGAAGTGGCATAGCATTCCCGGCTATGGGCCTGGTGTAGGAAAGTGTGACTAATATAAATCGTGCTGTATTTCTCTTGGCACAGAGTCTATGCTCCTGTGAGTAAATGGTGTGGAAGGTCAATTATTGAGCATTTTAAGGCAGGAATTAATGAGTTTCTGAAAACCAAGTCTGGTGTGGGGAAACGATATAGTACATGGAACATAGAACATAGCAACTGAATGGTTTAGGATAAATTATTGGGACTGAAAGTAATGGTCATAGACAACTAACATAGATTTATGAAATGGGAATTATGTTTGAGAAACAGACTGGGAGACAAATGAAAGAGAAGCAATGGATGTAAAACATGTTGGTTTTCAGAAAAATGTTGGTAAACCTCCAAGCCCAGTTTGCTAAATCAAACCTGAGTGGATTGGAGGCTAATATATGGCCATGTTTCTAGAATGGGATAGCTGGCAGGAAACAGTGAATAGAAATAAACAGACTCGTCAAGTAACAGCCTGACATTGTATTTAAGGTATGATAATGTGAGTATGAGTATGTCCCAGACACCCCATCTCCTTGCCCATATACCTCCTGTCTCACCAGCAGGACAGAAACACCAGATGTGGCTACACAATGGGATGCAGTTGGAAAAGAATTGCTCTGGGAATCCTCAACAGTGACTCCGTATCCCACGAAGTCTCACAGTGTTAGTTTACACACCCGAAAGGAAACCTCCTGCTGGTTACCATGTACCAGCCTCTCTCAGCTGATGAATCAGTACTCCTCCATGCTGACCAACACTTGGACGAAGCACTGAGGGTGGCTAGCATGCAAAATGTACTCTTGGTGGGGGAATAAATGCCCACCACCAATAGTAGCTCCGCTGCAGCATTACTGATTGAGCTGGTCGGGTCCGAAAGGATATAAGGGCTAGGCTGGGTCTACAGCAGGTCATGAAGGAACCAACAAGAGGAAAATACATACGTGACCACATCCTTACTAATCTGCCATGTGCAGAAGTATCTGCCCATGACAGTATTGGTAAGAGTGACCACTGCATAGTCATTGTGAAGACAAAGTCCCATCTTCACATTGAGAATAACCTCCATCATTTTGAGTGTTACTATCACCATGCTAAATAAGACCAACTTCAAACACATCTAGGAGCTCAAGTCTGGGTTTCTATAAGGTGCTGTTGGTCATCGATAGCAGCAGAATTGTACTCCAGTGCAACCTCATGGCTTGGCATATCCCCCTCACAACAATTACAATCAAGCCAGAGAATCAACCTTGGTTCAATGGAGTGTGCAGGAGGGCAGGAGCAGCATCAGCCATACCTGACAATGAGGTACCACTGAGGTATCAGCCTGGTGAAGCCACCAAACAGGACTATGTGTGTGCTAAACAGCATAAACAGGAAGTGGTAGACAGAGTTTCGTGATCCCCTAAGCTCTGCAGTCCATCCACTTCGAGTCGAGAAGTGAACAATTAAATAAGGCATTGGAGGAGAAGATTCCACAGGTATCCCCAAACTTAATGATGGAATAGTTCAGCACGTCAGTGCAAAAGATAATGTTGATGAATTCTTCAGTCAAAAGTGCTGAGTGGATGATCTATCTCGACCTTCTCCAGTGGTCCTCAGCAATTCAGTCACCAGTCATCAGTCAATTCGATTCAGTCCACGCGATATCCAGAAACAGTTGGAGACAATGGATACTCCAAAGAGTACATACCCTGACAACGTTCTGGCTATACTGAAAACGTGTACTGCAGAACTTGTCACTGACCTAGCTAAACTGTTCCAGCATCGTTACAACAACATTTCCCCGATTACATGGAAAATTACCCAAAAATCCCCTTTACATAAAAAGCAGAACATATCCAATCCGGCCAATTACCACCCCATCAGTCTACTTTCGATCATCAGTAAAGTGAAGGAAGGTGTTAGTGCATTCAAGCAGCACTTGCCCAGCAAAACCCTGGTCAATGACGCCCAGTTTGGGCTCCACCAGGTCCACTCAGCTCCTGACCTCATTACCTTGGTTCAAACATGGACACAAGGGCTGAATCCAGAGGTGGGGGTGAGAGTGACAGTCCTTTAAAACAAGACTGCCTTTGACAAAGTGTGGCATCAAGGGGCCTTAGCAACACTGGAATCAATGGGTATCAGGGACAAACTCCCCGCTGGTTAGAATCAGACCTAACACGTAGGAAGATAGTCATGGTTGATAAAGGTCAGTCAACTCAGCTCCAGGACAAGTCTGTAGGAGTCCCTCAGGCAGTGGCCTAGGCCCAAACATCTTCAGGGCTGCTTGATCAATGACCTTCCCTCTATTATAATGTCAGAAGTGGGGATGGTCGCCAATGATTGCACCATGTTTAGCAACATTTGTGGGTCCTCAGATACTGAAGCAGTCCATGTCCAAATGCGACAAGATCTGGACAGTATTCAGGCTGACAAGTGGCAAGTAATATTGATGCCACACAAATGCCAGACCCTGACCATCACCACGAAAATGCAATTTAAACATGGCCCCATGGTATTCAATGGTGTTCCCAAAACTGAATCCACAGTGGACGGCAGCAGTTCAACAAGACAGCTCACCACCACGTTTTCAAGGGCAGCTAGGGACAGGCAATAAATGCTGACCCAGCCAGTCACACCCAGCTTCAGGAAATAAATATTATTTTTACAAAAATAACGGAGCAAGGTTGCTGAGGTATCACGGAGATCGATGCTCAGGTCCCAACTGTTCACAATACCATTAAACATTTGGTTGTGGGAATAAAACACAATATATCCCAACCTGCTGATAGAACTAAAGGGTGTTGGATTGTGTGTGGGTGAGGAGGTTGTAAAAAAGCTTCAAGGTGACTAAGACAAGTGGAGTGAATGGGCAAATACATGGCAGATGGAGAGCAAGGTGGGTAGAGGTGACGGTGTGCCCTTTGATGGGAACAATAGACAGGAAGCCTATCGTTTGCAAGGGGATTGTTTGAAACATGTTGATCTACAAATGGACGCATGCTCCTTTTTGTTGTTTCCTTCTGCGCAGCCTCCGAGGTCCCTGCAGCACAGTGAGGTCTGAACCCAGAAGGCAATACTGGGAATGGCATTGGCATGCTGTCCAGTGTACACAGACCCACCAAGTGGGGAGCTGTAACATTGCGAAGGATCTGCATCTCCCTGTAGACCAGTCACTGAAAGCAATATTGCAGGAACAGAAAGCAGTGAGGAAGGTTAATGGGGTGTTGACCTTCATTTGAGGAGGATTTGAGTCCAGGAGTAAGGGCGTCTTACTGCAGCTGGACAGGGCCTTGGTGAGACATCATCTCGAACATTGTGCAATATTGTGTGCAGTTCTGGTCTCTGTACCTAACAAAGGACAAACCTGACAAAGAGAGAAAGCAGTGAAGGATGACAGACCGATCTTTGTGATGACAAGCTTGTTGTGGAAGCAGAGTTTGGAGCGACTGGGCCTATATTCCATGGGCTTTAGGAAATTGGGTGGAGATCTCAGTGAGATATATCAAACTCTGACAGGGTGAGACAGAATTGACGCAGGGATGATAATCCCACTGGCTGGGACGTCTAAAACAAGGGTCAACAGTATTAGGTACAGACAGGCCATTATGCATTGAGATGGCAATAAATGTCTGTTCTCAGAGACTGGTGAACCTGGGCAATGCACTCGAAACTGGAAGTCAACGCACTGAATATAAATAAGGATTTAGATACAGTAAATGGATGATGGGAGAGCAGGAGTGAGGTGTGGAAATAAAGGGCAAACCATCATTATATTGAATTGGGCCAAATGGAATACTGCACTTCCTATTTTATAGCTTGCCAAGGTTAATCACATTAACGGATATATTCATTGTGTGGGATAAGTGCATTGTGGAGATGTTTGAAAATGAACGACAATGAGCAAGTCTCAATGTGTTGTATAGCCCACTCCATTCCTGATGTGTCTGTGCAGTCTTTGGGAAAGCTCTGTAAATGTTGTCACAAGCTCTCAGATGTTAGGAAGGAGGTCTCTGCAGGGTCAACAGGACTGTGTTTCCCGTTCCCTTTTTCCGATACTGAGGCTGGGGCCGGGTGTTCAGTCCGGGTTTATTGTTTAAGACCTCGGAACAGTTTGATACAATAGAGTGTCTTGCTTGGCTGATTCAGAAATCATTGAAACGTTTTACCACATGTCTATGTGTCTACAGTCATAGATAATCATAGATTACAAACAGCAATGGACCCAGCCTCCAGTCTGACCATCATCCTTCCACTAAACCCTCTGTTTCCAACCATCAAGCCAATTGTGTATCCAATTGGCCTGTTCCCCCAGCATTTCACGCGATGTAACCTTCCAGAGCAGCCTGCCATGTGGGACCTTATCAAAGGCCTTACTGAAATCCATGGAGACTACGTCTACCGCTCTGTCCTCGTCAACCTTCCTCGTAACACAATCAAAGAACTCTAACAAATTTGGGAAGCATGATCTCCCACTTACACGTCTATGCTGACTGCTCCGAATCAAATCCTGTGTAAGTAATGGGTTCAGACAATGGTATGCCGTCCTTCATTGTAAGATGATCCGAGTACATTAGTAAAGCCATCTTCCTGCTGTTGCAGATCCTTGCTGAGGGAGTATTTGGGGCACTCTGTACAGATTTGATCTCCTTTGTAAGGAATGATCTCCTTACCACAGACACGGGTGATGGTAACATGGGGACAGAGTGAATAAACTGAGTGTATAATCTGTACAGCTGTGAGAGACGAAGAAATGGTGACGCTGAAACTCAAGGAATGGCAACGATTACTTATTTCCAAAACAAACATTGACAGGAAGAGGAATTCCATACTTGACCCAGGATTGATTGGTTTCATTTATTGCCACTTGTCCCTCAGTACAGGGAAACAAGTTATTTATGAGCAGTGGAGGAAGATCATCGTAAGCATGGCCAGACAGATCATAGGGTGGAAATAGACTTGGACAGAGTAAGGTATACAGGTTACACTGAACAGGACATGCACTAGACAAGATCAACATGAACAAGATTATCATTATTTGAACTTAGAGAGTCCATTCATCAGTCTAACGTGACCTTCCGAATAGTTTATATGCCTTTACTAACTCTCCTCATGTTATTGTGCAGTCGGCGAGTGAACCCTGTACTGAACGTCAGGTTGCTCACAATCCCCAACACCAACCACAATACCTTCCATCTGAAACAGGTAGCCATTCCCACCAGCTTCCGCCCTGCACAGAGAACACCAGGCTGCCTTCTCTGAGATGGAAGGCGCCTTCTTGAGACTTCACACAAGACATATGGCTTCCATCCTCACCACTAGAAAACCACGTTAGCGTCCCACGTGTGTATCATGAGCAACGGAGCCAGGAGGAACAACATGGATCAGTCTGTCTGTGCAGCCTCTGCTCCACTTGGTCATCATGTTAGAACATCAATTAGGAGACAGTGAGGACTGCCGACGCTTGACATCAGAATAGAGAGTCGATTGCTGGAAAAGCACAGCGGGTCAGGCAACATCAGAGAAGCAGTTCATCAGGAATCAGCGTCAACTACCTTATTCTATCCCTGTGTAAGTGCATTGAGTGGGGGGAATGACCTCGTACTGTTCCTGCCAAAGTGGCTCAAGTAGATAAATGTCCTCCCCTTGATCCTGTTTGAGTGAGACAAGGGGCTGAATGGCCTCATCCTGTTGCCGTGTAAGTGACTGAAGGGACTGAATGGCTTCTTCCTCGCCCGATTGGATACGGCCAAGGGCCTTACTGGTTACCCCTGGTTCCTGTTTAACAGCTCGATGTACTGACAAGTGTCCTGATGTTGTAGCTTTAAAAGGTTAATTTGTCCTGGTTTCTTTTAAGAGAGAGATTGAATGATCGTTACCAAGCTGGCTAGTTAAGACACTTGAGTAACAGCTAGGGAGGCCTTGTGTTTATTTTAATGCAGCCTGAATGGGTGTGACCAGCTCTCACAGATTAGGATCTCTGGGTTTTGGTTTCTCAGTAACATCAGAAACTATTGGGGTCTCCACAGAGTTGGAAACTTCAGTGAATGTCACCTGGTTGCTACCCTCTCTGAAATTTATCTTGATGCTGTTTTTAATTCCTGGATTGGAGAAATGTTTGTGACAATCTGTGTCTGAATATTTCTTTTTGCCAGGGGCTTTGTTTATGGGATTTTCCTATATTGGAACAGTTCATTAGTAATAGGTCCTAGATCTATAATTCTATTAACTTGTCCAATAGAATTACGTTATTCTAAATTCCTCTTTCTTTGGTTTCATTTTATCGTTCGTGTTTAAATAGATGGTGTTTTGCTTCATACCGAGTAGTCTGACCAGTCACATTGCATCTGGAACAGACACTTGACATTTCCTTTAAAATAAGAAAACATTAGAATCTAGGCTACCGCCTTCAAATATTTTCGAGGGGCTCTGGTGTGGTCCATCACACTAGCCTCCTTCTCTTCCTGAGTAATAGGCTGGAGGCACTGAATGGGCTGTCCCTGTTCTTCTCCAATAATGTCAATGGGCTGAATGACTTCCTCATATTCCTGTGAAACCAGCGTTCGGTGATGAATGAACTCTTATTTTGTTGTGGCATTGTTCAGTGTCAGGCAGTGCTGTTACACGAATGTTACGGACCCCTTAACAGCACAAGTCTCAATGGAGTCTGGGTCTTGCTGCACATGCACACAGACCAGTTCAAGAACTGACGGGGGATAAAACGATCTGAACATTGTGGAATCTTCAGTGACCATCCCCACTTCTGATCTTATGGTGGGGAGGGTGGGGGCGGGGAGACATTGATGAAGCAGCTGAAGATGTTTGTGAAGAGGAAGCTACCCTGAGGATCTCGCACAGAGGTGACCCAGGACTGAGATGATGAACATCTTCCTTTGTGCCATGTTTGACTCCAAACACTGGAGAGGTTACTCTGATTCCTATTAAGTCCAGTTTTATTCAGCTCCTTGATGTCAACAGAAGTTACCACTGCCTTGATATCAGGGCCAGTCATTTTTACCTGAATCCTTGTCTCAACCTCTTTTGTTCATATTAACAGGCCATGGTATAGGAACAACACGTGTTTTCTTCAAACAAGTGGTATTAAATGTCAGGATTTCTCTCCTCAAGAGTGTTGGGGAGAAAGATGACGGAAAGTATTTGAAGAGGAGGTAGATGGACATTGACCTGTCAGAGAGTTGATGGCTATGAAGAATTGGGCATTAAAGAGGATTTGAGATCAAGAGCAGATCAATCATGATCTTAGTGAAGGGCAGGGCAAGCTTGGGGAGAAAATGTTCTGACCCCGTTTCTGATGTTCTCCATTCTGTTATTGGAAAGTTAGTGTGTGTTACTTTCATGAATGTCCTGTTATTGAATGTTGCGTTCATGGAGACCAGAGCATTTTGTGAGCCATCTCTTGGTGAAGTATGAGGGCTGTATTCACAGTGAATTTGGGTCTACAACATGACCAACAAATGGAGCACAAGTTGCAGATAGGTGAATCTCTGTAAAGAGATAAAGGGGCCTAAGACCATAAGACCATAAGACATAGGAGTGGAAGTAAAGTCATTTGGCCCATCGAGTCCACTCCGCCATTCAATCATGGCTGCTGGGCACTTCAACTCCACTTACCCGCATTCTCCCCGTAGCCCTTAATTCCCCGAGACAACAAGAATCTATCAATCTCTGCCTCTTTCATACCCAGCCTGGGTTTTCCAAATACATTTCCCAAATCAATTCAAACCGTGTGGGACAGTCCTGAAGGGCCAAAAGGTCTCCTCTGTTTCTGTGCACCAGGTTATAGGAGTAAGTAGTCTCCAACTGCTCCTGTGTAGTAGGTTTGAGGGGCTGAATGGAACACAGGAACATGGGACTGAGGAGCACGAGTGGGTCATTAGATAGTTTGAGCCTTCTCCACCAGGCACTAAGTTCGTGGCTGATCAGGTTGTGGTCTCAGCCCCACTTTCCTGTCTGCGTCCCATTGTGCATGACTCACTTCTCTGTCAAGTATTTAACTAATGCAGCTTTCAATCAATGTGAAGACAGAGATAACCTTCCAGTGAAGAAAATTCCGACTTGAAAGATCCTTTCAGAATTATTCGTCATCCCTCTTATAGAATCAGAGAGTCATGCAGAATGGAAACAGACCCATTAGTCCAATCTGTTCACTCCGATCAGATTTCAAATCTGATTTAGTCCCATTTGCCAGCATTTGGCCAATACTTCTCCTGTGATTGTACCCGCCTTGACCACTTCCTCTGACTGCACTTTCTGTACACACACCACTCTCTGTGTGAAATATTTACCTTCAGATCCCTTCTAAATCATTCGCCCTCTCCCCTCCAACCTATGCTGTCTTGTTCTGGACTCCCCTATCCTTGGGAGCAGAACGTGGCTGTTCAGAATATCCATGCCCCTGATGAATTTATAAACCTCTATAATGTTACCCCTCAACCTCTGACACTCCAGGGATAAACACCTCAACCTAATCAGCCTCTCCCTACAGCTCAAACCTTCAGTCATCCAGCTAAGACATTTCTGCAGAAAACCGAGTTGCACGCAGTATTCATAATGTGGCCTCACCAACATCCTGTCTAGATACAACATGCCACCACAACTCCTATATTCAATGCTCTGACTGATTAAGGCAAATGTGCCAAATGTATTCAGCACCACTCTGTCTCCCTGCGACTCCACTTTCAAGGAACAATGCACCTGCAGCCCTTAGTCCCTTTGTTCCACAACGCGCCCCAGGACCTTACCATTAAGTGTATAATTTCTGCACTGATTTGCCTTCCCAAAATGAAAAACCTCGTATTTATCTAAATTAAACTTCACCTGTCACTCCTTGTCCCTTTGTCCCATCTGATTGTGGTCTCGTTGTACTCTGACAGAATCTATAACTAATCTGTAACCTTACTAACTATGGCCCCAATATTCACATCTAAATCCTTTACATAAATTATTAAATGCAGTGAACTCAGTACTGATTCTTACAGCACACTGCTGCTCACAAGCCTCTGGATTTCGACAGTACATTTGGACCGGCTCAGGCTTGGAGGTCGAAGGGCCTGTTCCTGGGCTGTAAATTGTCTTTGCTCTATGTTCTTTAAATGAACACCTTGCTGAAGTCCATGTAGACAATATCTACCAAACTGTCTTCATCAATCTTCTTTGTCACCTCTTCATAAAACTCAACCAAATTAAGGAGACATGATTTCCCATGCAGAAAGCCACTTTGTCCACCCTGATCAGCCCTTACCTTCCCAAATGTATGTAAATGCTATCCCTCAGAATCCCCTCCAACAACTTACCCACCACTGACATCAGGCTCACCGCTCTATAGTTCCCCGGCTTTTTGGGTCACTGTTTCCTTTTCTAGTCCCACTCCTCCACTGCTCACAACAAATGTTAAATGTAACTAGGTTGGTGATGTGGCCGATGATATCGGTCTCAGACTGGGTCAGGGTCAGTTTTAGGAACAAGTCAGGCTAGTTTCTTTAATCTGCTAAAACAACACGTTTATGATCCAGAGCAATGTTACTCAAACTATGGTGGAAAGATGAATGGCAAACTGTTTGTGTATCGCAATTATATAATCAATATTTCGGTTTCTGAACACACACACACACACACTCACAAATAAACGAAATCTCTGCAATTTTAACTTTAAAGAACTTTGTCCAGATATTGTTGGAACTCATGACAAAAGGAAAATTTGTGAGATTGTCCAAAACTTTATTCTGCTTCTGAAGATATTATACTCACACAGCTGCAAGCAATGGGATTTCATCCTGGGAGAGTTTGGATTTGGGTGAATCCCCTTTTGCTTTAAGCAGTGAGTAGATTCCAATGAATTCTGTTCGGGGAGCACCCAAATGGTAGCACAGTGGTTAGCACTGCTGCCTCATCGCACCAGGGACTTGGATTCGATTCCAGCCTTGGGTGACTGTCTGTGTGGAGTTTGCACGTTCTCCCCTTGTCCGTGTGAGCTTCTAATGAGTTATCCTGCCACAAACTGTGTAGGTTAGGTGGATTGTTCATGCTAAAATGTCTGTAATGTTCAGCAATTACTAGGTTACGTGCAATAGTTAGAGCAATGGGTTGGGAAGTTTGGTATGGACTTGTTGGGCCGAAGGGCCTGTTTCCATACTGCAGTGACTCGATATAAATAAGAATGGTAACGATGACTGTAGAGTTTTTCTAGCTCCCAATAATTGCTGTGTTGAAGAACAATGAAGTAGAGAGAGTGCAATAGGCCGTTCCTTCTCGGGCAGCTTACATATCCTCTCTCTTTGAGCTGAATCACACAGTAATGTCATCCTCTCCAAAACTGGACAATGGGAGGTCTCCTTATCCTTGTCCAAACTATGTCTCCATCACATTCCCTGCTCCATGTAGGTGCATCATTGCTGCTGTCATATACAGAGCCATACCCTTAGTAGAAAATGGTCTCGGTCGATTTGAAATATGATTGCATGGCCCTGCGTCATTAAAACAGAAAATGTTTAATGTATTCAGAATACCTGTGTTAAAATGAATGTATTTTTAAAAGAAATACAGAAAATGCTGGAAAAGCTCGGCAGGCCTGTCATCATCCAGATACCTTTTACATACTGTAGTTGTACCAGCCTCCACCACTTCCTCTGGCAGGTCATTCCATACGCCCACCACCTTCTGTGTGAAAAGGTGCCCTCTAGGCCTCATCAAAACCTTTCCCCCCTCAGTTTCAACCAATGCCCTCTAGTTTTGGACGCCCCTAATATGGGGTAAAACCATGACGATTCACCCTATCCATAACCGTTCTGATTTTATAAACCTTTACTGCTGCGAAATGTGACTCCAATCAACACGAATGGCTGTACTTTCACTCATTCTGATCCTAAATTCTGAAATGCCGTAGCGACACCTCTTCCTTCTCCATCGATTCACAATTTTAAATTCATTTTAATCAGTTTGTTCAGATGTATCCTGAGACTCTTCTGTGGGATTTACACCTAGACCTTTCAGCCCAGAGGTAGGGACACTAGCATCACTCAGCAATACCCATAAAGCTGTAACAGTATTCTCCTGTATGTTTGTTCATCAGACTGCCCTGACATGCTGGGACATACCTCTGCAACAGGCAGAACTTGATTCCAGTCCTACTAGTCTCGAGCTAGGAACATTACCAAAAAAGTTCAGGAATTCGGAATCAAATTCAAAGTTCTGTCTCAGAGACAGGGACACTACCCACTACACTACCATACCCAGATTTTGGGTCATATTTTAGTGCCCACTTTCAGCTCGGTGTGGGTTTATCAGGTTACCATTACTGAACTACACAAAACACTTTGTATTGTTAAACCAAGGCAAGATATTTGTCTCAACTGTAGGATATTGAGGGTATGTGCTATGCTATCGAAATTAACTATGAACATCTTTCATTGCTATTATCTGTACTGTGCAATATTAGGGAAAGAAATCCTGCAGACACACTCTGCACAATGAACGGTCTCAAATGGATATTTATTACTGAACATTAGAGACGAAGGAAGAGCTTAATTTCTGGTCCCAAACATCGATCACTCTTACCCACCTCTAACGTGCGATTGCCCTCTTCCTAAAACCATGAATTGATACCAGGCGCTGATTACGGTCCAGCCTCTCATCCCCACTGACTGTGTCTGCAATCTGTCCCTCCTCCCCCTAACCACACAAGGCAAACCAAGCTCATGGTCTTTGTGATAATCAAGGCCGGTGTGTGCAGGCCTCCTGGAGAGGGATGGACATTTTAAAATTGAAGGGGGAGGGGGAGGTGGCAGTAATATCAGACACTGGGCTGAGGGGTGGCAGATGGAGTTTAGTTTGGATTAATGCAAGGTATTGGATTTGGTAAATCAAACAAGAGAAGGATCTATACAATTAAAAGTAGGGTCTTTGGCAGTGAACCGAGGCCGTCAGGTATAATTCTTTGAAAATTGCATCTCATATAGATAGTGTGGTTAAGAAGGTATTTAACACGCTTGTCTTCATTGGTCAGACCTTTGAGTATTTGAATTGGGATGTCATGTTGTGCTTGTACAGGATATTGGTGAGACCACTTCTGGAATACTGTGTCCGGTCTGGTCATTCTGCCCGCTCATTCCATAGGTGCACCACCCTCTGGGTGAAAAAGCTGCCCCTTAGGTCACTTGTAAATGTTTCCCCTCTCATCTCAAGCCTTTGTCCTCTAGTTTTGGTCTCCCCGTACCCTTAGAAAATACCTTGACTATTCACTTTGATATTACTGACCTTGATATTATTAAACTGGAGGGGATTGAGAAGAGATTAACCTGGATGTTGCTGGGAAAGGAGGGATTGAGCTATAAGGAGAGGCTGGATAGGCTGGGACGTTTTTCACTGGAGAGTATGAGATTAAGGGGTAACATTGCAGAGGTTTATAAAATAATGAGGGGTACAGAGAAGCAGAACGGCTGATGTATTTTCCCTAGAGTTGAGGATTCAAAACTGAGGGATATTTTAAGGTGCGAGGAAAAGGAGTTACAAAAGTCAGGAGAGATAAATATTTTAGACAGAAGCTGGCTTGTGTGTGGAATGAACTTCCAGAGGAAGTGGTGAAAGCAGGGACAGTTACAACGTTTAAAGGACATTTATTTCGGTACATGGATAAGGCATCAGTTTGGATGGTGCTGTGAGCAGCTGCCCTCTCCCTCCCCCTCTCTGAATGAATCGCTGTTGGTTTTCACCCGGGGTCAATATCTGTGCAGTGGCGTGGGGAGGCCAGCAGAGGGTGGCATTTCATCACTTCAAGCATCACAGAGACAGCCAGACCTGCCCCACACAGAGATACACAGATACACAAACGGGGATGGTTAGGGCACGGCGTGAAGCTCATCTGGTAATTTAAACTAAACAGAACGAAATGCTCAATTCGCCTTGTAAACTGTGAAAATATGAGGGGCAGATCTGCCAAATTCCACTGTTTAAATAAAAACATCAATTTTTTTTTCTCTCTATGAAAGTGAACATTTTACATCAACTATTCACAACTCTGGGACCCCCTTTCTCTTAACTGCTTATTACCCGACTCCAGCTCTACAGCAATATATACTGTGTCTGGGTCTGCCATCCTCTCATATCACAGGAGCTTGTAAGCTCTCAGTTCAGAACAGCATTCCCTCTCTCTTGAAGGTACAGTACACACTTTCAACTCCATCACATTAAACCCTGATGAATATCGATAAGTGGGACCTATCCGGATTTCTCTTGCTCTATGGTTTGTCAATATTTCATTCGCTCCGTCTGGTGTGTTTCAGGACTTTTGTTGCTCCATTGACAGCATGTCGACTCTGTCCGTGGGAATATATCAGTTTTTCACTTGCTCACACTCGTGTCTGTGGGGCAGGATGTCAGTTGTTTAATGGGGACTGTGACACGAAACAAATCTCAATGTTCGCAGATGGCACCGAACCTGGAAGAACTCTGAAGTCTATGGAGGAGAGTGTGGAACTCTAACGGGACAATCACACGTTGGTGGAGTGTTCAGGTTAATGGCAGATGGGGATCAATGCAGAGCAGTATGAGGTGATACACTTTGGTAGGAAAGAAAATGAAATACAGTTTAAAACAGGCTGTGCCATTTTAAAGGGGCTGCAGGAGCAGAGGGCTTTGGGTATATATGAGCACAGATTGTTGAAGGTGTCAGGACAAGTGGGGAGAGCAGTAACTATCACAGATTAGTTTCAATATCTGAGCTGTTTACAGGAGGAGGTGTAGGAGGGAGTCTCCGTGCTCCCTTCTGGGGAAGTGGTGGTGACGACGATGTGGTGTGAGCCCACCCTCCTGCCCACCGAGACCGTGGGGATTCCATTTGTACCAGCTCGACACAAAAGGGAGATGGCATCAGGGCCACGGCTTCTAAGTTGTGCCGGGGGGAAACGGAGCTGCCAGTGGGTTTAAAGTGAGAATTGCCCTTCACTGAACATTGCTCCTTACTCGGTCGGGGGACGTGGATGTTTCAGAATCTCCACACGTGGAGTCCCTGTCCTCTTCGGTTCCTACCAGGTCCTCCCACATGGCGAGGGGAGGGGGGTAAGGGAACGGATATCGGGCACTCCACCACCTGGCTTGGCCCTTTCTGTCCTATTCCAGACTGTTTCTCCTGGAATGGGATAAAGCGAGGGAGGGAGGAAGGGTGGGGGTGGGTGGCCCTGCTGTAAGTGCTGGTGTAGGTGGGGGACAGGTTCATGGTGAGGGGTCCGGAGGGAGTCAGTCCAGTGTTGTATCCATGCAGTGGTATTAGTGTGGGGGTGAAGTGGAGGGAGAGAGAGCGAGAGAGAAAGAGAGACAGAGAGAGACAGAGACACAGAGAGAGAGAGAAGGTACTGCATGCGGCAGTGAGTGTTGTGGACCATGAGCCCGGTTCGGCGGTCGATGCTATAACAGACATACAGTGAGTGTGAGGGAGCAGAGAGAACACGGTGACCCTTATCCTGACAGAGCGGGGAAGGTTATTGATGCTTGTCCTGTTTTGCTGGGCATTTCTTCAGACCACAGATACTGCACTGAGCTGGATGGTGAGCTCAGACCGTGTTCGGTGCGTCTGGTATTGTCTCCCCCTCTGGGAAGAGAATGGTCCCCCTCTGTACTAGCCCACCCACCAGGACATCTGTGTCCTTATCGACAAACCGTAATGTAATTGCCCCTTATCTGCCATGCTCGGGGTAAACTGTGCTGGGCAGCTCCTGACTGAGAAAGCTCAACCGTGTGCTCAGTGGCCTTTTTAAAGATGGCGCCAGTGTCATGGATCATGGAATATCCAGCAGCACCTGGGCGATGGTGAGTACCTCCAGCCATATTGGGTGGGAGGATCGGGCTGGTATTGAATGAGAGGGACACCATGGGATAGGGTTTGGTTGTTAATGAGGTGAGTTCGATAAGATAGCACCAGGAAACTGGCTCAGCCTCTTGTGGATGATCCCTCTGTCACAGTCAATGGAAATTACACTGAGACAAATTATTGTTAGATTTAGCTCAATGAGTCAAAGACTCTGCTGACCCTACACCAAGATACAAAGCTGCCGAACAAATACTCATCCAATCCTCTGCAACATCTGAACTCCCACCAATATCCTGTTCACCTACCATTCCTGGCAACACTTATGTTACTGGATGCTGGTGAAATGTTTTCATTTGAGCATTCTGAAACCTGGGAACACACCCATCCATAGCACTGTCTCTCAGTCTCCCCCACTCTGCCTATTTCCCATACCCCTTCTATTTGTTACTGTTTATACTGATTCCCCCTCAATCCTGTCACTTCCAGCATGGGCTGCAAGTTTCCCCACACTGGGCAGGGATCTAACACAGTGTTACAGATCAATGCACTGGGGTGGTTTACAGAGACATACATGCTGATGGGTAACTGCTCCTGGGTTACAGATTAATGTACTGGGGTGGTGTACACAGTCCTACATGCTGGGAGAGTAACTGCTCCTGGTTTACAGATTAATGCACGGTCGCTCACTGCACATGCTGCTGTGCTGGTCAGATTATCTGTGGTTTATAGAGAATGCAATGATGTGGTCAGTGCAGCTCCCCATACCGGATGGATATGTAGCCTGTGCACAGTAAATCATGTTAGTGGGGTGGATTGGGGTGGAAGGTGTTGGACAGGTCAAGGAGTCCCCCGGAACGTTCTGTCCCCGGCATTCTATAACTGACATTCCCCGGAACTTTCTGTCCCCAACATTCTATAACTGACATTCCCCGGAACATTCTGTCCCCGACATTCTATAACTGACATTCCCCGGAACATTCTGTCCCTGACATTCTATAACTGACATTTTTCCCCGGAATGTTCTGTCCCTGACATTGTTTGTGAACAGCCAGACGTCAGTGAATTGAACAAACGATGACATCCCGAGGGAAGAGATCCCGTTCCAGGGAGAATGAGACACTGTTCCGAAGGCCCCTCAGGCAGTTAAAGGGGTGAATACGTTTTCCCTGTGTTTACATTTCTTCACGACACAGGATCGAACACAATTTAGACAAAATTACAGGAATTCCCAAACTCCGTTTGTATTCAGGAAACTGGGAGAGAATCCTTCAGGACGTTTCCACCCTCCGTATTAGGAACTGGGAAGGAGTGACCTGTGTCTGCTCTCGAGTGATCGAGTGTGTGGGAATGTTCTAGAAACCATCTGTCCTTATGGATGTGTCTCTGTGTGTTTGGGGAGGGAGGGTTTCTTGTGGTTTATGTCACATTTTTGTCAGTATTTCCGACCTTCCCATTTGTTATTCCAGCTCCAATTATTTTAATAAATCCCTGAATACAGGGACACATTTGAAAATCTCACTGGGTCCCGGATCAAACGGGTCCCTTTGCCTCCAGGCTGATGGATAATGGGTTTGTTTTCCTTCCTCACAGTTAACGTAGTGACCATCTACGTCCTGCTTTATAAAGATTGTGGATTGTCTCCATGTGTCAGACGTTACCTGGGGGCCATGGCAGCGGCGGATCTCCTGGTCATTATCCTCGACCTGATCCTGAGACACATTCCCATTGTTTATTGGGAACATTTTCATTTCCTGATGGAGTCTGTCCCCGTGTGTAATATCCACGCTGTCCTGCTTTATGCAGCCACTGACTGCTCTGTCTGGTTCACCGTCACTTTCACCTTTGATCGGTTTGTGGCCATTTGTTGCCAGAAGCTGAAAAGTAAATATTGCAGTGAGAAAACGGCAGCTGTGGTTCTGGGAGCAGTGACTGTGCTGAGCTGTTTAAGGAACATTTTCTGGTATTTTATGTTCACGGCTCGGTATTGGCTGATGAACACCCCCTGGTTTTGTGTTGTAACAGATGCTGTTAGATTCTCCAGTGTCTGGGTCACATTCGAGTTCCTCCACCACATTCTAACCCCGTGTGTCCCATTTCTCCTGATTCTGCTGCTCAATGTTCTCACCGTCAGACACATTTTAGTGACCAGCAGAGCCCGCAGGAGACTCCGCACTCACACAGATGGGAACGCTCAGTCTGACACTGAAATGAGAAACCGAAAAAAATCCATCATTTTACTGTTTGTGATCTCGGCCAATTTCATCCTGTTATGGTCAACGTTCATGCTGTATTCTATATGGTACCGGATGGTGTGGATTGTGGATATCCTTCTGTATCTCGATGACTTTGTGCGAGATTTGGGCTTCATGCTGCAGCTCCTCAGTTGCTGCACAAACACCGCAATTTATGCCGTGACCCAGACTAAGTTCAGGCAGCAGCTGAAGAATGTGCTGAAATATCCCTTCACCCAAATGCAGCCATCCATCAAATTCCCTCATTAATCAATCCATCCGGGATTTTCTCCTTTCAGTTCAGTGTTTCAGCGATGGAGCAGCCTGTCACTATGGTAACAGACTGAGGGTAGCGCTGGTTTGTCCATCCTTATCCCACAGGGGGGTTACAGGGAAACATTTCAATGTTTTTCACAACTCAGGGGCCAGTGAGAAAAGGCACAGTCCCACTGACTGTATCCATCACTTCCATTTATAAACAATAAAAATGTTGATTAAAGCGTGCCGAGCAGCAGAGTGACCGATGTTGTTGTGTGTCTTTGTGTTGGAGAAGCTGAGTTGGAGAGACACAGACTCAGCCCCAAGTCCTGGTCCTCAGGGAAGGGGAGGGCACATCGGCCTGAGCTCAGGAGCTGGGTTTAACTCCCTCTGTCCCCCCACTCTAACCTGGCACCCCATTTCATCTCGCCCACTCTTTCTCCTCATTTCTCTCTCTCTCTCTCTCTCTCTCTGCAAACTCTCTCTTTCACACCACCTCTCCCTTTCCCTCCCCCTCTTCCCCCCTCTCTCTCACACACACCCCCAAACCTGGTTTCTCCACCTGCCTCCACTCATTCCTCTCCCCCCTCCCCTGCACTCTCTCTCTCTCCTGCCATCTGTCTCCCTCCCGCAATTCCGTCTCACCCGATTTTCCTTCTCCTCCCAACTCGCACACCACTCTATCATCTCACAACTACCCCTCCACACACATGCAGCCACAGCACCAACCACACCTCTCCCCCACCCCCCACCCCTCTCTGGATCAGAGGGAGAGGGATGCGTCAGGGAGACAGTGTTTGTCAGAGAGATCGGGATGGGCAGGAGGAAGAGATATTTAGTCAGAGAGAAACAGAGAGAGGTGGGGAGAATGAGACCGACGTAGGGGGATCGAGGATGAGAGAAGGTGGAGAGAGAGTGAAGGAGCAGGGAGAGAGAGAGAGGGGCAAGGGAGAGATAAGGTGAGAGAGGGAGAGAGAGAAAGAGTGGAGGACATAATGAGAGGGGGGACGGCGACAGTGGGGGGACAAAGAGGGGGGACAGAGAGAGAGGGGGGACAGAGAGAGATGGACAGAGGGAGGGGGAAAGAAAAAGGGGGAGATAGAGGGTGTCAGAGAGAGGGGGACAGAGAGTGGGGGATGGAGAGAGGGGAGACGGAGGACAGAGGGGGGACAGACAGGGGCAGAGGAGGGCAGAGGGGCAGAGAGGGAAGGGACAGAGAGGGGGGACAGACGGGCGGAGGACAGAAAGAGAGGGGGGACAGAGAGAGAGGGGTGTCAGAGAGAGGGGAGACAGAGAGAGTGCGGACAAAAAGAGGGGAACAGAGGGGACGACAGAGAGCGGGGGACAGAGAGAAGTGGGAGATAGAAGGGGTCAGAGAGAGGGGTTACAGAAATTGGGAGGACAGAGTGGGGGTACAGAGAGGGTGGACAGAGAGGGAGAGGATGACGGAAAGAGGGGAGGCAGAGAGCGGGTGCAGGGGGGGCAGAGAAGGGTGGCAGAGAGATAATGGACAGAGAGAGGATGTAAGAGAGAGGTTGGACAGAGAGAGAGGTACAGAGAGAGAGGGGGACAGAGATGAGGGATAGACAGAGGGGGGACAGAGAGAGGGGGTACAGAGGGAGGACAGAGTGACGGGAACAGAGAGAGGGGGGACACAGGGAGGACAGAGTGACGGGAACAGGGAGAGGGGGACAGAGAGTGCGGGACAGAGAGAGGGGGGACAGAGAGAGTGGGGGGACAGAGGTTGCGGGACAGAGAGGGGAGGACAGAGAGAAAGGGAGATAGATCCAGAGGGGGACAGAGAGTGGGGGACAGGGGGGGGGACATTGAAGTAGGGACAGAGAGGGGGGAACAGAAAGGGGGAACAAAGAGATAAAGGGGGACACAGAGAGAGCAGGGCAGAGAGACAATAGACAATAGATGCAGGAGTAGGCCATTCAGCCCTTCGAGCCTGCACCGCCATTCAATATGATCATGGTGGGACAGAGAGATAGAGAGGGGACAGAGAGATAGCGAGGCGATGGAGAGAAGGGGAGAGAGAGGGGGACAGAGAGGGGGGGACAGAGAGAGGGGGCTGAGAGAGGGACGAGAGAGAGACTGGGACAGAGAGATGTGGACAGAGAGGGGGATAGAGAGAGGGGATAGGGTGGGGGGCAGAGAGAGGGGGAACAGAGAGAGGGGGCAGAGAAGGAGGGGAGACAGAGTGGGAGGGGGACCGAGGGAGGGGGGGAGAGAGAGAGCGGGGTATACAGAGAGAGGGTGGACAGAGAGCGAGTGGGTGACGGAGAGAGGGGAGGCAGAGAAGGGGGCAGAGAGGGTGACAGAGAGGGGGTGCAAAGAGAGAAGGGACAGAGAGAGGAGGACAGAGAGAGGCTGGGGGGTATAGAGAGAGGGTGGAGAGAGATGGGGGAGAGACAGAGGTGGGACAGAGAGAGGGGGGCCAGAGCGGGAACAGAGAGAGGAGGGACACAGGGTGCGGGTCAGAGAGAGGGAGACAGATAAGGATGGACAATCAGGGACAGAGAGTGGGAGGACAGAGGGATAGAAAGAGGGGAGGCAGAGAGAGTGGGGACAGAGCGAGGTGTACAGAGAGAGGGGGGGGATAGAGAGACAGGGGGAGAGAGATGGGGGACAGAGAGTTGGGAGAGAGGGATGAGGACAGAGAGAGGAGGACAGAGAGAGGGTTTCAGAGACAGGAAGACAAACAGAGGGGGACGGGGGGACAGAGAGAGGGGGACAGAAAGATAGACAGGGGACAGAGACAGGGGGGACAGAGAGAGGGGGCAGAGAGAGGGAGGAGAGAGAGGGGGGACAGAGATATGGGGATAGAAAGAGGGGGACAGAGAGAGGCGATAGAGAGAGGAGGCAGAGCGAGGGAGGGCAGAGAGAGGGGGCCGAGAAGGAGGGGGACAGAGTGGGAGGGGGAAAAAGGAGGGTGGCCAGAGAGAGGGGTATACAGAGAGAGGGGGGAGAGAGAGAGAGGGTGACGGAGAGAGGGGGTGGGGGGGCGGGAGGGGCAGAGATAGAATGGACAGAGAGAGAAGAACAGAGAGAGCTTGGACAGAGAGAGGGGTACAGAGAGAGAGGAAGAGAGAGAGGGGGTGATAGAGGGGAGGCAGAGAAGGGGGCAGAGAGGGGGTCAGAGAGGGGTTGCAGAGAGAGGCTGGACAGAGAGAGAGGGTATAGAGAGAGGGTAGAGAGAGAGAGAGAGGGTTACAGAGGGAGGAGGACAGAAAGGGGGGACAGAGAGAGGGGGGCAGAGGGGTAACAGAGAGATGGGGACAGAGAGAGGAGGAAACAGAGGATGCGGGCCAGAGAGAGGGAGACAGATAAGGACAGAGACAGGGACAGAGAGTGGGAGGACAGAGGGATAGTAAGAGCGGGGGCAGAGAGAGAGGGGACAGAGACGGGGGTCAGAGAGGTAAGGAGAGAGAGATGGGGACAGAGATCGGAGGACAGAGAGAGGGGTTCAGAGAGAGGAAGACAGACAGAGGGTGACAAAGAGAGGAAGAGAGAGAGAAATGGGTGGAGAGAGAGCGCAGCAGAGAGGGGCATTCAGAGAGAGGGGGACAGAGAGAAGGAGGACAGAGAGAGAGGTACAGAGAGAGAGGGGGGACAGACAGACGGGGGACAGAGAGAGGACGAGAGAGAGAGATGGGTGGACAGAGAGAGGGGGGACAGAGAGAGGGGGAGAGGTAACAACAGAGAGCCCGGAACAGAGAGTTGGGGGACAGATTGAGGAGGACAGACAGAGGGGGGCAGAGAGAGGGCGACAGAGAGAGGGAGAACAGAGAGAAGGGGACACAGAGAGAGAGACAGATTGAGGAGGACAGACAGAAGGGGGCAGAGAAAGGGCGACAGAGAGAGGGAGAACAGAGAGAAGGGGACAGAGAGAGAGAGGGACAGATTGAGGAGGACAGACAGAGGGGTGGCAGAGAGAGGGCGACAGAGAGAGGGAGATCAGAGAGAGGGGGACAGCGAGAGCTTGGACAGAGAGAGAGGGGGACAGAGAGAGGGGGGACAGAGTGAGGGGGATACAGAGAAGGGGAGGGCAAAGAGAGAGGGGAGCGGAGAGGGGGAGAGAGAGGGGGACAGAGAGAGAGATGGCGACAGAGAGAGAGGGGAGAGAGAGAGTGGTAAGATTGAGGGTGGCAGAGATAAGTGGACAGAGAGAGGAAGGACAGAGACAGAGGGGAAAGACAGAGGGGACAGAGAGAGGGGACAGAGAGAGGGGGAAAATTGAGGGTGGCAGAGATAAGGGGGACAGAGAGAGGGGACAGATAGAGGAAGGAGAGAGAGAGGGGGATATGGAGAGGGGGACAGAGAGAGGGGGACAGAAAGGAGGGACACAGAGAGGGGGACAAAGGGAGAATACGGGCCGAGAGAGTGGGGACAGAGAGAGGGGACTGAGGGAGGGGGGACAGAGAAAAAGGTGGTAAAGAGAGGGAGGAACAGAGAAAGGGGGTACAAAGACACGTGGAACAGAGAGAGGGGGATGGGGGTGGCAGAGAGAGGGGGGAAAAAGATACGAGGACAGATGGATGGTCGACAGAGGGGGGCAGCGAGAAGGTGGACAGAGAGGAGCGGGACAGCGAGATGGGGGACAGCGAGAAGGGGGCCAGAGAGAGGGGATAGAGAGAGAGGACAGAGAGAGTAGCAGAGAGAGTGGGCATACAGTGGGGGAAGAGAGTGGGTTGGACGAAGGGGGGGCAGAGAGAGGGGGGGACTGAGAGTGGGGTGCATAGAGAGAGGGGGCAGAGGAGTGGTGGCAGAGAGGGGGGCAGAGAGAGTCTAGACACAGAGAGGCGTACAGAGGGAGGGGGTAGAGAGAGCGAGTGGGTGGCAGAGAGAGGGAGACAGAGTGAGCGGGGACAGAGAGACGCGGGAAAGAGGGGGGGACGGGGGCAGAGAGATGAGGGACGGAGAGAGGTAAGATAGCGAGAGGGGCGACAGAGGGGGGAACAAAGAGAGGGGGGCAGAGAGGGGGTGGACAAAAAGCGGGGTATAGAGAGAGGAAGGTACAGAGAGAGGGGGACAGAGAAAGGGGGGGCAGACCGAGGGTGTACAGAGAAGGGGGGTAGAGAGAGGGGGGATACAGAGAGAGGGGGTCGAGGGGGGAGAGAGAGAGGGGGCAGAGAGAGGGGGTACAGAGAGAGGGGGACAGAGAGAGGGAGGACAGAGAGAGGGAGGACAGAGGCAGGTGGACAGAGAGAGGGGGGACAGAGAGAGATGGGATCAAGAAAGGGGAGGACAGAGAGGGGTAGAGAGGGGGGGCAGAGAGAGTAGGGCAAAGAGAGAGGGCAAACAGAGAGAGGGGTGACTGAGAGTGGAGTGGACAAAGGGTGGGGCAGAGAGCGGGGCAGAAAGAGAGGGGACAGAGAGAGACGGGGAACAGAGAGAGGGGGTAACAGAGAGATGGGTGGAGAAATGGGGCAGAGAGAGGAGTACAGAGAGAGGGGAACAGGGAGATGGGGCCGAGCGAGGGGGTGACAGAGAGGGGGGACAGAGAGAGGGGGAACAGAGAGAGGGGGTGACAGAGAGATGGGTGGAGAGAGAGGGCGGCAGAGAGAGGAGTACACAGAGAGAGGGGGGACAGAGAGACGGGGACAGACAGAGGGGGGACGGAAAGAGGGGGACAGACAGAAGAGGGACAGAGACGGGGAGATAGAGTGATGGCTGGAGAGACAGGGCGGCAGAGAAGGCTTTGCAGAGGGGGGGACAGAGAGAGGGTGGACAGCGAGCGGGGTAGAGAGAGGGGGACAGTGAGAGGGGGACAGAGAGAGAAGGGACAGTGAAGGGGGGAGACAGAGGGGACGGGACAGAGACGGGTGACAGAAAGAGGTGGGATTGAGGGGGGGTGCAAAGAGAATGGTCAGAGGTTGGGACAGAGAGCGGAAACAGAGGGAGAGGGACAGAGAGAGTGGGACAGAGAGAGGGGGTCAGAGAATATGGGGACAGACAGTGGGGGGACAGAGTGGGGGGTCAGAGAGAGAGTGTGGACGGGAGGCAGAGAGAGGGGCGGAGCAGTGGGACGGTCAGAGAGAGGAGGACAGAGTGTGTGGGGCAGACGGGGGTCAGAGTGGGAGGACAGAGAGGGGGGGACAGAAGGCGGGACAGACAGAGGGGTGGAGCAGATGGGGACACAGAAAGAGGGACAGAGAGAGCGGGGCAGGGAGGGGGCAGAGAGAGCCAGTGAGGGGATAGAGAGAGAGGAGACAGAGAGAGATGGGAAAATAGTGGGGTTTGAAGGGGGCAGTGAGGGAGGGGACTGGGAGGAGGAATAGTGAGAGATGGGAAGACAGAGAGAGAGGGGGAACCGAGAGGGAGGGACAGAGGTGTCGGACAGAGAGGGAAAGGGAGAGAGAGAGGGGACAGAGAGAGGGGAGACAGAGGGAGGAGGACAGAGAAAGGAGGGGCAGGGAAAGGGGAGACAGAGCGAGTGGGGCAGAGAGAGTGGGGACAGAGAGGGGGGGTGACAAAGAGACGGGGGACAGAGAGAGGGGGACAAAGAGAGGGGGACAAAGAGAGGGATACAGAGTGAGGCAACAGAGAGCGAAAGACAGAGAGAGGCGGACAAACAGGGGGCAGAGAGAGTGTTGAACAAGGGGGGGCAGATAGACGGGTGCAAAGAGAGAGGGCACAGAGGAGTGGGGGAAGAGAGAGGGGGCACAGAGAGAGTGTAGGCACAGAGAGGCGTACAGAGAGAGAAGGGGTAAAGAGCGCGAGTGTGGGACAGAGAGAGGGAGACAGAGTGAGAGGGGACAGAGAGAGTTGGGACTGAGAGAGGGGGTACAGAGAGATGCAGGAAAGAGAGGGGGGACGGGGGCAGAGAGATGTGGGACAGAGAGAGATGGGCGACAGAGGGGGGAACAGAGAGAGGGGGCAGAGAGAGGAAGGTACAGAGAGAGGGGGACAGAGAGAGGAGGGACAGAGAGAGGGGAAGAGAAAGAGGGGAGAGAGAGAGGAGGACAGAGAGAGTGGAGAGAGTGACGGGGCAGAGAGAGTGGGACAGAGAGAGGTGGGACAGAGAGAGGATTACAGAGTAAGATGGGGTCGAGAGAAGGGGTGACAGAAAGAGGGGAACAGAGAGGGGGACAGAGACAGTGGGGCAGAGAGAGAGGGGGAATACAGAGAGGGGAGGACAGAGAGATGGGGGACAGAGATAGGGGTGGACAGTGTGGGCCAGAGAGAGGGAGGGCAGAGAGAGAGGGGACAGAGAGAGAAGATGGACAGAGAGATGTGTACACATAGATAGCAGGGACAGAGAGAGAGGGGGACAGACTGAGGGGGACAGTCAGATGGGAGACAGAGACGGGGGAGATAGAGTGACGGGTGGAGAGAGACGGCGGCAGAGAAGGGTTTGTAAACAGAGGGGGGTAGAGAGAGGGTGGACAGAAGAGAGGGCGGACAGAGAGAGAGGGGAAAGAGAGAGGAGGCAGAGAGAGTGGAGAGAGAGAGGAAGGACAGTGAGAGGGCGATATAGAGAGGGGGACATAGGGGGGACAAAGAGTGGGGGACAGAATGGAGGGACACAGAGAGGGGGACAAAGGGAGAATAGGGGTCATGAGAGTGAGGACAGAGAGAGGGGACTGAGGGAGGGGGGACAGAGAGAGTGGTGGTAAAGAGAGGGAGGAACAGAGAGAGGGGGTACAAAGACACGTGGAAAAGAGAGAGGGGGGATGGGGGTGGCAGAGAAAGTGGGGAAAAGAGATACGGGGACAGATGGATGGTCGACAGAGGGGACAGAGAGGAAGTGGACAGAGAGGAGGGGGACAGAGATGGTGGTGCAGAGAGCGCGGACAGAGAGCGTGGGGGCAGACAGAGTGGGGATAGAGAGAGACGGGGGGCAGGGAGAGGGGGGACAGAGATTGGGGACAGAGAGAGGGGGACAGAGAGGAGGGACACAGAGAGGGGGACAGAGGTAGAATAGGGGCCGAGAGAGTGGGGACAGAGAGAGAGGACTGAGGGAGGGGGGACATACTGAGAGGTGCTAAATAGAGGGGGAAAAGAGAGAGGGGGTACAGAGACACGTGGGACAGAGAGAGGGGGGATGGGGGTGGCAGAGAGAGGGGAGAAAGAGATACGGGGACAGATAGAAGGTCGACAGAGGGGGGCAGCCGGAAGGTGGACAGAGAGTAGCGGGACAGAGAGGATGGTGCAGAGACAGCGGACAGAGAGCGTGCGGGCAGAGAGAGGGGGGATTGAGAGAGGGGGGAGAGTGAGCAGTGGACAGCGAGAAGGGGGCCAGAGAGATGAGGGACAGAGAGACGTAAGATAGCGAGAGGGGCAACAGAGGGGGGAACAGAGAGAGGGGGGCAGAGAGGGGAAGGTACAGAGAGAGGGGGACAGAGAAAGGAGGGACAGACGGGGGGGGAAGAGAAGGGGGGTAGAGAGAGGAGTGATACAGAGAGAGGGGGTCGAGGGGGAGAGGGGGGGTCAGAGGGAGGGGGCAGAGAGAGATGTTACAGAGAGGGGGGACAAAGAGAGGGGGTTACAGAGAGGGGGACAGAGAGACGGGGACAGAGTGAGTGGGACAGAGAGAGGGAGGACAGAGACAGGGAGGACAGAGGCAGGTGGACAGAGAGAGTGGGACAGAGAGAGATGGGATCAAGAAAGGGGAGGACAGAGAGGGGGTAGAGAGAGTAGGGCAAAGAGAGAGGGCAAACAGAGAGAGGCGTGACTGAGAGTGGAGTGGACAAAGGGTGGGGCAGAGAGCGGGGCAGAAAGAGAGGGGACAGAGAGAGACGGGGAACAGAGAGAGGGGGTAACAGAGAGATGGGTGGAGAAATGGGGCAGAGAGAGGAGTACAGAGAGAGGGGAACAGGGAGATGGGGCCGAGCGAGGGGGTGACAGAGAGGGGGGACAGAGAGAGGGGGAACAGAGAGAGGGGGTGACAGAGACATGGGTGGAGAGAGAGGGGGGCAGAGAGAGGAGTACACAGAGAGAGGGGGGGACAGAGAGAGGGGGACAGAGAGAGGGGTTCAGAGAATGTGGGGACAGACAGTGGGGGGACAGAGTGGGGGGACAGAGAGAGAGTGTGGACGGGGGGCAGAGAGAGGGGCGGAGCAGTGGGAGGGTCAGAGAGAGGAGGACAGAGAGTGTGGGTCAGAGGGGGGGTCAGAGTGGGAGGACAGAGAGAGGGGGGACAGAAGGCGGGACAGACAGAGGGGTGGAGCAGATGGGGACACAGAGAGGGCGACAGAGAGAGCGGGGAAAATAGTGGCGGTTGAAGGGGGGCAGTGAGGGAGGGGACTGGGAGGGGGAATAGTGAGAGATGGGAAGACAGAGAGAGAGGGGGAACCGAGAGGGCGGGACAGAGGGGTCGGCCAGAGAGGGAAGGGAGAGAGAGAGGGGACAGAGAGAGGGGAGACAGAGGGAGGGGGACAGAGAAAGGAGGGGCAGGGAGAGGGGAGACAGAGCGAGTGGGGCAGAGAGAGGGGGGACAGAGAGAGGGGTGACAAAGAGAGAGGGTTACAGAGAGAGGGGGTGACAAAGAGAGGAGGGACAGAGAGAGGGGGACAAAGAGAGGAGGGACAAATAGAGGGGTAGAGAGTGGGGCAACAGAGAGCGAAGGACAGAGAGAGGGACAGAGAGAGGCGGACAAACAGGGGGCTGAGAGAGGTTTGAAGAAGGGTGGCAGATAGAGGGGTGCAAAGAGAGAGGGGACAGAGGAGTGGGGGAAGAGAGAGGGGGCACAGAGAGAGTGTAGGCACAGAGAGGCGTACAGAGAGAGAAGGGGTAAAGAGCGCGAGTGTGGGACAGAGAGAGGGAGACAGCGTGAGAGGGGACAGAGAGAGTGGGACTGAGAGAGGGGGTACAGAGAGATGCAGGAAAGAGAGGGGGGACGGGGGCAGAGAGATGTGGGACAGAGAGAGATGGGCGACAGAGGGGGGAACAGAGAGAGGGGGGCAGAGAGTGGGTGGCCAGAGAGCGGGGTACAGAGAGAGGAAGGTACCGAGAGAGGGGGACAGAGAGAGGAGGGACAGAGAGAGGGGAAGAGAACGAGGGGGAGAGAGAGAGTAGGACAGAGAGAGTGGAGAGAGTGACGGGGGCAGAGAGAGAGGGGACAGAGAGACGGGGACAGAGAGAGTGGGACAGAGAGAGGTGGGACAGAGAGAGGATTACAGAGTAAGATGGGGTCGAGAGAAGGGGTGACAGAGAGAGGGGAACAGAGAGGGGTACAGAGACAGTGGGGCAGAGAGAGAGGGGGAATACAGAGAGGGGAGGTCAGAGAGATGGGGGCAGAGATAGGGGTGGACAGTGGGGGCCAGAGAGAGGGAGGGCAGAGAGAGAAGGGACAGAGAGAGAAGGGAGGACAGGAGAGATGGGAGACAGAGACGGGGAGATAGAGTGATGGGTGGAGAGAGACGGCGGCAGAGAAGGGTTTGCAAACAGAGGCGGACAGAGACAGGGTGGACAGAAGAGAGGGTGGACAGAGAGAGAGGGGAAAGAGAGAGGAGGCAGAGAGAGTGGAGAGAGAGAGGAAGGACAGTGAGAGGGCGATATAGAGAGGCGGACAGAGGGGGGGACAGAGAGAGGGAGACAGAGAGAGGGGGTCAGAGAATGTGGGTACAGAGAGTTGGGGGACAGAGTGGGGGGACAGACAGAGAGAGTGGAAGGGCGTACAGAGAGAGGGGTGGAGCATTGGAAGGGTCAGAGAGAGGAGGACAGAGAGTGTGTAGCAGAGGAGGGTCAGAGTGGGAGGACAGAGAGAGGGGGGACAGAAGGCGGGACAGACAGAGGGGTGGAGCTTTTGGGGACACAGAGAGGGGGACAGAGAGAGCGGGGCGGGGGTGGGGCAGAGAGAGCCAGAGAGGGGATAGAGAGAGAGGAGACTGAGAGAGAGGGGAAAATACTGTGGTTTGAAGAGGGCAGTGAGGGAGGGGACTGGGTGGGGGAATAGTGAGAGATGGGAAGACAGAGAGAGAGGGGGAACCGAGAGGGCGGGACAGAGGGGTCGGACAGAGAGGGAAGGGAGAGAGAGAGGGGACAGAGAGACGGGAGACAGAGGGAGGAGGACAGAGAAAGGAGGGACAGGGAGAGTGGAGACAGAGCGAGTGGGGCAGAGAGAGGGGGGACAGAGAGAGGGGGTGACAGAGAGAGAGGGTGACAGAGAGAGGGGTGACAAAGAGATGGTGGACAGAGAGAGGGGGACAAAGAGAGAGGGGGGGACAAAGGGATGGGGACAGAATGGGGCAACAGAGAGCGAAGGACAGAGAGAGAGGCAGAGAGAGGGTTGGACAAAGGGGGGGCAGAGAGAGGCGGGACAGAGAGAGGGGTGCAAAGAGAGAAGGGACAGAGAACTGGGTGCAGTGAGAGGGTCACAGAGAGACTGTAGACACAGAGAGGCGTACAGAGAGAGAAGGGGTACAGAAACGAGTGGGGGACAGAGAGAGGGAGACAGAGTGAGATGGGACAGAGAGAGTGGGACTGAGAGAGGGGGTACAGAGAGATGCAGTAAATAGAGGGGGGACGGGGGCAGAGAGATGAGGGACAGAGAGACGTGGGACAGAGAGAGATGGGCGACAGAGGGGGGAACAGAGAGAGGGGGGCAGAGAGTGTGTGGCCAGAGAGCGAAGTACAGAGAGAGGAAGGTACAGAGAGAGGGGGACAGAGAGAGGAGGGACAGAGAGAGGGGAACAGAGAGAGGGGGAGAGAGAGAGGAGGACAGAGAGAGTGCAGAGACAGACGGAGGCAGAGAGAGGGGGGACAGAGAGACGGGGACAGAGAGAGTGGGACAGAGAGAGGGAGTGCAGAGAGAGGGAGGACAGAGAGAGTGGACAGAGAGAGGTGGGACAGAGAGAGGGGTACAGAGTAAGATGGGATCGAGAGAAGTGGTGAGGGGACGAGGATGGCGGGGCGGGGGGCAGAGAGAGGACGGACAGAGAGGGAAGTACAGAGAGAGGGGGACAGTGGGAGAAGTGGTACAGAGAGATGGGCGACAGAGGGGGACAGAGAGAGGGGGTCAGAGAGGGGGTGGAC
Organism: Chiloscyllium punctatum; assembly: GCF_047496795.1. NCBI lineage: Eukaryota > Metazoa > Chordata > Chondrichthyes > Orectolobiformes > Hemiscylliidae > Chiloscyllium > Chiloscyllium punctatum. Next base: position 405,361 of record NW_027309886.1, on the reverse strand, counting down.
AGATAGAGGGAGGACAGAGAGGGGGGACAGAGAGGGAGGGACAGGGAGTGGGAGGACAGAGAGAGGGGACAGAGGGAGGTGAGACAGAGAGAGGGCTATAGAGAAAGATGGGGCCGAGAGAAGGGTTGACAGAGAGGGGGGAACAGAGAAGGGGTGCCAGATAGAGGCGGAACAGAGAGGGAGGACAGAGACAGGTGGGATAGAGAGAGAGGGTTGACAGAGGGGCGACAGAGTGATGGGGACAGAGAGAGTGGCGACAGAGCTGGGGACAGAGAGAGGCGGGCAGAGAGGGGGTGGACAGAGAGGGGGACTGAGAGAGGAGGACAGAGAGAGAGAGAGAGAGTAGAGGGGGAGACAGAGAGGTGGGACAGAGAGAGTGGAGACAGAGAGAGTGCGGACAGAGGAGGGACAGAGATAGAGGGGAATAGAGAGAAGGGGAGAGAGAGGGGTGTCAGAGGGGGACAGAGATAGGGAGTCGGGGGTCAGAGAGAGAGGGGGGACAGAGTGATGGGGGAACAGAGAGAGGAGGACAGAGAAAGGGGAACAGAGAGACGGGGACAGACAGAGGGGACCGAGAGGCGGATCGGGGATGGGGTGACAGATAGAGGGGGGCAGAGACAGGGTGTCGGTGGGATAGAGTGATGGGGACAGTGAGAGGGACGACAGAGGGAGGGGGACAGAGAGAGGGGGACCGAGAGGGGGGATAGATAGAGAGAGGGATAAAGGGGGGCACAGAGAGAGGGAGGACAGAGAGAGTTGGAACAGAGAGAGAGAGGGATGAGGGGGTACGGGGGGCAGAGAGGGGGACAGAGAGAGGGGGTGACAGAGCGATGGATGGTAAAAGGGAGTGGGACAGAAAGAGATGGGGACAGAGAGAGGGACGATAGAGGGAGGGGGACAGAGAGAGAGGGACAGAGAGAGGGACAGAGAGAGTGGGGACAGAGAGGGGAGGGATAGAGAGAGGGAGGACGGAGAGAGAGGGATAGAGAGCGCAGAGAGAGAGAGAAGGGGTCAGAGAGTGGGGGAAAACAGAGGGGGCAGAGAAAGATGGGGACAGAGAGTGGGTGACAGAGAGAGGGGGTGACAGAGCGATGGGTGGACAAAGGGAGGGGGACAGATAGAGGGGTCAGAGAGAGAGGGGGACAGAGAGAGACGTGAGACAGGGAGAGGGGACAGAGAGAGGGGGTCAGTGGGAGAGGGGGACAGAGAGAGAGGGGACAGAGAGCGACGGGAGACAGAGAGAGGGGGACAGAGAGACGGGGACAGAGAGAGGCAGTCAGAGAGAGTGGGGGACAGAGAGAGACGGAAGACAGAGCGAGGGGGGACAGAGAGAGAGAGACGGGTGCACAGAGAGGGAGGACAAAGGGGGACAAAGAGAGGGGTAAGAGAGACGGGGACTTGGAGACACTGGGACAGAGAGATGGGCATGGAGAGGGTGGGACAGAGAGGGGGGACAGAGAGGGACTGGGGACAGGGAGAGGGGTTCCAGAGAGTGGTGAAGAGAGAGAGGGACAGAGTGGGGCAGAGAAGGTGACAGAGAGGGGGAACAGAGAGAGGAGGACAGAGAGCTGGGGTACAGAGGGAGGAGAACAGAGAGATGAGGATAGAGAGAGGGAGTACAGAGAGACGTGGGACTGAGAGAGGAGGTCGGGGGTCTGAGAGAAGGGGAACAGAGTGATGGGGACAGAGAGAGGGGCGACAGAGGGGGAGACAGAGGGGGGGGGGAAGGAGGGTGTGAACAGAGAGGTAGGGAGAGAGGGGGACAGAGAGACGCGGTGCAAAAGGGGAGACAGAGAGAGGGGGACAGAGAGAGGGGGGACAGAGACAGAGGGGAGGGGGGGAACAGAGTGAGGTGTGTCAGAGGGGGAGAGGGAGGGCGACAGACAGGGAGAGAGAGGGGGGAACAGAGAGAGGGGAGACAGAGAGAGGGGGGGACGCAGAGAGAGCGGGGACAGAGAATGAGGGGGAGAAGAGTGTGTTTTGAGAGAAAGAGGGAGAGAGAGGGGAGAGAGATAGGGGATCGAGAGGGGAGAAGAGAGTGAGGGGGACAGAGAGTGGCGACAGAGAGAAGGGGCAGAGAGGGTTGGAGAGAGAGGGTGGGGCAGAGAGGGGGCCAGAGAGTGGGGGGACAGAGAGGGGGGAGAGAGGTGAAACTGAGAGAGGGGGCAGAGAGGGGAGACAGAGAAATAGGGATGGACAGAGAGAGGGGACAGAGAGTGGGGAGACAGAGAGAGGGGGACAGACAGAGAGGGGGACAGAGAGAGGGGGACAGCGGGGGAGGCAGACAGAGGGCGAAGAGAGAGGGGGATGCAGAGTGAGGGCGGCAGAGAGGGAGGCGATAACAGAGAAAGGAAGACAGAGAGAAGTGGACAGTGAGAGGGGGACAGAGAGAGGGGGACACAGAGTGGGGGCAGAGAGAGGGGGCAGAGAGCGCAGGGCATTAGAAGGGGCCAGAGGATGGGGGGACAGAGATTGGGGACATAGAGGGTTTACAGAGAGGGGGGTCTGAAAAAGGGGTACGGGGGGAACAGAAGGAGGGGCAGCGCAGAGGGAGGGACAGAAAGAGGGGACAGAGAGGGGTACAGAGAGAGGGGACAGGGAGATGGGAGACAGAGTGAGGGGGACAGAGAGATTGTGGACAGCGAGTTTGGGGAGAGAGAGGACAGAGAGAGGTGGTGACAAAGAGAGGGGGAGACAAAGAGAGGGGGACAGAGAGAGGGGAAGATAGAAGGGGACAAAGAGTGGGGGGACAGAGAGTGGGGGGACACAGTGGGGGAACAGAGAGAGAGGGTCAGAGAGAGTGGGGATGGGGGAACAGAGGGAGGGGCGGTGCACAGGGAGGGATAGAGAGAGGGGGACGAGAGAGTGGGGACAGTGGGGGGAACAGAGAGAGTGTGGGGACAGTGAGAGAGAGGGGGACAGAGAGAGTGGGACAAAGAGAGAGGGGTACAGAGTGAGGAGGGAAGAGAGAGGGCGACAGAGAGGGGGGACAGAGAGAGAAAGGTGACAGAGAGAGACATGGGTACAGAGAGATGGGGGCAGAGAAAGGGAGACAGAGAGATGGGGACGGAGAGGGTGGGACAGAGAGGAGGGCAGAGAGAGGGGGCAGAGAGACGGGGCAGAGAGGGGGCAGATGGGGGAACAGAGAGAGAGGGACAAAGAGAGGTTTGGACGGCGAGAGGGGTACAGAGAGAGGGGGTACATAGTGAGGGGGAAATAGAGATTGGGACAGACTGCGAGGGGACAGGGAGAGGGGCGACAGAGTGAGGTGGAAAGAGAGAGGGGACAGTGAAAGGGGGCAGAGAAGGGGACAGAGAGGGGGAACAGAGAGCGGGAGAACAGAGAGAGGAGGACAGAGTAATGAGGACAGAGAGAAGGAGTACAGAGAGACGCGGGACAGAGAGAGAGGGTCAGGAGGCAGAGAGAGGGGAGACAGAGTGATGGGGATAGAGAGAGGGGGCAGAGAGGGGGTGGACAGAGAGAGGGGGCAGTGAGAGGGGAGACACAGAGAGGGCGGACAGAGAGAGGGGTACAGAGATAGAGGGGAATAGAGAGAGGGGGACAGAGAGAGGAGTGTCAGAGGGGGAACAGAAAGGGCGACAGGGAGGGGGAGAGGGAATAGGGAAAAGAGAGAGGGGAGACAGAGAGAAGGGGGACAGAGGGCATGTACAGAGAGAGGGGGAACAGAGAGAGCGAGGGACAGAGAGAGAGGTTGACAGACAGAGGGGGGAGAGAGAGAGAGGGTGAGACAGAGAGAGGGGGCAGAGAGTGAGGGGGACAAGAGTGTGGTGTGAGAAAGAGAGGGAGAGAGAGGGGGAGAGAGAAGGGGGCAGAGAGGGGGCAGTGTGTGTGGGAAAGAGTGAGGGGGACAGAGAGGGGGGAGAGAGAGTGGGGACAGAGAGAGGGGGACAGAGAGAGGGGGTTCAGAGAGGCAGGATAGAGAGAGAGGGGTACAGAGAGAGGGCGGTGACAGAGAGAGACGGGGACAGAGAGGGGGACAGAGAGAGGGGACGGGGGCAGAGAGGAGCGAGAGAAGCGATAGAGAGTGTGGGGAGACAGAGAGAGAGAGGGGACAGAGAGAAAGAGGGGACAGAGATAGAGAGAGGGGACACAAAGTTGGAGGACAGAGAGAGTCAGACAGAGAGACAGGGGTACAGAGAGAGGGGGAAAGAGAGAGAAGGGCGACAGAGAAAGACAGGGCGACAGAGAGATGGTGACAGAGAGTGTGGGATGGAGAGGGTGGGACAGAGAGGGGGGTGCAGAGAGAGGGCGGCCGAGAGGGGGGCAGGGGGGTAACAGAGAGAGAGAGACTGGGTACAGAGAGATAGGGGGACAAAAAGAGGTGTGGACGGAGAGAGGGCGACAGAGAGACGCGGTACATAATGAGGGAGAAAGAGAATTGGGGACAGAAAGCGAGAGGACAGAGAGAGGTGGAGAGAGAGAGGGGGGCACAGATGGGTGCTGGGAAGGGGACAGAGAGGGGGGACAGAGAGAGGGGACGGGGGCCAGAGAGAGTGAGAGAGGGGATAGAGAGAGGGGAGAAGACAGAGAGTGGGGGGACAGAGAATGGGGGACCCAGAGAGAGGGGAACAGAGAGAGTGGAGGTCAGCGGAGGAGGGGGGTGCACAGAGAGGGGTGTAGAGAGAGAGGGGTTGCAGAGAGAGGGGGACAGAGACAGGGGGGACAGAGAGAGAGGGGGGCCGGGAGAGAGGGCGGGCAACGAGGAGGGACGGGGGTACAGAGAGACGGGGACAGAGAGACAGGGACGGATAGAGGGGAAACAGAGATAAGGGGACAAAGAGGGGGCAGGGATAGGGGGGCAGAGGGGGGAGAGAGCGGGGTGACAAAGAGAGGGGGGCAGAGAGGGGATGGACAGAGAAGTGGGGGAGAGAGAGGGGGGACAGAGAGACGGGGCAGAGAAACGGGACAGATGGAGGGCAGACAGAGAGAGGCGGACAGAGAGAGTGGGACAGAGAGTGGGTGCAGAGAGGGGGTGCAGAGAGAGGGGGGACAAAGAGGGGTGGACAAAGAGAGAGGGCAGAGAGGGGGTGGACACAGAGGTGGGGGAGAGAGTGAGGGGACAGAGAGTGGGGGGACAGAGAGAGGGGATGTAGAGGGGGAGACAATGAGAGGGGGACAGTTAGAGGGGAGACAGAGAGAGGGCGGCTAGAGAGGGGGGACAGAGGGGGAACAGAGACGGGGCGAGAGAGAGGGGAAAAGAGAGAGGGCAGAAAGATAGAAGGGGGACAGAGAGCGCGGACAGAGAGAGGGGGAACAGAGAGTGGGAGGGACAGAGAGAGAGGTTGACCGACAGAGTGGAAGAAAGAGAGACAGGGTGAGACAGAGAAGAGGGGTGACAGAGAGAGGGGTGACAGAGAGAGGGGGGGCAAAGTGTGAGGGGGACAAGAGTGTGGTGTGCGAGAGAGAGGTAGAGAGAGAGGGGAGAGAGACGGGGGTAGAGAGAGGGGGAAGAGAGAGGGGGTCAGACAGAGGGGGACGGGGAACTCAGGGAGGGGCGGTGCAGAGGGAGGGACAGAGAGAGGGGGAGAGAGAGATTGGTGACAAAGTCAGAGAGGACAGAGAGAGAGGACAGAGAGAAGGGGTGACAAAGAAAGGAGGTGACAAAGAGAGGGGGAGAGAGCGAGAGGGGGAGATAGAAGGGGACAGAGAATGGGGGTACAGAGTGTGGGTACAGATTGTGGGAAAGAGAATGGGGCGACAGAGAAAGGTGCCGAGCGGGGGTGGGGGGGGGGGTGGGGTCTGAAAGTGGGGGACAGAGAGAGGTGGTTAGGAGAGGGTGGAACAGAGAGAGGGGGGACGGGAGCAGAGAGAGCGAGAGAGGGGATTGAAAGAGGGGGGAACAGAGTGAGAGGGGACAGAGAGAGTGGACAGAGAGCGGGGAGTCAGAGAGAGTGGGACCGAGAGAGAGGAGGACAAAGAGAGGGGGGACAGTGAGGGGGGGACAGGGAGAGAACCGCGACAGAGAGAGACAGGGGACAGAGTGACAGGGGGACAGAGAGACAGGGGGACAGAATGTTGGGGCACGGAGAGGGTGGGACGGAGAGGGTGGGACAGGGAGGGGGGACAGAGTGAGAATGGGGACAGAGAAAGGGGGTACATAGTGAGGAGGAAAGAGAGAAGGAGACAGACGGCGAGGGGACAGGGAGAGGGCGGCCAGAGAGAGGGGGCGAAAGAGAGAGGGGCAGAGAGAGCGGGACAGAGAAAAAGGGAGTACAGAGAGACGCGGGGCAGAGAGAGGGGGGACAGAGTGATGGGTCGGAGAAGAGGGGAGACAGAGGGGGAACAGAGAGAGGGGTTCAGGGGTCAGAGAGAGGGGGAGAGAGTGATGGGGGACCAGAGAGAGGGGCGACAGAGGGAGGGGGGATAGAGAGAGAGAGGGGACAGAGAGGAGGATCGGGATGGTGGGACAGACAGAGGGGGACAGAGATAGGGTGTCGGTGGGACAGAGTGATGGGGACAGTGAGAGGGACGACAGAGGGAGGGGGACAGAGAGAGGTGTACAGAGAAAGGGGGGACAGATAGAGAGGGGGACAGAGGGGGTGGACAGAGAAGGGAGGACAGAGAGAGGAGGCACAGAGAGAGAGGGGGACAGAGGTGGGATAGAGAGAGGGGGCAGAGAGAGGAGGACAGAGAGAGAGGAGGGACAGAGAGAGGGAGGACAGAGAGAGGGGTACAGAGAGAGAGGGGGACAGAGACAGAGGGATAGAGAATGGGTGACAGAGAGAGAGGGGGGTGACAGATCGATGGGTGGTAAAAGGGAGGGGGACAGAGAGAGGGGTCAGAGGGAGGGTGACAGAGAGAGGGGGACAGAGAGAGTGGGACAGAGAGAGGGGAGACAGATAGAGGCGGAACAGCGAGAGAATGGGGACAGAGAAAGGGGGACAGAGAGAGGGGGAACAGAGAGAGGGAGGGACAGAGAGAGAGGTTGACCGACAGAGTGGAAGAAAGAGAGAGAGGGTGAGACAGAGAAGAGGGGGGACAGAGTGAGGGGTGACAGAGAGAGAGGGGGCAAAGTGTGAGGGGGACAAGAGTGTGGTGTGCGAGAGAGAGGTAGAGAGAGAGGGGAGAGAGACAGGGGTCAGACAGAGGGGGACGGGGGAACAGAGGGAGGGGCGGTGCAGAGGGAGAGACAGAGAGAGGGGGAGAGAGAGATTGGTGACAAAGTCAGAGAGGACAGAGAGAGATGACAGAGAGAAGGGGTGACAAAGAAAGGAGGTGACAAAGAGAGGGGGAGAGAGCGAGAGGGGGAGATAGAAGGGGACAGAGAATGGGGGTACAGAGTGTGGGTACAGATTGTGGGAAAGAGAATGGGGCGACAGAGAAAGGGGCCGAGCGGGGGGCTGAGAGTGGGGGACAGGGAGAGTTGGTTAGGAGAGGGTGGAACAGAGAGGGGGGGTACGGGGGCAGAGAGAGCGAGAGAGGGGATTGAAAGGGGGGGAACAGAGAGAGAGGGGACAGAGAGAGAGTGGACAGAGAGCGGGGAGTCAGAGAGAGTGGGACAGAGAGAGAGTAGGACAAAGAGAGGGGGGACAGTGAGGGGGTCAGGGAGAGAACCGCGACAGAGAGAGACAGGGGACAGAGTGACAGGGGGACAGAGAGACAGGGGGACAGAGAGTTGGGGCACGGAGAGGGTGAGACGGAGAGGGTGGGACAGAGAGGGGGGACAGAGAGAGAATGGGGACAGAGAAAGGGGGTACATAGTGAGGAGGAAAGAGAGAAGGGGATAGACGGCGAGGGGACAGGGAGAGGGCGGCCAGAGAGAGGGGCGAAAGAGAGAGGGGCAGAGAGAGGGGGACAGAGAGAAAGTGAGTACAGAGAGACGCGGGGCAGAGAGAGAGGGGGCAGAGTGATCGGTCAGAGAAGAGGGTAGACAGAGGGCGAACAGAGAGAGGGGTTCAGGGGTAAGAGAGAGGGGGAGAGAGTGATGGGGGACCAGAGAGAGGGGCGACAGAGGAAGGGGGGATCAGAAAGAGAGAGGGGACAGAGAGGAGGATCGGGATGGGGGGACAGACAGAGAAGGGACAGAGAGAGGGTGTCGGTGGGACAGAGTGATGGGGACAGTGAGAGGACGACAGAGGGAGGGGGACAGAGAGAGGGGTACAGAGAAAGGGGGGACAGATAGAGAGGGGGACAGGGGGGGGGACAGAGAGAGGGAGGACAGAGAGAGGAGGCACAGAGAGAGGGGGGACAGAGGTGGGACAGAGAGAGAGGGGCAGAAAGAGGGGGACAGAGAGAGAGGGGGAACAGAGAGAGGGAGGACAGAGAGAGGGGTACAGAGAGAGAGCGGGACAGAGAGAGAGGGATAGAGAATGGGTGACAGAGAGAGAGGGGGGTGACAGTGCGATGGGTGGTAAAAGGGAGAGGGACAGAGGGAGGGGACAGAGGGAGGGTGACAGAGAGAGGGGGACAGAGAGAGGGGGACAGAGAGAGAGGGGACAGATAGATGTGGAACAGCGAAAGAATGGGGACAGAGAAAGGCGGGACAGAGAGAGGGGGAACAGAGAGAGACGGGACAGAGAGACGGGTGCAGAGAGAGGGAGGACAAAGAAGAGGGGACAGAGAGAGGAGGACAGAGAGAGAGGGGGACAGAGAGCGCGGGGAGATAGAAGGGGTCAGAGAGTGGGGGGACGGAGAGAGAGAGGTGACAGAGCGATGGGTGGACAAAGGGAAGGGGACAGAGAGAGGGGGACAGAGAGAGAGGGGGACAGAGAGGGGGAGACAGAGAGAGGGGGACAGAGAGAGTCGGTCAGAGAGAGAGGGGGACAGAGAGAGAAGGGACAGAATGACGGGTGCAGAGAGAGGGGGACAGAGAGGAGGGACAAAGAGAGGGGGCAGAGAAAGGGGGTCAGAGAGCGTGGGGAGACAGAAGGGGTCAGAGAGTGAGCAGACAGAGAGAGGGTGTCAGCGAGAGGTGGACGGGGTGAAGAGAGGGAGGGGCGGTGCAGAGTGAGGGGCAGAAAGAGGGGGACAGAGAGATGGGGAGAGGGAGAGGGGGACAGAGAGAGGGGACAGAGAATTTGGGGAGAGAGAGATTGGGGACAGAGAGAAAACAGAGAGAGGGATGACAAAGAGAGTGAGTGACAAAAAGAGGGGGGCAGAGAGAGCGGGCAGATAGAAGGGGACAGAGAGTGTGGGGACAGACAGCTGGGGGAAAGAGAGTTCGGGAATATAGTGGGGGGACAGAGAGAGGCGGTCAGAGAGAAGGGGTCAGAGAGAGGGGGACAGAGAGAGAGGCGGACAGAGAATGGGTGACAGAGAGAGAGAGCGGTGACAGAGCGATGGGTAGTAAAAGGGAGGGGGTCAGAGAGAGGGGGACAGAGAGAGGGGGGACAGATAGAGGCGGAACAGCGAGAGAGGGGGACAGAGAGTGGGAACAGAGAGACGGGTGCAGAGAGAGGGAGGAAAAAGAGAGGGGGCAGAGAGAGATGGACAGAGAGAGGGGGACAAAGAGAGGGGAGAGAGAGATGTAGACAGAGAGCGTGGGGAGACAGAAGGGGTCAGAGAGTGACGGGACAGAGAGAGGGGATCAGAGAGAGGGGGACTGGGGGAACAGAGGGAGGGGCGGTGCAGAGTGAGGGGCAGAAAGACGGGACGGAGAGGGAGAGATGAGACAGAGAGAGGGGGACAGAGAGAGGGGACAGAGAAATTGGGGACAGAGAGATTGGGGACAGAGAGAAAACAGAGAGAGGGGTGACAAAGAGAGGGAGTGACAAAGAGACGGGGACAGAGAGAGGCGGCAGATAGAAGGGGACAGAGAGTGTGGGGACAGAGAGCTGGGGGAAAGAGAGTTCGGGAATATAGTGGGGGGACAGAGAGTGGCGGTCAGAGAGAAGGGGTCAGAGAGAGGCGAACAGAGAGAGAGGGGGACAGAGAATGGGTGACAGAGAGAGAGAGGGGTGACAGAGCGATGGGTGGTAAAAGGGAGGGGGTCAGAGAGAGGTGGTCAGAGAGAGGGGGACAGAGAGAGGGGGGACAGATAAAGGCGGAACAGCGAGAGAGGGAGGACAGAGAGGGGAGGGAACAGAGAGAGGGGGACAGAGAAAGTGGTCAGAGAGTGGGGGTACAGAGAGAGATTGGGTGACAGAGCGATAGGTGGACAAAGGGAAGGGGGCAGAGAGAGGGGGAAAGAGAGAGAGGGGACAGGGAGGGGGAGACAGAGAGAGGGGGACAGAGAGAGTGGGTCAGAGAGAGAGGGGGACAGAGAGGGGGGACAGACAGAGAGGGGAGACAGAGAGGGGGGGACAGAGAAAGGGGGACAGAGAGGGGGAACAGAGAGAGACGAGACAGAGAGACGGGTGCAGAGAGAGGGAGGACAAAGACAGGGGACAGAGAGAGGGGGACAGAGAGAGAGGGACAGAGAGCGTGGGGAGACAGAAAGGATCAGAGAGTGAGGGGACAGAGAGAGGGGGTCAGAGAGAGGGGGACTGGGGCAACTGAGGGAGGGGCGGTGCAGAGTGAGGGGCAGAAAGAGGGGATGGAGAGATGGGGACAGGGAGAGATGAGACACAGAGAGGGGGGACAGAGAGGGGGACAGAGAGAGGGGACAGAGAAATTGGGGACAGAGAGATTGGGGACAGAGAGAAAACAGAGAGAGGGGTGACAAAGAGAGGGGGACAGAGAGAGGGGGCAGATAGAAGGGGACAGAGAGTGTGGGGACAGAGAGCTGGGGAAAGAGAGTTCGGGAATATAGTGGGGGGACAGTGGGGGGACAGAGAGAGGCGGTCAGAGAGAAGGGGTCAGAGAGAGGGGGCAGGGTGAACAGAGGGAGGGGCGTTGCAGAGGGAGGGACAGAGAGAGGGGGACAGAGAGATGGGGACAGCGAGAGGGGAGACAAAGAGAGGGGGACAGAGAGATTGGGGACAGAGAGATGGGGACAAAGACAGAGAGAGAGGACAGAAAGAGGGGGTGACAAAGAGAGGAGGTGTCAAAGAGAGGGGGAGATAGAAGGGGACAGAGAGTGGGGGTACAGAGTGTGGCGACAGATTGGAGGAACAGAGAATGGTGAGACAGAGAAAGGGGGGACAGAGAAAGGGGCCGAGCAGAGGGGGGACTGCGAGTGGGGAACAGAGAGAGGGGTTTCAGGGAGGGGCGATAGAGAGAGGGGGGATGGGGGCACAGAGAGAGCGAGAGAGTGGATAGAGAGAGGTGGACAGAGAGAGATGGGACAGAGAGAGAGTGGACAGAGAGCGGGGAGTCAGAGAGAGTGGTACAGAGAGAGGGGTACAGAGAGAGACAGGGGACAGAGAGACAGGAGGACAGAGAGGCACGGGCACAGAGAGATGCGGCATGGAGAGGGTGGGCCAGAGAGGGGGGCAGAGAGAGACTGTGGACAGACAGAGGGGGTACATAGTGAGGAGGAAAGAGAGATGGGGACAGAGAGCGAGGGCACAGGGAGAGGGGGGCCAGAGAGAGGTGGAGAGAGAGAGAGGACAGAGAGGGGCTGAGAAGGGGACAGAGAGGGGGGCAGAGAAAGTGGGATAGAAAGCGGGGGTACAGAGAGAGGAGGAGAGAGAGATAACGATAGAGAGAGGGAGTACAGAGAGACGTGGGGTGACAGAGAGAGAGGGGGGCAGAGAGTGAGGGGGACAAGAGTGTGGGGTGAGAGAGCGAGGGAGTGAGAGGGGGAGAGAGACAGGGGGTAGAGAGAGGGCGAAGAGAGAGAGTGACAGAGAGTGGCGACAAAGAGAGAGGGGGCAGAGAGGGGGAGAGAGGGGGTAACAGAGAGGGGGAGAGTGAGGGGAGCAGGGAGTGTGGGAAAGAGAGAGGGGGACATAGAGAGGCGGTGAGAGAGGGGGACAGAGAGAGGGATTTCAGAGAAGGGGGATAGACAGAGTGGGGGTCAGAGAGAGAGCCGGGACAGAGAGAGAGCGGGGAGAGAGAGAGGGGGATAGAGAGAGGCGGTGAGAGAGGGGGACAGAGAGAGGGATTTCAGAGAAGGGGGATAGACAGAGTGGGGGACAGAGAGAGAGCCGGGACAGAGAGAGAGCGGGGAGAGAGAGAGGGGGATAGAGAGAGGGGACGGGGCAGAGAGAACGAGAGAAGGTATACAGTGTGGTGGGAGACAGAGAGAGAGAGGGGACAGAGAATAGAGAGAGGGGACAGAGTTGGGGGACAGAGAGAGTGGGACAAAGAGACGGGGACAGAGAGATTGGGCAGATATAGGGGAGACATAGCGAAAGAGACAGAGAGAGTAGGACAGAGAGTGGGTGCAGAGAGAGGGGGCAGAGAGGGGATGCAGAGAGAGGGGGGACAAAGAGAGGGGGGACAAAGAGAGAGGGCAGAGAGGGGGTGGACAGAGAGGTGGGGAGAGAGTGGGGGGCAGAGAGTGGGGGAACAGAGAGAGGGGATGAAGAGGGGGAGACAAAGTGAGGGGGACAGTGAGAGGGGAGACAGAGAGAGGGCGGACAGAGAGAGGGCGGACAGAGATATAGGGGAATAGAGAGAGTGGGACAGAGAGAGGGGTATCAGAGGGGGAACACAAAGGGCGACATAGAGGGGGAGAGAGTGGGGACAAGAGAGAGGGGAGACAGATAGAAGGGGGTCAGAGGGGACGGACAGAGAGTGGGGGAACAGAGAGAGGGAGGGACAGAGAGAGGGTGATAGACAGCGGGGAGAAAGAGAAAGAGGGTGAGACAGAGAAGGGGTGAAGAGAGATGTGTGACAGAGAGAGGGGGGCAGAGTGTGAGGGGGACAAGAGTGTGGTGTGTGAGAGAGAGGGAGAGAGAGAGGGGGAGAGAGAAAGGGGGTAGAGAGAGGGGGAAGAGAGAGGGGGACAGAGAGTGCTGACTCAGAGAGAGGGTGGCCGAGAAGAGGGAGATAGAGAGGGGGGCAGAGAGGGTGGCCGAGAGGTGGGAGAGAGAGGGTGGCAGAGAGGGTGGCCGAGAGGGGGGAGAGAGAGGGGTGCAGAGAGGGGGGCAGAGAGTGTAGGGAAGAAAGGGGGGGTCAAAGAGAGGGGACAGAGAGGGGGGGAAAGAAGTAGGGGAGAGAGGGGGGGACAGAGAGATGGGGACAGAGAGACGGGGACAGATAGGGGGAGACAGAGAGAAGGGGACAGAGAGGGAGGCAGAGAGAGGGGGCAGAGAGGGGGGCAGAGAGGGAGGGACAAAGAGAGGGGGCAGAGAGGAAGAGGACAGAGAGGTGCGAGAGAGAGAGGGGGTACAGAGAGTAGGGGTGTAAGAGGGTGAACAGAAAAGGCGACAGAGAGGGGGAGAGTTAACGGGGATAGAAAGAGGGGAGACAGAGAGAAGGGGAGACAGAGAGAAGGGGGACAGAGGGCACGGACAGCGAGTGGGGGAACAGAGAGAGTGGTTGACAGACAGAGGGGGAGAGAGAGAAAGGGTGGGACAGAGAGGGGGGAGACAGAGAGGGGTGTGACAGAGAGAGAGTGGGCAGAGTGTGGTGGGGACAACAGTGTGGTGTGAGAGAGACGGAGAGAGAGGGGGGAAGAGAAACAGGGGGTAGAGAAAGGGGGAAGAGAGAGGGTACAGAGAGAGGCGACACAGAGAGGGGGCAGAGAGGGGTTAGAGAGAGGGGGACAGAGAGGAGGAGAGAGGTGGGGCAGAGAGGTGGCCTGAGATTGTGGGAAAGAGAGAGGGGGACAGAAAGAGTGGGAGAGAGAGGGGGAACAGAGAGAAGGGGACAGAGAGAGGGATGACTGAGAGTGGGGGGCAGAGAGAGGGGGACAGAGAGGGGGGACAAAAAGAGAGTAGAACAGCGGGGGGCAGAGAGAGATGTGCAGAGAGGGAGGAGTTGCAGAGAGAGGGGGCAGAGAATGGATGCAGAGAGAGAGGAGGGACAGAGAGAGAGGGCTGGCAGAGAGGAGGGACAGAACGGGGCACAGAGAGACCAGGACAAAGAGACAGGGACAGAGAGAGAGGAGACAGAGAGAAGGGGTCAGAGAGAGGGGGACAGAGAGTAGGGGCAGAGAGAGAGAGGCAGAGAAAGGGGGAGACAAAGAGAGGGGGACAATGAGAGGGGAAAGAGAGCGGGGGACAGAGAAGGTGGACAGAGAGCGTGGGGAGTTAGAAGTGGTCAGAGAGTTGGAGGACAGAGTATGGGTGGACAGAGTGGGGGGACAGGGAGAGGGGAGACAGAGAGAGGGGGTCATTGAGGGGGGAGAGAGAGATGGGGAGAGAGAGATTTGGGACAGAGAGATTGGGAACAGAGAGAGAGGACAGAGAGAGGGGCTGATAAAGAGATGGGGACAGAGGGAGTTGGGAAATAGAAGGGGACAGAGAGTGGGGGGACAGAAAGTGGAGGACATAGTGGGGGAACAGAGAGAGTGGGTCAGAGAGAGGGATGCCCGGGCGTAACAGAGGGAGGGGCGGTGCAGAGTAAGAGAACGTGAAGAGAGAGAGGGGATGGAGTGAGGGGAGTGAGAGAGAGTGGGGACTGAGAGAGAGGCGATAGAGAGGGGGCGAGAGAGAGAGTGGAAAGAGAAAGAGAGGAGAGAGAGAGAGGCGAGATGGAGGGAAGAGAGATGGAGAGATGGGAGATGGAGAGAGGGGAGTTTCAGAGGGGAGAGAGAGAGGTGGGAAGAGAGGGGAGAGAGAGAAGGTAGAGAAACGGGGTTAGAGTGAGGGGGGAGACAGACAGTGCAGGGTAGAGAGAGGGGGAAGAGAGGGGGAGAGAGAGGGGGACAGAAAGAGGGTGGAAAGAGAGTGGGGGGACAGAGAGAGGGGGACAGAAAGACGGGGACTGAGAGAGGGGGAACAGCGAGAGGGGGACAGAAAGAGAAGGGGGAACAGAGAGAGTGGGACTGAGGGAGCGGGGCAAAGAGAGAGGGGGGCAGTGATTGGGGGACAGAGATAGGGGTAGAAAGATAGGGGACAAAGAGAGGGGGATAGGGAGAGGGGTGGGAGAAGGGTGAGCGAGAGATGGGGAGAGAGAGATGGGGAGAGAGAGAGGGAAAGAGAGAGGGGGAGAGAGAGAGGGGGAGACAGTGGGGGAGATAGTGGGGGGAAAGAGTAGGGGAGAGAGTGAGGGGGAGAGAGTTAGGGAAGAGAGTGGGGAAGAGAGTGAAGGGGAGATAATGGGGGCAGAGTGGGGTGAGAGTGGGTGGGAAATTGGTGGGGAGAGAGAGTGGGGAGAGGGGGTGGGGAAATTGGGGGGAAGGTGGGGGACAATGTGGGGAGAGAGGGGGAGAGAGACTGTGGTAAGAGCGCGGGGTATGAGTGCAGAGTAAGAGAGCGGGGAGAAAGAGGGGATTGAGTGAGGGGAGGGAGAGTTAGGCGATAGTGAGGGGCGAGAGAGCGAGTGGAAAGAGAGAGAGAAGAGAGAGCGGTGAGATACAGGGAGGCGAGATGGAGAGATGGGAGATGGAGAGAGGGGGGTTTGGGAGGGGAGAGAGAGATGGGAAGAGAGGTGAGAGAGTGGAGAGAGAAACGGGGTTAGAGTGAGGGGGAGACAGACAGTGCAGGGTAGAGAGAGGGGGCAGAGAGAGGGGGAGAAAGGGGGACTGAGAGGGGGGACAGAGAGTGGGGGGGCAGAGAGAGAGGGACAGAGAGAGTGGGCAGAGAGAGATGGACAGAGGGTGGAACAGAGTGAGTGGGACAGAGGGAGGGGGACAGAGATTGGGGTGTCAGAGAGTGGGGGGACAGAGAGGGTGGACAGAGAGGGTGGACAGAGAGGGGAACAAAGAGGGGGGACAGAGAGAATGGGAGAGGGGGCAAAGAGTGGGGGGACAGAGACAGGGGGACAGAGAGAGCGGGACAGAGAGAGATGGACAGAGAGAGGGGTAACAGAGAGAGGAGATGAAAAAGAGAGGGGACAGGGGAACAGAGGGGGGGGCACAGAGAGGGGGGCAGAGGGTGGGGGAACACAGGGTGAGGAGACAGATTCTTGGGGTCAGAGAGTGGGGGGACAGAGAGTGGGGAGAGAGAGAGTTTGGGACAGAGAGAGAGGGGGAGAGAGAGTGGGGGAGAGAGAGAGAATGGGAGGACAGAGATAGGGGGCAGAGATAGGGAACAAAGAGAGGGGGACAGGGAGAAGGGGACAGAGAGAGTCGGATAGAGAGAGGGGAAGGAGAGAGGTGAGGGAGAGATGGGGGAGAGAGAGATAGGGAGTGAGAGAGGGGGAGAGAGAGAAGGGGAGAGAATGGGGCGGGAAATGTGATATTGGTCAGAGTTGGGGGGAGCGTGGGTGGGGAGATTGGGTGGGGAAAGTGGGGGGAGAGTGGGGGGAGAATGTGAGTTGGGTTGGAGGGAGACTGTGGTAAGGGAGCGGGAAGAGAGAGAGGATGGAGTGAGGGGAGCGAGAGAGAGGGGAGGGAGAGAGAAGCGATAGAGAGGGGGCGAGAGAGCGAGTGGAAAGAGAGAGAGGAGAGAGAGGCGAGATGGAGGGAGGAGAGATGGAGAGATGGGAGATAGAGAGAGGGGAGTTTGGGAGGGGAGAGAGAGAGGTGGAAAGAGAGGGGAGGGAGAGGGTAGAGAAAAGCGGTTAGAGTGAAAGGGGAGACAGACAGTGCAGGGTAGAGAGAGGTTGGACAGAGAGAAGGGGAGGGATGGGGACAGAAAGAGTGGGGACAGAGAGTGGGGGACACAGAGAGGGGGACAGAGATAGAGGGGAATAGAGAGAGGGGGGACAGAGATATGGGTGTCAGAGGGGGAACAGAAAGGGCGACAGAGAGGGGGAGAGAGAATGGGGAAAAGAGAGAGGGGAGACAGAGAGAAGGGGGTCAGAGGGCACGGACAGCGAGAGGGGGAACACAGACAGGGAGGGACAGAGAGAGAGAGGTTGACAGACAGAGGGGGAGAGAGAGAGAGGGTGAGACAGAGAGAGGGGAGACAGAGTGAGGGGTGACAGAGAGAGAGTGGGCAGAGTGTGATGGGGACAAGAGTGTGATGTGAGATAGAGGAAGAGAGAGAGGGGGAGAGAGACAGGGCGTAGAGAGAGGGGGAAGAGAGAGGGGTACAGAGAGAGTCGACACAGAGAGGGGGCAGAGGGGGGGAGAGAGAGGGGGAGAGAGAGGAGAGAGGGGGGTGCAGGGAGGGGGCAGAGAGTGTGGGAAAGAGAGAGGGGGACAGAAAGAGTGGGAGAGAGAGGGGTGTCAGAGAGAGGGGGGACAGAGAGAGGGGTGACAGAGAGTGGGAGGCAGCGAGAGGGGGACAGACCGAGGGGGGACAGAGAGAGTGGAGGACAGCAGGGGGCAGAGATAGGATTACAGAGAGAGGGGTTGCAGAGAGAAGGGCAGAGAGTGGGGGCAGTGAGAGAGGGGGGGGACAGAGACAGAGGGCGGGCTGAGAGGAGGGAAAGAGGGGGGGACAGAGAGAGCAGGACAGAGAGACGGGGACAGAGAGAGTGGGACAGAGAGTGGGAGGCAGAGAAAGGGGGGGGACAAAAAGAGGGGAACAATGAGAGGCTCAGAGAGCGGGGTGCAGAGAGCGTGGGGAGATAGTAGTGGTCAGAGAGTCGGGGGACAGAGTGTGGGAGGACAGAGCGGGGGGACAGGGAGAGGGGAGACAGAAAGAGGGGGGTCAGAGAGGGGGGAGAGAGATGGGGAGAGAGAGATTAAGGACAGAGAGCTTGGGGACAGAGAGAGAGGACAGAGAGAGGGGCGGATAAAGAGAGGGGGTGACAAAAAGATGGGGACAGAGGGAGTGGGGATATAGAAGGGGACAGAGAGTGGGGGAACAGAGAGTGGGGGACATAGTGGGGGAACGGACAAAGTGGGTCAGAGAGAGGGGTGACCGGGCGTAACAGAGGGAGGGGCGGTGCAGAGGGTGGGACAGAGAGAGGGGGGGACAGAGTGGGGTGGCAGAGAGAGTGGGACAGGGAGAGGGGAGACAGAGAGACGGGGACAGAGCGAGAGCAGAAAGATTTGGGGGGGAGAGATTGGGGACATAGAGAGAGGACGGAGAGGGGGGTGATAAAGAGAGGAGGTGACAAAGAGATGGGGACAGAGAGAGGGGGGAGATAGAAGGGGACAGAGAGTGGGGGACATAGTGGGAGAACAGAGAGATTAAGTCAGTGAGAGTGGTGACCGGGGGAACAGAGGGAGGGGCGGTACAGAGGATGGGACGGGGGGTGTTGACAAAGAGAGTGGGTGACAAAGAGAGGGGGACAGAGAGGCAGAGATAGAAGGGGACAGAGAGTGTGGGTACAGAGTGTGAGGACAGAGTGGGGGACAAAGAATGGGGGACAGTGAAAGGTGGACAGAGAAAGGGGGACAAAATTTGGGGACAGAGGGAGGGGCAGAGCAGAGGGGGACAGAGAGTGGGACAGAGAGAGGGGGTTCAGAGAGGGGGAACAGTGAGAGGGGACGGGAGAGGGAGAGCGAGAAAGGGGATAGAGAGAGGCGGAGACAGAGGGAGTGGGCAGAGAGAGAGAGGGGACAGCGATAGAGAGACAGGGGGGACAGAGGGACGGGGACGGAGTGGGTGGGACGGAGAGGGTGGGACAGAGAAGGGAGGACAGAGAGAGGGGGGCAGAGGGGGTAACAGTGAGAGAGACTGGGAACAGAGAGGGGGGGAACAGAGAGAGGGGGCAGAGAGAGAGAGAGAGAGGGGACAGAGATAGAGATACAGGGGGACAGAGAGACGGGGACAGAGAGGGTGGGACGGAGAGGGTGGGACAGAGAAGCGAGGACAGAGAGAGAGGGCAGAGGGGGCAGAGAGGGGTAACAGAGAGAGAGACTGGGGACAGAGAGAGGGGGACAGAGAGAGAAGGGCGACAGAGAGAGACAGGGGGGACAGAAAGACAGGGGGACAGAGAGATGGGGACGGAGAGAGTGGGACGGAGAGGGTGGGACCCAGAAGGGGGGACAGAGAGAGGGGGGCAGATGGAGGCAGAGAGGGGTAACAGAGAGAGAGACTGGGGACAGAGTTAGGGGACCAAAGAGATGTGTGGACGGAGAGAGGCGGTCAGACAGAGGTATTACATAATGAGGGGGAAGAGAAATGGGGACAGAAAGCGAGGGGACAGAAAGCGAGTGGACAGGGAGAGGGGGCAGAGAGTGGGGCGGAGAAATGCACAGAGAAAGGGGGGAAGAGGTGCAGACAGAGAGCGGAGGGCAGAGAGAGGAGGGACAGAGAGGGGGGGCAGAGAGAGGGTGTGCAGAAGGGGAGACAGAGAGAGGGGGTCGTGAGGGTGTCAGAGAGAAGGGCAGAGTTGTGGGGACAGAGAGAGGGGGCGACAGAGGGGGAGACAGAGAGAGGAGGGTAAAGAGGGTGTGGACAGAGAGGTGGGGGAGTGAGAGGGGGACAGAGAGGGGGGAACAGAGAGAGGGTGTGTAGTGGGGGAACAGAGAGAGCGTGTGTAGAGGGGGAGACAGAAAGAGGGTGACAGAGAGAGGGGAGAAAGAGGGAGGTCGGACAGACAGAAGGGGACAGTGAGAGAGGTTGACAGAGAGAGGGGGACAGAGTGAAGGTTTCAGAGGGGGACAGAGAGGGAGGCAGAAAGGGGGAGAGAGAGGGGGAAAAGGGAGAGGGGAAACACAGAGAAGGGGCGCGGAAGAGAGAGGAGGACAGAGAGAGGGTGGGACAGCAAGAGAGGGGATAGAGAGGGTGGGTCAGAGAGACAGGGAGGACAGAGAGAGAGGGGGACAGAGAGTGAGGTGGACAAGAGTGTGGTGTGTGTGTGAGAGAGAGAGTGGGAGAGAGAGGGTGAGCGAGATAGGGGGCAGAGAGAGGGGGAAGAGAGAGAGGGGGACAGAGAGTGGCGACACAGAGAGAGGGGGCAGAGAGGGGGGAGAGAGAGTCGGGGACAAATAGGGGGAGGGAGATGGGAGCATAGAGGGGGCAGAGAGTGGGGGGACAGAGAGAGGGGGACAGAGAGGAGGGGTAAGAGAGGGGGAACAGCGAGAGGGGGAGGGAGGGGGACAGAGAGAGGGGGTACAGAGAGTGTGGGAACAGAGAGAGGGGGGACAGTGTGTGGGGACAGAGAGGGGGACAGAGAGAGAGGGACAGAGAGAGGGGGGCAGAGAGTTGGGGGGACAGAGAATGGAGGTCAGAGCGTGGGGGACTGAGTCGGTGGGACAGAGAGAGAGGGGGCCAGAGATTGGGCGACAGAAAATCGGGGGTCAGAGAGGGTGGACAGAGAGGGGGACAGAGAGGGAGACAAAGAGGGGGTCAATGAGGGTGTACAGAGAGTGGGGGCACTGAGAGAGGTGATAGAGAGAGGGAGAGGAAGAGGGCGTGTGAGAGGGGGTAAACAGAGGGGGACAGAGAAGGGTAGGGAGATGTGGACAGAAGGGTTGCAGAGAGAGCGGTGCCAGAGAGGGGGGGCGCAGAGAATGGGGGTACAGCGATAGGGGGACAAAGAGGGGGACAGTGGGAACGGGACAGAGAGAGTGGGATAGAGAGAGGGGTGAGAGAGGGGTGAGAGAGATGAGGAGAGGGAGTAAGGGGAAGAGATGGGGGAAAGAGGGGGGAAGAGGGGGGAGAGAGAGTAGGGGAGAGAGTGAGGTCGAGAGAGTGAGGGGGAGATAATGGGGGCAGAGTAGGGGGGAGAGTGGGAGAGATTGGTGGGGAGAGTGGGTGGGGAAATTGGGGGGAGAGTGGTGGAGAATGTGCGGAGAGAGGGGGCGAGAGACTGTGGGAAGAGAGCGGGGTAGAGAGCAGAGTAAGAGAGTGGGAAGAGAGAGAGGGGATGGAGTGACGGGAGGGAGAGAGAGTGGGGACTGAGAAAGAGGCGATAGAGCGGGGGCGAGATAGAGAGTGGAAAGAGAAAGAGAGGAGAGAGACGCGAGATGGAGGGAAAAGAGATGGAGAGATGGGAGATGTTGAGAGAGGCGTTTGGGAGGGGAGAGAGAGAGGTGGGAAGAGAGGGGGGAGAGAGGGTAGAGAAACGGGGTTAGAGTGAGGGGGAGACAGACAGTGCAGGATAGAGAGAGGGGGAAGAGAGAGGGGGAGAGAGGGGGAGAGAAAGAGGGCCGTCAGAGAGTGGGGGCAGACAGAGAGGGACAGAAAGACGGGGATTGAGAGAGGGGGGACAGGGAGAGGGGGACAGAGAGAGGGGGGAACAGAGAGAGTGGGACAGAGGGAGCGGGGCAAAGTGAGAGGGGGCAGAGATTGGGGTGACAGAGAGTGGGGGACAGAGAGTGGGGGGACAGAGAGAGGG
This sequence comes from Chiloscyllium punctatum, assembly GCF_047496795.1. NCBI lineage: Eukaryota > Metazoa > Chordata > Chondrichthyes > Orectolobiformes > Hemiscylliidae > Chiloscyllium > Chiloscyllium punctatum. The sequence goes on along the minus strand of NW_027309886.1, from coordinate 384,283 downwards.
GGATAGAGACTAGGGACAGAGAATGGGGGGACAGAGAGGGTAACAAAGAGGGGGACAGAGTGTGGGGGGCAGAGAGAGGGGGACAGAGAGTGGGGAGACAGAGAGAGGGGGACAGATAGAGTGGCAGGGAGAGAGGGACAGGGGGGAACAGAGTGAGTGGGACAGAGGGAGGGGGCCAGAGATTTTGGTGTCAGAGAGGGGGGACAGGGAGAGGGGCGAGAGAAAGGGGGGAAAGAGAGGGGGACGCAGAGAGGGGGACAGAGAGTGGGGGACAGAGAGTGGATGAATGAGAGTGGGGGGACAGAGAGTGAGGGAACAGAGAGAGGGGGACAGAGGGGGGTAAACAGAGAGAGTGGGACAGAGGGAGAGGGACAGAGAGAGGGGGGACAGAGAGTGGGGGGGACAAGCCGGGCGGGACAGAGAGACGGTGGGACAGAGAGAGGGGGACAGAGAGAGGGGGACAGAGAGAGGGGGCAGGGAGAGGGGGAGAGAGAGAGGGGGCAGGGAGGGGGGACAGGGGGAACAGAGTGAGTGGGTCAGAGGGAGGGGGCAGAGATTGGGGTGTCAGAGAGTGGGGGGACAGAGAGTGCGGTACAGAGAATGGGGGACAGAGAGGGTGGGCAGAGAGGGTGGACAGAGAGGAGAACAAAGAGGTGGGACAGAGAGAATGGGAGAGGGGGACAAAGAGAAGGGGGACAGATAGTGGAGGGACAGAGAGAGAGGGACAGAGAGAGAAGGACAGAGAGAGGGGGAACAGAGAGAGGGGGGCAGTGGAACAGAGGTAGGGGACACAGAGAGGGGGGACAGAGGGTGGAGGAACTGAGGGTGGGGAGACAGAGTGTGGGGGTCAGAGAGTGGGGGGACAGAGAGTGGGGACAGAGTGAGGGTGGGACAGAGAGAGAGGGGGAGAGAGAGTGGGGGCAGAGAATGGGAGGACAGAGATAGGGGACAGAGATAGCGGACAAAGAGAGGGGGTCAGGGAGAAGGGGACAGAGAGAGTGGGATAGAGAGAGGGGTGGGAGACGGGTGAGGGAGAGAGGGGGAGAGAGAGATAGGGAGTGAGAGAGGGGTAGAGAGAGAGGGGGAGAGGAGATATTGGGGCAGAGTGTGGGGGAGAGTGGGTAGGGAGATTGTGTGGGGAAAGTGGGGGGAGAGTGGGGGGAGAATGTGAGGATCGTGGGGAGGGAGACTGTGGTAAGGGAGCGGGAAGAGAGAGGGGGATGGAGTGAGGGGAGGGAGAGAGAGGGGAGGCGATAGAGAGGGGGCGAGAGAGCGAGTGGAAAGAGAGAGAGGAGAGAAAGGCGAGATGGAGGGAGGAGAGATGGAGAGATGGGAGGTAGAGAGAGGGGAGTTTGGGAGGGGAGAGAGAGAGGTGCGAAGCGAGGGTATAGAGAGGGTAGAGAAACGGGGTTAGAGTGAGGGGGGAGACAGATAGTGCAGGGTAGAGAGAGGGGGGACAGAGAGAAGGGGAGAGATGGGGACAGAAAGAGGGGGGACAGAGAATGGGGGGAACAGAGTGAGAGGGACTGAGACGGGGGTCAGAGAGAGGGAAAGAGAGTGGGGGGACAGAGAGTGGGGGGACAGAGTGTGAGGGACAGAGAGAGAGGGCAGAGAGAGTGGAAGAGAGAGAATGGGACAGAGGGAGGGGGACAGAGATAGTGGGGGACAGTGAGTGGGGGGACAGAGAGAGTGTGGGACAGAGAGAGGGGAACAGAGAGTGGGGACCGAGAATGGAGGCAAAATAAAAGTGTTCAGAGAGTGCGGCGCAGAGAGTGGGTGTACAGAAATAGGGGTACAGAGATAGGGGGACAGGGTGAGGGGGACAGAGAGAGTGGGATAGAGACAGGGGTGGGAGAGGGTTGAGGGAGATGGGGAGAGGGAGAGAGGAGGAGAGAGAGATGGGAAGAGAGAGAGGGGGAAAGAGAGAGGGAGAGAGAGGGGGGAGGGGGAAAGAGTAGGGGAGAGCTTGGGGGAGAGATTGAGGGGGAGAAAGTGGGAGGGAGAGAGTGATGGGGAGATATTGGGGGCAGAGTGGAGGGGAGAGTGGGGTAGAATTGGTGGGGAGAGTGAGGGAGAGTGGGGAGAGAATGGGGAGGGGGAGAGAGACTGTGGTAACAGGGCGGGGTAAGAGAGCAGAGTAAGAGAGCAGGGAGACAGAGAGGGAATGCAGTGAGGGGAACGAGAGAGAGGGGAGGGAGAGACAAGCGATAGAGAGAGGGTGAGAGAGAGAGAGTGGAAAGAGAGTGAGAGGAGAGAGACTCTAGATGGAGGAAGGAGAGATGGAGAGATGGGAGATGGAGAGAGAGGAGTTTGGGAGGGGAGAGAGAGGTGGGAAGAGAGGGGAGAGAGAGAGAGGGTAGAGAAACGGGGTTAGTGTGAGATGGGAGACAGACACTGCGGGGTAGAGAGAGGGGGCAGTGAGAGGAGGGAAAGTGAGTGGGGAGAGAGAGTTTGGGAAGAGACAGTTTGTGGAGGGACAGTGGAGAGAGAGGTTGGGGAGGGGGCAGAATGGGAGAGAGAGGAGGAGAGAGAAAGGGTGTGAGAGAGAGTCTTATAGACGGTGTAAGATATTGTGTGGGAGAAGATGTGAGAGAGGGGGTGAAAGGGGGAGAGTGGAGGGGAGAGAGGCGGTTGGGGAGAGTGGGGAGAAAGGGGAGAGAAAGGGGGAGAGAAAGCCAGAGAAAGGAGGGAGGGAGAGAGGGAGAGAGAGGGGAGCGAGAGAGTGAGGGGAGTGCGAAAGAGGGAGGGGGAGAGAAGGAGGGGATAGAGAGAGGGCGTGTGAGAGGGTGGAGAGAGAGGTGGAGAGAGAGTGGAGAGAGGGGGAGAAAGAGGGAGAGAGAGAGGAGAGCGAGAGGTGTGTGGATAGAGATGATTGAAGAGAGAGAGGGGTGAGAGAGAGGCGAGAGAGAGGAGAGAGAGAGGGGGCATAGAGAGGGGGCAGGTAGAGGGGGCAGAGTGAGGGGGCAGAGAGAGGGGGAGAGAGATGGGGAGAGAGATGGGGAGAGAGATGGAGAGAGAACGATGAGAGAGAGTTTGGGGAGAGATGGGGAGAGAGAAAATGGGAGAGAGAGTTTGGGGATAGAGGGGGGAGAGAGAGAGGTGGGTGGATAGAGATGATTGAAGAGAGAGAGGGGGTAGAGAGAGAGAGGCGAGAAAGAGGGCAGAGAGAGGGGGAGAGAGAGGGTGCAAGAGAGGCAAGAGAGAGGGGGAGAGACGGGGAGGTGGGGAGAGAAAGGGGATAGAGAGTTTGGGGAGAGAGAGTTTGGGGAGAGTGAGGGTCAAGAGCGTTTGGCATGAGGGGGAGAGAGGGGAGAGAAAGGGGGAGACAGAGGGTGTGAGAGAGAGGGTGTAAGCGAGAGTGTGTGCGAGAGAGAAGGTGAGTGAGAGAGAGTGAGATAGAGGCGGCGGGAGAGATGGGGTGAGAGTGGGAGAGAGGTGGAGAGAGGGGGAGAGAGAAGGTGTGAGAGAGAGGGTGTGTGAGAGAGAGAGGGTGTGAGAGAGGGTGTGAGAGAGGGAGTGTGAGAGAGGGGGTGAGAGAGGGGGAGGGGGAGAGCGCGAGGTGGTAGAGTAAGCGGAGAGAGCTAGCGAAGAGAGAGAGATGGGGACAGAGAGGAGTAGACAGAGGGGTTAGGGTTAGGGTTAGGGTTAGAGGGGGTGAGCGATGGAGGAGGGAGAGGGGAGAGAGAGTGGGGCGACAGAGAGGGGGAGACGGGGGGACAGAGGAGGCGAGAGAGAGGGGGCGAGAGAGAAGGGGGCGAGAGAGGGGGTCGAGAGAGGAGGGCAAGAGAGAGGGGAGGGAGAGGGGGAGAGAGAAGGGAGAGAGAGGGGGCGAAAGTGGGGAGAGAGAGGGGTGAGAGAGATAGGTGAGAGAGAGGGGGTAAGACGGGGAAGAGAGAGAAGGGGAGAGAGAGCTGGAGAGAGACGAGGAGAGAGGGGGAGAGAAAGGGGGAGAGAGAGGTTGGCTTGAGGGGGAGAGAGGGGGAGAGAGAAGGTGTGAGAGAGGGTGTGAGAGAGAGTGTGTTTGAGAGAGGGTGAGAGAGGGGTGAGAGAGAGGGGTTGAGAGAGGTGGTGAGAGAGGGGATGAGAGAGATGGGGTGAGGGGGAGAGAGACATGGAGAGAGAACGGGGAGAGAGAGGGTGGGAGAGAGAGGCTGTGAGAGAGGGTGTGAGAGAGAGGTTGTGAGAGAGAGGTTGTGAGAGAGCGGTTTGAGAGAGTTGGGGATAGAGAAGGTATGAGAGAGGGGGTGAGAGACAGGGTGTGAGAGCGGGTGTGAGAGAGAGGGGTTAGAGAAAGTTGGTGAGATGGGGGTGAGGTAGGTGAAGAGTGGGTGTGGGGAGAGAGGGCTCAGAGAAAGGGAGGAGAGAAAGCAGGAGGGAGATGGGACAGAGAGTGTGGAGAGCGAGGGGTACAGTGAGAGGGAGAGAGTGGGGTGAGAGAGGTTGGGGAGAGAGGGGGAGGTTGGCAGAGAAGGGGAGACAGAGAGAGGAGAGAGAGATGTGTGTGAGAGTGGGGAAGAGAGTGGGGAAAGACAGTGGGGGAGAGAGAGGAGAGAGTGAGAGGGAGAGAGAGGGAGGGAGTGAGAGAGGGAGAGAAAGGGGAGAGATTTAGGTGACAGTGTGGGGGAGAGAGTTACTGAAGAGAGAGGGGGAGAGAGATTGATGGGTAGGGAGAAGTGGTGAGCGGGGTAGAGAGAGGGGTAGAGAAGGAGGTGAGAGAGGGTGTAGAGGAGGGGGAGAGGGAGGGGTGAGAAGTGGAGGGAGAGAGGAGGAGAGAGGGGGACAGAGGGAGGGGGGTAGAGAGTGGAGGGAGAGAGAGGGGGAGAGAGAAAGAGTGGGAGAGAGGAGGAGAGAGAGGGGGAGAGAGGGGTGAAGAGAGTGGGGGGAGAAAGTGGGTGGAGAGAGTGGGGGAGAGGTTGGGGAGAGAGTGGGAGAGGGGGAGAGAGTTAGGTGACAGAGTGGTGAAGAGAGTGAAGAGAGAGGGGAGAGTCTGTGAGGGGTGGAGAGAGGGGATAGAGAGAGAGGTATAGAGAGAGTGGGTGAGAGAGAGAGAGACGGTATAGAGGGGGAGAGACGAGTGGCGAGAGATGGGGAAAGAGGAGGGGAGAGAAAAAGAGGGGAGAGTGCGAGTGTGGGGTGAGAGGAGGGGTGGAGAGAAGGGGAAGAGTGGCGGTAGAGAGAGAGGTAGAGAGGGGAAGAGAGACGGGGAGGGGGAGAGAGGGGGAGAAAGATAAGTGAGAGAGTGTGAGGGAGAGGGGAAGAGAGAGAGGGAGAGAGAGGAGGAGAGTGAGGAGGAGAGCGAAGGGAGAGAGAGATGTGTGTGGAAGGGAGAAGTGGAGTTGCGGAGTGTGGGGTTGAGAGAGTGGGAGAGAGAGCAGGGAGTGAGTGGGGGAGCGAGCAGATAGTGGGTGATAGTGCGAGAGAGGGAGGGAGTGAGAAAGGGAGGGAGAGTGAGGTGACAGAGTGAAAGGACAGAAAGGGGGCAGAGAGAGCGGCAGAGAGAGAGGAGTGAGAGAGGGAGGGCGAAAGAGACGATGGAAAGGAGACATGGAAGAAGGGGCAAGGGACGGGGGAGAGACGGGCGAGAGAGAGAGAGGCGAGAGAGAGAGAGGGGCAGAGAGTGGAGGGATAAAGGGGGTAGAGAGAGGGTGAAGAGTGAGGGGGAGAGTGAGTAGGGTGTGAGAGAGGTAGTGAGGTAGAGTGAGAAGGAGAGAGGGTGATTGAGAGGGCGGGGATTGAGAGGGCAGGGATGAGAGAGCGGGGGAAGAGAGAGGGGAGCGAGAGGGTGGGAGAGCATGGAAGAAAGGGTGGAGAGAGGGGGAGAGAGTGGGAGTGAGGGAGGGAAGAGGGGGGAGAGAGAGGGGAGAGTGATGGAGAGAGAGATGTGAGGGGGAGAGAGATGGGGAGAGAGAGGAAAGCGAGTCGGGGAGAGAGTGGCGAGAGAGTAAGGAGCTAGAGAGGGGAGAGTGGGAGGGAATGGTGGGAGGAGAGATGGGGGAGAGAGAGACAGGGAAGAGAGAGATGGGTAGAGAGACGGGGAGTGGGAGAGAGGGGGAGAGAGAGAGGTATGAGTGGGGGAGAGTGTGGGAGAGTAAGAGGGAGGGAGTGAGAGAGGGAGGGTGAGAGAGGGAGGGAGAGGTAGGTGACAGAGTAAGGGGAGAGAGCTAGTGAAGAGACAAAATGGGGAGATAGAGGGGTAGAGAGAGGTGGTTAGCGATGGGGAGGGAGAGGGGAAAGAGAGTGGGGGAAGAGAGAGGGGGAGACGGGGACACGGGGGTGGCGAGAAAGAGGGTGAGAGAGGGGGGTACAAGAGAGGAAGGCGAGAGAGGGGGTAGACAGAGGGGGAGAGAGGGGGAGACAGAGGGAGAGGGAAAGGGGATGAGAGAGAGGGGGTAGAGAATGTGGGAGAAGGGGGAGAGAAGGGGTGAGAAAGGGGGTGAGAAAAGGGGAGAGAAATAGGGAGGGAGAGCATGGAGAGAGAGGGGGAGCGGGGGAGAGAGAGGGGGGTGAGAGAGGTGGGAGAGCGGGGAGAGAGAGTGGAGAGATAGGGGTGAAAGGGGGTTAGAGAGGGGGGAGAGAAAGGGGAGAGAAAGGGGGTGAGAAAGGGAGAGAGAAAGGGGAAGAGAAAGGGGGAGAGAGGGGGAGACAGAGTTTGGGGAGAGAGAGAGGATAGTGAGTGATAGGTTGAGAGATGGAGTGAGGGTGAGAAGGAGGGGGTGAGAGAGAAGGAATGAGAGAGGGAGGGAAAGTGAGGTGCCAAAGTGAAGGGAGAGAGTGAGAGGGCAGAGAGGGAGGCAGAGAGAGGGGCGAGAGAGGGAGGGCGAAAGAGAGGAGGGAGAAGGGGCAAGGGAGAGGGGGAGGGAGAGGGGAGAGACAGAGGCAAGAGAGAGGGGGGGCAAAGGGAGTGCGAGAGAGGGAGGGGGAGGGGGGATGGTGGAGGGGGAGAGTGGGTGGAGATAGACAGAGAATCGTGGAGAGCGAGGGGGAAGAGAGAGGGGGGGTAGAGAGAGGGGTAGAGAGAGGGGTCAGAGAGCGGAGGAATAAAGGGGGTAAGAGAGATGGGGAGAGTGAGGGGAGAATGAGGGGGAAAGTGAGGAGAAGAGTGAGTAGTGCAAGAGAGAGAGGTAGAGAGAGAGGGAAAGAGAGTGGGATGAGAGAGCGGGGGCAACTGAGTGGGGGTGAGAGAGTGGAGGAGACTGTGGGGAAGAGAGAGAGGGGGAGAGCAATGAGAGAGCGCAGGGAGAGAGAGGGGGAGAGGGGGAAGAGGGAGAGGGGAGAGAGACGGGGAGGGGGAGAGAGAGAGGGGGAGAGTTTGGGGGAGAGAGTGGAGAGAGAGTATGGAGCAAGAGAGGAGGGAATGGTGGGAGAACAGGGGGAGAGAGACAGGGAAGAGAGAGATGGGTAGAGAGATGGGAGGGGGAGAGAGGGGGCGAGAGAGAGAGGGGAGAGAGTGGGGAGAGAGTGGAGAGAGAGTATGGAACTAGAGAGAGGGGAGTGGGAGAGAATGGTGGGAGGAGACGGGCGGAGAGAGACACGGGGAGAGAGAGACGGGTAGAGAGACGGGGAGCGAGAGAGAGGGGAGAGAGAGAAGGGAGAGGGAGTGGGGGATAGAGAGGGGAGTGAGTGCGGGAGAGAGGGGAGAGTAAGTGGGAGGGAGTGAGAGAGGGAGGGTGAGAGAGAGGGAGGGAGAGTGAGGTGACAGAGTAAGGTGAGAGAGCTAGTGAAGAGAGAGAGATGGGGAGAGAGAGTGGGGCAAGAGAGAGGGGGAGACGGGGGACAGAGGGGACGAGAGGGAGGGGGCGATGGAGAGGGGGTAGAGAGAGGGGGAGAGGAGAGAGAGATAGTGAGTGATACGGGGAGGGAGGGAGAGACGGAGGGAGAGTGAGGTGACAGAGTAAAGGGAGAGAGAGGGTGGAGAGGGAGGGTGAAAGAGGAAAGGGAGAGGAGGCAAGGGAGAAGGGGCAAGGGAGACGGGGAGAGTGAGGGGGAGAGGGAGAGAGGCAAGAGAGAGATGGGCCAAGGGAGGGAGAGAGAGGGAGGGGGCCTGAGACGGAGGCGGAGAGAGAGAGAGAATCGTGGAGAGAGAGGGGGAAGATAGAGGCGGTAGAGAGCGGGGGCGGAGAGTGAGGGGGAGAATGAGGGAGGATTGAGGGGTTTGGGAGAGAGAAATTAGAAAGAGCGGGGAGAGACAGCGGGGAAGAGAGCGGGGAGAGAGGGGGGAGAGAGATGGGTTGAGATGGGGATAGAGAGGGGAGAGAGGGGGAGAGAGTGGGGTGGAGAGAGGGGGGTGTAGAGAGAGGGGGAGAGAGAGGGTGGGAGAGGGGGGAGAGAAGGGCGAGAGGGGAGAGAGAGTGCGTGGAGAAACGGGGAGAGAGATGGGGAGAGAGATTGGGGAGAGAGAGTGGGAGAGGGGGAGAGGTAGAGAGGGAGGGGGGAGAGAGAGGGGAGAGAGAGGTGGAGGGGAGTGATAGAGAGATGGAGAGAATGGGGGAGAGAGAGGGGGAGAGGGGCAGAGGGTGAGGGGGAGAGAGAGAGACGGAGAGAGAGGGGAGAGATTTAGGTGACAGACTGGGGGAGAGAGTTAGTGAAGAGAGGGAGAGGGGGATAGAGAAAGTGAGGGATAGAGAGAGGGGGTAAGTGGGATAGTGAGAGAGTGTACAGAGAAGGGGTGAGAGAGGGCGTAGTGAGAGGGGGGAGCGCGAAGGGAAGAGAAGAAATGAGGAGAAAGAGGGGAGAGTGGGGCAGAGAGAGGGTAGAGAGGGGGACGGAGGGAGGGGGAAAATGGGGGGACAGAGAGTGGAGGGAGAGAGTGTGGAGAGAGAGGGGGAGAGTGAGGCAGAGAGAGAGGTGGGGAGAGAGAGTGGGGGAGAGAGAGTGGGAGATTGAGTGAGGGGAAAGAGTGGGGAGAGAGAGTGCGGAGAGAGAGTTTGGGAGAGAGTCGGGGAGAGAGTGGGGAGGGAGAGGGTTAGGGAGGGAGGGAGTGAGAGAGAGGGGAGAAAGTTAGGTGACAGGTGGGGGAGAGAATTAATGAAGTGAAAGAGAGAGGTGGTGAGATGGAGACGGTAGAGAGAGAGGGGAGATTGGGGAGAGAGGAGGGGAGAGAGGGGGTGAAGAGAGGGAGAGAGGGGGCGAGAGAGAGGCGTGGAGAGTGGGAAGGCAGGAGGGAGAGGGAGGTGAATGAGAGGGGCAGAGAGTGGAGAGAAAGAGAAGCGGAGGGAGATGGTGAAAGTGAAGGGGAGAGAGGGGAGGGAGAGAGGGGGAGAGAGAAAAGTGTGGAGGGAGAGAAGTGGAGAGATCGGAAAGTGTGGAATTGAGAGAGGGGAGAGAGAGAGAGGGAGCAGTGAGTGGGGGAGAGAGAGGATAGTGAATGACAGGGTGAGAGAGTGAGGGAGAGTGAGGCCACAGAGTGAGGGGAGAGAGAGGGGGCAGAGAGAGGGGCATAGAGATACGAGAAGAGAGGGAGGACAAAAGAGAGGAGGGAGAGGAGGCAAAAGAGAAGAGGCAAGAGAGAGCGGGAGAGAGAAGGAAGAAAGAGAGGGAGAGCGAGGCGAGAGGGTGTGGAGAGAGAGTGGTAGAGGGGGAGACAGAGGAAGAGACAGAGAAGAAGGGGAAGAGCGAGGGGGAGACTGTTGGGGGAGAGTGAGGGGGAGAGTGAGGGGGTGTGTGAGAGGTGGGGGGAGGGGGGAGAAAGAGGGAGAGAGGGGGAGAGAGTGCGGGATAGAGAGGGCAGAGAATGGGGGAGAAAGAGGGCGAAGAGATAGGGGTATGGTGTTGGGGGAGAGTGAGGGGGATGAGAGAGACAGGGTGAGAGAGAGGGGAGAGAGTGGGGAGAGACAGGAGTGAGTGGGAGGGGCGGGTAAGGAAGGGGGAGAGGGAGTGGGAAGAGAGGGGTACAGAAAGCGGGTGGGGGAGAGAGAGAGGGGAGAGTTGGGGGGTCGAGTGAGGGGGTTCCAGTGAGGGGGTTTGAGTGCGGGGGGTCGAGTGAGGGGGCGAGTAAGGGGGAGAGAGGTGAGAGAGGGGGAAAAGAGAGGGGGAGAGATTGGGGCAGTGAGGCAGGATAGAGAGGGAGTGGGGGAAAGAGGGGGAGAGAGAGAAGGAGAGAGAGGGGGAGAGGCGGTAGAGAGAGGGAGAGAGGGGAGAGAGGCGGGAGAGAGAAGGCAGAGAGAAAGGGAGGTCGAGAGAGGGGGTGGAGTTAGGGCAGTAGAGAGAGGGGGTCAAGGGAGGGGATGAGAGGGAGGGGGTCGTGTGAGGTAGTTTGAGTGAGGGGGGTCGAGAGACGGCGTCGAGAGAGAGGTTGAGAGGGAGGGGTTGAGAGTGATAGGTTCGATTGAGAGGGTCCGAGAGAGGGGGTTCAAGAGAGGGTAGTCAAGTGAGGGGATGGAGAGAGGGGCGAGACAGGAGGAGAGAGGGGGGAAAGTGGGGGAGAGAGAGGTGGGTCGAGAGAGGCGGGTTGTGAGAGGGTGTCGTGAGAGATGTTCGAGAGACGGGGTAACATGAGAGGGTTCGAAAGAGGGGGATCAAGGAAGGGCCGTCGAGAGAGGGGTCGAGCGAGGGGGTCAAGTGAGGGGGGTCGAGAAATGGGGTGAGAGAGATGGGGTGAGATGGAGAGACAGAGGGGAGAGAGAGAGGAGAGAGGGGGGAGAGAGAGGGGGAGAAAGTGATAGAGAGTGGAGAGAGAGTGAGGAGTGAGAGGGGGGAAGCGAGGTGAGAGCAAGAGAGACGTGCGAGAGAGGGGGCAAGTGAGAGAGAGAGGCGCAAGTGTGAGTGAGTGAGGGACGGAAATTAGAGAGACAGTCTGAGAGATTGAGAGAGAGATCGCGATAAGGGGATGAGAGAGAGACAGAAAGAGAGTAAAATAGAAGGGGGAGAGCGAGACAGGGAGAGATACACGGCGAGCCAGAGAGAGAGGGACATGAGGGAGATGCACGCGAGGGAGAGAGAGAGTTGGGTGAGAGAGAGGGATGAGGTGGAGAGTGAGTGAGGTGGTGGGAGCAAGACTGAGTGAGAGAAAAAGTGAATGAGGGGAAGAGCAATAGAGAGGGAGGGTGGGAGAAGGGGTGAGAGAGAGAATGAAAGTGAGGGGATGAGACATAGAGAGTGAAGGAGTCAGAGAGTGAATAGAGAAAAAGAGACAGAGAGTTAGAGCGAAAGAGAGAGAGAGATGTCTCAGGGAGGACTAATACGGCGGAGGTGAAAGCAGGACCCTCACAAGATGGTGGGAATGAAGTTTAGAATGTAGCTGTTCCTTACCCAGCTCTGTATCTATGTCCTGTCTTCCGGGTCTTAATACAGAAGGTCACTAATCCCAACCTGTCCTGTTTACTGTGAGTGATCTTACCGGCTTCAGGATTTACTGAAGGCTCCAGATCTCCCTCTCCATCTCTCTCTGGCTGACCAAGCGTCTTTGATGTGGTTATGGACGAGACAGGTGTTAGGAATTCGGCTGAGACAGGAACATCCTGATGACCTACTGGAGACAGAGAAATAGATAGAATGGGAAATTAGACTGATGCAGTGAGGGTTATACATGGAGGATAGCCCTGAGTCCCACAGAGATCTAGAAAATCCAATGGTCCATCCCTGGTCTGTGCTGTTGCGTCTCTCTGGAGCGGAGAGCTCTGTTGGGTCAGGATCTGGAGTAACTGCAAGAGCAAGAGACACTGAGAGAGGCAGCAATTCCATCCTCACAGTGAGGGATATCACATGGAGAGAGACTGAGTGATATGAGCAGGGTGCAGGAAGATAGCATGATTAAACAATGGTCATGATGAAAGGGGCTTGATTCATAGTGCATGGGGATCAGTACTCACTGACGAGTGGGACTGGTGATGGCCTCGTGCTATTGTCACCTAACTGTTCACCCAGGTTTTAATGCCAGAGTCCAAATTACCCATCTAACTGCCTAATATCATTTCAGGAAGGAAATCTGTTATAGGCAGTGGGTCTGGCCTACATATGAATCCAAACCCAGAGCAATGGGGTTGACTCTCAACTGCCCCCTGAAATGACCCAGCAAGGAATTCAGCTCAAGGGCAGCTCGGGGTGGGCATGCGATGCTGGCCAGCCAGAGACAGCAACATCCCATGAGTGAATTAAACATAACATTGCTGGGAGCAGTGTCCTGGCCAACCATGTCGGTAGGCAGAAAACTCAAAAAGGGATCATGTTGTAAGGTTTAGTGAAGTAAGGGTTGATGGGAAGGGTGAGAGCAGTAACAAATTAAAAATACTATACATGAATGCACGAAGCATTAGACATAAGATGGATGAGCTTGATGCTCTTTTGGAAATTGGCAGATACGATATTGTGGGGATAACTGAGACGTGGCTTCAAGTGGACAGGGCCTGGGAAATGAATACTCAAGGCTACACGTGCTATCGTAAGGACAGACTGACAGACAGAGGGGGGTGGGGTGGCCTTGTTGGTAAGGGAGGATATTCAGTCCCTTGCGCGGGGGGACCTAGAGTCAGGTGATGTAGAGTCAGTGTGGATCGAGCTGCGAAATACTAAGGGTAAAAAGACCCTCTTGGGAGTCATCTGCAGGCCGCCATACAGTAGTCTGGATGTCGGATGTAAGTTGAATCAGGAGCTGAAATCGGCTTGTCGCAAAGATGTTACTACAGTTGTTATGGGGATTTTAGCATGCAGGTAGACTGGGAGAATCAGGATGGTATTGGGCCTCAAGAAATAGACTTTGTGGAGTGCCTCAGAGATGGAATTTTAGAGCAGATGGTGGTGGAGTCGACCAGGGAGAAGGCAATTCTGGATCTGGTATTGTGTAACGAACCAGAATTGGTCAGAGACCTCGAAGTGAAGGAGCCATTGGGAAGTGGTGACCATAATACATTCAGCTTCAATCTGCAATTTGAGAGGGAGAGGGTACAGTCGGAAGTTACAGTTCTTCTTTTGAATAAAGGGAACTATGGAGCTATGAGGGAGGAGCTGGCCAAAGTTCAATGGTGCAATGCCTTAGCAAGGATGACAGTGGAGGAACAATGGCGGATATTTCTGTGTATAATGCAGAAGTCGCAGGATCAGTTAATTCCTAAAAGGAAGGAAGATCCCAGGAGGAGGCATGGGCAGCCGTGGCTGACGAGGGAAGATAAGAAACGTATAAAGTTAAAAGAGAAAAAGTATAACATAGCAAAGGTAAGTGGGAAAACTGAGGACTGGGAAGCTTTTAAAGAGCAACAGAGGATTACTAAGAAGGAAATACGCAGAGGAAAAATGAGGTACGAAGGTAAACTGGATAATAATATAAAGAAGGATAGTAAAAGGTTTTTTAGGTGTGTGCAAGGCAAAAAAAATGGTTAAGACTAAAATTGGGCCCTTGAAGACAGAAACAGAGGAATATATTACGGGGAACAATGAAATGGCAAAGAATTAAATGGGTACTTCAGATCTGTGTTCACTGGAGAAGACACAAGCAATCTCCCTGAGTTAACAGTGGCTGAAGGACCTGAACTTAAGGGAATTTATATTTGCCAGGAATTGGTGTTGGAGAGACTCTTAGGTCTGAAGGTTGATAAGTCCCTGGGGCCTGATGGTCTACATCCCAGGGTACTGAAGGAGGTGGCTCGTGAAATTGTGGATGCGTTGGTGACTATTTTCCAGAGTTCGATAGATTCGGGGTCGATTCCTGAGGATTGGAGGATGGCTAATGTTATACCACTTTTTAAGTAATGTGGGAGAGAGAAAGCAGGAAATTATAGACCAGTTAGTCTGACCTCAGTGGTGGGAAAGATGCTGGAGTCTATTATAAAGGATGAAATTACGGCACATCTGGATAATAGTAACAGGATAGGACAGAGTCAGCATGGATTTATGAAGAGAAATCATGCTTGACTAATCTTATTGAATTTTTTGAGCATGTAAATTTGAAGATGGACGAGGGAGATCAAGTAGATGTAGTATACCTGGACTTCCAGAAAGCTTTTGATAAAGGCCCACACAGGAGGTTCGTGAGTAAAATTCGGGCACATGGAATTGGGGGCAAAGTACTAGATTGGATTGAAAATTGGTTGGCTGATGGGAAACAAAGGGTCGTGATAAATGGCTCCATTTCAGAATGGCAGGCAGTGACCAGTGGGGTACCGCAGGGATACGTGCTGGGACCACAGCTTTTTACAATATATGTTAATGATATAGAAGATGGTATCAGCAATAATATTAGCAAATTTGCTGATGATACAAAGCTGGGTGGCAGGGTGAAATGTGATGAGGATGTCAGGAGATTACAGGGTGACCTGGACAAGTTAGGTGAGTGGGCAGATGCATGGCAGATGCAGTTTAATGTGGATAAATGTATGGTTATCCACTTTGGTGGCAAGAACAGGAAGGCAGATTGCTACCTCAATGGAATCAGTTAAGGTAAAGGGGCAGTACAGAGAGATCTGGGTGTTCTTGTACACCAGTCAATGAAGGCAAGAATGCAGGCACAGCAGGTCGTGAAGAAGGCTAATAGCATGCTGGCCTTCATAACAAGAGGGATTGAGTATAGAAACAAAGAGGTGCTTCTGCAGATGTACAGGGCCCTGGTGAGACCACACCTGGAGTACTGTGTGCAGTTCTGGTCTCCAAATTTGAGGAAAGACATGCTGGCTATTGAGGGAGTGCAGCCTAGGTTCACGACGTCAATACCTGGAATGGCGGGACTACCTTACACTGAAAGACTGAAGCGACTGGGCTTGTATACCCTTGGGTTTCGAAGACTGAGAGGGAATCTGATTGAGACATTTTAGATTATGAAAGGATTGGACACTCTGGCAGCAGGAAACATGTTTCCGCTGATGGGTGGGTGACGCACCAGAGAACACAGCTTAAAATTACGGGGTAGACCATTTAGGACAGAGATGAGGAGAAACTTCTTCACCCAGGGAGTGGTGGCTGTGTGGAATGCTCTGCCCCAGAGGGCAGTGGAGGCCCAGTCTCTGGATTCATTTAAGAAAGAGTTGGATAGAGCTCTCAAGGATTGTGGAATCAAGGGTTATGCAGATAAGGCATGAAGAGGATACTGATTAGGAATGATAAGCCATGATCATATTGAACGGCGGTGCAGGCACGAAGGGCAGAATGGCCTACTCCTGCACCTATTGTCTAGTGAAACCTTGATTCTGTGGTTAAAGGGCCCCAATATGGAAGATGAGGTTTTCTTCCTCCAGGCATCGGGTGACTGGGATTTGGTGGTGGAGGTGGCCCAGGAGTTGCAAGTCCTTGCTGGAGTGGTTGGGGAAGTTGAAGTGGTCGGCCACAGGATGGTGGGGTTGGTTGGTGCATGTATCCCAGAAATGTTCCTTGAAACATTCCGCAAGTTGGTGTCCTGACTCCCCAGTGGAGAAGAGACCACATCGAAAGCAAAGGCCATTGTAGGTGAGGTGTTTGGATGTGCAAGAAAATCTTTGCTGGATGTGGAAGGGTCCTTTGGAGGTGGGGGGGGGGGGAGATGTGGGCACAGGTTTTACATCTTTTGCATTGACAAGTGAAGGTGCTGGGAGTGGAGGGTGGGTTAGTTCGGAACGTAGATCTGACTAGGAATTCACAGGGAATGGTCTCTGTGGAATGCTGAAAGGAATGGTGGGATCTGAATGTAGGTGGTGGAATTGCGGAGGATGATGTGTTGTATCTGGGTGGAAAGTGAGGACGAGGGGGTTCTATCCTTGTTGCAGTTGGAGAGGTGTGGTTCAATGGCAGAGGGGGGGGGGGGGGGGGGGGGGGGGGGGGGGGGGGGGGGGGGGGGGGGGGGGGGGGGGGGGGGGGGGGGGGGGGGGGAAGTGGTGGAGATACACTTGAGAGTATTGTTGACCACATCGGAGGAGAAATTGCAGTCCTTGAAATATGGAGCGTTTTGGTATGTTCTCGAGTGTTCTGCCAGCATCATCAAGATTCACTGGAACACTGCAGTAAGCATGAGACAGATGTTAGCCAGAGAACAGACTCGTGTGTTAAAGTGACAGGCAACTGGAAGGTCGGGGTCTGTTTTCCAGCAGAACGTAGATCATCAGCTGCTATTTCCAGCACCTCCACTGAGATGCTGCCAGACACAGATTCCTGTCCCCTCCATTAACAGCTATGCACCCTCCCAGCCAGATTGTTATCCACTCCTTTGTCTTTCCAAATGTTACTGTCTCTCTTTTGGGCTCTGTCCCCACCTATTATTTACTCTTTAACCCCTATCTCCTGCAGTCCAAAGATATACAGGTTAGGTGAAATGACCAAGCCACATTTCCCATAGTGTTCAGGGATGAAAAGGTTAGGTGCATTAGTCAGGAGAAATGTAGAATAATAGGGTCGGGGAATGGGTTTGTTTGAGAAACTCTTCAGAGAGCGGGTGTGGACTTGTTGGTCTGAATGGTCTGTTTCCACACTGTAGGGATTCTAATTTTCCCAGCTGCCGTTGGTTCTCAGGAAGGGTCACTACACCTGGAATGACCCTTGGTGTGTATCGGAGGAGGAAACTGGAAAGGGGAGCTGGATCCAGTTTAGACTAGGAGGGTTTAATTATACTCTGTACATGTCGTTAGGCCTGAATTGGAAACTCTTGGTCAAACGTTGACAGCAAATGGGAAAATGGCTGTGGCCCTCAGGCAGTGATAGGGCCTGGGTTATGGCCACCATCTTTATTGGGGCAAGGTACAGCGAGGCACATGGACATGTCCTCTTCCTGGGTGGGGGAGGGGCAATTTGAAGAGGAGCATTTACACATCAAACACATACCAAGAGAAGTGTTTGCTTTCACTATTCATCCTGCATTGACTGTGAGTTTTGTTTTGTGAATTCATTTTATAGGATATTAATTGAGACAGGGATCTCAAAAGCAATTTTCTATCATCAGCAGGGTCATCAGGATCTGAATACCATTGACATTTAACTGTGTGTCTGTTCTGTCTGTGGGAAAGTATATATATTTTTGGAGCAAAAAGCAGAAAGATATTCAAATTTGTGGTTGGACCAACCTTTGGGTTTGTGCTCTGTTCTGGGCCCTGCAGCTGTGGAAGGAGATATTGCCCTGAGAGGAAGCACAGATTTATCCAAATTACATCTCGTCTCTTTGTAGGAAATGTCAGATTTTGTCCGAGTCACCCACTTCATGATGTTAACCTGTAAACTCCTTATTTCCAATTCACTGCAAACTTCTCATTAAAATTCCTTATGGACTCAAATTCCAGCACCATTTCGGGTGGAATGTTCCAGGTTCTGACAACAGTCTGTTCATTCAGAAACTGCTGAGGTCCATGTTGTCTCTGGGGTTACAAAGGGCTGAATTGAAAGATGAGATGTAGTTCCTCCGCTCCCACTGAGATTCATTAGAACAGTACAGGAGGCTGAGGGCAGTGTAGGTGTGAGAAGGCAATAAAACTGACAGGGCTGCACTGTGAGGGCTGCTTGGCTCAATGAGAGTGTTTTGGAGTTGATTGTAAACAGGGCGAGGGGAGACAGGGGGAAGGTGAAACCCTCAGCTTCAGTTTTAGTGCAGGCCATTCAGAAATTCGCATGGTCCCAATGGGAACAGGCAGTTTGTAAGTGATACCTGCTGAGTTTTTTTTTAAACAGTTTTTAATAATATAAAATGTCAGCTTAAGTCAAGATTGGGGCTTTTGATTATAATGGAAATGTTTGAAGTGAAGGAAGGTTTCTCGCTCATTTAAGTTCTCTTACTGGGAGTAACTAGCTGAATCTCGAGACACATTGTTACAGGAGACCTCAGACCTGTGGTGTGCTCCTCTAGTACAAGGTGGGACATAAGGGACGCTTCCAGTGTCCCTGAAGGCTATGTGTGCAGGAAGTGTGTCCATCTGCAGCTACTGGGAAACAGTTTTTCAGACCTGGAGCTGTGAGTGGACTCACTGTGGAGCATCTGCGATACTGAAAATGTTATGAACAGCACATTTAGTGAGTTAGTCACACTGCAGGTGAGGGTTACACAGACAGAAAGGGAATGGGTGACCCTCAGATCAAGTAAAAGGCTCAGGAAGGAGGTGCAGGACTCCCCAGTGACCATCCCCTTCCCAAACAGATATTGTGCACCGCTTGGGATTCTATAACCGGGGGAACAAGTGGGATGGACTCTCAGGGGAAATCAGCAACAGCCAGATTCATGACACCACAGATAGCTCCGCTGCATAGAACTGGAGGAAGGAGAATGGCAGAGCTATCGTGACAGGGGATCCAGTAGTCAGGGCCAGAGACAGGCGCGTCTGTGCCCACAGACATGAATCCAGGACAGTGGAATTGAACCCAGGTCTATTTATTGATAAGTGCACAGACCAATAAAGGTCAGCGTTCCAAATGCAACCTTCAGCACTTGATCACCCTGAAACTCCACTTTCCAGGGACTGTGCACTTGTTCTGGGCCCTTCAGAGGGATTGAAGGGGATAGGGAGAAAACAGGAACAGGGTTGTGTTGTAGATCGACAAAATAACAGTCAACCTCCGCTCTCGGTCTCCCCCCTCTGTCTCCCATCCCCCATCATGCCTCCTCCCCACCACAGGGAAAAGACCTTGTGTATTTACCCTATCCATGCCCCTACTGATTTTCTAAACCTCTATAATGTCACCCATCAGCCTCTGACGCTCCAGGGAAAACAGTGTATTCAGCCTCTCCCTGTAGCTCAAATCCTGCAACCCTGGCAACATACTTGTAATACTTTTCTGACCCTTTTCAAGTTTCACAATATTGTTTTGATAGGAAAGAGACCAGAATTGCACTGAATATTCCAAACGTGGTCTAACCAATGCCCTGTACAGCGGTAATATGACCTCCCAACTCCCAACTCCTATGACTTCCCACCTCCTGTACTCAGTGCTCTGACCAATAAAGGAAAGCATATTAAACACCTTCTTCACTATCCTATCTAGGACCTTACCATTAAGTGTATACATCCTGCTAATACTTGCTTTTCCAAAATGCAGCACCCCACATTTATCTAAATTTAACTCCATCTGCCAGTCCTCAGCACATTCAACCATCTGATCAAGATCCTGTTGTAATCTGAAGTAATCCTCTTCACTATCCGGTACACCTCCAATTTTGGTGTCATCTTACTAACATTACTTCCTATATTCACATCCAAATCATTTACATAAATTATAAAAATTCGTGGATCCAGTGCCGATCCTTTGTGACATCCCACTGGTCACAGGTCTCCAATCTGAAAAGTAACCTTCCACTACCACCCTCTGTCTTCTACCTTTGAACAAGTTTTGTATCTAAATGGCTCGTTCTCTCTGTATTCCATGAGATCTAACCTTGCTAACCAGTCTCCCACAGGGAACCTTATCGAACGCCTTACTGGCAACCACGTAGATTATTTCCACCACTTTGCCCTCATCAATCCTCTTGTTTTTACTTCAAAAAAATTGACTCAAGTTCATGAGACGTGATTTCTCACACACAAAGCCGTTATTAATATCCAGGCACAACTCTGTACATTGGGATCTGCGTCACCCAGTTATGGGTGTTAATATTCTGGATAAAGATCACGTACATCACCTTTATGTTCGTGACTGTGTATTGAGTCTTGTTGATATCACCGACACAGGTGAGTTCCATTTGAAAGGTAGTCCCTATATCCCTAACCCCAGTGAGGACGAGGGGGTTCTATCCTTGTTGCAGTTGGAGAGGTGTGGTTCAATGGCAGAGTTGTGGGAAGTGGTGGAGATACACTTGAGAGTATTGTTGACCACATCGGAGGAGAAATTGCAGTCCTTGAAATATGGAGCGTTTTGGTATGTTCTCGAGTGTTCTGCCAGCATCATCAAGATTCACTGGAACACTGCAGTAAGCATGAGACAGATGTTAGCCAGGGAACAGACTCGTGTGTTAAAGTGACAGGCAACTGGAAGGTCGGGGTCTGTTTTCCAGCAGAACGTAGATCATCAGCTGCTATTTCCAGCACCTCCACTGAGATGCTGCCAGACACAGATTCCTGTCCCCTCCATTAACAGCTATGCACCCTCCCAGCCAGATTGTTATCCACTCCTTTGTCTTTCCAAATGTTACTGTCTCTCTTTTGGGCTCTGTCCCCACCTATTATTTACTCTTTAACCCCTATCTCCTGCAGTCCAAAGATATACAGGTTAGGTGAAATGACCAAGCCACATTTCCCATAGTGTTCAGGGATGAAAAGGTTAGGTGCATTAGTCAGGAGAAATGTAGAATAATAGGGTCGGGGAATGGGTTTGTTTGAGAAACTCTTCAGAGAGCGGGTGTGGACTTGTTGGTCTGAATGGTCTGTTTCCACACTGTAGGGATTCTAATTTTCCCAGCTGCCGTTGGTTCTCAGGAAGGGTCACTACACCTGGAATGACCCTTGGTGTGTATCGGAGGAGGAAACTGGAAAGGGGAGCTGGATCCAGTTTAGACTAGGAGGGTTTAATTATACTCTGTACATGTCGTTAGGCCTGAATTGGAAACTCTTGGTCAAACGTTGACAGCAAATGGGAAAATGGCTGTGGCCCTCAGGCAGTGATAGGGCCTGGGTTATGGCCACCATCTTTATTGGGGCAAGGTACAGCGAGGCACATGGACATGTCCTCTTCCTGGGTGGGGGAGGGGCAATTTGAAGAGGAGCATTTACACATCAAACACATACCAAGAGAAGTGTTTGCTTTCACTATTCATCCTGCATTGACTGTGAGTTTTGTTTTGTGAATTCATTTTATAGGATATTAATTGAGACAGGGATCTCAAAAGCAATTTTCTATCATCAGCAGGGTCATCAGGATCTGAATACCATTGACATTTAACTGTGTGTCTGTTCTGTCTGTGGGAAAGTATATATATTTTTGGAGCAAAAAGCAGAAAGATATTCAAATTTGTGGTTGGACCAACCTTTGGGTTTGTGCTCTGTTCTGGGCCCTGCAGCTGTGGAAGGAGATATTGCCCTGAGAGGAAGCACAGATTTATCCAAATTACATCTCGTCTCTTTGTAGGAAATGTCAGATTTTGTCCGAGTCACCCACTTCATGATGTTAACCTGTAAACTCCTTATTTCCAATTCACTGCAAACTTCTCATTAAAATTCCTTATGGACTCAAATTCCAGCACCATTTCGGGTGGAATGTTCCAGGTTCTGACAACAGTCTGTTCATTCAGAAACTGCTGAGGTCCATGTTGTCTCTGGGGTTACAAAGGGCTGAATTGAAAGATGAGATGTAGTTCCTCCGCTCCCACTGAGATTCATTAGAACAGTACAGGAGGCTGAGGGCAGTGTAGGTGTGAGAAGGCAATAAAACTGACAGGGCTGCACTGTGAGGGCTGCTTGGCTCAATGAGAGTGTTTTGGAGTTGATTGTAAACAGGGCGAGGGGAGACAGGGGGAAGGTGAAACCCTCAGCTTCAGTTTTAGTGCAGGCCATTCAGAAATTCGCATGGTCCCAATGGGAACAGGCAGTTTGTAAGTGATACCTGCTGAGTTTTTTTTTAAACAGTTTTTAATAATATAAAATGTCAGCTTAAGTCAAGATTGGGGCTTTTGATTATAATGGAAATGTTTGAAGTGAAGGAAGGTTTCTCGCTCATTTAAGTTCTCTTACTGGGAGTAACTAGCTGAATCTCGAGACACATTGTTACAGGAGACCTCAGACCTGTGGTGTGCTCCTCTAGTACAAGGTGGGACATAAGGGACGCTTCCAGTGTCCCTGAAGGCTATGTGTGCAGGAAGTGTGTCCATCTGCAGCTACTGGGAAACAGTTTTTCAGACCTGGAGCTGTGAGTGGACTCACTGTGGAGCATCTGCGATACTGAAAATGTTATGAACAGCACATTTAGTGAGTTAGTCACACTGCAGGTGAGGGTTACACAGACAGAAAGGGAATGGGTGACCCTCAGATCAAGTAAAAGGCTCAGGAAGGAGGTGCAGGACTCCCCAGTGACCATCCCCTTCCCAAACAGATATTGTGCACCGCTTGGGATTCTATAACCGGGGGAACAAGTGGGATGGACTCTCAGGGGAAATCAGCAACAGCCAGATTCATGACACCACAGATAGCTCCGCTGCATAGAACTGGAGGAAGGAGAATGGCAGAGCTATCGTGACAGGGGATCCAGTAGTCAGGGCCAGAGACAGGCGCGTCTGTGCCCACAGACATGAATCCAGGACAGTGGAATTGAACCCAGGTCTATTTATTGATAAGTGCACAGACCAATAAAGGTCAGCGTTCCAAATGCAACCTTCAGCACTTGATCACCCTGAGACTCTACTTTCCAGGGACTGTGCACTTGTTCTGGGCCCTTCAGAGGGATTGAAGGGGATAGGGAGAAAACAGGAACAGGGTTGTGTTGTAGATCGACAAAATAACAGTCAACCTCCGCTCTCGGTCTCCCCCCTCTGTCTCCCATCCCCCATCATGCCTCCTCCCCACCACAGGGAAAAGACCTTGTGTATTTACCCTATCCATGCCCCTACTGATTTTCTAAACCTCTATAATGTCACCCATCAGCCTCTGACGCTCCAGGGAAAACAGTGTATTCAGCCTCTCCCTGTAGCTCAAATCCTGCAACCCTGGCAACATACTTGTAATACTTTTCTGACCCTTTTCAAGTTTCACAATATTGTTTTGATAGGAAAGAGACCAGAATTGCACTGAATATTCCAAACGTGGTCTAACCAATGCCCTGTACAGCGGTAATATGACCTCCCAACTCCCAACTCCTATGACTTCCCACCTCCTGTACTCAGTGCTCTGACCAATAAAGGAAAGCATATTAAACACCTTCTTCACTATCCTATCTAACTGCAATTCTGCTTTCAAGGAGCTATGAACCTGCACTCCAAGGTCTCTTTGTTCAGCAGCACTCCCGAGGACCTTACCATTAAGTGTATACATCCTGCTAATACTTGCTTTTCCAAAATGCAGCACCCCACATTTATCTAAATTTAACTCCATCTGCCAGTCCTCAGCACATTCAACCATCTGATCAAGATCCTGTTGTAATCTGAAGTAATCCTCTTCACTATCCGGTACACCTCCAATTTTGGTGTCATCTTACTAACATTACTTCCTATATTCACATCCAAATCATTTACATAAATTATAAAAATTCGTGGATCCAGTGCCGATCCTTTGTGACATCCCACTGGTCACAGGTCTCCAATCTGAAAAGTAACCTTCCACTACCACCCTCTGTCTTCTACCTTTGAACAAGTTTTGTATCTAAATGGCTCGTTCTCTCTGTATTCCATGAGATCTAACCTTGCTAACCAGTCTCCCACAGGGAACCTTATCGAACGCCTTACTGGCAACCACGTAGATTATTTCCACCACTTTGCCCTCATCAATCCTCTTGTTGTTACTTCAAAAAAATTGACTCAAGTTCATGAGACGTGATTTCTCACACACAAAGCCGTTATTAATATCCAGGCACAACTCTGTACATTGGGATCTGCGTCACCCAGTTATGGGTGTTAATATTCTGGATAAAGATCACGTACATCACCTTTATGTTCGTGACTGTGTATTGAGTCTTGTTGATATCACCGACACAGGTGAGTTCCATTTGAAAGGTAGTCCCTATATCCCTAACCCCCAGCCATCTGCTTTGTCTCCTCCATCTCTACCATAGACAGTAAGTGGGAGGAGCTCATGGAGTTTCCATGTGAGTGAGATTGAGAAATTCTTCCCTTCTTTCCACTAGCCCAACAAGAAATGGTGGTAGTGTCCTTACCTCTGGACCAGGAGGATCGGGTTCAGAGTTTGGTAACAGCATCTTTGAAGAAGCTGATTGGAAAACGTGCCCAAGCCACCAGGCCATACTCTCTCCCAACTGTCCCTGCCTGAGTCTCCAAACAGAACCTTCCTGTAGTTTCTCTCCTGTCAGACTCTCCCATTGCTCAGTTTGTCCAGGATCCCGTCCTGCTGCTGCCCTGCTCCTGTCCCTCACTGACCTGTCCATACCCCAGTGTCCTTCACATTCATTCATTGGTTACAATCCCATTGTCCCAGTCCTCCAGCCCTGCCCCCTCCACCATATTGGGCAGCAGCTGCTGTCAATCGCCCAGGCTCCTGTGCGATTTGGAGTATGTGCTGTAGTGGGGAGACCAGTGCTCAGGCGCAGTGCTGGGCAATTGTTGGTGTATGTGCAGTATGGGTCAGTGCCATGGAGGCTGTGGGTGTGTGGGATTAATCTGTCATTGGCAGCTTCCTCCCTCTGAAAGCAGGACCCAGGAGACTGGCCCCTCCCCTGGTATCCTGACGAGTGGTCAAAGTATCAATGGGAAAGAATTTTGCAGAAAGTTATCAGAACTCTTGTGAAGATTCAGGAATGTTATGGAAAGGGACGGGGTGGGCCTGTAATTAGAGTTCTAATTTGTTTCATTTTAGTTCAGATATGATTTGGCCAGTGTGTGCAGGATGGTTCTCATCAGAGGCAGGAGTGGGGGAAATGAGAAAGAGGTTCCAGATTGGGGGGAAAAAAGATCAATGTGGGTCTGACCAGGAAGGAAACCCTGGGAGGTGGGGGGAGGATTCATCAACACCCAGGAGGCTCCGAGTCAGACTCATTGATTAGATTAGATTAGATTTTCTGCAGTGTGGAAACAGGCCCTTCGGCCCAACCAGTCCACACCGACCCCTAAAGAGCAACCTACCCAGGCCCATTTCCCTCTGAATAAAGCACCTAACACTATGGGTAATTTACCGTGGCTAATTAAACTGACCTGCCCTGTCAGTCTTTGGATTGTGGGAGGAAACCGGAGCACCTGGAGCACACCCATGCAGACACGGAGAGAATGAACCCGAGGCTAGATCGAATCTGTTACCCTCGTGCTCTGAGGCAGCAGTGCTAATCACTGTGCCATCGTGCCGCCTCTTTTTTTTTGGTTCTTAGTCTGCAGACAGGAGCAAGGAAACTGAATTCAAAGAGAGGAGAGCGTGTTCGAACTGGGTGTGGAGGGAAGGAGTGAAGAGATTGGTTTGGATTTCAGTTCACAGAAGAGAGAAATTGTGGGACTGAGATTTAAAGCTTTGGGGGAAACAAAGAAACTACAATTTAATCCTATAATTGTCTTATGAATTTCCATCCCGTATTAACAGTGGTGACTTGTTTTTTCTATTGTAGGGTTCTGAAAAGGCGGATTTGTGAATGAGAAATTCAAACTAAACTTCCTGTTCGGTTTTGATGGTTACTTGATCCGTGCCGATCTGAATATCATTGGCCTTTTCATGTGGAAGGAAAGGTGTGTATTCTGTCCGTGAGGGAATATTTCAAATGTCAGTGTGACTGGAAAAAAATACCGAGACACAGCCAAGTCCATGTTTGTGAGGTGACTGTTGAGAGAGAGTTCATTTGTTTTTAAAAGTCTGAAAAATGGCACATTTCCCAGGAACGATTAAGCTACAGATTTATTTTGTATGAGAACAAGTTTTAAATTAATCATGCAACCAGAAAGACACAAGGATACCTGTCACCATGGAAAATACTATGAAAACAGAGGTTAATTCTCGATCATGGTTTGTAATCCGTTGGCGTTGTCACGTCAGTTCCAATGCCGTGGGGAAACACTGGAATTATGATGAATGCAGTGTAGGTTTCAGGTATTAAACTGTAAAAAGGTGCAGAAGAAATTTACAAGGATGATGCCAGGTCTCAGGGGTCTGAGTTACAGGGAGAGGTTGGACAAGCGAAGATTCTTTTTTCTTTAGAGCAGTGGAGACAGAATGGGGGATGTTTTCTGGAAGTGTATAAGATCATGAGAGGCATGGGTAAGGTGAATGCACTCAGTCTTTTTCTCAGGAAATCAAGGAGTGGAGGGTATCAGTTTACGGTTAGAGGAGAAATTATGAAAGGGAACCTGAGGGGCAACTGTTTTACGCAGAGGGTGGTATGTATATGGACTGAGCTGCCAGTGGAAGTGGTTGAGGTGGGTAAATTAACAACATGTAAAAGACATTTGAACAAATACATGGATAACAAAGGGTCAGAAGCAGATGGGCCAAGTGCAGGGAAATGGGGTTAGCATGGATGGGCATTCTGATCAGCATGGGCCAGTTTGGGCCAAAGGGCCTGTCTCTGCTGTAGGACACTGATTGCAAGTATATTTACTATTTCTTCCGCTATCTCTGGAAGCACCCTGAGATGTATCCCATCAGGGCAAAGAGACTTGTCTACCCTAAGCTCCATTAGCTTGTCCAGCTCTAACTCTTCCATGATAATGGTTATTATCTAGGTCCTCACCTTCCTCAGTCTCCTTATCAATTACTGGCATGTTCTACGTATCCTCCACTGTGAAGACTGATTGCTGTGTACTTATATTCCTGAACTCTGCTGGATAGGAATAACTGGGCACAGAACTCTGAGAGGTCTTATTTGAGTCTTTTATTGATGAGACATGGCAGTTACCTGGATAATGTACATGCAGCATCAGGTAACTCCCTGCCTGTCCGATGTGCCGCTCCCATTCTTTTCCCTTTGTGGTTTGTGATTTTGAATGGATGCTGTCTCTCAGTATTATCTCCTTGGCAACGGCAGTTAAAAAGTACAGTTCAGCTCAGCACTTTGTGGTTAAACCACACACCCCTCGCTCACGCCCCTGTGGCTCAGTCAGGTATCTGACAGGCACTTCAATTTCAGTGGGGTATCTATCAGGATTCTGATATGGAGGAGCCGGTGTTGGTGCGGGGTGGGCAAAGATAAAAACCACACATCACCAAGTTATAGTCCAACATGTTTATTTGGAAGTACAAGCTTTTGGAGTGTGCTGTGATTTTGAACTTGATCAGGATTATCTCTATGGTAAAAGTTAAGTGCTTCAACAATTACAGAGGCCATATGTTCCCCACACAATAGGTTTCCCTCTAGCAGTGTAAACTGCTATTCTGGACCTGAGGATAGCTACTCATCACTTTTCTCCCCCAATCCCATCTCGCTTTCTGTTGATCATTAAAGTTTTTCTAATCTCCTAGTTTCTCCTTGGTCTTTGCCAATTTGTATGCTTTCTATTTCAATTTGATAGACTCCCTTATTTCCTTAGCCACCCGTGGCAGATTACTTCTTTTCCTACAGTCCTTCCTTTTCACTGATATATACGTTTGCTGTTCCGTTTTGAAAAATTCATTGATATTCCTCCACTGTCTGTCAACTGTCCCACCTTAAAATCTTTGCTACCAGTCTACATTAGCCAACTCCTGCCTCATCCTATTGTAGTCTCATTTGTTTAAGCACAGGATATTGGGATTGGATGTAATCTTCCCGCTTTCCAACTGTATTCTAAATTCAACCAGACTTATCACAAGATTTTTTTTATCAGATTACGAGGTGAGGCGGTGTTACCTGGGTGTTTTGGTTTTCATTGTCAGAGACCTTGGCTTTGTAATAATGTACAGGATAGATATTCAAAACATAGTATTCTGGATGGTGTGAATGTACTACACAGTCTAAAACCATAAATCACTGTCTCCCCTTAGTTTCAATGATTTGGAGATTCCGGTGTTGGACTGGGGTGTACAAAGTTAAAAATCTCACAACACCAGGTTATAGTCAAACAGGTTTAATTGGAAGCACACTAGCTTTCAGAGCGAAGCTCCTTCATCATGATCCAATTAAATCTGTTGGACTATAACCTGTTGTTGTGTGATTTTTAACTCCCCTCAGTTTAAAATTGTAAAATCATTAGCTCCTCCATGCTTCCTCACTATCTAAGTTTGAAATGCTAATCCACCTGACTATCCTACATTTTCTGAAAATCTCCTTTGGTGAAGGTGGTGAGTTTTGGATTCAGCTTACGCGTTATTACCGTAAGAAGATAAGCCCTGCGCACAAGGGAGGCAATGCAGCCTTTCGAACCAGCTCCAACATTTAATATGGTGATGATTGAGCTCATCTCGGTCTCAGCTGGATGTTCCCGCCTGCTCTCTCTCACCCTTCAACTGATTGCAAGTTCAACATCTGTATCTCTTCAGTAAATTTGCTCTTTGTCCTGGCATCCACCGCATTTTGAATAGGGAATTCCACAGATTCATAGCACATTGAGATAGGTACATTCGTCTTCATGAGAATGAAATAGAAACAGGGTAATCGTCCATGGAGTCCACACCAACCCTATGATGAGCATCCCATTCAGACTCACCCATTCCCTGTATTTCCCGTGGTTAATGGCTTAACCTGCACAGGCATGGACACAGGGAATTTCGCGTAAGCAAACTACTTAACCCGCACATCTTTGGACTGTGGGATGAAACTGGAGCACCCAGAGGAAACCCACACAGACACGGGGAGAACGTGTAAACTCCACACAGACACCTAAGGCTGAATCAAATCCAGGTCCCTGACGCTGTGAGTCAGCAATGCTAACTATTGAGCCACCTCTACTTAAAGTCTGCACCTCCTATTAACCTCTCCACACCCCAGTTGGCTGAATCTGTATTCCTTACATCAGAAAATCAGGTTGTAGAAGCAAATGTCTCAGTCAAACCCAGTGACAATCCATATGTTCTGTGTGTCTGAATGGGGATCCGATACACAACACCCTCCAGTCCCCAGTCCACAATTTTCATTGACTTTCCAGAGACAGGGCTCCAGTGGCTTCATGGGGACTACATCTCCCACAATCCCTGAAGCAGGGCCCACACGTGTGTGGGGAAACCTGGCACTGTACATGTACCGAATGTGGGCAGGTTTTGGAGCATGTACTTTGGCTAAATATACTTTGCAGAAGGTTTTTCACACTATGATTGGCTGGCGGATGAATGTATCTGCTCATAGTATTGATCTGTTGGAGGAGGGGGTCAATGTGTTACTACGCCCATGTAGGATCACTCTCCATCCCCAATTCATTGTAATGGAGGGAATCAACTAATGGGGAACGAAGAAGGATCTGACCTATTCTCACAGACTGAAGGTTCCTCTTCTGTCCAGGATCTGCCACCTCCCTTTCTGTTTCCTTTTGTTTCATTCTGCAGTTACATTATTGACTTTCAGCAACTGAAGGGAAAGGAAGTGAACCCAGAAAGGGTGCAGAGTCTAACCAGGGACGGGAAGTGGTGGCATGGATCTGTTTATCAACAACTCCATGAGAATATAGAGGGTGTACATTAGTGGGTTGCAGAGTCAGAATGGTGGGAGAGAATTAGTGGGCTGGAGGGTTACAGCTTTGGGGGAAGAAAGGGGAAAAAGATATTCCAGAAAAACTAGAATTGTCTGTTCTGAATTTCTAATCTGTACATATTCCGTTATACAGGGTGCTAGATGGTGAAGATTTGCAGACTGAAATCTCAAAATCATGTGCAGATCATGATTATGTTAACCAGCATTTGAAGAAGCAAAGATAGAGAATCACTCGGCCAAAATCCTGCAACACTCTCCTCGAAGCATTTTCGATCTCTCTGCACCAAATTGACTGTGAATTGTACAAGACATCAGCTCAATACCATCTTCCCATGGGTAACTAGAAATGGGGAATAAATGCTGGCTGAGCCAGTGATGCCCATATCCTGGGAATGGTTTCTATCTCTAGTTGATGAACCCTGCTTGATGTTACTGCAGGATGATGAAGGATGCTGAGTGCATCCTCCAGGAGGCAGCACCATCACATTTCCCCCACCTACACCCACACAGCAACACAGCAACGTTACTGGAACAAAAGACAGTGGAGTCAAAGGAGGGCTTAGATATAGTTCTTCAAGGTAAAGTTATGAAAAGGAATTGGAACACAGCAGGAACAGGAGACTGAGCTGGATGGTCAGCTGTTTTCCATTGAATGGTGGAGCAGGATTGAAAGGCTAAATAGTCTCCTGCTGCTATCTCCCAGGTATGTATATAGTCATGGAGCCCGGGTAGGAAGAAGTGGGGAGGGATTCTCCAGGAGATTGCACTTCCACAACAGTTTTCAGTGAGGGATGGTTTGATGGATTTTATTTAACATTTATCTTTAACGCAAGGTTTGCAAATTTTGGTTTTAAAATGTTGTAAAAGTTTTTTGCACAGCAAATTAAATTAAAGAAAATAACGTAAACTGAACATAACAGTTTTAAAACTTTCAACGTTTATAAAACAAAATCCTGTCTATTCCCGGACACCATCACTTTCCAGCTACTCAAACTCCAAGGGAAATATTCCCTCCTTATCTGAACCTTTGGTTTGATTTAACTGCTTTTCAGTTCTCGTTCTGTGAGCTGTGAAGGGTTCTTTTTCCCCATTTCTCCGACCCAGAAACGTGATCACAGCAACCTTCCCATCATCAAAATCATCATTATGCTATTTTGCTTTTGGTTAACATATAATCACCAGCAGTGCAAAAGTGAGGACTGCAGATGCTGGAAACCAGAGACTAGATGAGAGGGGTGCTGGAAAAGGGCTTTTGACAAAACATTCATTTTCCAGCTCCTCGGATCCTGCCTAACTGCTGTGCTTTTCCAGCACCACTCTAATCTAGACATATCATCACCAGCAGTAAACCATTTGTATAACAGATTGAATATTTCCAAAGAAAGCCCATTGCGCGCCAAGCAAACCATTACAAGTGACAGAGTGAGAAGGGACTAACTCTAAGTAGAGTTGTGCGGAGGGGGCAGTGGTGGAGATAAAGCACTATATCCCCTACGGTGCCCTCCTCTATCTAAAGGCATCGAGAGCATTGATACACACCACATGCTCCTTCTCCAAGGGCACCCTGCTGTGTAGCCTTTATCCTCAATCATCGAATAAAATCCCTCCAGTGTGGGAGGAGAGCATTGGCCCATCAAACGTCACCGACCTTCCGAAGAACATCACGCCCAGAGCACTCCATCACTGTAACACTGCATTTCCCATGGCTGATCCACCTAGTCTGCACAATCCTGGATACAGTGGGCAATTTGGCATGGCTGATCCACCTAACCTGCACATCTTTGGACTATGGGAGGAAACCAGAGCACCTGGATGGGACCCACACTATCATGGGGAGAATGTGGGAACTCCACACAGGCCGTTGGACAAGGCTGGACTCCAACCTTGTACCTGATGCTGTGAAGCAGCCGTGCTACAGTCACAATTTAAATCAAAACAGATGATCCCTGCTCATTGTCACATTGCTGTTTGAGGAGACGTACTGCCCAGAGAGACATCCTGAGGTTCAGAAAGTGGCAATGTAAGTTCAGTCAGCTCCAGCCCAGTTAATGTGGTTAACAACAACATCAATACTCCAGCAGTGTCATCGTGTACAAGGTCCACTCCTGACTCTGATGGACAGTAACATCAGAATCAGAGTCCTGCAGTCCACACGGAGCAGGTGGATGGCCACGTCCCTGTGAGCACTCACTGGTCTCTCAATCGTGTTGAAGACGCAGCAAATCCCTTGTCACACAGAGGGGTAAACAGCTCCTACCCAGTGTGAACACGCTGGGGTCTCGGGGGCAGGATGAATCATTGAATCCCTTCTCCGACACTGAGCATCTGAATGAGCTCTCCCCTGTGTGGGCTCACTGTGGTCTCAGTGGGACAGGATGAATCACTGAATCCCTTCTCCCACACTGAGCATTTGCATGGCCTCTCCCCTGTGTGGGCTCACTGGGGACTCCGACGGTGCTGCAATTGAGTGAATCTCCCCCCACACTGGGAACAAGTGAATGATCTTTCCCCAGAGTGAGCTCGCTGGTGTTTAAGCAGGTCAGAGGACTGAGTGAATCCTTTCCCACACACTGAGCAGATGAATGGCCTCTCCCCGGTGGGAATGCACTAATGTCTCCGCAGGGGAGAGATTTGAATGAATCCTTTCTCACACATGGAGCAGGTGAAGAATCTAAATCCACTGGGCCCTCTCTGGGGCCTCAGCAGGTTGCAAGATCGAGTAAATCCCTTCCCATACGTGGGGCAGGTGAACGGCCTCTCCACAGTGTGACTGTGTCAGTGAGTGTTCCACTGGAAGGGTTAAGTGAATTCCTTATTCAGATTGAGCCCGTCCTCCTGTTTAAAATCAGTTATTATTGACAATTTCACACCAGAACTTGTTCCAGAGTGTGTTCCAGAACAGGCAGAATGGTCAGCTGCAGCTGGTCATCTGACTAGTCACTGGTCCTGAAAGGTTCACTCTCCACAGATGCTGCCAGATCTGCTGAATCTTTCCAGCGATGTCTGTGGTTTTTTTTCTGATTTCCCAGCATTTGCAGATGTTTAGTTTTCCAATACTCATTTTGTCTGCTGCAGAGGAGTGTATTGATGAAATTAGAGGGTTTTGAAAATTGTACGTTAGGTCACACATCAGCTATGATCATCATGAATGGCAGAGCAAAGTCGACGGGCTGAATGGCCTCCTCCTGTTCCAATGAAAGTTATCCATTGTCAGCTTGTGGTAACAGTTCCCCTTACTGCTCACTTCACCTCCATGTCGAACACACTGTTACTGACTGAACAAACCTTCTGTGTTTGAACTAAACCTGCTAATGTTCAGTTGCTCCCTCTCCTGCCACCCGGGTTTAACTCTCATCATGGAATGCTGACTTGTATTACTGCAGGAATGCCCACAAAGGACTCAGCCTGGAGTCTGTATCCCCTGGGATCCACAAACCCCGTTTATTTCCTTCTTCCTATTTCATTCTGGCTATTGAACTCTCGGTTTCAATCCTATCTCCTGTCATGCTCCTCAACATGTCCATGTGGGTGGACTAGAGGCAGCTGGGATTTAATGAAGGGAAGTGGGGATTAGGCGGAAGCACGAGGTGCGGTGACAGCAAAGACAGTTCTCATTGAAACGGCAGAGTTTCTCCATGACCCAGTGAGTGGTGAGGCACATGAGATTGTGGGCGGAGACAGATTCAATCAGGAATTTGGTGAGACACTCTGACATCCGATTGTTAACTCAGACAGATAGAAAGAAAGAAGCACATTTAGACAGCACCTTTGATGATCTGGGGCAATGAAACATGCTTCCAACCCAATGATGTCAACCTCAAATCTCTGAAAACACAGACACAAAGCTTTCTACTTGTAACAGGTTGTCTCTGGGCCTACTCCTTTCTTGAGAAAAGCGTTTTGAGCAGTTTAGCCTTTCCTCGTGATTATAACCGCTATGTTCCTGTACGATTTGTGACTGAACCTTTATTTTCCTGTTCCTTGTGAGTGATGAAAGGAGCAGAAACAGTTCCTGACCTGTGAGGGGTTGTGGTTGGAGTATTTATATTTACAAATCCATTCCCACCCTCACATACAGTGTGAAATTGATGTAAAACTGAAGGAAATGAGTGAGTGAGCACCCACAGAATCATAAAGTAAGCTTATGTATCTGAGTTGAATGAACCTGGCATGAGGAAAACAAGACAACAATCACAACTATTTAGAATCACAGAATCCCGTGGGTGCAGAAAGAGTCTATTCGGCCCATCGAGTCGACAATGACCTGCTCACCCACCCTACCCACATAACCACACCCAACCTCCCTAAATTGCACTCTACGACTATCTTAGCATAGCCAATCCAGTAACGTTACACATCTGTGGGAGGGTCACAAATTACATCCAAATGCTAGGAATTGTGGATGAAGGCTCACAAATACTTGACTCTGACACAAATGCTCTGCTTTTCAAAATAAAATTTGGGGGACACTGCAATCGTAAAAATTTCGGATTATCTGAGGAGGAAGACAATTCAAAACTCACGCCTTTGACCCAGGGGGTGCAGTGAAAGTTACAGAATTCTGGGAACCATCAGAAATGTAAAAACGTTGTGAGTAAGGTGTGGGTGAGAAAGGACATAAAGACAGTCTGTCACACGGGGGAAGGCAGGAGAGATTAAACAGCAGAAATGCTCACCCCTCAAGGCCATGGGAATGGAGTTAGAGCTGGGAAAGAAACAAGGAAATAGGTGTGCAACTGCCAAAGAAATACGTTAAAAAACAGATTATATAGGCACAGAGGGCAGAGTTCAGTCTGACATCTTTGCTCTCAAAGGTGAGTACAAAAAGCTGTAAAGCCTGGAGAGTTCTATTTCAGCCAACACATACTCAGGATTGGAAAAGTGTGCTGTAACTTTCTGATATATTTTTTTTCTGACATTTGTAGTTCAAGTCTGATGACGCGATTAACGTTTGAAATTGGACTGGAGTTTAAATTTCTGGAGAAATGTTAATAAATCACATCGATCACATGCTGCAGATCTTAGTCCATTACCCTGTATATTCCAGTATTTCAGTGACATCCATGTCCTGCCGGTGGGACAGGACATACAGGGATGTTCACGATGGTGTCTAGGACAATATAAGCTATGATTCTGTGCGTATGACTGTGTCAGCTTGTTGCTTGACTAGTCTGCGTTCCAGCTCACCCAATACCCAATAAGATGTTAGCAGGGTGAGACAGTACAGTTGGAGCTCCTCTGCCCGCCAATTCCTTTCCTTTCTGCTTTTTTAGAATTTCATTCTCTCTCACTTTCCCCTTTGCAGACTCTGACACAAGTGTCTCAACATTGAATCATGACAAAATTAAAAAAAGAACAAGAAAACCAATGGAGGAAAATATATTATTCTTGCATCAACTGCATATTTAAACAAAAACAATCGTGTTCAATAAACACTGTCTCATTTTTTCCTTCAATTCTATCAAGCGAGCTATTATATTTTGTCCCTCAGTTTACTGATCTTAATAAATATCCAATCATTTTCAGAGCAACATGCTGACAAATTATTGAACCAATTTATCTGTTTAGGTTTTACCATTAGTTATCAAGTCATTACCATTACAATAATTGCATAATAATAGGTCTGGGTAACAAGTATACTGAGGT
Source organism: Chiloscyllium punctatum (assembly GCF_047496795.1). Taxonomy (NCBI): domain Eukaryota; kingdom Metazoa; phylum Chordata; class Chondrichthyes; order Orectolobiformes; family Hemiscylliidae; genus Chiloscyllium; species Chiloscyllium punctatum. The sequence goes on along the minus strand of NW_027309886.1, from coordinate 349,600 downwards.
TCACAATTTAATTTATTGACTGTTTGAAAAATTGTACAATATATCCTTTTTCAGGATTCTAACAATAATTATTAAGGCATTTGACCGACAATAATTATAGTATGCTTTAGTTCAATCTTGCTAACAACTACAGTGAAGTTCATACTTGAATTTAATCCAATCTTCCCAAGTACCTATACGGCAATATAAAAATCCATTTTATTTCCAATCAACACACCTACAAAAGAATCAATTATTTCTGATGCAACGTGCACTGTTAAAAATATGACTTTTGCTCATTTGAATGATCTGTGTAATCCCAGCGTTATAAATTTAGAAAATCCTAATTACTTTTCCCTGCAACAATTCCTGTTCATTTTTGGAGATAGCACAGTCAAATAGCAAGATGAAATTTATCATTATTCTTAAGTAAGCTAATAAAACTTTGAAAATCTATATGTTGCTAATATATAATAATTGTTCATTTCAATCAATAGAATATAGAAAAGTAGAGCACAGTACATGCCCTTTGGCCACAATGTTGTTCCGACCTTTTATCCTACTCTAATTCAAACTAACCAACATGCCCTTCATTTACTATCATCCATGTGCCTATCCAAGAGTCACTGAGATGTCCCTGATGGATCTGAATCTACTTCCACCACTGGCAGTGCATTCTTCGCACTCACCACTATCTATAAAGAAACTATCTCTCACAACTCCCCACAACTTCCCCCATTCATCTTAAAATTATGCCACTTTGTGGGAAAAAGTCTTTCATTATCCACTCTATCTATGCCTCTCATCATCTTACACAAAGCTATCAAGTAACTATCATCCTCTTTCACTGCAATGACGAAAGCCCCAGCTCTGTCAACCTTTATTCATAAGACATGCCTTCCAGTCCAGGCAACATCTTGATAAATCTCATCTGCATCTTCTCTAAAGCTTCCGCATCCTATGTCTAGTGAGGTGATCAGAACAGAACACAATATCCCAAGTGTAGTCTCATCAGGTATCCATAGAGCTGCAGCATAACCTCGTGGCTATTAAACTCAATCTCCCCGCTCATGAAAGCCAACACACTATGCACTGTCTTAATAACCCTATCACCTTGGATGTCAGCTATGAGGGATGTATGGATGTGCACCCCACGATCCCTCTGTTCCTCCACATTGTCAAAAATCCTGCATTTAATCTGAAAATATGCATTCGAATTTGAAATTCCAAAATGAATAACTTCGCATTTTCCCAGGTTGAACTCCATCAGCCACTTCTCAGCCCAGCTCTGCATCCTGTCAATGTCCCCGAGCAACCTACAAATGTCTTCCACACTATCCACTACTCCACCAACCGTCGTGTCATTGGCAATCTTCCTAACACACGCTTCCCCTTCCTCATCCAAGTCATTTGTAAAAATCACAAAGAGCAGAGGTCCCAGAACTAATCCGTTCAGAACACCATTGATCACCGTGCTCCAAGCTGAAAACTATCCATTTAATCTCACCCGGTCTTCTATGGGTTCAGCCAATTTATTATCTAACCAGGCAGCTTTCCCTATATCCCATGCCTCATTACATTCTAAATGAGCCTACCATGGGGAACCTTATCAAACACCTTGCTAAAATCCTTATACACCACATCCACTACTCTGTCCTCACCAATGTGTTTGCCACAACCTCAAATAATTAAATGAGGCTTGTGAGGCATAACCTGCCGCTCACAAAGCCATGCTGACCGTCTCTAATCAATCTGTGCTTTTCCAAATGATCATAAATCCTGTCTCTCAGTATCCACTCCAATAATTTGCCCACAACTGATGTAAGACTGACTCATCGATGATTCTCAGGATTATCTCAATTGCCTTTCTTGAATAAGGGAATAACATTTGCCAACCTCCAATCATCTGGTATGACTCCAGTGGACAGTGAGGATACAAATATCATTGCCAATACAGAGTAATCACTTGCCTCCCTTTTCATAACAACCTATGGCCCAGGGGACGTATGCATCCCCATGATGTTTAAATATTTTCAGCACATTCTCTGTCTTAACATCGACCTGTTCGACCATATCAGCCTGTTTCAAGTTATCCTCACAAGGAACAAGGTCCCACTCACTCTTGAATACTGAAGCAAAGTACTCAGTAAGGACCTCCCCTACCTGCTCTGACTCCTGGCACAAGTTTGCTTCACTATAAGGGGTATAAATGTGGAATTATGTCTCAGCACTGAAATAATGTAAAGATATTGCAGTGTACTCGACTACTTTGAATATTGAACGATATTTTAACTGAGAAAACACAGTTGAATTGATTTGATTATATTTCACTTCATGCTAACATTTATTGTATTTAGAACCACGGTAAGAGTTTTGGGCGGCACGGTGGCACAGTGGCACAGTGGTTAGCACTGCTGCCTCACAGTACCAGAGACCGGGGTTCAATTCCCGCCTCAGGTGACTGACTGTGTGGAGTTTGCACATTCTCCCCGTGTCTGCGTGGGTTTCCTCCGGGTGCTCCGGTTTCCGCCCACAGTCCAAAGATGTGCAGGTCAGGTGAATTGGCCATGCTGAATTGCGAGTAGTGTGAGGTAAGGGGTAGATGTAGGGGTATGGGTGGGTTGCGCTTCGGCGGGGTGGTGTGGACTTGTTGGGCCGAAGGGCCTGTTTCCTGTAATGTAATTGAGTTTAATAGCCGCGAGGTTATGCTGCAGCTCTATGGATACTGTAATCTAATCTAATCTTATTACATATATGAAACTTACTTAAATGAATCACACGTTTATGTGAAGAAAATAAAATGAACATCTGCTTGTTCCTTCCTTTATCAATGACTGTTCGTTTTGAAATTGTGGAAGTTGTACATTGTTGAAAGGAAGGGAACTTGTCTTCGGCTGAATATTCACATTGAATGATTGATGCATTTTTAAAATTAAAGTACAATGATCACAGCAGTTTTGTCAATTTGTCTTTCAAAGAATTGTCATGACATTCCTCTTTATTTAAGACTATCATTCATTTTTTCTATTGTTATTGTAAAATATTGTTTAATTTCCAGTCCATTACACACAGAAACTACCTAATTAATTCCCATTCGAATTACTACAATAAACAGCTGATTAGTTTTCATTTGTGTAACCACTTTAATCATAATATTGCAGTCCTGCCGTCCTGAGTGGGAACATTACGAAAGGAGCCTGTGGAGCTGTGGCAGTGTCTCTGTTACGAGACCCGAGGGAAGGTTTCAAATCACACCTTCACCACAAATATATCAAGAGCTGCTCTGAATGTTGATTGCAGAGTACCTAAGCACAGATTGAACTGCTTTTCAATCCAACATTAAATCTGCTTTTATCAACAATCACAAAATCTGATAACTATTTCTGTCAGGTTACCAAGAAATATGTGTTCGAAAATTCGCTTCAGCCACTTTGCTTTTACAAAGGACTGACATCTGTCCCTGTTTTCTCGAACTGAAAGAAATATGAAGAGGATTTTCACTTTTACAAAAAAAGGGGAGGTGTTTCCCATATAAATTAATGCTTCTTCGATTTACCCCTTTTCAGTTTATGTAAAGTTTCATAATAACGCTCGACTTTCGGATAGTGGGGATACCTGTATCTAAGTCTGTTGCTTATAAGTTCATGGAAAATATTTGAAAATGTTGCAGAATTAAAAATGACGATGTCTAAGTAATGACATTGATCTTTTTTTGTTGCAAAGGGGCAAGTGCAAACAATTGAAACACATTAAACATTGTTCTCTCGTGCTATAAATTTGAAATAAATTTGATATCTTCTTCAGTAATCTAACAAATGCTACCACCTATTACTTGTCAGTCAGCTGATTACCTACTTTGTTACTAAATATTGTGATTCATCTAAATATTACTCTGTCCTTTGATCAAAGTGAATTTGTAATTGTTGTTCAGTTTATTAATTGTCCGAAACGTGTTTCTATTTTTCCATTCACCTGTTCATTTTGACCGTAAGAGTGAAATGCTTTGGAAATATGGGAGTTTGTTCATTAAAAAATAAGGTTTGCACATCTCTCACATATCTCACTTCTTGTATTATGATTCAAGAATGTTTTCTGGTGGAATTCTCATAAATACCAAACATTTGTTGGCTTCAAATCAGGTCTTTAACACCCAGTTATCAATCTGTTGTTAATGTTTCAGCTGTTACATTGACATTGATTAGGTACTCATTCAGAGAGATCAACTAACAATTATAATCTACTTGCAGATTTATTGAATTGAGAAAAAGAAACAGACGTTGAAACATTTTTTTAGAAGGAATTGCTTTTTCATTCAAATGTGTAGGCTGTTCAAGAATTCTATATCGCCTTCCATTGGTTTTCTTATCGAGAATGTAAATTTATAATTCATGTGAATTTTAATCTGTTCTGTATTTTGAAATTTGTATCAGATTTAAGAAGAAAAAGAGGAGCAACTAACATGAAACCTTCAGTGAATAGAAAGCACAGTAAATCAAATTGACAGAGGCAACTTTTAGTATTATACCTGAATATTTTGTCAAATATTTCTAATGGCAAGAACGTTGTGCCGGTAAAGCACAGCAGGTCAGGCAGCATTCAATGAGAAGCAGAATCGACGTTTTGGGCATAAGCCCTTCATCAGGAATCTTTTTGATACTCCTGCTCTTTGAATGTGCCTGCACTTTTGCAACACCACAGCTTTCCTCACTTTCTCCAAATATGCTTAATGAACATGAACTGAAAATGTTAGCATCAGCAGTTGAACAAGACCAAATAAACACATTTTTTTGCAATATTTATAGTGAGAACTTCTTTGAGAACAAGCAACAATCAGATCGAACAACATCTCTTGCCGTTAGAACCCTTGACCCTTCATAATAAAGAATAATCATGCTTTGAACAACCAGTATAGTCTATAACGACTGAACTGAAATACCAGAGGACAACGATTGCATTTATTGGAGGGAATGATAACCGGATCCTTACTGTGATAGTGGGGATTGATCTCAGAAACAATAAAATTTTACTGTGATTATTCCACTGAACAGTAATTAGATGGTCATGAAGATCTTTGTGTGGCTTTATGTGCAGTGTTTTGTTTGAACATTGATTTCAGTAACATGGAGATATTTTACAAGATTGACAATTGACAGTTAAAGATAAGCTTTCAATTGAACATTTTAAAAACTTGTCAGTTTTGTTTAGCGAAACACAATTCTAAGTTTAGGGAATCGATACTGTGTGGAAACAGACCATTTGTCCCAACAATTCTACACTGACGTTCCAAAGAATAATCAACTCAGCACCATTCTGCTCTCAGATTACTGGACATTTACCCATGACTAATGTACGTAACCTACACATCCCTGAACAGAACGTGCAGCTTAGCATGGCCAATTTACCTAACCTGCATATCTTTGGATTGTGGGAGAAAACCAGAACATGCAAACTCCACACAAACATGTGACCGAGGATGGAATCAAACCCAAGTGCATAACACTGAGATACGAGTGCTAACCACTGATCCTCTGTTCTCAATGCCCTGCCCCCATGTTCAAGAGGTCTATGTAGCTGTTCATTGCTTCTCTTGTCCAGATACTAACTTATAATTCAATCTCACTTTTATTGTGCCCGGAATTTTGAGATGTGTCTCAAAGTTAAGAAGAAAACGAGGAGCAATTAATATGAGAACTTGAGAGAATAGAAAGCACAGTAAATTTAAATTACAGACTGTGAGAATCAAAGCTCACTCACTTCAATAATTTCCGCCCAAGACAAGGCTGAAGCAATCAGTTTGTTTATTAGACGCTTGCAAGCGTGGTGCCTGGAATAAGGCACACAGAGTTGAGCAAATACATATCTTATATAGGACTCACTCCTCCAAACCCGGAGCCCATTAGTATTATTTCTCGCTTGCTTTATCCGGCCTTGTGCTTAACAAATTACAAGTTTTACTTGGCCATTTCACCACATCCTGCTGTGGTCCATTGTTAGGTATATCCTCCATCACCTCTAACTAAATCCCCTACTTGAGATATTCCCTCCCTTTCCCCAACCATATTGATCCTTATCACCTTTTAATTGGGGTTTGTTTTTGTGTTTTTGCAAAAGTGGGAAACAGATTTATAACTACTGCTTGTACAAGCATATCTGGCTTAACTTTCATCCTCACAGTGCCTTATCTCGTTGCCTGTACCATCTACCATTGTTTGCAGGCACGTTTCATTCTTGTATGCACATTTTAGCTAATACAAAAACATTTATATATTTTCTTCACATAGCTTTCATTCTTGTTGTCTCAGCTCTTGCTTGAAACAATTATACACTGTTGTGAGTGCATAAACCTTGCATAAATAATTTTGCTTGCAGAAGTGATACTACTTTAACTATATCCCAAAATTTCCCCCTTTTTCTTTAATTACCATTTGTTATCTTCTGCATTTTTCTTTTAAGCATTGCCCCCAAAATTCGCAAGCATCATTCTGGAGATTCTATCCATCTTGGTCTCACTCAACCCCTCATTATTTAATCGAAAAGGTTCCTCTGCCTGGTTCCATTTCAGGGGTATCTGTTTTATTAAGGCTGTCTGAATCAGTCTTTGGGTGAGCCCTCGTATACAGGGCATGATATAACAGCCAATGGCTACCAATACCTCGGCTACTACTATCAGGGAAGTAAGGATGGCAACACCACCCCCTTCCATTTTCCAAACCATGATTCACGCCATACCGTGAGAGATGTGTCTACACCTGAATTATCAGCCAGTTCCTCTGCTAAGGTAGTCAGTCCCCTTAACACCCGAGTAATTGAACCATCAGGTGCAGTGTTATTAGGAATAAAGGTGCAACAGCTTCCTCCTAACATCACTCATACACAGTTTTTGTTCTAGAATCATATCAAGGGCTATTCTGTTTTCCCATGCCATCCTACTTGTCGCATCAAGCTGTTCTGATATTCCTTTAAACGCATCTCGTGTATAATTTATAAATCACTGTTGATTATAAAAAATGTAATTTATCCAATCTACATTTTTATTAATTGTTACCCACCCAAGTATTTCAGTTCTCGCTCCACATATTGTGGTTTGTTTTTAGAAAATCGCAGTCCCTGATGACCCAGGAAATTCAATATTTTTTTTTAGTGGCTTCTGTTACTCTTTCTCTTCTCTTTCCTGTTACTAAGAGGTCGGTTTACATACTGCAACAGGGTAGTTCCCTTAGGGCTGCTAAATGTCTCCAATATTTGTTCTAACATTTGTCCAAATAAATTCGGGGATTCCGTAAACCCCTGAGGGAGCACAGTCCACCAGTATTGCTGTTTCCATCCTGTCTCGGGATCGTAACTTTCAAAGCAAAAAAGTTCCTACTTTCCTCCGCCAAGGGACAAGCTCAAAAGGCATCCTTTAAATCTATCACACTAAACCATTTGTCATGAGGGATCTGACTTAATAAGGTTGAGGGCTTTGGCACCACTGGGTTGCGCCTGACCTGTTCTTTTCGATTCAATATTCTCAAATCCTGCACCAATCGATAAGTTCCATCGGATTTTCGCACTGGTAGAATTAGGACATTATAAGGAGACATACATGGCATCACCAGTCCATCTCTATCCCCTCAATTACTGGCTGCAGTCCTCGTTTACCTTCTATGGAAATGGGATATTGTCGCTCATAAACTTTTTAAACTTAATTCTAGGGGACGGATCTGTATTTATCCACGGTTCCCTTCTCTAGCCCATATAATAGGGTCTATCTCTCTTTCCACGTCTTCTGTCAACATTGCCATTTGTACAACTAATTCTTTTTCCTGAATTCAAACCTCCAGTCCGAAGAGGAAAATTAAATCTCTCCCGAGTAAGTTACTTCCTATATCAGGGATATACAACAGATCCCCTGTGATTGTATACTTCGGACCTTCTATCATCATAGGTTCAAATACTGGAACAGGAAATCCTTCCCCTTTTACTCCTGAAACAGTAATTGACTGTGTTGACATTCCTACTTTCTTTGGTTTAAAATTCAGCTACGACCGTGCTGCCCCCGTATCTACTAGGAAGACTACCTCTTCCCCACAGGGTGCCATCTTCAAGTTTATCAAGAGTTCCTGGTGGTTCCCGGGGGCAGGAACCCCTGCCACCCCGATTCTTCATCAAATGTCATAAGCGGAATTGCCCTTTCTTCCCTTTGTAGGTCAGGACACTCCCGCTTAAAATGCCCAAGTTTCTGCAATAATCGCATCCTGCCTGTGGAGACTTCCATCTCTGCCCCTGTCGCCCGAACCCTCTATCAAATGCTCCCCTTTGTCCTCTCCCTCTCCATCTTCCTCTCTGTCATACATGCTGCGACCCACCGCTCTGGTTGCTCACTATTGGTTCCATTCTTTACTTAACTCCCTCATCAATTGTAGCGACCATTATTTTTGCCTTCTGTTTTTTGCTTCTCATCCTCTCTCTTTGCTAAAACTTTCTGTGCCTCTCTTAACAATTCATCTAATGGTGTTTCGCTCCTCCCTTCTATCTTCATTATCTTTCTCTGTGTCTGGCTATGCCTTTGTCACAAAATGTACTTTCAAAAGACCCTGTGCCGTTGGGTCCTCAGGGTTCATTCCAGATTATTTACGCATTGAGTCTCTTAATGTTTGCAAGAAAGCTGAGGGAGTCACATCTTTCTCCTCTCTAACTTCAAAGGCTTTCATCAAATTCTGCGACTTTGGAACTGCCTCTCTTATTCCTTTTAGAATCAGGTCTTTCAATTCTTCCCTATGCTCCGGGTTTTGATTTTCCCACTGGGTGTCTCTGAGAGGAAACTCCGTCTCTCCCTGTCCAGTATCCCCATTCCCAATGGGAAGTTCCCTGTCCCATATTTTAATGGCTGCTCCTGGTATAAGTCCTCATTCTTCCCCATTAAATAGTGTATTCAAAATAGACATTACCTCAGTCCACGTATACAGACCGGGCCCCAATAATTGATCAATTTGTTCAGAAACCCCTCCCGGATCCTCAACTAGGACCTTCATTTCCTTTTTAAATGTTCTGACCTCCCCACTGGTGAGGGGGCACTTAAAATCCCAATCTCTTTGTCCCCTATTGGTACCTCCCGAAGGGGATAATCTTTACATTCTTCTGCTTTTTTTGTTCTTGTTTTTCCCCCTTAGTCTTTGGTTTAGGTACTCCAGAGGCCTCATCTACATCTACATTATCTTCCCTTTCTTTTGTTGAGGATAGGGAACAACAACATCCCTGTCCACTGCCCCTTCGTCCTCCTCTTGTGGGTCATCCGTTCCCTGTCCCTGTCTGTCTGTCTCTCCTCCTCCCCCATTTTCATCTAATCTGATTTTATCGTACCATGGCTGGGGGAGGGGGGGTGCAAGCAGGCCAAAGGATCCCAGGGACTGGATGGGGCAGAGGGGGAATCCTTTGTCTTTACTACCATCATTGCCAAAAACATGTCCTTCGGTCGACTTTGATTATTAACTCAACACTTGTCTCCGTGAAGCCGGCATTGTGCGCAACGCACAAATTAGATGCTTAACAAAACTCTCTCCATTTGCCGAGGTGGATGCAGCTTCAATACCACTGAAGGAATTGGACACACTCCACAACAATGCAGTCACTTAACTGTATATTGTTCAACACCTGAATATTTATTCCCTTAACTGCTAAGGCACAATTGTAGCAGAGTGCACCACACAGAAGATTCACTGGAGTAAGTCATCCAGGCTTTGTTGACAGAATCTTAAAAGCTCAAAAACTGTACCGACTGTAAGGACAAGGTTGAAGATGCACTGAAACTTCACCATTTGCAAATTACACTCCAAGGCAGATACCAGCATGACCTGGAGGGGAATCAGTGGTAAATTCATTGAGTGGTGAAGTAGTTTGATGGGCAACGATTTATACTTCAGTCGTTTTGGTACTTTGGCGACCAGAACTGTACAGAGTATTCTAAACGCGGCCGAACCAAACTCTTGTACAATTTTAGCAGGACTTGCCTGCTCTTATACTTAATACCCTATCCGGTGAAGGCAAGCATGCCATATGCCTTCTTGACCACTTTATCCACCTGTGCAGTCACCTTCAGGGTACAAAGAACCTGAACTCCCAGATCTCTCTTCTCATCCAGTTTACCCGAGGCTCTTCCGTTTACTGTATACTTGGCTCTGGAATTCGACTTCCCAAAATCATCATCTCACATTTTCTTGGATGGGACTCCATTTGCCATTTCTCCACTCAACTTTTCTGTCTATCTATATTCCCCTTCATTCTTTGACAGTCCCCGATGTTTTCTGGCTATTCCACCAACCTTTGTGTCATCTGCAAATGTAGTGGTGAGATACTGGGCTAGCAACCCCTGGAGATTGGAACATGGCAGTTGTTCATCCCATGCAGCAAGGAACCATGTTTGGATGCTTGTTCCCAGTGAAGTACCAATGTTTTCTGATGTAGATCAATAATTCAAACTTTTTTTTAGGAGTCATGATTTAGAAGTTTAATAACGATACATAGTCGTGTAGTTGACTATGATGAATAATGTCAGGGACCGCAGGGATGTAGCCATCAGGTGCAAAGGAAAAATGGCAAATGGAATTGAATCCAGACCAATGAGTGGTAGTGAATTTGGGGAGTTGAAGCAATAACAGTGAGGATTACAAAGAGGAATTCAGTTACATTGAAGCCATTGAATGTCAATCGAATATGATTAGATTCTCATTTGTCACAGTTATCTTCGCTGTATTTGGTCCTTTTGTGGGTCAATCCGATTCTAATCGCTTTCGGATTTCAAGTTCCAATTCCTGTCTGCGCCTGAAATTTCAACCCGTTTCCTCGCCGAAAGTTCTCCACCTGTCTTAATCATATGTAAGACGCTGCAAGGGACAGCGCAGACTTACTAACATGTTGCTAGCTCTGTATACAGTTGAAAAAAGTGGAATGATTGGTTAGGCTGGGATTATTCTCCTTGAAACAAAGGAGAAAGAGGGGAGCTTTACAATCACATAATAACAATCATAAACGCTCAATGTTCGTGGTATCTAGACAGGGTAGATATGGGCAGGTGGTTTGCCCTATGCTGCGAGGAGAGCACCAGAGGACATCATCTCAGAATTAGATATTGCCCATTTAATTCAGAAATGAGGAGTAATTTCTTTGCTCAGGGGTCAAAGAATCTGTGGCATTGTCCAGTAACCGCTGTTGAGACTGTTTGGTTGGGTATTTTCAAACTGTGCCAGATAGTTAATCAGAAAGATGATGAAACTTTGCCGAGCTAAGTGAGCAGAAAGGAATTCAAAATTATCAGATCAACTATGTTAAAAATCACACAACACCAGGTTATAGTCCAACAGGTTTAATTGGAAGCACATTAGCTTTCGGAGCATCGCAGTGTACAGAAGCTGCGATTGCTGAAGGAAGTTATACAGTTGGCAAGTCAGTAATCACGCTGGATGATGGATCGTTGTATGATTTACACACAGCAGAAATTTGTGAAAGAATGAAATGTTTGTTTCATTGGAGAAATTTTGCGGTTCCAATTACGAGTGACTGTTTGAACTATTGATCAGATCTTTGGGTGAAGTGTTCGATTAAAATACTCATGAACAACCCCACTGGATAAACTTGTGCTCCCGATCTCTTGTTATTTTTTTCTCTTTCTTTCGATGTAAATTCATAGAATGACAAGATGGAATGTAGGGCAGAAAGAAAAATGCGTTCCTTCTCATTCCACCAATTTCATCTACAATTGAATAGAATGACTGCTCTCATTCTTCATTTCGACTTTAATGTGGTGTCGATTATTTTTGAATCGCCCGTGCAGTGAAAGGCAAGAACAAGATTCTCGATCCAGTGTATACCAGACGTGTGAGGTGCAAAGAAAAACTGCTAGAGCGGTGCGTAAAGTTCACAACCAGAGTGTGACTCGAAGCCGTGAATGTGGAGCACAGCGGTATAGTAACCCACCAGCATAATCTCTTGGTCTCCTCTGCACATTTTGTTGAGGGGTGACATGTGACCTCATCAGGTTACATGTGGTGAAAGTCGTGTATGAAAAGGTTCCAGAGCGGAATCGAATCCACACCAATGTGTTTCTGCTTTCACAAGAATTATAATAACAGCAAATTCTAATAAATAGCAATGCTGGTCAGAATGAATAGCTGTCATTAATACATTCTGATTCAGAACTGAAACAGAATGAAACAGGAAAAGAATTTCCCGTCATATTTACACCTACATTTGACAGATAATTTCTTCAGTCACTTTCTCTCTCACATGAAGAAGTAGCCACGGTGAGTGAAATAAAGGTGATCTTGTCACTCAATGGTCTTTCTCATATGGCTGAACCTGAAATGGATTAAATTGCAATAAATGCTGACTTGTTCATTTCATTTAAATTTTGCTGAAACCTCACAATATTTATTGTAATAATCAGAAGTGAATTAGATATATCTCATTGGAACGATTATTGTTGTATTAAAATTTGCTCTGACTTTATTTCAGCTTAAGGAAAATACTGCTTATAAAAGCAGAGGGTTAAATTGCAAATGAAAATCCACAAGTTTTGTCGCTCGTTGCTTTGGCAGATTTCACTGAGTATTAAATGGACCAAACAGCATGGTGTTTGTTCTCACATCCTTAACGCATGTGATGAAAGCAGGAAGTCGATCTCCAAGCAACTAGTTACTTCCTATTCATTATGTAATATCTTCCCTTCACAATAAATAAAAATCCACTCAGTTCCATTTACAATGCTTTAGGTGGAATATTATGCCAAGTCTTTCAAAATGCAGAGTTTTGGAAGCGAATCTTATTCAGCTGCGCACATTAAAGAAAGTTCTTTGCATTTAAAGTCAACCGACTTAGACATTGTTTCCCGCAACTTACGACCGACTACACCCCACCTCTGCACCTTTACCTAGCCACACGCTGTCTCTCTCCTTGTGAAATTTATTCCTTGTATGTCACCAAATGTGCCTTTCCAAATATTTTGAAAAACAAATTCTTGGAGTGACAGCGATTCTGTTCTCATCATTTCTTTGTCCTTCCAAGGTTTTATCAAAGGTATTGAATGCCTGACAACTAGATGTTTAATTACTTGAAAGAGGGAATTTTACACCTATTTAGTCTGTTCAAACATTTCATAACCTGAAAAAAAATCATTTAGGTTTCCTTAGTTCAGGCATAACTCTTCTCAATTTTCCAAGAAGACAAGTGAATAAAATCTCATCCTTAATTCACCCCCATCAGCATCTTCTCTAATGGCTTTACTCCACAGTAAACACCGTCATTATCAATTCATAGAATCACGGAATCCTACAGTGCAGAAAGAGCATTTCAGTCAATCGAGCCGGTATCGGCACTCTGAAGAGCATCTCACCCAGACCTAGCTCCCCTCCCTATTTCCTTATATTTCACCTGAAGAAGAGGGATCCCTCCCCCATATGATTTCAAATAAACCTGTTGGAGTATAACCTGATGTCCTGTGACTTCTGACCTTGTCGCCGCGTCACCCATGACTAATTCACCTAACTTACTTAATTCACTCCCTGGACACGAGAGGGCAGTTTAACTTTGACAATCAACCTAACCCTCCCTCTGAACAGCAGTGCGAATTACTGAGACAATGCTGTATCATTTTTTAATGGTTTTATACCCTGGTAACAGCCTCATCAAAACAAATTAACCCAAATTCAATGTATCGAAACGCTACTCTGTCCTGTACAATTTCATTCGTGCTGCAGGAAATGTTCTGCACTCATATTTGAATGTGTTTATGTGGTTTCTTCCTCAGCTTCCTGCTTCTAGTAAACACTTCAATACCAAACAAGTCTGTCAAATGCTTTTCATTCCAACACAGTCACAAGGTGAAGTTTGCAGAAGTCACGTGTTTGGCCGTTCACTGACACTCTGCCTCCCTGAGAATTGCAGTCCTTCCCAACCTTTAAGGAGAAAGTGAGGACTGCAGATGCTGGAGATCAGAGCTGAAAATGTGTTGCTGGAAAAACGCAGCAGGTCAGGCAGCATCCAAGGAACAGGAGAATCGACGTTTCGGGCATAAGCCCTTCTTCAGGAATCAGGATTCCTGAAGAAGGGCTTATACCCGAAACGTCGATTCACCTGCTCCTTGGATGCTGCCTAACCTGCTGCGCTTTTCCAGCAACACATTTTCAGCTTCGCCACCTTTATTCAGGCAGCACTGTCCTTCCTGTGACATGCCCCATCGAGAATGGATGGACAGGTATCAATACCCGCACTTGGGAATGGAGCGACAGTTTTAAAACGTTTACATTGTCCCCAGCGGATAATTGAGCCCTGTGACAGGCGGGGACACTAACCATTACACTACTGAGGACAAGAGTATCAAAGGAGGCCCTTCAACTAAATGTGGCCTCACTTGTCAAAAACAACTGCCTAATGAACTGAATCCCATTTCAGAATGCTTACCCCACAGCCTTATAGGTCTTGGTATCAAAAGTTCATATCTGAATATTTATTCAGGTTATAAAGGTTTCTGCCGCTTTGAAAAATGCAGACAGTGTATTCCAAATTCCAACCACCCACTGCGTGATACACCTTTTCCGCACATCTTCTCAAGCCTTTCTGTCTTTCTCCTTACGTGTCTGGCCCCTGCTGATCGATCCCTCCATCAATGGGACACTCGTTCAGTCCACCCTGTCCAGACCCGAACTCAATCATGTCTTGTCTCCATCTCCTTTACACTGCGACAAACACTCCACTCTGTCCTATCTTTCCTCACAAGTGAAACTCTTCATCCCAAACAATATCCCGGGAAATATCTCCTGCAATTTTCTCAGTGTGATCACATCCCTGCTATAATGTGACTTGCAAAACTGCACACAATGCTCTTGCTTGAGCCTAATGAGCATTTGTTTTTAAATTTCTGGATTAGTATGAGGGCGATTCTGGCTACGCAGAATTTATTACCCATTCCGAATAGCCCAGAGGGCAGTTGAGACTCAACCATATTGCTGTGAGTCTGAAGTCACATGCAGCCCAGACCAAGTAAGGATAGCAAATTCCATCCCGAAATGACATCAGTGAAACAGATTTTGTTTTCAACAATTGTCAATGGATCTATAGGAATCATTAGATTCTTCCTTGCAGGTATTTTTTGAATCCAAATTTGACAATCTTGGGATTGACATGGTGGGATTCAAGCCCGAGTACCCAGACTATTACCTCGGTCTCTGGATTATCAGTCCTATGAAATTATCACAAGACCAACGCAGAAGGCCATAAAAGCTGATCTTTTCCAATAAAACGTCTTTTCACCAAAACTGCCCTGGCATTTGCCATGAGCCTGACGCTCCAATTGTCTCTGGCCTATGTCAGTAGAAGCTGGTACATGGGGATTGATTTCACAACCGCGGTATCCAAATGGATCGACTTGTTTGAAGGCCCCGATGGTGGGATTGGGGGACGTTCACCCAACAGTCACCGCAGTAACAGCACAGACAGAACAGTATGAGTGTGAAAGAGAGTGATAGGTTGGGCATTGCCTCAGAGAAATGGGGGGAGGGACGGAAAGGAGGTTGAATGATCGTGGGAAGGAGAGGAATCTCCGACAACGGGTGTGTTTGAATCCTGATATATGAAACACAGAGATGTAAGAGAGCGGAATTTGAAGGTAAAACGATTAATTTCTTTGCATTTGTCACACAAAGGACAACGGAGAGAATACAAAGTGCCGTGATTCGGTTTCAAATCGAGGTTGCTCTGGTCACAATTCAAAATACCGACAACCACGATCAACAGTAACAACAGAACAGGATGCTTGCAAGCAGCAATAAGTATACTAGCAGAGGAAATGTTCGGAAGAACAGGAAATGTACAATAACAGTACCCAGCGAACAGTGACAGACATGTGGGAACTGAGAATGAGCTGAATCGTTCAGGTTGATGTCCTCAGAGGCTGTGGAGATCCCTTGAATGAGAATGTTGAAAGATGAGATGATTGATTTCGACAAAACATCAAAGACTGGCGGGTCAGTACAGGATATTGTCGAAATGTATGCATCAATAGCATTTTAGCTTAACATTGGCACAGCCGCCCAGATCAAACCGGAAATGGGGATGGGAATGTGTGCGAGGAGTTACTCTCCGACTCCAGTGATGAAATAGGTGAACGTCCTGTCCTTCTGTGATGGTATAGGTGCGCAAGAAATTCCTCAGTGGAGTGTGCTCCTGCTCAAGGGAATGGTTGTCCCGGTTTATACTATCATAGCGATTTCCGGTGCAACTTTCTAAGACAGCTGAGTGGCACAAGTGGAGCGTGTTGAGCCCCTAACTTTGCAGTGGTGGGTTTAAAAGATGATTTTTCTATTTGGATCTGTGTTTCCGACACTGGCGGTGGCAGCTACATTTGCTCGCATCAGCTCAGTATCAGTTTCTTCCACACAGTCAAGACTTCAACCTGGAGAAGGTGGTGTTGGGGTGATATTTTAAACTAGTCATCCTTGGGGGTTGGGACACGGAAACGGTGATGTATACGTTCGACGAATAAAACATGAAATACAAGCCTGACCTCAGGAACAGAGATCATGACTTTAATTTCCTGCAATCCCATTCATTCATGACCCGTATGCAGGGGATTCAACCATCTTCACCCAGTTATGCCTACAAGAGACTCCAGGATCAGAAAAACATGAGCTGACCCTTAATTCAAGAATCTCCACAGTGTGGGGAAGCAGTCTAATCGGCCCTTCCAGTCCATACGGTACATCCGAAGCGCATCCCACCAGACCCCCAGGTTATTCTCTGTCCCTTAAGCCTGCATTTCCCATTGTTGATCTCTGTAACTGGCACATCTTTGGTCTGAGGGAGAAATAAAAACGCAAACACACAGAGAATGTGTAGACTGCCCACAGAGAGACATCCGAGGCTGGGATCACACCGGGTTTGTGGTGGAGCCAGACAGCAACGAACGAGGGGCGAAGAATAAATGTTGTCCTGACCAGCGATACTCACACCCTGTGGGTGAGTGAGGAAGAATGAAAACACATTCACAACATGGAATGTTTGTATCTGTGTTGACACAATTTGAAACGATCGTTCACCCTGTGTAGAAAAAAGGACACTGATACCACAGAGAAAGCAGGGCAATGTGGGAACTGTTGGAAGGGAATCAATTAACCATAGAAATGGAAACTCATTTAATCAGTAACACTGGGGAGAGACCGTTCACCAGTCCCGTGTGTGGGAAGGGATCACTGAGCAAAACAACCTCCGGAGACTCCAGCAGGATTACATATCCCATCAGGTGTTCGGTTATGCTGTCAATGCTGCTGTTAATCCCAACCAGCTGCTTGCTCCATAGCGTCAGTCAGAGTCATACAACATGAAAACAGGCCCGTCAGTCCAACCGATCCATGCTGAACATACTGCCAAACTAACCCATTCCCATCTGCCTCCTCCTGTACCCGCTGAGTGGTGATAATGCCCTTGTAGTTTTATTACTGTGTTGTCAATCCAAAACCCAGGTAATATTTTGGGGACAAGGGGTTCAGGTCCTGGGATGACAGAGAGTGGAGTTTGAATTCAATAAGTACCTGGAGTTGAAGAGTCTCGTGGTGACCTGAATCAGTTGTGTGGAAAATCCCATCTGATTCACTCATGCCAGTTCGGGAAGCAAACTGCCATATTCATCTGCTCTGTCCCACAGGAGACTCCAGATGTATAATATCGTGGTTGACTCTTAAATGCCCTCTGGGAAATAACTGATGTCCTCGGCATGAATAAATTTATTTTAAAAATCCCACTTTCCCATTCATGTTTGGAATCAATTGTCCTTTAAATGTTGCAAACATACCATCATCCATCACTTCCTCAGCAAATAAATTTCACACGTAAAACACCATCCCTAAAATAATGCTGCGCATGTCTTTTTTTAAAAAAATATCTCTTTTCATCGAAAACATATGCCCTCTCGTCTTGAAATCCCCCTCCTGGGAAAAGGCCGCTATCGTTAACTCTAAACTTACCTCTCAATAATTCATAAACTTCTGTCATGTCGCCGCTCAAACCCCGAAGCTAGAATGAAAGCACTCTCAACTAGGATAAAGTGAGAACTGCAGAGGAGAGATCAGAGTCGATCGTGTTGTGCTGGGAAAGCACAGCAGATCAGGTAGCATTTGAGGAGCAGGAGAATCGACGTTTCGCGGAAGAGCCTGGTGAAGGAAACTTGCGCGAAAAAATAATTATTCTCCTGCTCCTGGGATGCTGCCTTACCTGATGTGGTTTTCCAGCACCCCGATCTCGATTCTGAAAATAGTCTCAGCCTATCCAGCCTTTCATTATAACTCAAACCTTCCACAGGCAACACGCGTGTTTACCTTTTGTGAACCTACACCAGCTGAATACTATCATTCCTACAACTGGGCGGCCAGAACAGGCCATAATATTCCAGAAGAGGCCTCATCAATGTCCTGCAAAACTTCACGATAACGTCACAACTAATGTACAGAAACGAATGAGCAATGAAGGGAAGTATGTTAAATGCCTTTGAACCATCTTGTCTGTTGGTAATGCAAATTACAAGGAATTATGTACCTGCACACCGAGCTTCCATGTTCTCCAACATACGCAAATCCATACTCTTTTTGTTATACCAATTGCAATATCTTCCATTTATCCAGATTGAACTCCATGTTACATTTTTTAGTCCAACGACTCATTGGATTAAGATCCTTTTGAAACTTAGATAATCTTCCTCACTGTCTACAATTCTGGTATCGCCTGCAAACCTACGAAGCATGCCTGCTGTTAGTTCCACTGTTTTCTCATATAGATCAGTGATTCCTATTTACTTGTAGTTGCGGTGATTTAGCAGTGTGCAGATCATACAACAGTTAGTCATGCAATTAACCATGAGGAAGAAAGCCGCAGACTGCAGGGAGATATTAAACAATTGGAAATAAAAATTGTGAAAGCAATTCATTCCAGGGAAGTAGGTGATAGTGAAGCAAAATTAAACTTCAAACCAGCTGCCCGCGCTCCAGTTGTGTCACTCAGCTGTCTCAGCAAGATGCACTGTAGATTGCTGTTATTACAAACGAGAACAAATTTTCCCTTCTGCCCCGCCTTTGACCAGAAGCACTCCCAACCTCGGAATTGCTTGCGCCTCTAAACCATCATAGAAACACCGTACATTCTCACTTGAGCCATCGAGTATCTCTGCAACCTCATCCCATCTCGATTTCAAGTTGGATCTTCGCGACTGCGCCACTCAGTTCCTCTGATTCTGGGGCTGGGAACTGGGACTATATGGCAGCAGTGGTTACTGCCTTGTGTGGGAAACCTCGTGAAGTAACCGAAGTTAAACTGCATTGCTATTGAAATATACATTTCAACAAAAGCTTGGTAAAAAAAATGACTGCAGATGCTGGAAACCAGATTCTGGATTAGTGGTGCTGGAAGAGCACAACAGTTCAGGCATCATCCGAGGAGCAGTAAAATCGACGTTTCGGGCAAAAGCTTTTCATCAAGAATTCAGGCAGAGAGCCTGAAGGGTGGAGAGATAAGTGAGAGGAAGGTGGGGGTGGGGAGAAAGTAGCATAGAGTACAATAGTCAATTAGGGGAGGGGATGAAGGTGATTCGTCTGGGGGGAGGGTGGAATGGATAGGTGGAATAGAAGATCGGCAGGTAGGACAAATCAGGACAAGTCATGGGGACAGTGCTGAGCTGGAAGTTTGGAAATGTGGTGAGGTGGGGCAAGGGGAAATGAGGAAACTGCTGAAGTCCATATTCATGCCCTGGGGTTGAAGTGTTCCGAGGCGGAAGATGAGGCATTCTTCCTCCAGGTGTCTGGTGGTGAGGGAGCGGCGGTGAAGGAGGCCCAGGACCTCCATGTCTTCGGCAGAGTGGGAGGGAGAGTTGAAATGCTGGGCCACAGGGCTGTGTGGTTGATTGGTGCGGGTGTCCCAAAGAAGTTCCCTAAAGCGCTCTGCTCGGAGGCGCCCAGTCTCCCAATGTACAGGAGACTGCACCGGGAGCAATGGATACAATAAATGATATTGGTGGATGTGCAGGTAACAAAAGCTGCACTGTCCCCGGCGTCTTTGATGTTTTGGAGAAATCTATTTATCTCAGCCTTCAACACATTAATGATGGAATCACCACAGCCACTGGGGGAACCGATATTAAATGGTCAGCCCATTCTGAGTTCCCACATATCTGCCACTGTTCGCTCAGCACTGATATTGTGGATTTGGTGCTCTGCCTAACATTCCTTATGATACTGTAGTTATTGTGGGCATTTTGCGTGTTTGTCTGTGGGTTGCCGTGATCATATAGTGGTTAGTACTCTGCGTTGTGGCCGCAGCAACCTCGGTTCAAATCCGAGTCATGGCACTAATTGCACCATGTGCCTCAAGCTCTTGTGAAACACAAAGGAATCAGTTGCTTTGATTTTCTCCAAGGAGATGTTTTCTCCTTCAAGCTCTGCTCACTTACATCTCTGTGTTTCATATGTCAGAATTCAAATCCACCCGTTCTCAGAGATTTCTTCCCTCCTACGATCACTAACCGAACTTTCCATCCCATACCCCCATTTCATTAATTTGGAGATGCCGATGTTGGACTATGGAGTACAAAGTTAAAAATGACCCAACACCAGGTTATGGTCTTACAGGTTTAATTGAAGCAGTAGCTTTCGGAGCGCAGCTCTTTCATCTTGTGTTTGCGGAGTCATTTCCTATTTCACGAAGGCATTGCAGAATCTAACACTGACTCTCCCGTTGATACCGATCAGTCTGTGCTGCTGCGGTCACTGTTGCTGGGTGAACGTGCCCCAACCCCACCATCGGGACCTGCAGACTAGTTGATCCATTTGCTTACCACTGTTGTGAGATCAATACTCATGTAGCAGCTTTTACTGATTTGGACCAGATACTAATGGGGGGAGGGGAGGTGGTCAAGGTCAGGAAAATGGCACAGAACAGTATCAGGGGAAAGCGACTTAATTGGATAATATCACTTTTACTGCATTTCTGCAATGGCCAAGCGCTCTTACCACTGAACACTGAACTGTTAAATCTCTCACCAGGGACCTGGGTTTGACTCCGACCATGCTAGGTGGTAGAATTGGGATTCAATAAATATCTGGAATTACGAAGCTAATAACTCCTATAAATCCATGTTCAATTGTTTAAAAAACGACAAAACCATCTGACGTCATTTAAGGAATGAAACTGCCACTCTTACCTGCTCGGGCCTCCATGTAACTCCAGGCTCACTACAAAACTTTTGAGTCTCAACTACCCGCTGTGCAATTCGGGATAGCAATCAATACTGCCGAGTCAGCGACGCTCTCATACTGGAACAGATTAGAAAAAAAAGTTCATTCGGCCCTGGCTCGATTACTGTGTGCAGTTCTGCAGTTCAGAGTCCTGCATGGATGTGATCGCACTGGGAACGTTGCAGTAGAGATTCACTGGGATATTGTCTGGGCTGAAGAGTTTCAGTTGTGAGGAGAGATTGGACAGACTGGGGTTGTTTGTCGCTGAGCAGAGGAGATTGGAGAAGACATGACTGAGATGTACTAAATAATGAGGGATATGGATAGGATAGACTGAAATAAGCTTTTGTTATTGATGGAGGGATCGAACACTGGGGCCAAGAGACTTCGGGAAAAGGCAGAAAGGTTTGAGTAGATTTGTGGAAAGGGTCAGAGGGGCGAAAATCATTCTAACCTTAAAAAAGTTTTGAGATGTTAAATTGTGATGACAAAACATGTAAGATTATGGGCTAAACGATGGAAAACTTGATTCAGGTCGTTAAGAATTGTGTTGGGCAAGTGCAGCCACAACAGGCTGAAGGGCCTCCTTCGATGTTGTTGTCCTCCACAGTATCGTGGTTAGTGTCCCCGCCTGTCACAGGGCTCAATTCTCCGCTGGGGGCATCGTGAATGTTTTAAACCTGTCGCTCTGTTCCCCAGTGAAGGTTATTCATGGCTGGCCTTCCACTCTCGAAGGGACATGTCACAGGAAGGACAGTGTCGACTGAATCAGCTGGGGAAGGACTGCAGCTCCTGCAGAGAGAGAGTGTCAGTGAAATTGCAAACACGTAACTTCTGCAAACTGCAAATTGTGTTTGTTTTGCAATGAAAACCATTATAGAGAGTTGTTCCTGATCGATGTGTTTATTTAAAGCAGGAATCTGAGGAAGAAAACAGAGTAAACCCATTCAGACCTGAGTGCAGAAACATTTCCAGCAGAACTACTGAGGTTGTATAGCGTAGAACCGCGTTTGGATGGATTGAATTCGGGTTGGTGGGCGCAGCTTGCTTTCACTAGGCTGGGTTTACACCAGTGTGTAAAGCCATTACACATGATACAGATAGTGTTCAATGTGATGGTACATTTGCTCAGTGGTTCGAACTGCTGTTAAGTCTCCAGGTTTGGTAAAATGGTCATGTTAAACTGCACTGATGTGTCCAGGGAGTGAATTCAGTAAGTTAAGTGAGTTAGCCATGGGTAACGCAGTGATAAGGTCAGCAGTCACACGATGCCAAGTTTTATTCCAGCAGGTTTATTTGAAATCACAAGCCAGAGGCCTGTGGGGATAGAGACGAGAGCTAGGTCTGGTTGAGATGCTGTTCAGAGTCTCCCTACAGACACGATTAGCTGAACTATACTTTCTGCCTTGTAAGGAATCTGTGATTCTATCAGAGAGGACACTGCCAGGGTTTACTGGGCCGCTAAGACATTAGAGACGATGCTGACGGCGTTTAGTGGGGATGGAATTTTATTTATTTGTGTGTTGGAAAATTTGAAACTAAACCAAGGAAAACGGAATGGAAGTTTTCCAGAATATTTGAGGTTTGGAGAGAGTAAATATGTGGTAAATTCACTCTTCCAAGTTCATAAATTTCTAAAAGTCAAGATTTCAAATCCATCGATGTAGGACAAAGATTAATGGGAGCAGAATTTCTGTCACTCAGAGAATCCGTTTCCAAAATATTTGGAAAGGCACATTTAGAGACACGCAAGCAGTGAGTTTCACGAGGAGAGAGACAGCCTGTGGCCAGGTAAAAGTGTAGGGGGGTGTAAGGGGTCGACGGTGCGAGGAAACAATATCTAATTTGAACGACTTCAGATGCAAATAAATATCAGAAACGAATGCAGCTGAGTAAGATTCAGCAAAAAAAAACTCAGAGTTTTTAAAGATTTATATTAATATACCACATGAAGCATTATAAATGGAACTGAGCAGATTTGGTATATTGTCAAGGAAAGCTATTCCATAATGAATAGGAAGTGACCCGTCTCTTAGAGATCGATTTCCTGCTTTAATCCCATGCCTTAAAGCTGGGAGGACAATCGCCATGATGTTGGGTTCATTTGACACCCACTGATATCTGCCAAAGTAACTGAGCATCAAAACTGGCATCTTGTTTTGTAGTTTAACCTTCTGTTTTTCTCATCAGTATTTTCTTTAATCTGAAATAAATTCGGAGCAAAATTGAATACAACATTAAACGTTCCAATCATATAAATCCAATTCACATCCGATCATTGGAATGAACAGAGTGAAGTTGCAGCAAAATTAACAAAATGAAACGAACAACACTGCATTTCCGGGAATTTTACCCAGTTCAGGTTCAGCCATATGAGAAAGACCATCGAGCTAAAACATCACCTTTACTTCTCTCTCTGTATATACTTCTTCACGTGAGAGAGAAACTGTCTGAAGAAATTATGCGTCAAGACGAAATGTACCTGTGAATGTGACGGGGATTTCATGCTTGCTGGGTCATTCTGAGACAGTTCCGACTCGAAATAAATCAAGGACAAGGTATTCCTTCCAAGGACGAGTTCAATCCCTTGGATTTTGCTGGTATTATTATTCCGCTGAAACCAGAAACATAATGGTATGAATTCGATTCCGCTCAGGGAATTTCTCATCCCCGAGGTGCACCATATGTGATCTTAACGAGGTCACATGTGAGCCCCTTTGCAATGGGCTGAAGTGGCCCAGAGGTTAAGGCGACGGGTTGCTCTTCCATTGCGCATGTGTGGATTTGAATCCTTCTCTGGCTGTTACTTCCATCATAAGCAACTGTGGTTTCCCTTTGTGCCTCGCATCTTTAGGATACTTTGGGTGGAGAATCTTGCTCTTGCCCTTCATTGCACCAGAGATTTGTGATAAATCGATACCTCATCAAAGTCGAAGTAAAGAAATTTGTTTTTGTTTTTCGTTACATTGGGATAATGAAAAGGAGTGCAAACGTTTCTTTTCTCCTTTCATTCCATCTTGACTTTCTATGCATTTACATCGAATGAAAGTGAAACAAATAAGGAGATATCGGGTGCAATAGGTTATCCAGTGGGATTGTGAATTTTAATGTAATACTCCACACAAAGTTCTGATCAGTCATTTAAACAGTCAATTGAATTGGAACCGCAGGAAACGTTTGCAATGAAACGAATCTTTCATTCTTTCACAACCTTTTGCTGTTTAAATCATACCGCGATTCAACATCCAGCGTGATCACCAAGTTGGCAACAATATTAGATCCACCAATTCTCTTTAGCAATCACATCTGCACATACCCATCTGCGGTGTGCACAGTGCCATTTGTTGTATCCAGGCCACAGCACATTTCCTGTTCATGAACTTATGAGCTCAGTTCCTGATCTGTCTTTTCAGTTTGAGAAACCTTTTCTATCACTTCATCCCATCCTTTCAGAATTCTAAAAGTATCAATAAAATAAGGCGTTAGACCAAATGATGTAGGATTGGAAGTCGGCCATTCAGCCCATCGAGTCTGCTCCACCATTCAACTAATTAATGGCTGATCTGATAATCCTCAACTCCATTCTCCAGCACTGCCTCGACAAAGCTTCATCCCCTTTCTGGTTAAATATCTGTCTGGCACAGTTTGAAAATACACAACAACTCAGCCGCAACAACAGTTTTGGCAAGGAGTTCCACCGATTCATTGGCCCCTGAGCAAAGAAATTACCCCTCATTTCTGAATAAAATCGGCAATATCTAATTCTGATTTCATGTCCTCTGGTGCTCTCCTCATACCAGAGGGTGAACCACCTGACCGTATCTACCCTGTCAAGATCCCATGAATATTGAACGTTTATAAATATTATTATGTGATTATAGAGCTCGCCTCCGTCTCCTTTGTTTCAAGGAGAATAATCACAGCCTAACCAATCATTGCAAGAAGCTTCATTTTCTCCAGTGTTGACAACATGTTCATTAATCTCTGCTGTCCCCTGCAGCGTCCTTACATATCAGTAAGGCAGGTGGAGACATTTATGCGAAGAAACGGTTGAAATTTCAAGCACAGACGGGAATTGGATCTTTCCCTTAGGCATCTGTTGATGAAATTGTGAGGGTATCCGTTTTTGGCGAATACCTTGTAGAGGTGTTCCTCTTCCTCTTTTTGCAGTTCTGGTATGCTGCAGTGTGTTGTGGCCCTTTTGAATAGTGTCCTGATGCAACTTCGTTTGTGTGTGTTGGGGTGGTTGCTTTCATAGTTTAGGACTTGGTCTGTGTGTGTGGCTTTCCTGTAAACCTTTGTGGTGAATTCTCCGTTCGGTGTTCTCTGTACCATCACGTCTAGGAATGGGAGAGACAACGGAACGAGGACATGCCACAACCCAAAGGACGAGCCACACGACCATATATCAGGAGCATTTCTGAACTGACAGCCAGACCACTGAGACCAATAGGACTCATAACAGCACACAAACCAACAGCCACTCTCAGACAGCAACTCACCAGAACGAAGGACCCGATACCCAGCATGAGCAAAACTAATGTCGTGTACAATGTACCATGCAAGGACTGCACAAAACACTACATTGGACAAACAGGAAGACAGTTAACGACCCGTATACATGAACACCAACTAGCCACGAAACGACATGACCAGCTATCCTTAGTAGCCAAACACACAGATGACAAGCAATATGAATTCGACTGGGACAACACTACCATTATAGGGCAAGCCAAACAGAGAACAGCCAGGGAATTCCTAGAGGCATGGCACTCATTCACAGACTCTATCACCAAACACATCGACCTGGACACAATATACCGCCACTACAGCGGACAGCTCGAACTGACAACTGGAAGCGGCAGAGACAGGCCCGTATAAATGCCGGAGGAAACAGCACAGAAGCGCTTCACAGGAGGCTCCCAAGCACTGAGGATGTCACCCAGACAGGGGACGAAACGTTTGCAAGACAAATTCCCAACTCAGCGAACAGAACCACAACAACGAACAGCCGAGCTTCAAATCTTCTCCCAAACTTTGAAGGGGAACATATCCCTGGTGGTGGATTTCGTTTAGAGGTGGCGAAACTGTCAGTGGATGGTGTGATTTGTGCAGAGGTTGGAGGGCTAGAAGATGAGGACCAGGGAGGTTCTGTCCTTGTTGTGGATGGAGATCTTTTGTTCATGGGCGGAGGTACGGGACATGGATGAGATGCATTGGAGGGCATCTTCAACCACATTGGAGGGGAAATTCCGGTCTTTAAAGAAGGAGGCTATCTGGTGTGCTCCTTTGGGAGCAGATGCGATTCAGGTGGAGGAATTGGGAATACAGGATAACATTTCCTCAAGAGGTGGTGTGGGAGGAGGTATAATCCAGATAGCTATGGGGATCAGTGGGTTTGTAAAAAGTGTCAGCAACACTGACCTCGAGGGATATATTTCCCGCCCCACCACGATCCACTTTTCACAAAGACTGTTTCCTCCACGACTACCTAGTCAAGTCCAAGCCCTCCAATGACCCACCCTCCCTGGTGGCACCTTCCCCTGCCACCGCAGGAATTGCAAAACCTGTGCCAACATCTTCCCTCTCACATCCTTCCAAGGCTCCAATGAGCCTTCCAAATCCATCAAATGTGCACTTCCACACGTGTCATTTATTGCATTTGTTGCTCGCGATGCGGTCTCCTCTACATTGGGGCCAACAGACACCTTCTCGCAGAGCGCTTCAGAGAACATTTCCAGGGCACCCGCAACATTCAACCCCAATGCCCCATGACCAATAACATCAACTACCACCCCCCCCGACTCTCACAAGGACATGCAGTTCCTGGGTCTCCTCCACCGCCATTCCCTCACCACTGGACGCCAGATCTTCCACCTCGGGATCCTTCAACCCAAGGGCATCAACTTGGTCTTCACCAGTTTCCTCATCTGCCCACGCCCACCTTATCCGAGGTCAAACTTTCTAACTTTGCACCATCCTACTGACCTGTCCCACCTGTCTATCTTCCTTCGTACCTATCCGCTCCACCCTCTTCTCCGACCTATCACCTTTCACCCCATCTGCATCCACCTCTTGCACTCTCAGCTAAATTCTTCCCAGACCCAGTCCTCGCGTTTATCTCTCCACCCTTGAGGCTCCCAGCTTTATTCCTGATGAAGGGCTTTTTCCCGAAACGTTTTTTTTTTCTCTGCAACTCGGATGCTGCCTGAACTGCTGTGCCTCTTCAGCACCCCTCTAATCTTGATTCTGATTTCCAGCACCTGCAGTACGCACTTCCATCCAACTGGCTACCCTGTTCATTGATCTTGAATAGGCCATTGCTAGAGTTCCAGCATCATTTCGCTGCTCTTCTATTCCCACCTGCGGTCAAGAACAGAAAGTATCTCGAACCCCTCGAGACCACTTGATCCCTTGTGCAATCACCTTCAAACATTGTTGAATGCCTACTCCAATTTCTCTTTTATTACTTTAAACCACTTTAAAGTAATTACTTTAAATTGACACATTAATCATTGTTCCTCCCCTAATTCATTATCACCCATTTCACTGGATTGAATTCCTTTCAGCACATTTTCTTGCCAATTGTTTCCAATCTCCCTGCAGTCTATGGCTTCCTTCCTCATGGTTAACGACATGACTCATTGTTACCTGATTTGCAAACTGCTAAATGATGGCCACGACAAATAAGTAAAAATCGTTGACCTGTATGAGAAAACAATGGTTCTCATTGAAGCCATAGTTCATAAGCTTGTAGAGGACACCAGAATTGGAGACTGTAAAGAAGGTGATCTAAGTTTCCAGAAGGATCTTAATCGAATGCGTCTTTGGGCTAAAATATTTTACATGGAGTTCAATCTGGATAAATGGAAGGTATTGCGTTTTGCTACATCAAATAAGAGTCGGGCTTATACAATTAGTGCTAGGGCGTTGCATAGTGTTGTGGAAAACGGAGGCCAGGGATGCAGTTAATTATTTCGTTTTAGTTTGCTTCACATATAGGCAGAATGGTTCATAAAACATTGTCTTCCTGCCTGCGTTGCACATTCCTTTGAGCGTAGGAGTTGGTACGTCATGTTGAAGTTGAATAGGACATTGGGTGAGGCCTCCTCTGGAGTACTGTGTCCAGTTCTTGTCTCCCAGTAATAACAAGGAAATTATTCAGCTGGAGTAGGTTTAGAAGAGGTGTACCAGCACATTGATAGTGGGGAAGGTTTGAGTTATAACGAAAGGCTGGATAGGCTGAGAATATTTTCACTCGAGAACTGGAGGTTGAAAGGCAACCAAATAGAAATTTATAAATTATTGAGAGTTCGAATAGAGTTAACTTTAACTGTCTTTTCTCCAATCAGTGACACTTCAAGACAAGAGGGTAAATGCTTCAGGTATAAAGAGAGATATTTAAAATAAGACATGAGATGCTTTTTTAAAAAAAGGAGAATGGTTTATGTGTGCAATTCACTTCCTGAGACAGTGATGAATGAAAGTACATTTACAATATTTACAGGATATTTCGATCAATAAATGAATTGCAAAGTTTCCGTGGGATTAGAAAAAAGCTATTCATTTATGCCTAGTCCATTATTTATTGCCCAGAGGGCAGTTCAGGATCAACCACGATATTATGGATCTGGAGCCATATACCAGACCAGATAGGTGTGGCAGTTTCCTTCCCTATCAGGCATTAGCGAATCAAATCTACAACAACTGATTCAACATCATCATTAGACTCTTCAACTCTAGGTATTTATTGAAATAAAATTCCAGCATCTGCCATGCCAGGATTTGAACCGGTGTCCATAGAATTATATCTGGACTTTCATATTAACAATGCAGTAATATTATTATAAGGGCATTATTAACCCTCAGCAATTACAGGAGCCGTCAGATGCGACTCGTTTAGTTTGGCATTCTGCACAGTATGAGCTGGTACGAGTGAAAGGCCTGTTTTCATGCTGTTTGAATCGATGACCTTGAAGCTATGAAACCGGCATCTGGTTGGGATTAACAGCAGCATTGACAGTTTAATTGATCTCCTTCTGGGATATGCAATCTTGCTGGTTACTCTGGAGTTTTTTTCTGCTCATTGAGCCTTTCCCACACACGGGACTGTTGAAAAGTCTGTCCCCAGTTTGACTGAGTAAATGAATTTCCACTTAAGCAGGTATTTGAATCCCGCATTGCCCTGGTTTCTCCGTGATATCGGTGTCCTTGAATCTTCCCAGGGTGAACGATTGGTTCAAATCATGTCCACCCAGACGTAAGTCCCGTTGACCATGTTGTGAACGTGTTTTTAGTCTTCTGGATACACCCACAGGGTGTGGTTGTCGCTGGTCAGGACAACATATGTTGTTCATGCTGTTTCACTGTGGCCTCGATGCACGAGAGACATGGATTCGATGCCAGTCTTGTGTGACTGTGTGCAGTTTGCACATTCTCTCTTTGCTTGTGTGAGTTTCCTCCCACAGTCTGAAGATGTGGGGGGTACTGGGATCAGCTATGGGAAATGAAGGGGAACAGAATATGTATGGAGTGTGGATGGTGTCGACTGGAATGGCCGAATGTCCAGCCTACCCACAGTGTCAGCATTCTCAGATTAAGGATCAGTTACGTTGTTCTGGACCTGGAGTCACAAGTAGGCAGGATTGGGTAAAGATGGTAGCACCCGCTGCATAAGAGTCATGCATGAATGGGATTACAGGAAATTAAAGTCATGTTCTCTGTTCCTGAGGTCAGATTTTCATTCCAGGTTTTATTCGTCGAACTTTAACATTACTAGATCAGTGTCGGAGTCCCCAAGGATGACTCGTTTATTATATAACCACAACACCACCTTCTCCAGGTTGCAGAATTTACTGGGAACAAGAAGCTGATCCTGAACTGATGCAAAAATAAGCAGCTGCTACTGCCAATGTCAAGAACACTGATCCAAACGGAAAATGAAATTTAGGACATTGATACCCCAGAGTTAAAGGTTCAACACGCTTTAGATACGCCAGTTGGCTGTCTCAGCAACATATACTGCATATGGCTACAATATTATAAATGGGTGGATACCGTCCAGTCTATGCCATTGCACTCACTGTTGCATGGGCGACCATGCCCCTATCTCTCAATTGCCACCTTCAAATCATTGGATCCGTTTGGATATCCTGGCTGCGCGATCAATTCTCTTTTAGCACCATTTACTGTCATGAGCGTGAGGCTAAATAAATGAACACAGAGAATAATTGGGGAAAAGTTACTCGATTGGAAAAGGTCAACCATGACGGCTTTCTGCGATAGCCGACTGGTATTATCGCTGGATTGTTAATACAAAAGGCCAGGTCTCATTCTGGTGAGAGGTGTTCGATTCTCACCACACCACGACGATGGCAGAATATTAATGCAAGAAATACCTCCAAGTAAGAATACTCTAAATCCGTTGTCTGAAAACCCCATCTGTTTCACTGAAGGCCTTGAGGTAAGGAATCTGCCATCCTGAACTGGTCTGGCCTCCATGTGCCTCCAGACCGCGAGGCAATTTCTGCTGCAGAGCCACACCGCATGCTGGTGCAGAATGTTAAAAAAAAAATGTTCATTCGGCTCTACCTAGACAATTGTCTGCAATTCACATGAGTCCAGGGATGTGATCACATTGGGAAAGGTGCAGGAGAGATTCACTCGGATAGTGTCTAGCCTGAAGAGATTCAGTCATGAAGAGAGACAGGACAGACTGGGGTTGTTTGTCACGGTGCAGAGGCATTTGTGAGAAGGCATGGTTCAGCTGTACAAAATAATGAGGGGTATGGATAAGGTAGACTGAAAGTAACGTTTCCCAACGACGGAGAGATCGATCATAGAGGGGCAGAAATTTAATGAGAAATACAGAAAGCTTTAAGTAGATGTGTGGAAAAGCGTTATAGGCCGGCGGGTGTTGGAATTTGCAACACTGTGTCTGTAAGGGTCAGAGAGGCAGGAACCCTTATAAACTGAAGAAATATTCAGATGTGAATATGTTCTGCCCATAACTATAAGGCTATGGGCTGAACGATTCGAGGTGTTAAGCAGTTGTTTGTGACAAATGGAGCCACAACGGGCTGAAGGGTCTCCTTTGAAACTGTCGTCCTCGGTAGTATAATGATTAGTGTCGCCGCATGTTATGCGGGAGATAGGAGCTCAATTCCTCGCTGGGGCAGTGCAAACGTTTTTAAACTGCCGCTCCGTTCCCAAGTGCGGGTTATTAATGCCTGTCTTTCCTTTCTCCATGGGATATGTCACAGGAAGGACAGTGCTGTCTGAATCAGCGTGGGGAAGGACTGCAGCTCCTGGCGAGACAGAGAGTCAGTGAATGAACAAACACGTGACTTCTACAACCTGCACCTTGTGTCTGTACTGGAATCTGAACCATTTAATAGAAAGAATAAGGAAGCTGAGGAAGAAACAGGGTAAACCAATTCAGATTTGAACGCAGAAACATTTTCCGCAGCATCTTGAGGAGAACTGACAAACGGCTCTGAGAAAGAGTTTCACTCTCAGAACTGTTAGTTCACAGAGGGATTTTTGTTCCACTTAAGCCCTTAAGAAATTGAATAACAATTTAACTAAAGACTTGAAATGTTAGAACACACCAGGCAATGAGTCACGTGCTGGAAACTGTGTATACAAGCCAGATGTTTGATGACTCATAATAATGCAATAGGCTGAAAGACCATTTTCCATGCTTTTAAAAACTCAATGACTGTCATTTTTCAACTGAACCAATCAGGCAAAAACAAGTCAGCAAGAAAATTTGCAAGCATTGCATTTGTCTTCCTTGTTGCGAAAGTGTTGAAATTCAGCTCTCTCACTGCTATTTCCCATTGTTGATTTCCAGTCAGGGAAAAATAGTTGTTGTTCCTTATGAAAGTCGTAAATTGAACATGAATTCCTGACATTACAAAACAGCAAAGATAGCAGTTCTGTCAGAGTCAGTGAGAATTTCATGTCGGAGGTGAATTCAAATGAGAAGGAAGGCTGAAAGCAGTTGCCGTTGCCTGCTCAGACTCAATACTCCAAACATGATCATAAATGAAACATTCAGGTTTTTCAAGGATTTAATAAGTTGAATGCACAAATGTTGATTCTGTGACCAAGTCATTCGGATTGAATGACTTGGAGATGCAGGTTTCGGACTGGGGTGTGCAAATTTGAAAATCACTCAGCACCAGGTTATATTCCAACAGGCTAAATTGGAAATACTAGCTTTTGGACCGCTGCTCATTCATCATGTGGTTGCGGAGTACACAGTTGTAAGACACAGAATTTATAGCACAAGTTTACAGTGTGATGTAACTGAAATTGTACATTGAAAAATACCTTGATTCTTTGCTAAGTCTCTCATCTGTTAGAATGACCATGTTAGATTCCCTTCTTTCATATGTAAAGCACCAAACGTTTTATTTTAAAGTTACATTCTCAGGTGAACTTTAACAGTTGGTGTCAGCCCCCTTGTGCTGCTGTCTGTTCCATTGTGTTTAGGTTGATTCTAATTTTATGAAATGACTTAACACAGCCTTACATGGATTCATGCTGTTTTTGAGCAAAGTAAGTCTGCAAGAACAAATTCACCCCACAAACGTATATATGCGTCTTTGTCTGTGTGTGTGTGTGTGTGTGTGTGTGTGTGTGTGTGTGTGTGTGTGCGCGCGCGCACGTGTGTGTGTGTGTAGGAGGGTCTGTTTGTATAGAGAGGGTAATGGGATCACCTGTACTTTGACATAAGCCCAAGGTCCCGGTTGAGGCCATCACCATGGGTACCGAACCAAGCTATCAGCCTCTGCTCGGGCACTTTCAGCTGCTGCTTGTTCCGAAGTCCGCCTTGGAGGATGATCACCCGAAGGTCCGAGGTCGAATGCCCTGGACCACTGAAGTGTTCCCCAACTGCGAAGGGGCATACCTACCTGTTGATTGATGTGCAGTCGCCATTCATCCCTTCTGTCGCCTCTGTTCGGTTTCAAAAATGTACCATGTCTCAAAGTATACTTGCCTGCAGCGTGTTGTTTTATTTTTAGATTAGCGTCAGTCTAAACATTTTGGGACGTACAGAGCACACAGGGACTAACACCTTCAACATATTATCTGGGGGGTTGACATTAATTGTTAAAGTTCACCTGAGAATGTAACTATGAAAACAAAGTTTCGCGATTTACACAAGAAAGAAATGAACCTAACGTAGTCATTCTCACAGATGGAAGACTTAACAAACAATCAAGTTATTTTTTCAATGCATAATTTCAGTTACGTCACACTGTAATCTTTTGCAATAAATTCTGTATCTTACAACTGTGTAGTCCACAACCACCTGATGAAGGAGCAGCTCTCCAAAAGCTAATGCTTTCAATTAAACCTGTTGGACTATGACCTGGTGTTGTTCGATTTTTATCTTCTTGACTTCTTAAAACAGAACTTCTTGTTCTTGAGCCAGAGAGAGCAGCTCTACCAGGAATCTATTTAATGCCTTAGATTAGTCAATACCCCAGCCCTTGAAAGAAGGGAAATGTGCCTTCCATCTCTCTGCACAGTCGGACAGTTCATCCTTCATTCTCATTTGATTCCACTTTCAAGGAGTTTCAAAAAACCCTCAAAACTGAGTCTCAGCTATTTCTTTTCTGTGCTTTTCATACACAGGAGCTGCAGCGATTGAGTGGGTTGGTTTCTGAAAACGAAACGTACCTATGAGCAATGTGTGGGGCTTTTCCAGGATTGCCTTCTCTGACAGCGCTGCGACATGACTGATGTTCTCTATGATATGGAAGTGCCAGTGTTGAGTTGGGTACACAAAGTAAAAAAAATACACAACATCAGGGCATAGTCCAGCAGGTTTATTTGGAAACAATAGCTTTCAGAGATCCGCTCCTTCATCAGGTGGGGTTCTTTCTGCAGAAACGTGATGTGTGTGTGTCAACGTGCATGATCATTTGGAAGATCATCTGGACTTTAACCGACCGTTCGTGGTTACCCATGACTTGGAGGTGTTGGTGTTGGACTGGGGTGGACAAATTAAAAAATCACACAAAGCCAGATTAGAGTCCCACAGTTGACAACCATCATATGAAGAAGCACTGCATGGAATACTGGTGTTTCCAAATACGCCTGTTGTATACAACCTGGTGCTGTGTAATTTGTAACTCTGATTGTTCTTGGTAATGTTTAACTGTTAGAAGACAGTGAAAGAATTTCCGTTCGTGGAGATGAAAATTTCGAATATAATCCACCTCCGTGTAGCAAGAAAGATTAGTTGGGATGTGTTTTGAATCTCCACAATGCGACTCCGCCAAGTAAAAGTCAAACCTACAACCACCTGATCAGTAGCCAGCTATAGGAATGGTTGTACCACTGGCCGACTGCACAGCTGAGGATTTACACGTTGCAGAGCTGTGGTGCAAACAAGGACATGAGCAATGGCAGTAACAGTCACAAGGTGAACAAAGAACAAAGATAATCAACATTATTGTTTCACTTCAAGTTGTCCTTAAATAAAACTACCATTCACAATCTGATCAGCCAATTAGTGAGGTCACTGATGATCGAGGAAATTAGAACTTACTTTATTGCGTTTCCACTATAATTCGAGGTAAACTCCAGCCTAATCACAATATTGCATATTCCCATTAATTTTCAGTTTTAGATTACGTTAATGACCTTTCCGTGTGTGCAGGAAACTGAATAACATGAAATGAGTGAAAAAGTCCTTCTGGTGATTTAATCCAGTGCAGAATCGACCAGAAAAGAAAAGTCAAAGACTTGAAACATCACTCCCATTTCTCTCTGTCGCAATGCATTTTCCTGAGTTGAACATTTGCAGGTCTTGTCTTGAATACCTATAGAATTAATTATTTTCCCGGGACAGATTCTTCATAAATCAATTAACATCTGAGGTGTTGAAACATATTTTACTTCAGATTAAAATAGTTGAATATCCTTTCCCCCAGCCTAATGTCCCAATACTCCCTCCTCTTCCATGTAAATGCAAGCTGCTCCCGGTGAGGTTGGAGCTCCCAACCTGACGTTCCATTGCTCCTTGCTGCTCTATGTCAATAGAAGCTGCTCTAGTTGACGTTGTAGCTCCCAGTCTGATGTCCCAATGCTCCTTGCTCCATGGCAATAGAAGCGGTCCAGTTGAGGTTGGATCTACCAATCTGATGTCCCAATGCTCCCTGCGGCTTCATGTCAATAAAAGCTGCTCCAGACATGCTTAGAACTCCCAGACTGATGTCACAGTGCTCCCTGGTTTATGTCAGCAGACGCTGCTCAAGATGAGGAGGGAGCTCTCATCCCTGGCAGCACACACGCCTCTCTACCATCATTTCTCTACCACCACTGGTACCCTTGGTGGAACATCCACATCATGAGAACCTAATCTTATTCTTAATCACCACCGAATCGTTATTTCCAAAAGACTTTTTTTCTTAAACGTTAGTTAGCATGTGCATACTGCAGTCAATCCGAAGTAAGATAATGGTGCTAATTGACGTATGTTCAATAACAATTAGCAAGGACAATGTTTGAAATGAAATCACACTTTTATTCCAGGTGAGGGAATGTGATTTGTATTATTTAAATTGAACTTGTTCACTTGTGAAATGATCAAATAGATCCCAATTTCAAGACAAAATTGGCAATGTTGTCATCCACCTTGAAATGTGGTGTCTTCTTCTTTCAGCCACACGCGTATTAGAACGAAAGATCTGTTAATGACATGCGTGTAAAGACATTTGAATCATTTTTTCATGTTTATGCTGCATTAATCTGCGGTTATTGATCCACAGTTTAGGTTCAGTCCCTACAGTTAACATGCTGACTTCTCCAGTTGTCCATTGTTCAATGTGATGCATCCAGTGTGTGCATAACGAGAGTGGGGTTGCTTCCCACATCTTGCCTTTATCTGTATCTTATGTTTGGCATTCATCAATGGTGAGACCAAGGGGAAAGGGCGAGACCAATGTGTGAGTCTGCCCGTGCCCCTGTATGGCATCCACGTCGACAATTCTCGACTGTGCATTTGCAGCCAGTTCTCGGTGCCGCTATACCCATCCCCTGCCCTTCTTGAAATATCACCATTATTTTGTGCTGTCTTTCTGTGCTCTTCTCACCAAGATTAATCACTTCTACCCATCCTGCTCCAGATTTCATCTGACAAAACACTCATTAAGAATCGCATTGCATAAACAGGCACTTCGCATCTCTAGTTATTTCATTTTCCTGAATCTCTTTCATATGATAAAATTTCACAGCAACTTGACTTGGAAAAGAGAAACGCGTTCCTTTTCATTATCCCAATTCAATCCACATTTCAATGCAGTTTCGGGAACAGGCTCAAATTATTCTTTGAGATGTTATAATGGCGCAAGGCATAGAAATTGACCCTTGGGGTTCCAATTTCAATAAGTCAGCTGTGGTAGTCGCAACACTGAAAATCACCAATAACAGTGATGAGAGTGGGATTTGAAACCACGTATGCAGAACACAATGGATTAGCAGTCCACCTCCTCAATCTCACTGCCACATCGTCCCATTTGCCAGACTGCATGTGTCCGTATGAATAAGTGAATTGGGTAAATTATGCAGAGCAGCAGATATTTCTCCCTGGTGTTGGTGAAATGATAATTAGCGCAGTACAGTTCCAAGTGCATGGTCTGACCTCTGGTTTGTGGGGCAAGCGCACTCCCACTGTGACACTCTGCTCACAGTGATCTGAACAAAAATGAAGAAATGACTGTAATAGTCTGTGGCGATTTGAAGTCAACAGGATGAAGAGCCCATGACAGCAGAAGGTGTAAAATTGTCTGTGAGGAATTGTTTTTCAAACTGGAGGTGAGCGCATAGTGCTCAATGTCATTATTCAGAACACCTTACTTCTGCTCCGATAGTTTTGACGCGAACTTGTGTACAGAACTGACAATTTCAAAATCCGAAATAAGGCTAAACTGACAATTGAATTTAACAATGCAAAAACCTGAGCTGTATCATTTCACTGGGCTGTACGACACCAAGTCACTGTATGATCTCAACAACACAGTCAGCAAGTGGCAGAAGGAAAATGAGTGCAGTGCCAGAGCGCGTACTGGGAGCAACATTTGAGACACGGGGAAGTGCATTTCCCACAACAGGAACACTTCCCAAACAGCGGACTGTGGTGGAAGAATTTAGAGGGGTTTACACTTTGGAATTTGATACCAGAGACACAATGCTGGAGACCTGTCATTGAGTCTGTTCAAGATGAAGATTTCAAGATTTCTACATTTGAAAAACAAAATAAAAGGCTCATGGGTTAGTGAAGGCAAAAGTTGAAGTTGTACATTTTAACAATCTATCCATCTTTGTAATGAGTAACTCATCACTTGCCTCAGACGGGGTCAAAACCATTGGTGAAGATGATCGCGTAATCGCAGTTACAAGCGATGGAATTAGAGATACTCGGTTTCCCAACCGTTAAGGTACAACCAGAAATGTGGTGGTAAGCATTACTGTGTCGCGCAAAGTGCTGCAGGTGACCAGTGCATCGTATCTCTGTGCCAGTACAGTGGGCTGTGCTGTTCCAAAGGTTTTGGCCTGAGCCTCACATGAAGCAGCTTCAATTTGTCGTCGCGTTGAAGGGTACGGCTGGAAGGTGATATTGAGAAAAGCCAAGTTTATGGGAAAGTACCAGTTTTTGTGGATTGAATAACGACCTTTTCTGGATAATGACTCCTTGATCAACAAACATTCTGCAAATATTTAAAACGTGAAAAGACATGTGCGGAGAGATTGCCGAAAGTGATTTTTCAGCAGATGGATGACGTTTCCCATGTGCACTGCGTTAAATTCCGGGAAAATAGATGTTGAACAGGTTTCATGTTATGCAGTTTGTTGCAAACTCGTAAAGATCATTGTAATAATTAAAAAGAATATAGATTGATCGCATAGGACTGCCTGAATATTGTATTCAATTTTAGTCTGAGCATTCTTCAGCTGAAATGGTGTGCTGCAGGAAAGTACAGAGGTTGAAAAACACAAACAAAGACAGAGTATAATTTTTGGTGGAGATAAGAAAGCATGAAATACACCTAACATCATGTGAATGTGGTCAAATCTTCAAAGTAAGTGTTGCGTCTCCAAGTGATGATTCAATTGCTACTTATTTGGATGTAACGTCTGTCTGCAGTTATGTTAGGACATCAGCCCAATTTTCATTGCTTCACCTTGAATAATACGCTACACCTTTTAAGTCCATGAACATTTTACATTCAATCTTATTCAGCTGTGCGTGTTCGTGAAATGTCTTTGTGTCTGAAAATAAACACAAATTCGAAATTAATCCACACCCACACTTGCCCTTTCTTTCAATGGCAAATTCCCTCCTTGTATGTTAGTTCGTGCGTCTTTTAAAACACTATGAAATCAGAAATCTACGTTTTATTTCCGGAAAGTCATTCACGATTTCAATAACTTTATTGAGTGGAAGAAACTCTCATCCAATCATTCCTTAATCATTCACTCGTGGTTTTGAAGCCATAACTGAATTGGTAGATTCACTCGAAAGAGGGAGCTTCCCCGATTTCGTCACTTCAAACCTCACATTATGCGAAAATCTCTTTTGTTTCCGTTTAAGCTTGCGTATTTCTGGCCCATCATTTCCACCTCTCGTGAATAAACCCCTTCATTCTCT
Source organism: Chiloscyllium punctatum (assembly GCF_047496795.1). Classification (NCBI taxonomy): domain Eukaryota; kingdom Metazoa; phylum Chordata; class Chondrichthyes; order Orectolobiformes; family Hemiscylliidae; genus Chiloscyllium; species Chiloscyllium punctatum. The sequence goes on along the minus strand of NW_027309886.1, from coordinate 310,708 downwards.
CTTTCATACCGATGAAACCATTTATATTCTTTCTGATGCTTTTATGTCTCAGTAAACCCCGTCCCTGGAATTCCTCATAGCTTGCTATCCAGGAAGCAGCGTTTGTGCCCTTTCTTCACACGTCTTTGGTGGAGGACGAGGTCAAGGATTACACTGAGGGTGACCTAAAGTTTTCACAGTTACGCGATGAAGTCTTTGATTTTTGAATATGATTTCTCTTAATCTCCATGTCCTGAGTGAGTCTCAGCTATTTCTAAAGGTAACTGAATTTCAAATACGTCATAGTAGAGCGATAGATATTCCAGTGCAGACGATTCAGGACAGTAAATATCATCACCAAAGGCCACCATAGATCTGAATTCAATAGTTTCCACGTTGTAATTATCGTAGCTATTGTGTATGTATTTCCGTGTTCTTGCCGGCTTTGTCCATCACTTCATGTGCACTTGTATTGAGTTCCACTGAATGATTAATTTGTAATTGGAGACTTTCTCTTCACCTCTTAGTCGAAACTCCATGGAGCATTTTATAATTGTACTCATATGCTTGCAGAGGACAGTCCTGCCATTACTGGGATGAATCAGTGAACATTTCCCACATATCCTCGAAGGCAAGGATTTCCTTCTGCAGTTTAGGAGACCATTAGAGCACTGAAACCCATGTGTGAGTTCATTAAAACTAAAGCAGTTGCAGCAAAACATTCAGACTAAGATTTTGCAATCTTCTTGCATTGCTTGTACCAAAAGTTACATTCCACATTGTGCTATGTTTGTGAATGATAGCATTTTCTGAATCTTCAGCAATGACATTTAAATTTTATCAGAACACTATCATTCACTATTCTCTCTTTCCCTTCCGGTTCCCCATTTAATAGCCTGTATTTTCTCAGTTTAGCTTACTTTTTCAACAATTCAAACAATCTCGCTCCTGATTACCAATCCGAGAGAGTACCATGAATTTGTCAATTTATATGAAATGCAGCTCGAGGGCGCGGGGACCAAGTGGAAACGCATTGGTCACGTGATCCAAGGAGCAGGAGCGGGCTGGTGGAATCTGGCCGTTCTATCGCAGTCATATTCAAAACATTTAACATAATCTTTAGCCAAATCATATTGGTTGAAACGAAGAAAAAAGCAAAAGAACTGCCGATGTTGAAAATCAAATAAAAAGAGGTTGCTGGAAATGTTCAGAAAGTCTGTCAGCATCTGCCGGGGCACGGACCCAGTGGATCTGAAATGTTAACAGTGATTCAGCTGTGCAGATGCTACCAGCTTTGCTGAGGTTTTACAACAATTTCTGTTTTTGTCTGAGACTGGCAGATGTTGCAGCAGGTAATGAGGACAGTGCTTTCTGGAGGAAAACAGACAACACGGACCTGGTAGTGTGAAATGAAACCTGAATAATGAATGAGTCGACACTGTCATGCTGGAAAAGCACAGCAAGTCAGGCAGCATTCGAGGTGCAGGAGAATCGACGTTTCACGCATAAGCCCTTCATCAGGAATGAGGCTTGTGAGTCGGCCTGAGGCACACCGCTGAAGCCTGCGCCAACTCGTTGACACGTTTTCCTACTGCCCCTGATCACAGCCGCACCTCCCATCGTCTCCCAGACGATCACAATCTCATCACCTCTGGGGAATCTCCCATCCACAGCCTCCAACCTCACTGTCCATGAACCCTGCACTGCCCGATTCTACCTGCTTCCTAAGACCTGTTATCTCAGCCTGCGCCTGTCCGAATCGATTCATCTCTTCCTACCTCAAAACCTTCCTGTCTCCCCAGTACAGGAAATCCCCACCTCCGTTCGTGACGCCATCTATGCATTTCACATCCTCAAGATTTTTTTTTCCCTGGCCCCCATCGCATCATCTTCATCTTGGGCATCCAGTGTCTGTACACATTCATCTGCCATGACGAAAATCTCCAAGCCATCAGTTCCTTCATCTCACCCCATCCCAACCAGTAACCTTCCACCGACACCTTCATCAACATGGCTGAACTGGTCCTCAACCTCAGCAACTTCTACTTCCAATCCTACCACTTCCTCCCAACCAAAGGAGTAGTCATGAGAATCCGCACATGAATTAGCAGTGCCTGCCTGTTTGTCAGATGTGTGGAATTGTCCACTTTCGCAGTTACAATGGCACCTCTCTCCACTTGTTCCTCTGATACATTGATGAATGTGTTGGGCGTCATTTCGTGCTTCCACGAGGAGGTTGAGCAGTTCACCAACGTTACCAACACCTTTCATCCCGACCGCAAATTCACCTGTACCATCTTGGCAACTTCCCTCTCCTGCCCATCACCGCGCCAGTGAATGACTAATTACAGACATATACTGCAAGCCCACTGACTTCCACAGCTACCAATATTACATCTCCTCCCACGCACCTCATGTAAAAACGCCATCCCTTTTTCCTAATTCGTTCACTTCCACCATATCTTTTCCAAGGATGACCAATTCTACCTCAAAAAGTTCCAGTTTGGTTCCCTTCTTCCATAATCGCAAATTCCCTTCCCGCGTGGTTGACGATGCACTCCAGTGCATCTCCTCCACTTCATGCACTATGGCCCTTGATCCCGACCACTCCCGCAACAAGGACAGAACCGCATGGTCCTCACCTTTCACCCAACCAACCTCTGCATAAAGCCTATCATACTCCACCACTTCTGCCATCTCCAAACAGACCCTACCATCAAATATATATTTGCATCAGCATTCCGAAAAAGATCATTCCCTCCTCGTCAGGCTATAATCCCAATAAGCCCACACCCCACTTCTGGCATCTTTCCCTGCCACCGCAGGAAGGCTAAAGCCAGCGCCCGCCCTCCATCTAACGCCCGTAGGGATCCTTCCACATCCGTTAGAAATTCACCTGTACTGCTTTTAATGTCATCTACTGCACCGGTTGCACCCAGTGTGGTCTCCTCTACATCAGGGACGCCCCTTCTTGCAGATCATTTCAGAGAACATCTCTAGGACACCCGCACCATCCCGTGACTGAACAATTCAACTCCCCCTCCCACTCCATCAAAGACGTACAGGTCCTGTGCCTCCTTCACTGCCAAACCATAATCACCCAATGCCTGGAGGAGGAAGGCGATATATTCAGTGTGGGAACTCTGTCACATCAAAGGTTTAGTGCGCATTTGAACAGTTTCCACATTTCCCTTCCCGCAAGTCCCAAACCTCCAATTTAGCATCGCCCTCTGGACCCATTTGATCACTGCTCCTTCTGACCTATCATCTTCTCCCTCACATTCATCCAACTATCGCTTTCTCAGCTAACTCCCCCCAACCCCACACCCCTCCCATTTATCTCTCAGATCTCGGAGTGAAGATGCTCCTGAATTGCAGTGATCAGAGTGTGACTAAGTTTTGCTTTTATTTTGGGTGAGGGCAGGCTGGATCTGACACGAGCGCTTAACACGTAAACAACGGGAGTGGTATCAGATAGCGAAGTTAGGACAGGCTGAAGTGAAGTGGCACATTCTGTCAGGAGATGGGTAAGTACAACTGCATCACATCACCCAGACTGTAAAAAGACATGCAAAAGGAGCAAATCAACTTCAGTGCAGGCACAATGACAGGTAAACTGGAAAGGAGACAATACAACACACTGAGATGGAGTGGAATTATTATGAGAAAGGGTTCAATATTTAAGCTATTTTGCATACAGACTGTCGTCACATTGGAAAAAGGAATTTCCTGCTGTGTAACGGTGATATTTGCCTGTGACATCACAATTCCGAGAGACACTGACATATTAACGTCTATAGCAGCGTGGCCTAGTGAGAGCATGATCGCCCATCAACCAGAATTCAATACTTTAAACCTCTCCTCTGAGCTGTACAACATTTTTGCTGCTCTTGTAGCCAGGTCTCAATTGCTTCACATGGTATCTTTTTCTGCTTCCTACATCATATAACCACTTGAACCTGGTTCAATCACCAGTGTTTCCGCTTTAACCCATCTTTTGTAACTCCCGAGCGAACACAGGTACAAGTGACCAATTGTCCTTGTCGAGCGCTCTCACTCTGGTATGATCTGAATGATAAAGTGCACTGTGTCTGATCAGCAGGACACACTGCAGAAGTTCCCCACTTGGGACGGTGCTGTTTATCCCATCCCTGTGGATTGAGCTGTCTCCATTGGTAGAGTATCACACAGTAACTGTGAAGATCTTTTGATGTCACTCTCGAAGGTACATGCTACAAAAAGCTAAAGACTGCGGGAAACTGCGATGGTCAGCGCGAACACAGATACCCAGCAGGAGACAGGTGGGCACATAAACCAGAAATTAAAGGATTAAAAGATTAATCTTTTTAGAAGAATCCGATTCAGACCATCATCTTAACACCGATGTGATCCATATGGACTTCAGTACGGCGTTCGACAAGGTTTCCCATGGGAGACTGATTAGCAAGGTTAGATCTCATGGAATACGAGGAGAAGTAGCCACTTAGATACAGAACTGGCTCAAAGGTAGAAGACCTTTGAAAGGTAAAAGGTGTTGTTGGAGGGTTGTTTTTCAGACTGGAGGCCTGTGACCAGTGGAGTGCCACAAGGATTGGTGCTGGGCCCTCTACTTTTTGTCATTTACATAAATGATTTGGATGCCAGCATAAGAGGTACAGTTAGTAAGTTTGCAGATGCCACCAAATTTGGAGGTGTAGTGGAGAGCGAAGAGGGTTACCTCAGATTACAACATGATCTTGACCAGATGGGCCAATGGGCTGAGAAATGGCAGATGGAGTTTAATTCAGACAAATGTGATGTGCTGCATTTTGAGAAAGCAAATCTTAGCAGGACTTATGCACTTAATAGTAAGGTCCTAGGGAGTGTTGCTGAACAAAGAGACCTTGGAGTGCAGGTTCATAGCTCCTTGAAAATGGAATCGCCGGTAGATAGGACAGTGAAAAAGGCGTTTGGTATGCTTTCCTTTATTGGTCAGAGTATTCAGTACAGGAGTTGGGAGGTCATGTTGTGGCTGTACAGGACATTGGTTAGGCCACTGTTGGAATATTGCGTGCAATTCTGGTCTCCTTCCTATCGGAAAGATGTTGTGAAACTTGAAAGGGTTCAGAAAAGATTTACAAGGATGTTGCCAGGGCTGGAGGATCTGACCTACAGGGAGACGCTGAACAGGCTGGGACTATTTTTCCTGAAGCTTCAGAGGCTGAGAGGTGACCTTATAGAGGTTTACAAAATTATGAGGGGCATGGTTAGGATAAATAGGCAATGTCTTTTCCCTGGGGTTGGGGAGTTCTTAACTAGAGGGCATAGGTTTAGGCTGAGAGGGGAAAGATATAAAAGAGACGTAAGGGCCAAAGTTTTCACGCAGAGGGTGGTAGGTGCATCGAATAAGCTGCCAGAGGACGTGGTGGAGTCTGGTACAATTGCAACACAAGTGTTTGGAGGGATATGGGCCGGGTTCTGGCAGGTGGTACAAGATTCGGTTGAGATATCTGGTCGGCATGGTCGGGTTGGACCGAAGGGTCTGTTTCCATGATGTACATGTCTATGAATCCATGACGATGACTTCCTGGGTTGAAAATGAGTTAGTGAGCGGACTGTCTCAACTGATTCCAGCATTTACAATCTTGGTCCGTGTGACAACAAAAGGCGAGTAAATTTTGAAGAGCATAGATATTTCTACCTGGTGATCATGAAATGATCAAGAGCAGAGTACAGTTCACTGAGTATGGTCTGACTTCTGGGTTATGGACTGTGATATTCTGCTCTCATGATCTGAACACATACAAAGAAATGACTCAGTGACAAGATCTACTGAGTTGGATCCGCGAAGAACAGAAGCCGATGAAATGAAAAGAGCCATAAGAATGAGAATGTAGCAAATCATTTTGCAGAAATGAGGAGAGTGCATAGTGCTGTTCCCGGGTGTCAATACCTGTACAAGTAGACTGAATCAGCGTTGTTTGTGAATGTACTGCATCCTTTGTATAATGGTGCAAAAGTTCGAAGCCTTTGTACAGAAGGGTCAACTTCAAAATCCTCAATGAGGCAAAACACACAAATGAGGTACACAACAAAGTAACCACACAAACTGGTGTTACGTCATGGGGTAAGTTTTCCTGCTCAAATTTCGCTCAAAATCGCTCTCTGTCTAATTCCTGAGTCTGAGATTCGAACTGTGAATGGTGTATGTGAATTAAAACTGCTCTGATCTCACAACTTCAGCATTTCATACGTCCCCTTATGTACGTCTGGCAATTGTAATTGATCCCTCACTGTTTTACTTCAGCACACGAAGAGAAGAAATATCTATAAGAACAACAGCCATGTATGTGACTGGGATTTGACACGATGCTGTTTCAGCCGATCGATTCAGCTGTAACTGAAATTGCTTACATCTTTCCTGTGTCGTTTATAAGATTGCATAGTTTAGTGGGGCGTTTTCATGCATTGAATTGGACCCAGCATTCTTTCTCAGGTTGAAATTTACTGGTATAAAGACATTCGGAATGACAGGGCCAGCGTTCACTTGATAGCATGTCGATAGAAACGATAGAAATAAGGTTTGCTGGGAGGTAAAGCCACTCGCAAAGCAAAGAGGGGGTGTAATGGGATGGTGGGATAGATGAAGAATAATGCTGGAGAAATCAGGAAAAACTTCGTTGGGTCCGAAGAGAGGTTATCCAGCTGATGTGAAGTTGTTAAGAGTAAATACGAGGGAAATTCCCAGGTTTAGCTGAGTGGAAAGTCGAGGTTCGAACTTCAAAACCAGTGGGGCACGATTACGAAGTTTGGAGTAGGCATTTTGTGTTATTCCTAGAGCTATTGAATTCGGATATGAATTTTCAGAAATAAAACATTTTTGGAGCTGATTCCAGAATATTTGAAAAGCGCGTGCAGGCACACAAGAAGTGGACTTAACAGCGACAGGGATTCTGGGCTGCCTGGATGGGGATGCAAAAGGGAAACACTCTCGAAGTGGTTAACAATCATAGGAAAGAAATTGCATAAACCTGCAACTGAAAACGTTATTTATAAGAGGTGCTTGTGGAGTCAGAAGGTGCAACAGCTCATTCTACGTGAAATATTATTTAATGTAAATGCACTGAGTTATTTGGTTTAGCTCTGCACTAAATTGAAGTCGGTTAGCTCAGTCCACTGACTAAATGGCTTATGAGAAAAGTGAGACCAACAGATTGGGATTAATTCTCTCACTGTCTCAGGATTCCACAGATACCATGATCTCTCCCGCTCACCTGATCTGTAATACTGTGGTGCCTCTAGAGAGCAAGATTTGGCATGTCGATGTAAAGCATCATTATTATTGCCATCAGTTGCCTTGAATGTTTGACGGAAATCACCCGAAAGGGGAGTGAGTCCATTTAATACTTTTGATCTCAGATGGAAAAATCCTGCGACAAGACACAAACTCATTCCAGTTTGACACTCTGTTCCTCCCAACAGCAAAACTACTTGTCCATATCCCTTACCAGGTTTACTGACAACATTCAAACTCCACAAAGAGATAAATCTAATACTTTCGATTGGTTTAATGAGCTGTGCAGCTTGCAGGAAATAGAATGATATGAAACGTGTTAAACAGACTTTCCCAGGATGTAATCCAGCGCTGGGTCAATGATTTGAGGAATGTCATCATGCTCAAACTTCACCTCTGTTTCTCTGCCCACAAACAGTTATTCACCTGGGGAATATTTGCAGATTTTTGGTTAATAATTGGCGTGTTTCCTGAAGACGAATCATTTCCCCACGTCAGAAACTGGAGTTTTCAAATAAATGCTACTTTATTCAACATTGTTTTCAATTGCGTTTCAGTCTGATGCTTCAATAATCCCTGGTCAATGTCAGTAGCATCATCCTTATATGTGCATTGAACTTTCAACCTTTTATGCACCTTTAAGTGCTAGGTGCTGAACAAGTGTGCGACTGGAGCGGCAGACAGTGAAACAGTCACATGACTTACGCTTACCTTGGGAACCTTAACTCAACTGTTGTACTTTTGCTGTGATGATTAGATTCCCTACAGTATGGAAACAGGCGCTTCGGCCCAGCAAGTCCACACCAACCCTCCGAAGAGTAACCCAATCAGAACCATTTCCCCTCTGACAAATGCACTATGGGCAATTCAGAATGACCAATTCACCTGACTTGCACAATATTTGGACTGTGTGAGGAAAATGGAACACTTGAAGGAAACCCACGCAGACACGTGGAGAATGTGCAAACTCGAGACAGACAGTCTACCGAGACTGGATTCAAACTTTGGACCCTGTTGAGGCAGCAGTGCTAACCACTGAACCCCAACACCGTGCGATCTTTGGTGGTGATGTGCCGCCCCTCTGACACCTCAGTCACTCACCTGCCTCATTCCCCTGAACCGTCTGGTTCTGAAATTAAAGCTAACGCAGACAATTGAAACTGACATGAACCTGTGATTATTGAAGTATCAGGTTCACGAAAAGGATACAAAAGGGACACAAAAAATGTGAAAAATAAACTCCATTGAAAAATGGGTTTCTGTTGGTTCCTGCGTTGTTTACAGACAATGTTACCTTGCCGCTGTCGCAGGGCTTTTCCTTCGATCAACCTCAATCGGCACAGAATTCGAATCAATGAAACTTTTCCAACTTCCTTCTGAAAGTTCATACAGGTAACATGAAACATATTGCCTTCATCAATAACATTCACCATTCCTACATCCAAGAACACGTTGCACGTTTTCCATGAATATTGAAGATGTAAGAATGTTATGCAAGAATAAATTCAATTACAGCTTAAATTGTAAAGTAGGAAGAATACACAGAAAGTCTCAGCATGTCAGAAATTCATGTGACCAGAACTGCAGAACAGCAGAGTGGAAATCTGTCCCAGAATCCCAATATCCATACGTTTGCTTGCTCCATGTACCCAGTTGGAAACCTGTGTGAAGGAGCATGCAGTCTGACAGAGCGCCTGAGTGAATCCTTCATTGTCTGATCTAAAGCTGCAATCGGAGCTGTCTGTTCTGGTTGTGAGAGCGATGGGGTATAGGGAAAGACTTTGATGTTCCGTAGTGTAGATTCACATTGTCCTCATCATGTTACTGTTGAAAACCTTCTGTAAGAAACAGCACAGAAAGAGAGAAACTGGTGGAGGCTATTCTAAACACACGTCCTAAACGCCGTTTGATATCATCATGGCTGACCAAACACGTCAACGTCTTTCCCAGCTCATCTTCAACAACCTGTCGCACAACGGGACAAACACATTTTAGCAACCGAAAATTTCTGTGTAACTTTGGGAGGGAAATGTGTTGTGCGACAATGGGTGTTTGCACGAAATTTGCAGGTTTTGCTCTTGAGCATCTGATGCAGGTCTGATCATGTTTCAAGCGATATGATTCCGTCCAAACTCACCACCAAGAATCTAAGGAACTTCCTCTTGTCAGTAGCTGGGATGAGAACGCCAGGCGACAGGAATTGGCGATGAATCAGCACAATAATCAATGATTCAGCTGAAAATTGAAGTACACTCCAATTCTTGTGCGGTTCAAACCCTCAAACATTGAATAGCAAAGTTTCCAAAGTTATAGAAATCTAACACGCTTTTCATTGCGCCACAGAGCTGCGCTCGCCACAATTTTACTACACCCAAAGTTATGGTTGTCGTGGAGAAAATGTCGACAATCACCAGGAGGTGCGGAGACGTTTTCAATGAGCAGATCTATTATTTGCAAAAAAAAAACCGGGACATTAAGAAAGCAAATTCTTGAACGCCGCCGAATCTCAGGGTCCATGGCATAAAGTCATAGAGTCATTGAGATGTAAGCATCGAAACAGACCCTTCTGTCAAAGCAATCTCGTTCCACCTGCTAGCAAGCGGCCCATATCCCAACAAACGCTTCCTATTCATATACCCATCTAAATGCATCTTAAATGATGCAATTGTAACAGCCTCCACCACATGCTCTGGCAGCTCATTCCATACACATACCATCCTCTGCATGACGAGGTTGCCCCTCAGGTCTCTTTTACATTTATCCTCTCTCACACTAAACCTACGCCTTCTAGTTCTGGACTCCCCGACCCCATGGAAAAAACTTCGTCTATTTATCCTAACCATGCTTCTAATAATCTTGTAAACCCCTATAAGGTCTTCCCTCAGCCTTTGACGCTCCAGGAAAAACAGCCCCAGACTGTTCAGACCCTCCCTATAGCTCAAATCCTCCAACCCTGGCAACATCCATGTAAATCTTTTCGGAACCCTTTCAAGTTTCACAACATCTTTCCGATAGGAAGGAACCCAGAATTCCACGCAATATTACAACAGTGGCCTAACCAATGTCCTGTACAGCCGCAACATGACCTCCCAACTGCTGTACTGAATACTCTGACCAATGAAGGAAAGCATACCAACCACCTTCTTCACTATCCTATCTACCCCTGACTCCACTTTCAAGGAGCTATGAACCTGCACTCGAAGGTCTCTTTGTTCAGCAACACTCCCCAGGACCTTACCATTAAGTGTAAAGGTTCTGCTAAATTTGCTTTCTCAAAATGCAGTACCTGGCATTTATCTTAATTAAACTCCATCACTTCATACCTTTTCTTTAATCATGTTTTGTTAGCTTATGAGAATGCCTAACTGTGTTAGTCAGAATTACCTCACTCTAGTTCCCATTGTCGTTCTACTTCTGCCACTATATTTTTTTTCCTAATTCTACTTGATATTATCCTACTGTCACTATTTGGTATTCTACTGCCACCTTTGCTACAATAATCTTGCATCCCAGAGTAACCTGTCATGATTAGATATTTACCTACCCCATCTCTCACAATGTTTTCCTGTCCCAAGCTGACTCTACGAACTACTGATTAGATATTTAATGTCGTATCCGGGACAAGCGTCTCAAGCAGGCTGACTCTACCATCAATTTATTATTTAAAGTCATGTCCTAAGTACTTATTGCCACGATTTATCCCAACCTGCCATGATGATATTTCGTAGTCGAGTCTGACTTTACTAATTGTTATTATCTCAGCCTGCCATCGTAACCTTTCAGCTCATTCTAACTGCTAACTTGTGTCGGACTATTCCACGATTCTTATCACATCCTGCCAGACTGGCCCCATCCTGCCCAGTAACCTATCGACGAGTGCAGCATTCCGCAGACCCTTTGTAACAGATCGCCAGTAGTTTCCATGCCTTTAGCCTTCACATGCTTTCATGCTCTGTATTTTCGGGACGGTGTTTGGATCTCTCATCAGACATCTGTTTATCTTCACCCACTTTCCAGTACCAGGTCTTTATCCATGTGTGCTCCAGCTTCTCAAGAATTCGGCTAAATACTCCTGAAATATTTTGATGACTCATAGCTTTACCACATGTTCAAACAGTGAATTCCAAACAAACAACATTCTCAGAGTGACAACGTTCTTCCTATATCTCGTCTGAACATCCTCTCCCTTGTGTTTAATGGAGATCCCTGGTTGTTAACTCTTCCCATAATAAGTTTATTCCTATCACACATACCGATCCCCTTAATGTGCACCTTAATCACTTCCTCACTCAACCTTCTCCGCTCTCAGATAAATAGCCTGAGCAGAGCTCGTCAATCTTCGCCATGGCGATAGTGTCGTGCTGGAAAAGTATAGCAGGTCAGGCAGCATCCGAAGATCCGGAGAATTGATGTTTCTGGCATAAGCCTTTCACCAGGAACGAGTCTTATGGGTAGAGACTGAGAGATAAATGGGAGGGTGTTGGGGTTGGGTGCAAGGTAGCTGGGAAAGCGAATGGTGGATGGAGGCAGAGAGAAGGTGATAAGTCAGAGGGCGAGAGATGAATGGATCCGGAGGTTGGTGCTGAGTTGGAAGCTTCAGACTTTGATAATGTTGGTGGAGGGGAAATGAGGAAGCCGTTGAAATCCACATTTATCCCGTGTGGTTGCAGCGTCCCAAAGCAGAATATGAGGCGTTCATCTTCCAGGCATAAGGTGGTAACGATTTGGTGTGGCTTATGCCCGAAACGTCAATTGTTCTGCTCTGAAATTCACATGACAGGAGAGGTGTGAAAGCCAAAGACTTCAAAAAAAGGACAACAACGTATAGATTCAGAGTTAATGGAATTAGATACAATGCAGACAGAAACCATTTGGCCAAATGAGTATGCACTGTGCCGTGGAAGGGATTCACGCACACACACCCACTCTATCTTTCTAAGCCCGCCTTTATGATCCACCTACAAAAATAGAAATTACGCCAAAAGTTCAGCGAGTCAGGCAGCATCAGTGTAGAGAAATCAGAGTTAACATTGCGAATTAAAAACAGTTCTGAGGAAGGGTCTGTTGACCCGAAATGGTCATTGTGTTTCCCCCGAGCTTCAATTCTGACTTTGTCTTTGATTTACAGCACTTACATTCCATTCAGATTTTGTTTGCCATGTACCTGAATTGCACACCTTTGCATTGTGGGAAGGAATCGTAGCATCCAGAGGAACCTCACACGGGAGAGAGAGAACAATGAGCGTGCTAATTCCAAACAGTTAGTCACACAAGTCTAGAATTGAAGGCGGGTTTCTGGCGTGGAAAGGCGCAGTTCTATCCACTGACCCCTCCCAATATGCAAGCGTCCATCCTGGAAGCAAATTGAACCAGATCTCACGCAGTGACAGGCGGTGGTACTGCTCAAGAATTGTATGCAAAAGAAGTCTATTTGTTAATACTGGAAATTAACATTTGCTTAACTATCCAAACTCTTTTTTAAATTACTTGGCCTATCGCCTTGTATGTCTTGGAATCACAAATTCAATTCTGAATGCTTCTGAAAGTTATGAGGATTTCTGACTCTCCAACCTTTGCATGCACTGATTCCAAATTTAAAACAATCGCTCTTTCCAAACATTTGTCAGGACATTCACTCAAATCTTTCCTCTTCTGTTCTTAAATCTATACCACCCTACCCTCCCCCCGTGATCGATCTCACCATCAAAGAGAAACGTTTATTTCAATCTACGCGATCCATATTCCTTATTATTTTGTACATCTCATCATGTTTCCTGTCAATTTCTCCTGCTCTAAGAAAAACGCTTCCAGTTTATACAATTTCTCTTCATAACTGAAACTCTTCTACCCAGAGAATATCCTGATACATCTCTCCTGCATCATTTCCAGTGCTATCATATCCGTGCTATCATGCGAATTGCAGAACTGCACACAATAGACAAGATAGAGCTAAATGAGCAAGTGAAATCAATGATGTAGAAGTCCACAGAAAGAGGTATTTTCGATTAAATTTTATTTTCCTCAGTGCTGCCCTGTGTCCTTTTCCAGAGCAGGATATCCCAATAATCTCTGGTCCATGTTCTGAAAGCTGCTCCATGAGAATTGATCTCATAACCACGGTATCGAAATGGATTGACTGGTTTGAAGGTGAGCACGTGGTTCTTCTATGACGTCACATAGGCGCATGAAATGTCAAAGCTGGGAGTGTTCCCGGACAAAGGCGGGGGGAAGAGCATATTTGTCGCCGTTTATTAGACTATTAAGAAACAACACCAGCATTAACCCGCACTGCAGATTTGCTCAGAAGAAGCGTGCTAGAGCCTTAAGCATGAGGTCGATTAATTGAAACCACTCTCTAAAATTTTCCTTAACAATGCGCTGTTTTGTTACTTTGAAAGTAAGAGCTATTTTTGATCACATCGTCTCCACATCAGCCTCTTCCTCCCAGTAAACACTCCAATCCAGCGTACATCACTTTCATTCCGACACAGCTCCATGTCATATTCTCATTCCCTCTGTGATAATTGGAATTGACAATGTCATTCTCTGAGATGCAGCAAAGTATCATGAAGTTGGTAGTGTAGTGAACAAAGAAGAGCAAAGAACACAGAAATTTTACAGCCCAGGAACAGGCCTTCGGAATTGGAAGCCTGAGCTGATCCAAATCCAGTGTCTAAGCCTAACACCCAATTCTTAAGCACTTGTATCCCTCTGCACCCCACCTACTCATGCATCTGTCCAGGCTCACCTGAAGTGCATCGACCGATCTTACCTCGACGACCTCTGCTGGCAACACGTTCCAGGCACCTAACACCCTCTGAGAAAAATACTTCCAACGTCTACCTCTCTTAAACGTTTCGTCTCTCACCTTAAACGAGTGACCTCTCATTATTTAAACCCTCAACTTGGGGAAAAACTGTACCTCTATATACCCTGATGATTTATGATTTTATAGACGTCAATCAGCCCCCCTAAATCTCTCCTCAGAGCAAGCATCTTTCAGACCAGGCAACATCCTCACAAATCTTCTCTGCACACTCTCATAAACATCCACATCGTATTGGTAATTTAAAAGCCAGAACTGTACACAGCATTCTATTGAATCAATATCTTGTACAATTTTAGCATGACCTGCCAGCTCTTATACTCAGTGCCCCGTCTGGTGAAGGCAAGCTTGCCATATGCCTTCTTGTCAACTCGATCCACCTGTGCAGCTCCTTCAGGGTGCAAAGACCTGAATTCCCAGATCTCTCTGCTCATCAACTTTACCCAAGGCTCTTCCGTTTACTTCGCTCTCGAATTAGACTTTCCAAAATGCATCACCTCACATTTACCTGGATCCAACTCCACCTGCCATTTCTCCTCTCAACTCGACTGTCTATCTACATTCGCCTTCATTCTTTGACAGTACGCTGTGCATTCTGCTACTCCACCAATCTTCGTGTCATCTGCCAATGTAATAGAACATAGAACATAGAACATAGAAAAATACAGCGCAGTACAGGCCCTTCGACCCTCGATGTTGCGCCGACCGAAGCCTACCTAAACTTCACAAGCCCAAGAGCCTCCATATGCTTGTCCAATGCCCGCTTAAATGACCATAAAGAGGGAGAGTCCACCACTGCTACTGGCAGTGCATTCCATGAAATCACAACCCGCTGAGTAAAAAATCTACCCCTAACATCAGTCCTATATCTACCCCCCCCCCCCTTAATTTATAGCTGTGTCCTCTAGTAACAGCTGACTTCATTAGCGGAAAAAGGTTCTCACTGTCAACCCTATCTAAACCCTTAATCATCTTGTACACCTCTATCAAATCTCCCCTAAACCTTCTTTTCTCCAATGAGAAAAGCCCCAAGTGCCTCAGCCTTTCCTCATACGATCTTCCTACCATGCCAGGCAACATCCTGGCAAACGTCCTCTGCACTCGTTCCAATGCCTCCACATCCTTCCTATAATATGGCGACCAAAACTGCACACAATACTCCAGATGAGGCCGCACCAGAGGCTTATACAACTGCAACATGACCTCAGGACTCAGGAACTCAATTCCTCGACCAATAAAGCCCAGTACACCATATGCCTTCTTCACAGCACTATTTACCTGGGTGGCAACTTTCAAAGATCTGTGTATATGGACACCAAGATCCCTCTGCTCATCCACACTACCAAGTAGTCTACCATTAGCCCAGTAATCCATCTTCTTGTTACTCCTACCAAAGTGAATGACTTCACACTAAGCTACATTGAATTCCATTTGCCACCTTACTGCCCAGCTCTGCAACTTATCTATATCGCGCTGTAACCTGCCAAATCCTTCTTCGCTGTCCACAACTCCACCGACTTTCCTGTCATCCGCAAACTTGCTCACCCAGCCTTCATGCCCCTCCTCCACGTCATTTATAAAAATGACAAACAGCAATGGCCCCAAAACATATCCTTGTGGAACACTGCTGGTAACTGCGCTCCAAGGTGAACCTATACCATCAACTACTACCCTCTGTCTCCTTCCAGCCAGCCAATTCCTAATCCAAACCTCTAATGCACCCTCAATGCCATACCTCCGTAGTTTTTGCATTAGCCTGCCATGGGGTACCTTATCGAACGCCTTGCTAAAATCCATATACACTACATCTACTGCTTTACCCTCGTCCACTTCCTTGGTCACCTTCTCAAAGAATTCAATAAGGTTTGTGAGGCACGACCTGCCCTTCACAAAACCATGCTGACTATCCATGATCACATTATTCCTATCCAGATGTTCATAAATCCTATCCCTCACAATTCTCTCTAAGACTTTGCCCACAACAGAAGTGAGACTTACTGGCCTATAGTTACTCGGGCTATCCCTGCTCCGCTTCTTGAACAAGGGGACCACATTCGCTGTCCTCCAGTCTTCTGGCACTATTCCCGTAGACAACGACGACATACAAATGAAGGCCATTGGCTCCGCTATCTCCTCCCTAGCTTCCCAGAGGATCCTAGGATAAATGCCATCAGGCCCAGGGGACTTATCTATTTTCATCCTTTCCAGAATTTCCAACACCTCTTCCCTACATACCTCAAAACCGTCTATTCTAATTAATTGTGACTCAGTATTCACATCGGCAACAATGTCCTGTTCCTGAGTGAATACTGACGAAAAGTATTGATTTAGTGTCTCACCGATCTCCTCCGCCTCCACACACAACTTCCAACGACTATCCTTGACTGGACAGATACCTATCCTAGTCATCCTTTTCTTCCATACATACCTATAGAAAGCCTTTGTGTTTTCCCTAATCCCGCCAATTAAGGACTTTTCATGTCCCCTTCTCGCTGCTCTTCGCCCTCTCTTTAGATCCTTCCTGGCTACCTTATAACTCTCAATCGCCCCAACTGAACCTTCATGCCTCATCTTTACATAGGCCGCCCTCTTCCCTTTCACAAGGGATTCCAATTCCTTGTTAAACCACGGCTCCCTCACAAGACCCTTTACTCCCTGCCTGACTGGTACATACTTATCAAGGACACCCATTAGCTGTTCCTTGAACAATCTCCACATATCATTTGTGTTCTTCCCTTGAAGCCTATTTTTCCAATCCACGCATCCTAAGTCATGCCTCACCGCATCATAATTTCCCTGTCCCCAGCTATAACTGTTCCCTGCAGTGCACACGTATCCCTCTCCATCACTAGTGTAAAAGTCACCGAGTTGTGGTCACTGCCCCCGAAGTGCTCACCTACCTCCAAGTCTAACACCTGTCCTGGTTCATTACCTAGAACCAAATCCAGTGTAGCCTCACCTCTTGTTGGCCTGTCTACATATTGTGTCAGGAAACCCTCCTGCACACATTGGACAAACACCGACCCATCTAACGAACTCGAGCTATAGCTTTCCCAGTCAATATCTGGGAAGTTAAAGTCCCCCATAACAACCACCCTGCTACTTTCACTCTTCCCCTGAATCATCCTTGCAATACTTTCCTCTACTTCTCTCGGACTATTAGGAGGCCTGTAGAATCTCCTAACAGTGTGACCTCACCTTTCCTATTTCTAACCTCCGCCCAAACTACCTCAGATGGCAAGTCTTCCTCCATCACCCTTTCTACTGCGGTAATACTATCCTTGACAAACAATGCCACACCTCCCCCTCTGTTACTCCCATCTCTGACCCTACTAAAACATTTGAACCCTGGAACCTGCAACAGCCATTCCTGTCCCTGTTCTACCCACGTCTCTGTAATGGCCACAACATCGAAGTCCCAGGTACCAACCCATGCTGCAAGCTCACCTACCTTATTTCTTATACTTCTGGCATTGAAGTATACACACTTCAAGCCACCTTCCTGTTTACAGGCGCCCTCCTTCGAGATCGATGCCATGTTCCTAACCTCCCTACACTCAAGGTCCAGTACCCTAAAGCTACACTCCAGGTTCCCATGCCCCTGCAGAGTTAGTTTAAACCCTCCAAAAGAGTACTAGCAATTCTCCCCCCTCCCCCAGGATACTGTTGCCCCTCAGGTTCAGGTGTAGACCATCCTGTTTATAGAGGTCCCACCTTCCCCAGAAAGAACCCCAGTTTTCCAAATACCGGATTCCCTCCCTCCTGCACGTCCCCTGTTGCCACGCATTTAACTCCTCTCTCTCCCTATTCCTGGACTCTCTATCACGTGGCACGGGTAACAAACCAGAGACAACAACTCTGTTCGTTCTAGCTCTGAGCTTCCAACCTAGCTCCCTGAAAGCCTGTCTAACATCCTCACCCCTCTTCCTATGGCGATATTTGGGCCAGGAACCCTTGGAGAATGGAGCATGGCAGCTGCTTGTAATTAGATTTGATGAATAAAATCTGGAATATAAACCCACTCAGAGGAAGAGTAACAAAAATTTTTAATTTGCTCGAAACCCATTCATTCATGTCGTTTCAAAAGGGAAATCGGCCGTCTTTAACAAGACCTGCCAACATATAACTCCAGATCCACAATAGTACGGTTCATCCCTAAATTCCCTCTGACTTAGTTCAAGGAGAGTTAAGGATGAACAACAAATGCTGTTCAGACTATGATGGCCACACTCCATGGGAGAATAAGGAAGAATAAAAAAGATACATGGATGACGGGGAATATCGGGAGTCGTCTCAGCGTGGATGCAAATTCAACTGATTATCCAAACTATATAGACTAAAGGATATCCACGCCGCCATGAAGTCAGGTCCATGGGGGCGGGGATGAAATTACCCGCTGAAATGTAAACTCACTTGCTCAGTCACAACGTGGACAGGTCATTCACTACTCCCATATTTGAGAAGGAATCAGTCAGGAGAACAACCTGCAGAGTTTCCAGCAGGTTTACAAATGATAGCAAGCGTCTGATTCTGCTGTTATTGCAGGTTTTCATCCCATCCGAAAATGAACCATGCTTGGATGCCTGTTTCCAGTGGAGTGCCACTGTTTCCCGATGTAGATCAATAATTCAAACTTAGTTGTTGTAGTCATGTTTAGAGGTTTACAGACGATGGAACAATTGGTCGTGTAGTTGACTGTGATGAACAATATCAGGGACCGCAGGGATGTGTCAATCAGGTGGAAGGGGAAAAAACGGCGAATGGAATTCAATGCAGACAAATAAGTGGTAATGAAATTGTGGAGTTGAAACAATAACAGTGAGGATTCTGAGTGGTGTACAGGAACAAAGAGATCTTGGAGTCGATATTCACAGATCTCTGAAGAGTGTTGGACAGGGAGATCAGTTGTTCGAGAGGGTTTTTGGATATTTTCTATTGTTGCCCACAGGATGAGGATTATATTCGATCTTCAGCAACCGCCAGTTTAGGAAACAACTTAAGGAATAAGCACGAGTCTGGTCAATGCAATTATCTACATTTTTAATAATTATAAAATAAAAGGTGGAGGGCAGAAGTATAACTCTTTGCCCATCAAGACCGCTTCACCACTCAATGAATTTACCACTAATTCCTCTTCAAGTCATGCTGGTAAGTGTCTTGGAGGGTAATTTGTAAATGGTGACGTTTCAGTGCATCTTCAACCTTGTCCTTACAGTCTGTCCAGTTTTTGAGCTTTGAAGGTTCTGTCAACAAAGTCTGGATGACTTACTTCAGTGAATCTTCTAGGTGGTGTACTCTGCCGCAATTGTGCTTTAGCAGTTGAGGGAATAACTATTTAGATGTTGAACAATGTACACTTATGTGACTGTATTGTCGTGGAGTGTGTCCAGTTCCTTCAGTGGTATTGAAGCTGCACCTACCTAGGTAAATGGAGAGAGTTCAGTTAAACTTCTAATTTGTGCGTTGCAGACGATGTAGGCTTCACCGATACAAGAGTTGAGTTAATAATCAAACAAAGTCAACCGACGGACATGATTTTTATATTCAACTTCTTGATATGGGCGGTCAGATTCCATTTCCCTTAATACTAGCCCCCAGGGCGATTCCCTGTCGGAATTCAGTTACAACGAAGCCATTGAATGTCAATCGAATATGATTAGATTCTCATTTGTCAGGGTTATCTTTGCTGTGTTTGGTCCTTCTGTGGATCAATCCGATTCCAATCTCTTTCTGATTTCAAGTTCCAATTCCCGTCTGCACCTGAAATTTCAACCCGTTTCCTTACATATGTTTCTCCACCTGACTATTTAATTCAGAAATTAGGAGTAATTTCTTTGCTCAGGGACCAAAAAAGCTGTGGCATTTTTCAGCAACCGCTGCTGACACCGTGTTGTTGGGTATTTTCAAATTTTGCTGAAAATATGTTGCTGGAAATGCGCAGCAGGTCAGGCAGCATCCAAGGAGCAGGAGAATCGACATTTCTGGCATGAGCCCTTCTTCAGGAAATCACTGTTTTCAAACTGTGCCCGATAGTTAGAAAGATGATGAAAATTTGTCGAGGTAACTGAGCAGAAAGGACTTAAAGAGAATCAGATTAACCATGAGTTCGTTGAATGGTGGGGCAGACTCCATCGGCTGAGCGGCAAACTTCCAGTTGTTTAACTTCCATTTGGTTTAATGCCTTATTTTATTCATAAGTTCAGAATTGCAATGGGATGGGATGACGTGATAGTAAAGGTTTATTAAACTGATCAGACAGATCAGGAACAAGGCACATAAACTCAGGAAGAAGAAATGTGCTGTGACCTGGGGGCAACAAATGACACTGGGCACAGCACAGGTGGCTGTGCACAGAAGTTGGGATTGCTGAAGAAAGTTGGTGGACCTTATACAGTTGGCAAGTCAGTGATCACTCTGGATGATGGATCGTTGTACGATTTACACACAGCAGAAATTTGTGAAAGAATGAAGGGTTCGTTTCATTGGAGAGGTTTCCTGCGGTTCCAATTCAGAGTGACTGCTTGAAATACTGACCAGGTCATTGTGTGAAGTCTAAGGTTAACATACTCATGTACAACCCCACTGGATAAACCTGTGCTCCCGATCTACTGTTATTACTATTTCTTTCTTTCGATGTAAATTCATAAAAAGACAAGGTGGAATGTGGGGCGTAAAGAAAAATGCCTTCCTTCTCATTACGCCAATTTCCTGCCCAACTGAATAGAATGACTGCTCTCACTCTACATTTCGATTTTAATGTGGTGTTGATTATTCGTGGATCTCCCGTGCAGTGATGGGCAAGAACAAGATTCTCGATCCAGTGTATACCAGAGTGTGAGTTGCAAAGAAAAACTGCTGGAGCGGATTGTGAATTCAGCAACCAGAGTGTGACTCGAACACGTGAATGTGGAGCAGAGACCTATAATAACCCACCACCATAATCGCTTGGTCTCCTCAGCACATTTGGTCGAGGGGGGACATGTGACCTCATCAGGTTATATGTGGTGAAAGTCATGGATCAGAAATTTCTAGAGGGGGATCGAATCCACGACATAGTGTTTCTGCTTTCACCAGAATTATGATAACAGCAAATTCCAATAAATAGCCATGCTCGTCAGAATGAATAGCTGGCAGTGATGCATTCTGAGTCAGAACTTTGTCAGAATCAAATAGTAAATAAGAATTTTCCGTCATATTCTCATTTGACTTATAATGTCTTCAGTCACTTTCTCTCTCACGTGAAGAAGCAGCCATGGAGAGGGCAATAAAGGTGATGTTGTGGCTCAATGGCCTTTCTCATATGAATGGACTTGAAATGGATTAAACCGCAAGAAACGCTGTTTTGTTCGTTTCATTTTAATTTTGCTGCAACCTCGCAATGTTTATTGTAATAATCCCAAATGAATTAGATATATCGCCTTGAAACAATTAATGTTGTATTCAAATTTGCTCCGACTTTATTTCAGCTTAAGAAGAGTACTGCCTTGAAATGCAGAGGGTTAAAGTGCAGTTCTGTTGCTCGTTGCTTTGGCAGATTTCACTGAGTATTAAATGGACCAAACATCCTGGTGTTTGTCCTCACATCTTTAACGCATGTGATGAAAGCAGGAAGTCGATCTCCAAGCAATTGGTCACTTCCTATTCATTATGTAATATCTTGCCATTGCAATAAAAAAATCCGCTCAGTTCCATTTACAATCCTTCATGTAGAATATTATAACAAATCTTTCAAAATTCAGAGTTTTGGAACCGAATCTTATTCAGCTGCACATGTTCACGCAATTTCTTTACTTATAAAGTCAACCAAGTTAGACATCGTTTCCCCTAAACTAACCGACCGACTACACCACACCCCTACAGCTTTACCTAGCCACACACTCTCCATCTTCTTTTGAACGTTATTCCTTGTATGTGTCCAAATGTCCAAATATTTTGATAAACAGATTCTCGGAGTGACAGTGATTCTGTTGTCATCAGTTCTTTGTCCTTCAAAGGTTTTATCAAAAGGTTTTGAATGCCTGACGTCTAGATGTTTACTTTCTTGGAAGAGGGAATTTTCCACCTATTTACTCTGTCGAAACATTTCATAACCAGACAAAACCCCCATTAAGTCTTCCTTTGTTCAGCGGTAACTGTTCTCAATTTTCCAAGAAGACAAGTGAATAAAATCTTATCCTCACTACACCCCGTCAGCATCGCCTCTAATTGCTTTACACCCGAGTAAACACCGTCATTATTCTCTACGATAGAATCACAGAATCCTACAGTGTAGAAAGAGCATTTCAGTCAATCGAGCCGTTGTCGACTCTCTGAACAGCAACTCACCCAAATCTCGCTCCCCTCCCTATTCCCTTATACTTCACCTGAAGGAGAGTGAGCCCTCCCCCTTATGATTTCAAATAAACATGTTGGACTATAGCCTGGTGTCCTGTGACTTCTGAACTTGTCCCGCGTTACCAATGGCTAATTCACCTAACTTACTTACTTCGCTCCCTGGACACGAGAGGACAGTTTTACTTTGCCAATCAACATAACCCTCCGACCGAACAGCAGTGCGAATTACTGAGCCAATGTTCCATCATCGTGAGCAAATGCTGCATCATTTTTTAATGGCTATCTACCCTGGTAACTCAGCCTCATCAAAGCAAATAAGCCCAGATTCAATGTATCGAAATATTACTCTCCCCTTTACAATTAATTTTGTGCTGCGGGAAATGTTTCTGCACTCATATTTAATGTTTTTACGCAGTTTCTTCCTCACCTTCCTGCTTCCAGTAAACACTTCAATCCGGTACATGTCTGTTAAATGCTTTTCATTCCAACACAGTCACAATGTACAGCTTGCAGAAGTCACGTGTTTGCACTTTCAATGACACTCTGCATCCTTGAGTGCTGCAGCCCTTCCCCACACTGATTCGGACAGCACGGTTCTTTCTATGACATGCCCCATCGAGAATGGAAGGACAAGTATCAATAACCGAAGTTGGGAATGGGGCGACAGTTTTACACTGTCCCTAGCAGAGAATTGAGCCCTGTGACAGGCGGGGACACTAACCACGACACTACCGAGGACAAGAGTGTCAAAGGAGGCCATTCAGCCAATTGTTGCCAAACTTGTCAAAACAACTGCCTAATGACTTCAATCCCATTTCTCAATGCTTATCCCACAGCCTTATATGTGTTGGCATCAAATGTTCACATCTGAATATTTATTCAGGTTCTAAGGGTTTCTACCGCTTTGAACAATGCAGACAATGTATTCCAAATTCCAACCACCCACTGGCTGATAAAGCTTTTTCGCACATCTTAAATCTTTCTACCTTTCTGCATAAATCTCTGGCCCCTGCTGTTCGATCCCTGTATTAATGGGAAACTCGTCCATACCTTAACTCATTCATGCCTTTTCAACATCTCCGTTGCAATGCGACGAATTTTCCTCTCTGTCCTGTCTTTCTTCAGAATTGATACTCTTCATCCCAAACAATATCCTGGAAATATCTCCTGCAATGTTCTCAGTGTGATGACATCCCTGCAATAATGTGACTTGCAAAACTGCACACAACACTCTTGCTTGAGCCTAATGAACATTTGTTTAAAATTTCTGTATTAGTGTGTGGGTGAGACTGGCTAAGCAGACTTTATTACCCATTCCGAATTGCTCAGAGGGCAGTTGAGACTCAACCATATTACTATGAGTCTGAAGTCATATGCAGGCCAAACCAAGTAAGGATAGCAGGTTCCATCCTGAAATGAGATTAGTAAACCAGATGTTTATTTTTCAACAATTGTCAATGGATCTATAGTAGCCATTAGATACTTCGGTGCAGATATTTGCTGAATACAAATTTTGCAACCTTGTATGGTGGGACTCAAGCCCGAGTACCCAAACTATTATCTCGGTCTCTCGATTATCAGTCCGATGAAATTACCACGAAACCAACGCAGGAAGCCACAAATGTTGATCTTTTCAAATAAAATCTCTTTTCCCCAAAACTGCCCTGGGTCTTTTCTATGGGCCTGACGCTCCAATTGTCTCTGGCCTATGTCAGTCAAAGAAACTGCTACATGGGGATTGATTTCACAACCGTGGTATCCAAATGGATCGACTTGTTTGGACGTCCCAATGGTGTACTTGGGACACGTACACCCAGCAACAGTGACCGCAGCATCAGCACAGACAGAACAGCATGAATGTAAACGGGAGCAATAGAATGTTCATTGCCTCAGAGAAATAGGAGGAGGGACAGAATGTAGGTTTCATGATCGTGGGAAGGAGAGGATTCTCTGACAGCGGGCGTGTTTGAATTCTGACATATGAAACGCAGAGATGTGAGAGAGCGAAATTTGAAGGTAAAGTTAATACTTTCTAACCGTGTATCACAAAAAGGACAACGGATAGAACACTTAGTGCTGTGACTTGTATTCAAACCGAGGTTGCAATGCAAAATACCGACTACCACCACCACAGCAACCACAGAGCAGGTTGTTTGCCAGCAGCAATAAATATACTAGCAGAGAACGTGCTCGGAAGAACACCAAATGTACAATATCAGAACTCAGTGAACAGTGACAGAAATTTGGGAACTGAGAATGGGCTGAATCTTTAAGATCGGTGTCCTCAGAGGCTGTGGAGACCCCTTGAATGAGAATGTTGAAAACTGAGATTGATAGATTTCGAGAAGCATCAAAGGTTCGTGGGA
Source organism: Chiloscyllium punctatum (assembly GCF_047496795.1). Taxonomy (NCBI): domain Eukaryota; kingdom Metazoa; phylum Chordata; class Chondrichthyes; order Orectolobiformes; family Hemiscylliidae; genus Chiloscyllium; species Chiloscyllium punctatum. The sequence goes on along the minus strand of NW_027309886.1, from coordinate 285,930 downwards.
CAATGCAGGATATTGTTGAAATGTATGCCTCTATAGAATTTTAGCTTCACATCGGCGACTTCACCAGTTTCCTCACGGCAGTAATCAGTGTTGCAGAAAATGACACATAATGCCAATTCCCAGCCTCGGAATCAGAGAAACTGCGGCACAGCCGCCCAGAAATTGGGATGAGAATGTGTGTGCAGAGTTACTCTCTGGCTCCAATGATGAAGTAGGTGCGTGTGCAGTCCATCTATGATGGTACAGAGGCGCAAGAAATTCCTAGGTTGAGTGTGCTCCTGCTCAAGGGAATGGTTGTCCCCGTTTATACCATCATAGCGATCTACAGTGCATCTTGCTAAGACAGCAGAGTGTAACAATTGGAGCTTGTTGAGCCCTTAACTTTGCAGTAGTGGGTGTAAAAGATGATTTTGCTATCTGGACATGTGTTTCCGGCACTAATAGTGGAGCTACTTTTGCTTGCATTAGCTCAGAATCAGTTTCTTCCACACACTAAAACTTCAATCTGGAGAAGTTGTTGTTGTCGGTGATATTTTAAACTAGTCATGCTTGACGACTGGGACATGCAAAAGGTGATGCTTAAATTCAACGAATAAAACCTGGAATGCTAGCTTGACCTCAGGAACAGACAATGACTTTAATTTCCTGAAATCCCATTCATTCATGTCCCTTACGGAGGTGATTCGACAAAATTTACCCAGTCCTGCCTATGAGTGACTCCACTATCAGAAAACCATGAGCTGACCATTAATTCAAGAATCCCCACAGCGTGGGGGAGCGGGCTAGTCGACCCTTTCAGTCCACACGGTACTTCCGAAGCGCATCCCACCAGACCCCACGGTACTCCCTGTCCCATAAGCCTGCATTTCCCACTGCTGATCCCTGTTACCGGCACATCTTTGGTCAGAGGGAGGAATAAAAACGCAACACACAGAGAATGTGCAGACTGCCCACAGACAGACTCCCGAGGCTGGGATCACACCTGGGTTTGTGGTGTAGCCATACAGCAACGAAGGAGGGGCGAAGAATAAATGTTGTCCTGACCAGTGATACTCACACCCTGTGGGTGAATGAGGAAGAATGAAAACACATTCACAACATAGACAACAAAATTTTTATCTGTGTGGACACAATTTGAAAGGATCGTTCACACTGGGTAGAAAAAAGATCGCTGATACCACAGACAAAGCAGGGCAAAGTGGGAACTGCTGGATGGGATTCCATTAACCACAGAAATGGAAACTCATTTAATCAGTTACACTGGGGAGAGACCGTTCACCAGTTCCATGACGGGAAGGGATCACTGAGCATTACAACCTTTGGAACCTTCAACAGGATTTTATATCCCATCAGGAGTTCGATTATGATGTCAATGTGGCTGTTAATCCCAACCAGCTGCCTGCTCCATCGCGTCAGTCAGAGTCATACAGCATGAAAACAGGCCTGTCAGTGCAAGCGATCCATGCTGAACACACTGCCAAACTAACCCATTCCCGTCTGCCTCCTCCTGTACCCGCTGAGTGGAAATAATGCCCTTGTAGTTTTATTATTGCATCGTTAATCTAAAAACCCAGGTAATATTTTGGGGAAATAGATTTCAGGTCCTGGCATGACAAATGGTGGAGTTTGAATTCAATAAATACCCTGATTTAAAGAGTCTTGTGATGACCTGAGTCAGTCGTGTGGAATATCCCATCAGATTCACTCATGCCAGTTCGGGAAGTCAACTGCCATAGTCACCTGCTCTGTCCCACATGAGACTCCAGATGCGTAATATCGTAGTTGACTCTGAACTCTCCTCTGGGAAATAGCTGATGTACAAGGCATAAATGAATAGATTTTATTTTAAAAATCGCACTTTGCCATTCATGTGTGGATCCATTTGTGTTTCAAATGTTGCAAATGCACCCTTATCCATCACTTCCTCAGCAAGTTAATTGCAGGCGCAAAACACCCTCTCTAAAAAAAAACTCTCTTTTCCTCTTGAACATATGCCCTCTCGTCTTGAAGTCCCCCTCCTGGGAAAAGACAGCTATCGTTAACTCTAGCTTACCTCTCAATATTTCATCAACTTCGGTCAGGTCGCCACTCAAACCTCTTTTCTAGAGTGAAAACAGTCTCACCTAGGAGAAAGTGAGGACGGCAGATGAGATATAAGAGTCAAGAGTGTTGTGCTGGGAAAGCACAGCAGATCAGGCAACATCTGAGGAGCAGGAGAATCGACGTTTCGGGGAAGAGCCTGATGAATGACACTTGTGCGAAAAAAATATTCTCCTGCTCCTGGGATTCTGTCTTACCTGATGTGGTTTTCCAGCACCCCATCTCGAATCTGAACATAGTCTCAGCCTATCCAGCCCTTCATTATAACCCAAACCTTCCACACACGGGAATATGCGTGTATGCCTTTTCTGAACCTCCTCCAGCTGAATAATATCATTCCTACGACTGGGCGACCTGAACTGGACATAATATTCCAGAAGAGGCCTCATCAATGTCCTGTAAAACGTCAATATAACGTCCCAACTCCTATACACAAAGGACTGAGCAATGAAGGGAAGCATGTCAAATCCCTTTTAACCATTCTGTCTGTATATGATGCAAACTACAAAGAATAATGTACCTACAACCCGAGCGTCCGTGTTCTTCAACAGTACGCAAAGCCCTATCATTAACTGTATAACCCCAACTCTCTTCCCAATACCTTCCGTTTATCCATATTGAACTCTATGTTGCATTTTTCAGTCCAACGACTCATTGGATTAAGATCCTTTTGAATCTGACATAACCTTCCTCACTGTCTACAATTCTGGTGTCGCCTGCAAACCTACAAAGGATGCCTGCTGTGAGTTCCACTGTTTTCTGATCTAGATCAATGATTCCTATTTACTTGTAGTGGCCGTGATTCAGCAGTGTGCAGATCTTACAACAGTTAGTCATGCAATTAACCATGAGGAAGAAGGCCGCAGACTGTAGGATGATATCAAACAATTGGAAAGAAAAATGGTGAAAGCAATTCATTCCAGGGAAGTGGGTGATAGTGAAGCAAGATCAAACTTCAAACCAGCTGCCCACGCTCCACATGTGGCACGCAGCTGTCTCAGCAAGATGCACTGTAGATTGCTATGTCATAATCGGGAACAAATTTTCACTCCTGCCCCACCTTTGACCAGGAGCACTCCCAACCTAGGAATTGTTTGCGCCTCTTAACCGTCATAGAAATACCATACATTCACTGGTTGTGTCACTGGAGCCAACGACGAGCTCTGCGACCTCATTCCCATCCCGATTTCCAGTTGGAACTTCGCGGCTGCGCCACTCAGTTCCTCTGATTCTGGGGCTGGAAATTGGGAGTCTGTGGCAGCATTGGTTACTGCCTTTATGTGGAAACTGGTGAAGTAGCCGATGTTAAACTGCATTGCTATTGCAGCATACATTTCAACAAAACCTGCACTGTCCCCGGAGTCTTTGATGTTTTGGAGAAATCTATTTATCTCAGCATTCAGCATATTAATGATGGAATCACCACAGACTCCGGGGGCACCAATGTTAAACGGTCAGCCCATTTTGAGTTCCCACATATCTGTGCGCTTGTCTGTGGGCTGCCGTGACCGTATAGTGGTTAGTACTCTACGTTGTGGCCGCAGCTACCTCGGTTCGAATCCAAGTCCCGGCAGGTCTTGCCCTCTCTGGCACAGCTTTTTGTGAAACGCAAAGGAATCAGTTGTTTAACATGGTCATTTTCTCCAAGGTGATGATTTTTTCCCTTCAAATTCTGCTCGCTCACATCTCTGTGTTTCATATGTCAGAATTCAAATCCTCCAGTCCTCAGAGATTTCTTCCCCCTAACGATCACTATCAGAACATTCCATCCCACTCCCCCATTTCATTAAATTGGAGATGCCGGTGTACAAACATAAAAATCTCACAACACCAGGTTATATATTTAGAGGTTTAATTGAAGCACTAGCTTTCGGAACACTGCTCTTTCATCATGAAGTTTTGGCGTCATTTCCTATTTCATTAAGACATTGCAGAATCTAACACTGACTCTCACATTGATATCATTCAGTCTGTGCTGCTGTCACTGTTGTTGGGTGAACGTGCCCCAACCCCACCATCGGGACCTGCAGGCCAGTTGATCCATTTAGTTACCGCTGTTGTGAGATTAACACTCATGTAGCAGCTTTTACTGACATGGACCAGAGATTATTGGGGGTCAAGCTCATGAAAAGGACACAGGGCAGTATCAGAGAAAAGCGACTTCACTGGAAAAGATCAGTTTCATCGGTTTTCTGCAATGGCTGAGCATTAGTATCACAAACCGCTGGACTGTTAATTTGGATACCAGTGACTCGGATGTGACTCCGATCATGCTAGGTGGTAGAATTGGGTTTCTATAAATATCTGTAATTGCGAATCTAATTTTTCCTGTAAATCCATGATCAATTGTTGAAAAAACAAACCATCTGACGTCCTTTAAGGAAGGAACTGAAATTCTTAACTGGTCGGGCCTCCATGTGACGCCAGACACACTGCAATACGAATGAGTTTCAACTGACCGCTGTGCAATATATACTGCCGAGCCAGCGACGCTCTCATACTGTAACAGAATAGAAGAAACATTCGTTCAACACCAGCTAGACTACTTGTGTAGTTATGCAACTCACGGTATAGCATGGATCTGATCGCACAGGGAACATTGTAGGAGAGATTCACTGGAGTGTTGTCTGGGCTGACGAGTTTCAGTTATGAGTAATGATTGGACAGACTGGGTTGTTTGTCGCTGAGCAGGGGAGTTTGCAGAAGACATGACGGAGATGTACAAAATAATGAGGAATGTGGATAGGATAGACTGAAAGAAACGTTTCTCAATGATGGAGTGATCGAACACCGGGGCCAAGCGATTTCGGGAAAAAGCAGAAAGGTTTGAGTAGATGTGCGGAAATGGTCAGAGAGGCGGAAATCCTTTTCACCTGAAAAAAGTTCAGATGTGAATTTGTGATGACAAGACATACAAGACTATGGGCTAAACGATGGAAATCTTGATTCAGGTCGTTAAGCAGTTGTGTTGGACAAGTGTGGCCACAACAAGCTGAAGGGCCTCCATCAATGTTGTTGTCCTCCACAGTATCGTGGTTAGTGTCCCCGCCTGTCACAGGGCTCAATTCCCCGCTGGGGGCATCGTAAAGTTTTTAAACCTGTCGCTTTGTTCCCCAGTGAAGGTTACTAACGCCTGGCCTTCCATTCTCGATGGGACATGTCACAGAAAGGAAACTGCTGTCTGAATCAGCGTGGTGAAGGACTGCATCACCCACTGAGACAGAATGTCAGTGAAAGTGCAAACACGCATCTTCTGCAAACTGCACATTGTGTTTGTGTTGCAATGAAAACCATTATATAGAGTTGTTCCTGACTGATATGTTTATTTAAAGCAGGAATCTGAGGAAGAAAACAGATTGAACCCATTCAGATCTGAGTGCAGAAACATTTCCAAAAGCACTAATGAGGTTGTCCAGCGTAGAACCGCGTTTCGATGCACTGAATTATGGTTGATGGACGCAGCTTGCTTTCACAAGGCTAAATTACCAGTGTATCAAGCCATTACACATGATACAGATGGTGCTCAATGTGATGGTACATTTGCTCAGTGGTTCGCACTGCTGTTAAGTCTGTAGGTTAGGTGGATTGGCCATATTAAATTGCGCAGATATGTCCAGGGATTGATTTCAGTAAGTTAAGTGAATTAGCAATGGTTAACGCAGTGATAAGGTCAGCAGTCACACGATGACAGATTTTATTCCAGTAAGTTTATTCGAAAACACTAGCCAGAGGGCTGTTCCTTCTTTGGGTGAAATGTACGGGATTGAGGTGGGGGGTGGGTGCTCGGTCTGGGTAAGATTCTCTTCAGAGTGCCCCTACAGACTCGATTGGTTGAATTGTACTTTCTTCATTGTAGGGAATCTGTGATTCTATCAGAGAGGACACTGCCAGTGTTTACTGGGGTGCTAAGACATTGGCGACGATGCTGACGGCGTTTAGTTGGGATGGAGTTTTATTTATTTTTGTGTTGGAAAATTTGGAACTGTACCAAGGAAAACCGAATGGGAGTTTTAGTGCGTATGTTCGGTTTGGAGAGAAGAAATAGGTGGCAAATTCATTCTTTCAAATTCGTAAATTTCTGAACGTCAGGCTTTCAAATCCATCGATGTAGGACCAAGAAATTATGGGAGCAGAATTTCTGTCAGTCAGAGAATCCGTTTCTAAAATATTTGTTATGGCACATTTGGAGACGCACAGGCAGTGAGTTTCACCAGGAGAGAGACAGCCTGTGGCTGGGTAAAAGTGCAAAAGTGGGGTGTAGGAACCGAAGGTGCGAGGAAACAATGTCCAATTTGGATGATTTTAAATGTAAAGAAATATCGGAAACGTATGCAGCTGAATAAGATTCAGCCAAAAACAACCTCAGAGTTTTGAAAGATTTCCATTAATAGTCCACGTGTAGCATTATAAATGGAACTGAGCAGATTTTGTATATTGTCAAGGTAAGATATTACATCATGAATAGGAATTGACCAGTCTCATGGAGATCGATTTCCGGCGTTAATTGCATGACTTAAAGTTGGGAAGGCAATCACCATAATGTTGTGTCCCTTCGATACACACTGAAATCTCCCAAAATAATTGACCATCAAAACTGGCATCTTGTTTTGTAGTTTATCCTTTTGTTTTTCTCATCAGTATTTTCCTTAAGCAGAAATAAATTCGGAGCAAAATTGAAATCAACATTAAACGTTCCAATGAAAAAAATCCATTTCACTTCTAATCATTGCAATGAACGGAGTGAGATTGCAGCAAAATTACTAAAGTGAAGCAAACAAATCTGCATTTCCTGGGATTTTACCCACTTCAGGTTCAGCCATATGAGAAAGACCATCGAGCTAAAACATCACCTTCACTTCTCTCTCCATATATACTTCTTCATGTACGAGAGAAACTGTCTGAAGAAATTGTAAGTCAAGACTAAATCTGCCTGTGAATGTGACGGGAATTCCTTGTTCGCTAGTTCATTCTGAGACAGTTCTGACTCGGAATGAATTAAAGACAGGTATTCCTTCCAAGGCCGGGGTCAATTCCTTGGATTATGCTGGTATTATTATTCCGCTGAAAGCAAAAGCATAATGGTGTGGATTCGATACCGCTCAGGAAAGTTCTTATCCCCGAGGTGCACCATATGTAATCTTGATGTGGTCACATGTGAGCCCCTTTGCCATGGGCTGAAGTGACCCAGAGGTTAACGCGACGGGTTGCTCTTTCATTGTGCATGTGTGGACTTGAATCCTACTCGGGCTGTTACTTCCATCAAACGCAGCTGTGGTTTTCCTTCGTGCCTCGCATCTTTAGTACACATTGGATGGAGAATCTTGCTAATGCCTTTCATTGCACCGGAGATTGGTGATAAATCGATACCACATCAAGGTCGAAAAAAGCAATTTGATTCTGTTTGAAGTTAAGTTGGGACAATGAAAAAGGAGTGCAACGTTTCTTTCCTCCTTTCATTCCATCTTGACTTTTTTATGAATTTATACCGAATGAAAGTGAAACAAATAAGGAGATATCGGGTGCAATAGGTTATCCAGTGGGATTGTGAATTTTAATGTAACACAAAGTTCTGTTCAATATTTCAAACAGTCATTTGAAATTGGAACTGCAGAAAACCTTTCCAATAAAATTAATCTTTCATTCTTTCACAACCTTTTGCTGAATGAATCATACCACGATCAGCCATCCAGCTTGATCACCAAGTTGGCAACAATATAAGATCCACCAATTTTCTTTAGCAATCACAATTTATGCACATACCCATCTGCGGTGTGCCCAGTGCCATTTGTTGTATCCAGGCCACAGCACATTTCTTGTTCATGAACTTATGAGCCTAATTCCTGATCTGTCTGATCAGTTTGAAAAACCTTTCCTGTCACTTCATCCCATCCCCTCAGAATTCTACATTTATCAATAAATAAAATGGCGTTAGACCAAATGATGTAGGATTGGACGTCGGCCATTCAGCCCATCCAGTCTGCTCCACCATTCAATGAACTCATGGCTGATCTGATAATCCTCAACTCCATTCTCCAGCATTGCCTCGATACAGCTTCATCGTCTTTTTGGTGAAATATCAGTCTGGCACAGTTTAAATTTACACAACAACTCAGCCTCAACAACAGTTTCGTGAAAGCGTTCCACTGATTCAATGGACCCTGAGCAAAGAAATTACTCATCTTTTCTGAAGTAAATCGGTAAAATCTACTTCTGAGTTCATGTCCTATGGTGCTTTCCTCATACCAGAGGTTAAAACACCTGCCCGTAACAACCCTGTCAAGATTCCATGGATCTTGAACGTTTATAAATGTTATCATGTGATTTTAGAGTTCCCCTCCGCCTTATTTTTTTCTAGGAGAATAGTCCCAGCCTAACCAATCACTCCACCAAGCTACACTTTCTCCAATGTTGGCAACATCGTCTTAAATCTCTGCTGTGCTCTGCAGCGTCCTGACATATTATGGAGGCAGGTGGAGAAGTTTATGTGAGGCAACGGTTGAAATTTCAAACACTGACGGGAATTGGGACTTGAAATCAGATTGCGATTGGAATCAGATTGGTCCACAAAAGGACGAAATGGAGTAATGATAACTCTGACAAATGAGAATCTAATCATATCCCACTGACATTCCATGACATTTTCTGTAACCGAATTACCCCGTGTTATCGTCCACGGAGCTAGTATTTGGGAAACAAACGGATGGAGACTGGCTACGTAAACACCATGGGCGGCACGGTGGCACAGTGGTTAGCACTGCTGTCTCATAGCGCCAGAGACCCCGATTTTACTTCCCGCCTATGGCGACTCTCTGTGTGGAGTTTCTACGTTCTCCCCGTCTCTGCGTGGGTGTGCTCCGGTTTCATCCCATAGTCCAAAGTTGTGCAGGTTTGGTGAATTGGCCATGCTAAATTGCTTGTAGTGTATGGGGGTGGATCGGTGTGGACTTGTTGAGCCGAAGGGCCTGTTTATACACTCGAAGGAATCTAATCGTTTTGAAAACAAAAACATGTCCGTTAATCGACAGTTTTTGATTATAAAGTCAACTCATTTCTCCGTTTGCAAGGTCCAATTGAGATGTGGAACAGAACTCTCTCCATTTGTATATATGGGTGTAACTTCAATAACACTTAAGGAACTGGACACCATCTACGCCAATGCAGTCACTTGATAACACCTTCTTCAAAACCTGAATATTCATTCCATTCACCGCTAAGGCACAATTGCAGCAGAATGCAAGATCTACACGATGCACTGGGGTAAGTCATCCTGGAATTTTTGACAGAACTTTCAAAGCTCAACACCTGTACTGACTATAAGGAAAAGGTTGGAAGATGCAATGAAACGCTACCATTTGCAAGTTACCCTCCAAGGCCAATAGCCACTGACCTGGAAAGGAATCAGTGATAAACTCATTGAGTGGTGAAGTAGCATACTTCAGCCCTCCATCTTTTATCTTAAAATTTAATAAATGTTGTTTAATGCAGTGACCAGACTTGGGCTCAGTTATTTAGCTATTCCCTAAACTGGTGGTTGCTAAAGTTCTACCAGTGGTGGGTCATTGGAGGGCTTGGACTTGACTATGTCGTCACGGAGAGAAAGGACTTTGACGAAAGTGGATAGGTTTGAGGAGGGAAATATATCCCTAGTGGTGGGGTCAATTTAGGGGTGATGGAAATGTCGGCAGATGATATGATTTATGCAGAGGTTGGTGGAATGGAAGGTGAGGAGCTTCCTCTGTCCTTGTTCCGCCCTTGTTGTGTTAGAGGTGTGGGGTTCATGGATGGATTTGTGGGACATGGATGAGAGGCGTTCGAGAGCATCTTCAATCATCTGGCGGGGGGGTGGGATGTTCCAGTCTTTAAAGAAGGAGGCCATCCGGTGTGTTCTGTGATGGTCCTCTGGGAGCAGATGCGGCGAACGCGGAGGAGATGGGAACACAGGATAGTATTTGTGCAGGAGATGTGGTGGGACAGATGTAATCCAGATAGCTGTGGGAGTCAGTGGGTTTGTAAAAAAACATCAGTTACACTGATATCCAGGGATATTTTCTAGGGAGGAAGTTAGCGAAGTGCCCAATTCGTACCTCTGGGACCTTCGATCTGCCTGTTCGACTTTGGCTGTGGTTCTGAAATTGAAGCTAAGGGAGAGGAGGAGAAACTGACATGGATCTGTGACTATTCGAGCATCAAGTGCAGGAGAAATAGGACACAGAAAACTGTTGTGCAAAATAGACATGATTGAAAACTGAGTTTCTATGTGTCGCTGCGTTGTTTACAGACAATGTTATGTTCTCGCTGTCACAGTGTTTCTCATTCGGTCGGCTTCAATTTAGTACAGAACTCGATTCAACGACACTTCACTAACTTCCTTCCTCACGTTCCTACAGACAACATGAAACATACTGCACTCATCATCAATCTTCACCATGGCTACATACAAGGATATGATGCACAGTTTTCATGAATAATGAAGATATAATAATGTCATGCAAGAGTAAATTAAATTTCAGTTTAAATTTTAAAGTGATAAGATTCCGAAGTAAGATATCGAATGTCCCAAATTCATGTTTATTACTGTGGGCAGTACTCTAGCCAGGCAAAGGGGAAATCTTTCCCTGAATCCCCAATATCCACACGGCCATTTGCTCCAAGTGCCCAGTTGGACACCTGTGTGAAGGAGCATGCTGTCTGACAGAGCGCCTGGGAGAATCCTCCACTGTCTGATCTAAAGCTGCAACAGGAGCTGTGTATTTCAGCTGGGAGAGCAGTGGGATAAAGGGGAGGTCCTTAGTATTCCGTGGTGTAGATTCACAGGGTCCTCATCATGTTATTGTTTAAAACTCTCTGTAAGAAACAGCACGAATAGAGAGAAATAGGATGGGGCCATTTCACCCGCCAGTGCTACCCCGCCATTCGATAGCATTATGATTGACCGAACACGTCAAAGTCTTTTCCAAGCCCATCCACACCAACCTGTCGCCCAAAGGGAAAAAGACACTGAGTAAACCGAAAACACTGTGCAACTGTGGGAGGGAAACGTGTTTCGACACAGTGGGCTTCTGCAGTGGGTTTTGTTAATGAGCAGCCGATTCTGGGCTGATCATGTTTCAAATGATACGATTCCCTCAAAACTCACCACGAAGAATGTGGTAAATCTTCTCTGGTCAGTAGCAGGGACGGGAACTCCAGACCATGGTAACTGACGATGAATCAGCAGAACAATCATTGATTCAGCTGAAATCTGCACTAATCTCCGATCTCGTGGGACTCAAACCCACAAAATTTGAATCCCAATCTTAACAATGCAGTAGATGCCCAACACATCTTTCATTGTGCCACAGAGCTGCACCAGCCTCCATTTTCCTGCACGCAACATTACGGTATTCAAGTCTTTCATCAAATATTTGTTTATCCTCGTCCCACTTTCCAGTACCTGGTTCTAATCCGTGCATGCTCTAGCGCCTGAAGTGTTCGGCTAAATTCTCCTGAAGTTACCACAAGTTCAAACAGTGAGTTCTCGACAAACAACACTCTCAGGATGTAAACATTCTTCCTAAATCTTCTCTGAACATCCTCTCTCGAGCGTTTCATCTATATCCCTGATTATTAACCCTTCCCATGACAAGTTTATTCCTGTCACACATATATATCCCCTTTCTGTGCACGTTAAACAATTCCTCTCTCAGCTTTCTTCGCTCTCAGATAAAGAGTTACAGTCGAGCTCATCTATCTTTGCAGTGTCGAGAATGTAGTGCATTAAAAGTACAACAGGTCAGGCAGCATCCGAGGAGCAGGACAATCGATGTATCAGGCATAAGCCCTTCATCAGGAATGAGAATTTTAAGTCAGTGTTGAGGGAGAGGAATGGGGTTGTTGATCAGGTTGGTGAAAGCGATAGGTGGATGAAGGTGAGGGAGAAGGTGGTAGTTTAGAGGGGGGATTGATGGCCGGGTCCAGAGACCACTGCCTAGTTGGGGGCTTTGGACTGGAATAATGGGGGGACGAGGTGAAATGATGAATCTGATGATATACACATTTATCCCGTGTGCTTGTAAGGTCCTAAGGTGGAATATGAGACGTTCTTCCTCCAGACATCGGATGGTAATGGAATGTCGGTGGCTCGTGCACGAAGCAGCGATTCTCTTCTCTTCAGATGCTGTTTGACGTGCTGTGCTTTTCCAACACTACACTCTCGACTCTGAGCTCCATCACCTGCAGCCCTCACTTTCGCTAATCTTTGCTGGGTGAATGGTCGAGCTCGGGCACCACCTTGGTAAATCTCCTCTGACCACCCTCCCGTGCAAACACACGTTTCCTGTGGCTGGCGATCAGAATAGAAATAAAAATCCAAAGAGAAACAGAAATATCTGAACAAAACCAGCATGTCTAGTGCATCTGGGAGAGATTTTCGAGCCAAACGATCCGCCTTTGGAAAGAATGGTATGTGTAGGTGGGGCAGGAACGTGAAGGAAGGTGGACAGCGTCTACAATGATTGAACTTGATGTTGGGTCTGAAGATTGCATGGTGTCTCAGTAGGAAATGACGTGCCGCTCTTCCAACTTTCGCTGTGCCATGCGGGAGCTCTGCAGCAGATCAAACTGAAATGGAGCCATGGGAACACAGTGGGATGTTGCAGTGACAGGAACCTGGAAGCTCAGTGTCTTTTCTTGCTTGCAGACAAAACGTATATTGTACTCACTTTTGTCACCCGCTCTGCTTCTCTCTCCCCAGTCTAGACGATATCACATTGTGAGCCAGAAATGAGGTTGCTAAATTGAGTGATGGGCAGATAAATCACTGGAACTTTACACAGTGAGGAGAGACATCGTAAACGAGCGGCATGACACCTCCTGGGATTTCGTGGAATGGTGTCACAAGTGAAAGTGCTGGGGGTCATGGAGGAGACAATGGTTAATTGTCCACTGTGTCCTTCACTGGACCAGCTTGTCTCTCCATGCACCTAAAGTGTTTATTGTGGGTCAGAGAAATTCAGAATTAATACATCTCAGACGGAGTCCATTCAGCCTACCGTGCGTCCACGAGCTCTCCAACTTCACAACTTGAAAATAAATAGAATGATCAGAGATAGACTGAGAGGGAGAGAGAGAAATAAATAGAGAGAAATAAAGTGAAGTAAGATAACCAGAGTGGAGAGAAAACGGAGCGATACAAAGAATGAGAACAAGGGCTGTCAGATGAGTGTGAAGTTAGATCAGCAGACAGCATGAGGAGAAATACACAGAAACTGTATTTAGAAACTCCCAGAGACTGCATGCCCTTTGTCTGGTCCGTACCCTGTGAGCACTGTGCTGATACTGTCTGTCATCCCAGATCATTTATCGCCAATAACATCCCAGAGCTGAGTTGCTGACAACTAAACCCAATCCAAGAGACCAATTGATTGGTTCCAGGGAGAAGGTGGATTAATTTAAATACTCTGGGCCAACATCAACTTGTAGCCACTCAATACACTGTGTGAGAGACAGGGCGAGAGAATCTCAGTGAGGGGGATCACTGACAGAGGGGAAATCAGGATCTCAGCTGTGGGTCAAATAATGATTGATAAAGTTTGACGACCACTTCCATGGTTTTGTCATTCACATTTTAATTTATATATCTCCACATAGTAAGTGCACTTTAACAATATTGTCTTTTTATAGTTTTCATATTTTGGTATGTACAGAAAAGCTTTTTCTGTCCTTGCATTTTGTGTTGAATAAACATATTTTATTACGGAGGAAGAAAGAGCCTGTTCTGATGGCAAAGTCTTCATCTGAACCGTGCTGGGACCAGAGTCCGAGTGAATCCTAACCAGGGCTGCAGACAGAGCTTTTAGCTGATAAGGAGTGTGTGTGTGTGTGTGTGGAGTGGGGGTTCAGTTATAGGGTTTAATTTAAAAAGCCGAATTAAAAGAGGAGGTAAGAGTACAGAATCCAGGAGAGGTTATTAAAATCTCCAGCACAGACACAAATAGGATTAGATTAGATTAGATTACTTACAGTGTGGGAACAGACCCTTCGGCCCAACAAGTCCACACCGCCCCGCCGAAGCGCAACACACCCATACCCCTACATTTTTCCCCTTACCAAACACTACGGGCAATTTATCATGGCCAATTCACCTGACCTGCACATCTTTGGACTGTGGGAGGAAACCGGAGCACCCGGAGGAAACCCACGCAGACACGGGGAGGACGTGCAAACTCCACACAATTAGTCGCTCGAGGCGGGAATAGACCATCTGGAAATGTTTAACAATGAACCTTCAAGCACACTGGACAAACAAATGCCAATGAGAAGAACGGTTAATACAGGACTGACAGAGTTATATCTGAATGCATGCTGTATAAGGAATAAGGTAAATGAGCTTGTGGCACAGATTGAAATCGGCAGGTATGAGGGGATGGGCATACGGTGAAGTGGCTGCAAGGGGCTCAGGATATTTAAGGACATTTATCCTACTGAAAAGATAAGCAGGTGGGTAGAGGGAATGGATTTGCATTATTAGTAAGAAATGAAATTAAATCAATAGTACGAAAGGAAGTAAGGTCAGATGGTGTAGAACCTGCCTGGGTGGAACTTAGGAACTACAAAGATAAGACAACCACAGTTGGAGTCTTGTACAGGGCTCCAAAGAGTAGTCAGGAGCTGGCGCACAACATACACCAGGAGATAGAAAAGAAGTGTAGGAAATCAAAGTACAGTATTCGTGGGTGAGTTCAATATGCAAGGGAAATGGGAAAATCAGATTGGTAGTGGTTCACAAGGAAATGAATTTCAGGAATGTTTAGGAGATGGCTTTTTGGAGCAGCTTATGGTGGAGCCCACTCGTTAACAGATGATACTGAATTTAATGAGGCAGGCTAGATAAGGGAGCTTAGGGTGAAGGAAACCTTCAGAGTAGTCATCAGAACATGGTTGAATGTATTCTTCTTTTTGAGAGAGAGAAGAGAGAATTCGAGGTAAAATTATTTCAGCTGAGTAAAGCCTACTACAGAGGCATAAGGGAGAAGTTGGGTAGAATTGACTGGGAGAGGGGTCAAGCAGAAATGACAGAGGAAGAGCAATGGCAGCAGATTCCAAGATTAATTCAGGAGACACAGCAGAGATTATTGTCGAGAAATAGAGGCATGGTAGAGGGAGGATGAGGCAGCCAGGGCTGACGAGGGAAGTCAGGGATTGCATACAAGCAAATGAGTAAGCATATAATGTAGTGAGGGGCAGTGGGAAACTAAAGAACTGGAAAACTTACAAAGACTAACAGAGGGCAAGGAAAGGATGGAGAAGATTAAATATGGGAGTAAGCTAACTAGTAATAGAAAGGAGATTGTCAGAGTTTCTTTAGATATATAAAGTGCAAAAGAGAGGTATAAGTGACTATGGACCACTGGGAAATGATGCTGCAGAGACAGTAGTGGGAAACGAAGAAATGAATGAGGAAATTTGCATGAGTCTTCATGGTGGAATACACGAGTAATTTCCGAAAAATTGAAGAGAGTGAGAGGGCAGAGCTGAGTATGGTGGCCATCATCAAGAAGATCATGTTAGAAAACTGAATGGCCTGAATGTGGATATATAACCTGGACCAGATGGACTACACCCCAGCCTTTTAAGGAAGGTAACTGAAGAGGTAGTGCAAGTGTAAGTAGTAATCTTTCAGGAATGACTAAAATCAGGGAAGGGCCAAGAGGCTGGAAAATTGCTAACGTCACACCCCATTTAATAAGGGAGTTAGGCTGAAGATAGAACATTACAGACTGATTAGCCTAACCTTGGTTGTGGGTAACATCCTGGAATTCATCGTGAAGGATGGGATGTCTTAATACTTGGAAGTATTTAGTAAAATATTGCAAAGTCAGCATAGTTTCATCAAGGGGAGGTCATGCCTGACAAAACTGCTAGAATACTTTGAGGGAGTAACGAGCAGATTAGTCCAAGGAGAACCAATAGATGTTATCCACCTGCTCCTCAAAAATCCTTTGACAATGTGCCACGCAGGAGGCTATTGAGAATAATAAGGGCCCCTAGAGTTAGAGGCAAGGTGTTAGCATGGATAGAAGCATGACTGTCTGACGGAAACCAGAAACTGGGAATAAAAGTGTCCTTCACAAGATGGCAGCCAGTGACAAGTGGTGTTTTTCAATACTCAGTATTGGGACCACAGCAATTCCCTTTGTGCATTAATGACCTGCATGAAAGAACTGAGGGCATTCTGGCTGAGTTTTCAAACTGTGCAAAGATAGAGTGATAGGTAGCATTGAAGAGGTGGTTCAGCTGCAGGAGCGTGCTCTAGCGCATCTCCTCAATTTCCCACTCCTCCACCCTTGAACTCAAAACTTCCAACTACTCCAAGGACAGAAACCCTCTGGTGCTCACCTTCCATCTCACCAACCTCAGGATACAATGCATCATCCTCCGCCATTTCCGCCACCAACAGTCAGATTCCACCATCAGAGATATACTTCCCTCCCACCCCATCAGCATTCTACAGAGACTATTCCCTTCACGACTCCCTCGTTCGGTTCCTTCGGCAGGAAGGCCTGCCCCCTTGCCCCCCTCCCCCACCCAACAAGCCACCTTCCACTCCCGGCACCTTCCCTTGCTATGGCAAAAGGTATGATACCTGTGCCAACGCCTTCCACCTCATCTCCATCCAAGGCGCCAAAGGATCCTTCGACATCAGGCAAAGAATATCCTGTGCATCCAAATACCTCATCTAGTCTATCCATTGCTCCTAGTCACCTCTGCATTGGGAAGACAAAACGTCGATTTGAAGAACGGTTCAGGGAACACTCTTGGACACACACACACAGCAACCCCACTGCCCCCTGTGGCTGAATACTTCAACTCACCCTCCCACTCCGCCAAGGACATTGAAAGTTTTTGGCCTCCTCCACTGCCAAATTCTAGCCACCAGACGTCTGTGGGAAGAACACATCATTTTCTGTCTTGGGTCCCTCCAACCACATGGTATCAAGGGCACTTTCACTAGTTTCCTAATCTCCTCTCCCTCCACCTTATCCCAGATCTAACCCTCCAACTCACCACTGCACTTTGAATTGTCCATCTTCCTTCCCATGCATCCACTCCACCTTCCACTCTGACATATCACTATCACCACCCACCTTCACCTAGCTATCGTCTTCCAAGCTACCTTCCTCCCAGCCCAGAGCCCCTCCCATTTATCTCTCAGCCTCCTTTCACCCACCCCCGTCATTCCTGAAGAAAACTTTATGCTTGAAACATTGAATCTCCTGCTCCTCGGATGCCGCCTGACTGGCTTTGCTTTTCTCGCACCACACTTTTTGACTCTGCGGTCCTCAATTTCTCCTGCTGAAGGATGTGCAAAGGTTTGGGGAGTGAGCAAAAAAGTGGCAGATGGCGTATAACATGTGAAAGTGTGAGGCCAAGCACTTTGCCAGGAAGAATACTGGCATGGATTATTTTCTAAATAGCGAGCAAATTCAGAGGTCTGAAGTGCAAAAAGACTAGAGAGTTCTAGTCCAGGAGTCTCAAAAGGTAAACTTGCATGTCGTCAATAGTTAGGAAGGCAAATACAGTGATGGCGTTTATTGCAAGAGGGCTTGAATATAATAACAGGCATGTACTTCTGAGGCTCTATAAGGCTTTGGTCAGGCCACATTTGGATTATTGTGCGCTGTTTTGGGTCCCATATCTCAGGAAGGATATACTGACCATGGAGTGTTTTCAGAGGAGATTCACGAGAGTGATCCCAGGAAAGAGAAGCTGAACATATGAAGAACATTTAAGGGCGCTGGCTCTATATTTGATAGAGTTCAGAAGGATGTTGTGAGATCTAATTGAAACTTGAATAATACTGAATGAACTTGACAGTGAGGATTTTTGGAAGATGTTTCAAATGATAGGAGAGACTAGGACCCGAGGGTAAAGAGTAAAGAGGAGACGTTTAGAACAGAGATAAGGAGAAACGTATTCAACCAGAAAGTGGTGAATCTATGGAATTCATTGCCACAGACGGCTGCTGAAGGCAGGTCTTTGATTATATTTAAGAGTGAGACAGATACGTTATTGATTGTAAAGGGGATAAAAAAAAAGCAGGAGATTGGGGTTGAGAAACTTAACAGCCGTCATTGAATTGCGGAGCAGGGTCAATGGGCAGATTGGTGACATTTCTGCTACAACGTCTTCTGGTCGTATGGTTAATATTGGCTCTCCTCATTCCTCATTGGAGATGTATCCTGGAATTTGATATTCATATGATTTATAAAGAACAACATTTCAATACTGATGACTGGGAAATATAATATCCCTCCCTCCAGTCTCAGCAACCATGTCCCCAATATCATAATCACACTGCAATTGAAGTCCAGTGAATGGTACTTAATCACAGTTGATTGACATCGATAACATTAACAGCATGATACTCACCTGCCCTCTCTGATCCTCCAGTAACCATCTGAATTCTGTGTAAATCATATTATCTGTTCACATATCCATGCCATTTGTATGTTATAACTCATGCTGTCATAGGCACATTTTACTGTCAATATTATGGACTAGAAAAGGTCTCTCCATATTTTACTGACATTATAATCACTGATCAGTAGTTACAGGCTGTATGTTTCCATTCATAAATGGAGAAACTTGGTTATGTTCTGACAATCCTTTGAAATTATTCCCATATCCAAGGCAGATTGAATGTTTGCACACAATCAATCTACTATCTCCAAATTCCTTCCTGCAGTTGCCCCCATATATCCCATGCAAAATGGATACATTTTGAACGTTCTTTTGAATTTTAATAAATCAGTATTGAATTGAAAGGGGTTAACTGGAGCTATTTGTTCAGTGACTGTGATTAATGTCAATCTCCGTGGATCCAAGTTATCCCAGTAGAGAATTTCCATCATTGAATGATAAATGGGCTCTGACAATGTGTTCTTCCATGGTATAAGTAGGAGAACACTGACGGCTCGAATACGGATCAGCAGCTCGAGAGAGAGGGGTAGGAGAGATCAGAATCTGAGAACATCAGAGTGGAACATTACAATAATGGTTCAGAATCTGAGGACCCTGGATTGGAATGTTCCAACAATGGATCAGAATCTGAGAACATTAGACTTGAATGTTACAACAATGGACAGGAGTTTATCCTCGGGTCTTCACTGGCTTTCTCTGCCATTGATACCATTAGCATTTCGGATCCAGGCTATCCTTTTCATTATTCAAGCTGGTTACTATCCCATTCTCGCTACAGTTGGCGTTCCTGGTAAGTCATTATATTTGTCTACTAAACCGGGTTGAACTGAATTTCTGCTCATGAGATATAAATTTTGGAATGTGCAAGTAAATGTCTTCAGTTCCAAATAAAAATTCCTTCCCTTATAAATTATAACGTGAAACTACTATTTATAAATTAGCCACTGATACTGAACCAGACTGTTGTCAAACTCCATAAGCCATTTTATCCTCCACCGATTTACATCCCCATGTCCTCCCAACTCACCAATCTTGTCCAATACCACCTCCATGATATCCCAGTCTCCTTCTCAGTCTCAAGTGCAACTTCTGAATAAACCATGATTTGCACCTTTGTTCAATCCGGATGCAACAGTTTCAAGTGACATGTCTGTCACTAAATAACTACTCTTGAGAATGGTTGACTTGTTCTCTGCATATACAGGAAGACAGTTTATGGTGGTAAAGCCATTGACCCATAATCTAGAGCCACAGAATAATGGTCTGTTGGTAACTCGTGAAGGAAATTGGTGGAATTTAAAAGCAACCATAATTATTTGTTATTAAAACCCATCTGCTTGCCTCAAGTCCAAGAGGGAAGTCAATGTGTCATGCTTCCATAGTCAGGTTTCCATGTGACTTCTTTGATGAACATGTGTGTGTAATGTACCTTTAAGAGAATTAAGAGCCAGCAATAACTACCTCACAGCACCAAGTGTTCGGAATAATAGATATAAGGTAACTTTTGGTCAAACACCTCAGTTCGCTCATTGTCTCGAGACAAAACCAAATTCAACCAAACCGTTTTAATTATACTCCAAAATATCCACCTCCAATCAAGTTTGAATTTAGTCTCTTGACAATCTTAAAAGCCAATGACACAATCCTATGATTTGGTTGGGGGTAGTACAAGACCGTGGAAAATTCAACAGTTGAGACGAGAACTGCCAAGCTATCGGCATGCAAAGACTGCCTGAAAAATAGTTCTGTTAAAGGTACCTTTATTGATTAGTAACTGGTGAAACAGAATCCCCAAGAAGAAACGAAGACAGGAATATTGAGAAAAACCGAAAGCTTTCTGGTTTTTAGATAAGAAGTTTTGTTTTGTAAATCTTAATTAGAAGTCTTATCGGACTCGTATTGTGGCGGGCAAAGGTAAAAGATAGGTTAGAGGAAGAAATGATAGATAGTCGTTCGCTTATTATTCTCTGTTATACTTTAAGAAATAAAGTTGTTAATTTTTACATTAAATACTTTTGGACTCTGGAATTATTACATCTTGCTGCATGGGATAAACCTTTTCTCTGTTGCTAGTTTTAGTTGAGCAGGATAATTTATCCTGTGTTGTAACGCTACAAATCCACAGCAATGTGTTTTACTCTTTACGGTACTGTGGAAAAGCTAAACTAGCCACTCAGTTCAAGGTCAGCATAACATGCTGCCCTGACCAGGGCTGCATACAACCTGTGAGAGAAGAACAAAAGTAAAGGTGGCTCCCTTCCTCTGCCTGTTTCCCGTATTCATACAGCTCATTTCTATTCAGGGAGGTGAACATCCCCTATTTTAGGTGTATTCAATCGCATTCAAATTCTCCCCGAAAGTGATACATATCTACATAGGCATCTCTGGTGATGGTTTTATTTCTAATTACGTACAGATGTAAGGAACTTACAAATTCCATGTTTGTCATAGTGCATAGAGAAGGAATGGCTTTTTGTGGCACAGGAAAGAAATGGTGATGTCTTAGTGAGAGAAAAGGATTATTGCCATCATCCCTAACAGTGTAGTTGAGGCAGTATTTGGGGACCTGTGGATAGACCACCTCTCAAAGTTCACCAGACTAATCCCTGGGGTGATGGCACCTTGAGCAGTGAGTGAAGCACAGTGAGAGAATAAGAGATGATTGCATTGAATCTTAAGGGGGATGGACAATCACTCATGATGTTCTAAAAAGACACCGATAGGCTGATAAATTCCATTGCTTTTTATTCACTCGGGTTACATGATTCTTGATGGTGTAAGAGCCTCTGAGAACGTTCCACCCAACCACCCCCACTCCCTATTTCGATTGAGACAGAGAGAGAGAAAGATAGACAGACAGACAGAAAGACAGATGTTCAGGCTTTTTAAGAAACTCTCCCAACATTAATGCATTTAAATTGGTGCGTGATCCTGCAATGAAGGTCATGCTATCCATAATCCCGACAGCAGAAGCAATACCTTCATTATAAAAGAGTTAACTCTTCCCAGCAGCTTCTGACCTCCATGGAGAACATAGGTTTGTCTTTTTGGAGAAGGAAGATGTTTCCTTGAGACTTGACACAAAACATTTTGCTTCCCTCCTCACTGCTAGCAAACCATGTTAAAGGAGCACACGTTCTACATCTAATGGAGCCATGATTATCATCATGGATCTCTCTATCAGTGCATTCTAGGTTTTATTGGTTTGTCATGTTGTAACATCAATGACACCCTCCTGGTCCTGTATAACTATCTCGAGGGGCTGAATGGCTTCCTCCTGGTCTCATGGAACAGGTTTAAGGGTCTGATTGGGCTCTGCCGGCTCCTGTTTAACAGCTCGATGTACTGACCAGACTCATTCTCTTCCTGTGGACTGTCCCTCTTCTTGTTCAGTCGTTTCCGGGTGCTGAATGGCTTCCACATATCAGTGTGTAACCAGCTTGAGATGCTGAATGATGGTGGCAAAGTGCATTGATGACCCCACAGTGATCTCTGAGGCACTTCATCAGTTACAGCTGTGCAGCCTGAAAGTGAACATTCCTCCCTACTCTGTATTTCCTGTTCACGACAAATTCCTTCTCCCTGTGTGACCATTCAAGCCTGTTGAATGGCTTCGCTTTGGGCCGTGTGATGTACTCAACGAGCTGAATTACTTCATTCTATATTCTTGCGTAATTCCTTAGAGGAGCAGAATGGTCTCCCCCCATCTAATTGTAGGGATCCTGTGTGACTGAATGGCGTGGTCCCCTACCCTGTAACAGCATCGGGGAGTGGATTGCGGGAACAACCCATGGATTAGGGGCAGCAATATATCTCCGTAACAGCACTGAGGGACGGATTAAGGAAACAAGACATGGGGTAGGGGCAGCAGTATATTTCTGTAATCGCAGCGAAGGACGGATTGTGGGAACAACACATTACGTAGGGCTAGCAGTATATCTCTGTAACAGCCTTGAGGGTGGATTGAGGGAACAACACTTAGGTTAGGGTTCAGCAACATATCTCCGTAACAACACCGAGGGACGGATTGAGGGAACAAGGCATGGGATAGGGGCACCTGTATATTTCTGTAACAGAATCGAGGGATGATTAAGGAAACAAAACATAGGGTAGGTGCACTTGTATATCTCTGCAAAGCAGCGAAAGACAGATTGTGGGAATATCACATAATGTAAGGACAGCAGAATAACTGTAACACCCTCGAGGGTGATTTGAGGGAACAACACATGAGGTGGGGACAGCAGTACATCTCTGGAACAGCCTCGAGGGTGACTTGAGGGAACAACACATGGGATAGGAGTAGAAATATATCTCTGTAACAGCATCGAAGTGTGGATTAACAGAACAACACATGGTGTCGGGACAGCAGTATATCTCTGTGACAGCCTCGACGGGTGGATTGAGAGCACGACACGTGAGGTAGGGACAACAGTATATCTCTGTAACAACATCGAGGGGTGGATTGACGGAACAAAACATGGGGTAGGGACAGCCGTATATCTCTGTAACAGCCTCGAGGGTGGACTGAGAGAACAACACATGGGATAGAGGCAGCAGTATATCTCTGTAACAGCCTCGAGTGACAGATTCAGGGAACAACACATGGGATAGAGGCAGCAGTATATCTCTGTAACAGCCTCGAGTGACAGATTCGGGGAACAACACATGGGATAGGGGCAGCAGTATATCTTTGTAACAGCCTCGAGAGTGTATTGAGGGAACAACATGGGGTAGGGACAGCAGTCCATCTCTGTAACAGCATCGCGGGATAGATTGAGGGGACAAAATATGGGGTAGGTGCAGTGGTATATCTCTTTAACAGCCTCGAGCGGTGGATTGATGGAACACAAAATGGGGTAGGGACAGTAGTATATCTCTGTAACAGCGTCAAGGGGTGGATTGAGGGAATAACGCATGTAGTAGGGACAGCAGTTGGCCATTCGGCTGCACCATTCAGAATTCTCACGGCTGATCCCATTGTGTCTGACAATCCGACTTCTGTCTGTTCCCAATAAATATTGACTCTCCTGTCCAGCAAAGATCATTCGAGCTCAGCCTAGAATATCATCACTAACCGAGTCTTCACTATTCCCTGAGGATAAGGATACCACAGATAGCACATTACTAAAGGGAAAGGGACATCCTTATTTCATTGTGGGACACATTACTTTAAAACTGTGTTACCCTCACATCAAATCACCACCTCTTTTCATACTTATGGATATAATAATTATGAATAAACATAAACCATTCCGCCCTCCCAAAATGTCCCACATTCCCACTGACTGTTTCCAGTCAAATATGTATCAAACCCAGCCTCGGCTTCTCTCTCAGAATACCTGACAGCATAACGCCATATAAGCATGGAAAAAGGAGCAGAATGAAGCCATTTGGCCCATCGAGTCTCATATGCCATTCAATAATTTCGTGTATGTACCTAAACCTCATTTTCCTGCCTTCTCCCTAGAATCCTTGATCCCCTTATAAACCAAAAACGGATCGATTTGTGTTTTAATGACACTAGTGTTTGTGTCTCTGTGTGTACGTATATGGATGTGTGTGTGTCCATGTGCTTGTGTTCGGTGTATAAGTATGTCTACATCTGTGTGTCTGTGCATTCAGCCTCTGTGTTTCTATCTGTGTTTGTGCCAATGTGTGTGCAACTGTATATGTCTCTGTGTTGTAATGTGTGTGTATGCCCATCTCCTTATATGTGTTGTGCATGTTAGTATGTTAGGGTGTTAACCAATACGTCTGTGCATTTCTGTGTCTGCATCTCTGCGCAGTGAGATATCTGTTATTGTTTGGGAGTGAAAGGACTGAGGTTGCAACTGACAGTGGGTTTAAAGTGAGAAGTGAACGTTGCTCCTTACTCAGTTGGTGGGACGTGGATATTTCAGAATCTCCACATGAGCCATCTTGTTCCTCTCCAGCTCGTGTTCGGGTCCTCTCCACATGGCCGGGGAGAAGGGGGGTGTGAAGGAACGGATGTCCGGCACTCCATCACCTGGCTTGGCGCTTTCTGTCCCATTCCAGGAAGTTTCTCCTGAACAGAAGAGAGGGAGGGAGGGAGAGTGGGAATGGGTGACCCTGCTGTTAGTGCTGGTGAGGTGGGGCTGGGGGGAATGGTGAGGTGTCCAGAATGAGTCAGTCGATAGTTGTGAATCCAATTAGTATTATTAGTGTGGGGGGATTGCGTAGGTGACAGAGAAAGTGAGGAAGGAAGTTGCTGAATTCAATAGTGAGTTTGGTAGCGCCGAGCTTTATTTGGATTTAGAGCGTGAGCCTTGTTTGGGGGTCGGTGCCATAACAGATGTACAGGGAGTGTGAGGGAGCAGATAGAATACGGTGACCCTTATCCTGACAGAGCAGAGAAAGTTATTGATGCTTATACTGTATTTTTGAGTATTTCTTCACATCATCACAGCGTCAAGGTGACCCTTCCGGAATGTCTTGTCCAAGTCTATCACTAATAATGCCACAGACCATGTCCCTCAGATTCAGTTTAGGTGGAGCTTACAAACAACAGGAGAAGCAAACATTGGTGTATTATAGTTTGAAAGTAAAACAGTTGCAGAAAGGCTGGGCATCATATGCTCTGAAAATTAGTTATGCAAGTATCATGGATACTGCAGTCTTATTGGATGGTCTCAAGTTGCATCTCAACTGCATTAACTGGTTGTGAAAAATAAATTCCCTAAATGTATATCAGATGTGTTGACGAGTATGTATTGAACCAAACTAGAGAGCAAATTTTATCGGATTTGGTGTTGTGTGGTCAGAAGGACTCATTAATAACCTTGCTCTGAAGCAGCTTTGGAGGAGTCGTGACATTAATATGTTGTGTTTTACACCGCGCCTGCATACAACATAGAATATTTGTACATTCTGGTTAAACATGATGGAAGCATGGAGCCGAAAGGGTCAAGTTTGTTCCGGTGAATTGGGAAAGTACAATATAACATTCAGTGGGAGATAAATAATGGTTGTTAGATTCATAGAGTCCTATAGCAAGGAGACAGGCCCTTCGGCCCAAACTGATCCATTCTGACCAAAATGTCCATTCACACTAACCCCATTTCCCAGCCATTGCCCCGTATCCTCCGAATCCTTTCCTATCCTGTATTTTTCCAAATGCATTTTAAATCTTGTGAATGTACCCACCTTAACGACTTCTGCTGGCAGTTCATTCCAGATGCGTATCACCCTGTGTGTAAAAAGAAATTGCTTCTCAGGTTCTCTTTTATTCTTACCCCTCTGACCTTAAACTGATGCCCTTTAGTCCGTGATTTTTCAACCCGGGGAAGTAAGGAATGAGTGCATTCACTCTATCCATTGCCTGTCATGATCTGAAACCCTTCAAAATGATTCTCCCCTCAGTCCCATACACGCTAAAGTGAAAAGTCCTAGCTTTTCCAACCTCTCCCTACAACTCAAACCCCTGAGTCCTTGACAACATCCTTGTAAATTTCTTCTGCACTCTTTCTAGTTTAAAAACATAATTCCTAGAGCAAAGTGAACAAATCTGAACATAATGCTATAAGTATGACCGCATCAATATCCCGTATAACTGCAGCATATCTTCCCAAATTCGATAGTCAGTGCTCTGACTGAGGAATGCCAGTGCACCAAAAGTCTTCATCATTGACCTGTCTACCTCTGAATCAACTTACAGAGAATCTTGCACCTGAATTCAGAGGTCCCTCTATTCCACTACACTCCTTAAGACCCAGCCATTCAACATAAACCACCGATATTGATTTGAGTTTCTAAAATGCAAGAACTTACACTGATCTGCAGTAAAATCCATTTACTATTTCTCAGCTCACTTCCCCAGCTTATCAAGATACTGATGTACATTCTGAAGTTTCTGATAACCTTTCTCAGTCTCCATGATACCGCCTATTTTATTGTCATCTTCAAACTTACAAATCATGTCTGTGCATTTTCATCTAAATCATAGATATATGGAATATGTAGTGGTCCCAGCACTGAACTCGAGGCATTCCATTAGGCCAGACCTCCAGTCTGACAAGCATCCTTCGACTATTACCCTTTGCTTCCTACCATCAAGCCAATTTTATACCTAATTTGGCAGGTCCTCCTCAAGTTCATGCGAACTAACCTTCCAGAGCAGCGTACCATGTGAAACCTTGTTGAAGGCCTGACTGGAATCCATATAGACTATGTACACCACCCTGCCCTCCTCAACGTTGCTGGTCACTTCATCAAATAATTCGAACAAATTTGTGAGCTATGGTCTCCGATGCTCCGAAGTCGTGCTGACATTGATGAAGAGCTTTTGCTCAAAATGTTGATTTTCCAGTTCCTCGGATGCTGCTTGACCTGCTGTGCTTCTCTAGCACCACTCTAATCTTGTTTCTAATCATACCCTGTCTTTCCAAATATATGTATATCCTATATCTCAGAGCCTTTTCAGTAAGTTACCTAATGCAGATTATAGGATTAGTGGTCTATAGTTCCTAGGTTTTTCTTTGTAGCCCTTCTTGAGGAAGGGCACAACATTCGCCACCTTCCAGTCCTCTGGGACCTCACCCGATGGCCAGCAATGATCCAAAAATATCAGCCAGGGCCCCCGCAATTCCTTCTCTGTCCTCATGTAGTGTTCCTGAATATATCTTGTCACGACCAGGAGATTTATAGAAATACAGTAAAGTCTGAAAAATGTGTCTATTTATTTCCGGTAGAAACACCAAAGAAAGGGAAAGTGACACAATGATGTTTAACATAACAAATCAGAAAATGTATTTATCATAGGAAGTGGCTTCAGACGAATTTCAGTCATTGTGGAAACCTGAGAATTCTCAGAAAATCATGATCCAGAAACAAGGGCCATGAAACTGATAAGGAAATCAAAAATAGAACATGAATGCTAACAAACAGGACCAAAAAATCTGCATTAATCAACAATCTGTATTTCAAAGGAAACAAAATAAAAGCAAGGTCAAATATGGAAAGTTGTAATCGGGAGAGGAGAGTTCATTGTGAAGAACAGGGAAATGGCCAAGAAAATAACCAGTTACTCTGCATCATGGAGGAAGATCCACAAAATCACCCAGTAATACCCAGTGATCATGTAGGGCTTGTGCAACTAAACATATAAAGATAATTTATATCAGTAACAAGGTAGTATTTGAGAATTTATCTGGATTGAGCATTGCAATGTCTGACAAACCTGAAGTACTTCATATTAAATTGTCAGACATAAATCGGCAAGAGAAATATTAATTGCACATATGATGACTGTGTTTCATTTTCCTGTGCATTCTGCAGAGGCTGGAAACCATTGTGGATAAATGGAAGTTAGCAAACGTGGTCCAAGCACTATAGATTAATGGAAGGAATCCAAGCATCGATGAAGGGAATAAGACATAGTTTGGAGAATTGCCGACCAATTAACTTGAAATCTGCAGGGAAACTATTGGATTCTATTATACAGCGTGTGATATTGGATATTCAGGAATTAACAGCAACAATGGAGAAAATCTGTCTGTATTTCTGACAGATGTCTAACTCGATGTGTTATTAGTTTTTAGACCCCATCAACGACCCTCTGAGAAAATGAAAAGGAAGTGACTTCACCACAGGAAATAGCATCACCACAGGAAACGACATCACCAATCCAAAGAAACCCAAACATATAAATAGAAAGCAGGAATTTTCAGCATTGTTTCGTATGAGGTCCACTGCAGATGTTACCTCGTAAGATAACGAAACATCTGGAAATGAACCGTTCAGCGTAGTGAGCAAAACTACATCCATTGTGTAAAGTGTTGGTGACCCTATCTGATTACAAAAAAAGTGCAATAGACATTGTCCAGATTAATCCCTCAGATGGCGAAATTGCCTGATGAGGAAACTCGGCCTTTGTTCTCTCGAGTTTGAAAGAATGAGAGGAGGGTCACAATGAAACTTGGAAGATTCACAAAACATGCCAAGTTTGACATAAACAGGACGTTTCCCTGGCTGTCTAACCCACATTCAAGGCAAATAATTGCAGTTTAAGGGACAGACCATTTAAGACTGCAATAATGAGGAAATTCTTCACTCGGTGAGAACAACCTAAAACAGGGGCATCGAAGCCTGTTGGTAGGGCAAGATTAGGGAGAGTCCCCAGATATTCTGCAAGTGTGTCAAGCAGAAAAAAATAACAAGGGAACAGGTTGGAGTCATTCGTGACTTGCCAAGTTGCATCCAAATCAACTCGCTGTTCGGCGACAGAGGGTAGTGGTTGAAGGCTGTTAGTATGACTGAGATCGGTGTCGAGTGCTGTATCACAGCGATCAGTGCTGTGTCCCTTATTTTTTGTGATACTGAGGTGTTGGTGTTGGACTGGGGTGGACAAACCTAAAAATCACATAACAACAGGTTATAGTCCAGCAGGTTTATTCAGAGGCACGGGCTTTCAAAGTGCACAACCATTTGATGAAGAAGCAGCGCTTCGAAGCTAGTGCCTACGAATAAACCTGTCGGATTGTAACCTGGTGTTGTGTCATCTTTATTATTTGTGGTATTCATAAGTGATGCAGCTGTGAATATAGACAGGGGTGGCGGAAGTGTGACAACTAAGTTTATGTTTGATACAAAGATTGGCCGGGTGGGTGGCAAAGAGGAGGAAGACCATATGTTACAGGAAGATACAGAAGGAATGGTTAGATGGACAGATCAATAGCAGATGGAATATAACCCTGATAAATATGAGGTGATGCACTTTGGAAGAAGGAACTGGACAGGGGATTACTCATTTGAATGGCAGCACACGTGGAAGCTCAGAGGGTGTTTCTCCATAAATCCCAGGATGTGAATAAACTGGTTAAGACACAATTTGAGAAAGCGTAGGGGACCGTAGACATAACCTTTATTCATCGAGGCATAAGAGTATAAGCGCTATGCGGAAGATTGGTTTTTCCAGGATGGAACACTGATTGTAGTTCTGGGAGCCACATTACACGAAGGGTGTGATTGTAGTGGAGGGGGTTCAGAGGAGATTCACAGGGACGTTCGCTGGGATGGAGCATATCAGCTACGGAGATAGGCTGGATAAGCTCGAGTTGTTTCGTGTGGAGGAGAGAAGGCTGAGTGTGCCGAGATTCAGAAGTATAGGATTAAGAGGGACATGGACAGGGTGGATAGATAGCAGCTGTTCCTTTTAGTCAAAGAGCCAAGAACAATGGAGCACATTTTAAAGTGAAGGGTTTGAGATTTGTAGAAGAATTCAGAACTGTTTTTCACCCAGAGGGTGCTGGGGCCAGGAATGCACTTCCTGAGAGAAGAATTGTCATGGTAACTTCACAGCCATTAGAAAATACATGACTGTGCACTTGAAATGCCATGCGATTCATGGCTACGGTCTTGGGTCAGAAAGGGGGGCTAAATGTAGACCGTGCTGTATTGCTGATGGGACAAAGTCTGTGCTTCTGTGTTTGTATGGCTGTGGAAGGTCAATCATTGAGTAGTTTAAGATAGGAATTAATGGGTTCCTGAAGAGTATATTAACTATTGTTTTAAGATTGAACTTGTAATTTCTTCAGAAAATATGTCAATGGCAAAATTAAGGGATAAAAAGGTGCAGTTTTCTTACAGTCTGATATCAGGGAATTGAGGACAGGGAATAGGCAGAACTGTGGACCAAATGTTTCAGTTATGTCTTCACAGAAGAAGCGAAACAAAAAAGAAAACTTCCCAGAAATACTAGTGAACATTAGTCTGTTGAGAAAAAGGGAATAGAATGAAATAAGCAACTGAACAGTTTTAGAGGAAGTGTTGGAACTGAAAGTAATGAGCACAGACAAAGTCAACAGAGATTGGTCAAATGGGAATCATCTTTGAGAAAGTGACGTTTAACATAATTATAGAGAAGCAATCAATGAAATATGATTGCATTTTCAGAAAATTTTTTGATAAAGCCCCAAGCCTATCATGCAAATTCAAATCCTATGGGACTAGGACTAATGTGGTTTCAGAATGCGAGAGCGGAAAGAATCAGTTAGTCGGAATAAAGCAGTGTGCTTTTTTGAATGGAAGGCTTGGAGGATATTGCAAGGATCGGAGCTTGGGTCCCAGCTATTCCCAGTACACATCGTATATTGATTGAGTGGATCAAATATAATATTTCCAAGTTTGCTGATGGCACTAAACAATATCAAATTGTGAGTTGGGCGCAGGATGTTTAAATGCTCCAAGGTGATTGAGACAAGTGGAGTGTTTGGACAAATACGTGGCAGATGAAGAGCAATGCGGGCGGGGATATGGTCTATGGGGGATATGTGTGATCTTTGATGTGAAAAACTGAACGAGAGCCTATCATTTGAAAAGAGATTGGTTGAAAAATGTTGATCTATAAAGGAACTTAAGCTGCATTTTGGTTTCCTTCTGTGCAGCCCTCCGAGGTCAGTGTAGGGCAATGAGATCTGAATCGAGAAGACAATACTGGGATTTGCATTGGCACGCTGACCAGTGAATACAGACCCAACAACTGGGGAGCTGTAACATTGAAAAGGATCTGGATCTCCCTGTACAGCAGTCACTGAAAGCAATATTGCAGGAGCAGAAATCAGATCGGCAGATAAATCGTGTATTCACCTTCATTTCAGGGGGATTTGAATACAGGAGTAAGGGTGTTTTGCTGCCGCTGTACAAGGCGTTGGTGAGACCTCATCTCAAACACTGTGCAGTATTATGTGCAGTTTTGGTCTTCTTACCTAATAAAGGACGAACCTGACATTGAGGGAGAGCAGCGAAGATGACCAGACTGATCGCTGTTGTGGGAGCAGAATCTGGGGCGGCTGGGCCTGTATTCCATGAGCTTTAGGACAATTAGTGGAGATATCAGTGAAATATATAAATCTCTGTCAGGACGAGACAGATTCGAAGCAGGGGTGACAATTCCTCTTGCTGGAACATCACAACAAGGGGCCCCAGTATTAGGTACAGACAGGCCACTCTGCATTGGGATGAGAATAAATGTCTGCACTCAGAGACTGGTGAACATGGAGAATTAACTCACAGATCAGGCTGTGGAAACCAAGGCACTGAATATAAATATGGATTTTTGGAAACTAAAGGGATAGGGAGAGAGCAGGGTATGGTATGAAGATAGAGGATCAGATATCATTACAGGTTGTTCTCCAATAACGTGGTAGCTGTGTTCCTGTGCATCACTGTGTTGCAGAAAATCATGCAATATTAATAATGTGGTATATGGGGAAAAGAGAATAATGGGTGAACTGCAAAATATCAGGAAAAAACAAAAATTAAAGTTAGTCTAACACACACTAGCACAGTCTAATTAAACCTTTAAATCATATATTGTAATGAAATAGTGCTAATAATGACAATGCAGTCACTGGCTGCATCCCTGTGCCTTTCACCAAGCTCTTCACCAGAAAGCGCGCAGGACTGACTGACCACGAGATGCCAACATGGAATTCCAGTTCTCCTGAAGATTCTCCCCCTGTTTGAAATAAAGTTCCTTCTAATTGGAGAGAACACTTCCCCGTTTCAAGCTCAGGTTCAAGACTTTGCAGAGCGGATTGCATTCCTGTTTTCGCTGAACAATCAGAGGGTGCATTTTGCAGACAGAGGATCCTGAAGCTGGGCTTTGTTGATCAGTTGTTCACTGGCAAGGAATCGCGCCACAGTGAGCGGGAGTTCACTTTATAGAAAAAAAGGTGCGCAATTCACGAATCGCATTGCAGTCAAATCACGTTTAATAAACACACATTATCAGAGAACTTCCTGTATATTGAATCGAGGAGCAAGATTGATGGACTGAAGGGACGACAACAGTTCTTATTTTATATTTCACAATGTTTAAACATATTAGTGGATATGATCACTGTGTCGGGGAAACTGCATTGAGACGTTTTTCTCCATGAACTGGCATGGGGGAGGCTCAACGTGTTGAATGGCCTACTCCTTTCCCGATATTTCTGTGCAGTCTGTGGGAAAGCACTGTAAATGTTGTCACAAGCTCTCAGATGTTAGGAAGGTGGTCTCTGCAGGTCAACAGGACTGTGATTCCAGTTCTTTAAGACCTTGGAGCAGTGTGATACAATTGAGTGTCTTGCTTGGCTGTTTCAGAGACAATTGAAGAGTTTATCACATGGCTCTGTGTCTGGAGTTATTTTTAGGCCAAATCAGGAAAGCACGGGAGATTCACTTCCTGAAAGTACATTAGGGAAGGAGATCGATGTTTACAATCAACATTGGATGCAAGGTGACTGTTACCATCACCAGATCCTAGATCTTGATATTTTATTACGTTTATTAACTTCCACCAGCTGCCAGAGCATTATCCCGTATTGGATTAGTAATCCAGTGACATTTCCACAACAGCACCATGTGGAGATAGGAACCTATCGGAAACCACACTGAGCAGGTTATTTCTGTCCTGCTTGTCAGCTCTGTCAAAATGAACTCCCACCAATTTGACTGTCGTGATGGGACTGAGGGGGTGCTAAATGGTCAGAAAGTAATTATTCACCTATTAGGGGACTGGATATAGTTGAGTAATTTTGCACATTGCCAAAGAGATGTCAGAGTTGGAGCTGGAATGAAACAGCTTCCCCAGGGACAGGGCTTGTTGTGCAGCATAAGTCTTCAGTCCTATTGCAGGAATGGTGTTCAGGGCCATTTGCCTTTGTCGTTTCTATTGTGTTCAGCTGTTTCTTCATGTCGCATGCAGCGAATCGAATTGATTGAACACTGTCATCTGTGATTCTGTGGACATCATGGCGAGGATGAGGTGGATCATCCATCCAACACCTCTGGTTGAGGATGGCGCAGATATTACATCCTTGCCTTTTTCACTGATGTGCACGGCTGTTCCATTATTTAGGATGGGGATATTTCTGGTATCCTCTCCTCCCGTAAGTTGGTTAATTGTATAACAACATTTATGTCTGGATGTGGCAGGACTGCAGAGCTTAGATCTGATCTGTTGGTCTTGGGATCATTTCGTCCTCTCGATCAGATGTTAATTCTGCTGTTTGTAATGAAATCACTCAAGCGCCGTAGATTTGATGGTTTGGCATCAGCTTTAAGTACACATGGTTCTGACCTTGGCATGTTCACCCACACTCGTCACTGAACCATCAGTCGGTTTGATGGTAATAGTAGACTGATGGACTATCCTGGGGAAAGGGTTGCAGATTATGTTTGAATACAATCCTGCTTCTGTTGCTACTGTTGTCTACAGAATCACATGGAAGCCCAGTTTGAGTTGCAATATCTGCAATTCAATTCTACTGACTCTCCCCCAGTTAACATCGAGACCCATTCACCGTGTACTCAGTGACATCACCTGGTATCTGATGCGGTAATCTTTCGATTTTCATATTCTCATTCTGCTGAGCGTCCTCATTTTCAAACCCTTCAACATATTCATCTGAATCTTTTCCTTTGTCGTTGTGCCATCTTCTGCGTTTGAATTGAATGTGTTTCCCTCTGGTTTCCTCCCTGACCATGATTAAAAGCTCTGTGGTGTCAGTGATGCCAGCCTTATGCAGCTTCTGAGCGAATGAATCTGTGCACTTTGCGTTATTGTTCAGTTCCCAGTCTAGGGCGCTCGGTGTTGGGCAGGGCATTTGAGCAGCTTTTACACACGTCATTGGAACTTGTTCAAAAACAGAAATTGCTGAAGAAACAAAGCAGCTCTGCCGGCATCTTCTGTAGTGAATGTAGAGTTAATCTTTCGGGTCCAGTGACCCTCTACAAAGCTCGCAGTTTCTTCAGCAATTTTTGTACTTATTTCATGTATCCATAGTTATTTGTTTCGTTGAAAATTGGAGCTGTGCCTGTTCTATTCTGGAGAAACTCAGCAGGTCTGGCAGAATCTGCAGACAGAGAAACAGAGTTGGCATTACAAGGCCAGTGTGAATTGTTCATAAGTGAAAAGGGTTGGACACTGGGCTTTTTAATCCCTTGCCAGAGATGGGGGAGGGGTGCCTTGGAAAAGAGGGCGTGGCAAAACATAAACGGGCTCTTGGCAGTGGTGAACGAGAAGATGTGAATGGGGGAAAGGGGTTCTCTCTAACTGAGTGTAAGATAAAGAAGACACAACCACACAAGGTCATAGGGAGATCAGGAGGGAGTATGTTGACCATGTGGTATTAAATAGATCTAGATCTATGCGTTTTCACAGTGTACATCATCAGTGCCTTCACACTATGGAATTCAGGTGCTTGACCTCTTATTAGCACGAGTAAGAGTTTCATGCTGCCTTACGTTTGTAACATAGAACAAAACTAACAGTATGAATTTTGGGTTGCTTTCTTTACCTGCCACATTTGATATTCTTTCAAACTTGCAGTGCTTATCATTAAACGTTTGATCCTGAAGTTAGTATCAGATGGAATGTACGAGTTTGAGGGGTGGCATTCTAAAACTTTATAATATCATGGGAGGCATGGTAGAATGAATAGCCAAGGTTTTTTCTGCAGGATCGCGGAGTTCAAACACAAATGCATAGCTTTAAGGTGAAAGGGGGAAACTTGAAAGGGACAAAGTGACAACATTTTCTACACAGAGGGTGATGGATGTATGGACCGAGCTGCCAGAGGAACAGTGGTAGATGCAAGTACAGCTACAATATTTCAAAGACATTTGGACCAACATATGAATGGGAAACGTTTAAAGGCATATGGACCAAGTGCAAGCAGATGGGATTAGTTTAGTTAAGAATACCTGGTCAGCATGGACAAGTTGCTCCAAATGGTCTGTTTGTGCACGATATGACTGTATGAATCTAGAAAGTGAGGAAAATGTATGAAAAGAGATGACGTAATAAGTTGGCAAGAAATATAAAAACAAGCATCATGAGCTTTTCCGTCTACATAAAAAAGCTTGAAGATGTGTGTGTGAGCTGAGGCGGAAGTGAACTGAGGAAAGTATATTGAGGCCATTAGGATGGTGTGATTGGAGAACTGTCCACAGGTAACAGGCAGATAATTTACACTCGTATTTTAAATCACTCCTCATGGAGAAAGTAATGTAAATGGTACAAACAAAATGGTAATAGGAGGGAAGTTCTTGAGCTGTCTCTAGAAAAAGAACAAGGTTTTTATCTAACAGATAAAAATAATGGTAGGCAGGTCAGCAGTAATTCATAGTTAGTTTTAAAAGAAGTTGTCACGGAGTGATTAGCAGCACTGTGTGAAATATTCCACAGCTCTCTGGATTACAGGAGGGTTCCAGTGAAGCTGGAGAACCTCCAATGTGGCGCCTGTCTTCAAGAAAGGAATGAGACAGAAGGCAGGCACAATTTAGCCTAACCATTATTGCTGGGAATCTGCTAGAGCCTGTTATTAAGGAGGGAATTGCAGGGTACTTAGAAAAGCTTAATGCAGCGTTGGAATGGTTTTGTGAAGCGGAAACAATTTTTGTTCTGTAAAATCATACAATTTTTTTTTGAGATCCCTGAGAATGTCAAGTTTCGAGTCATGCCGGAAAAGCACAGCATGTCAGGCAGCATCCAAGGAGCAGGAAAATCAATGTTTCGAGCAGAAGCCCTTCATCAGGAATCCCTGAGAAAGTAACAGGCAGATTTGATAAAGGGAACTGGTCAACATGAAGCTTTCCAGAGATTTTTCGCAAGGTATCACAAAATAAACGTTCTGAGACAAGTCAGAGGCTTTCAGTATGATGGCTAATATATTAGCATGGGATGATGGTTAGTGAACACATAGACATCGGAGAGTCAGGATTAATGGATCTTTATGATAAAGATGTATCTACTGGATTACCACAAATATCAGGCCGATCGCATCAGCTGTGTACAATCTATACTAATAGCCTGACGGCAGGACCTAAGTGCAATATACATCCGAGTTTGTGGATGACTTTGAGAACCAAAATGCAGGCTGCTATTTAATGAAGAGGACTCCCAAAAAAAAGGAGCAGTACAAAGGGATTGGAGTGTTCCTGAGTATTAAACGTAATGTCAGCATGCTGATGCAGCAAGTAACTAGGTTGGTTCATGCGGCAGCTTCCTGGGATGGAAGGGTTGAATTATTGAATACATCTAAAATGGTGAGGAGATTATTCATTGTGGTTGAAATGAATGAGGGTGATATTACTGAAATGTACAAGATACAGAGGGGGCTTGACAAGGTAGATGCCGAGAAGGTGTTTCCCCTGAGTCTCGAACTCGAGGCGGTAGATACCGAATAAGGAACACCCATTTCAATCTGAGGTTAAAAGTCAGTGTATTCTCTCAGTAGATAGTGAATGTCTGGAATTCCCTAACCCAGAGAGTTGTGGAGGGATTCAAGGAATTGGGTAGGAAAGTGGAGTTGAGCCCGGAAGTAGATCAGCCATGTTCTTATTGAATGAGAGTTCAAACTTGAGGGGCCGAATAGCCGTCTCATGTTCCTACTTCTTAGTTTTTTTTATGTTAAGCTTTTGGAAAGTAATTGGTTATTTTCCGAGAAATTGTGTTGTACAATGTTACATTCGGGAGAGGATGGGATATGGGGGCTGCATTAAGAGCAATTCCAGAGCAGAAGTTACTGAGTGGGGAAACCTGAAAAAAGGGATTGCGCATGCGGGTCACCTCCTGACCAAGCCTGGAATTTTCAAGTGCATTTCCGAAACTACACCTAACCAACGGCGTAGCCTCGATCTGCCTGTGTGTAGCAGGTCCGATCGGCTAAAGTGAACATCAGAATATAGGGGTGAGGGACACGAATGGGCTAAACGGCCCTTTGACACTACTCCACCAGTAAATAAGGTCATGGCTCATCTCATTGTGGTCCCAGCGGCACTTTTCTCTCCATGCAGCATTATCCCTGATTTACCTGTCTATGGAAAATCAGACAAAGCCAGCCTCGATATTATATAAAGATTCAGCCATCCCAAACTTCTGAGAAAGGGAATTCCCACTTGAATTAAATCCCACTTTGTGAATTTTTCTTCACAACGGTCCTGACTGAGGTTGGAGGGTGTCACTATTTTCTTTTCTAGTCCCACTCCTCCACTGCTCACAACAAATTTAAATGTAACCGGGTTGATGATATGACCAATGATAAAGGTCTCAGACTGGATCAGGTTTCGTGATTGGAACAAGTCAGGCAGAGTTCTTGCGTCAGCCGCAGGTAACTAATAGGGCTAATGGAGCGCCATGTTAGATTTGTGGTTAGCACGGCTGCCTCATATCAGCAAGGACCTGAGCTCAATTCCAACCTTGTCTGACCCTCTATGTGGAGTTTGAACATTCTTCGCGTGTCTGTGTGGGTTTCTTCCCAATTCTCCAGTTTCCTCACAATTACCCAGAGTGACCAGGAATGTGTAGGTTAAATGGGATACTCATGGGAAATTCGGGGTTACGTGGATAGGATAGGGGGACAGGTCTGGGTGGGATACTGTTCAGTGGGTTGGTGCGCACTTGATGGGTCGAATGTCCTACTTCCACACTGTAGCGATTCGAATAAAAATGTATCAAGTTTGGGCTATACAAACTCCCAGTCAGTGTACACCTGATCCACTCACCTCAATGTTTTGCATCTTTCAATAAGATCAGCTTTCATTGCAAGGGTAACCTTTTTAAGTTCCCAAAATATCAGCCCTTAATGCATGGAATAAATTAAGTGAAGCACTTCTGAACTGCTTCCAGTGTTACTATATCCTTTCTCAGATAAGAATGCCAAAATAAAACTAATCTCACACACCGATGAGTCGGTTTATGTTTGTTTTCTCAGGGTGTAGTGAGTCTTTGGAACACTCTTCTCTGCAGATTATTCGAGGAAGAGATATTGAATATTTTTGGGGCAAGGTTCACGAATCACAAAGGAGTCAAGGATTATCGAGGAATGGGCAGCAATGTGCCTTGTGGGGAAAATGTTGACAGTGGTACTGAATGACACGGCTCCAGAATATCCAGGAATTAAATGAAATGATAATATCGATAAGGTTTTAAGGGGGAAACAAGATGGCAGCGATCTGAAAGGTCTGCTTTGATGAGCTCTGCATCACAGTAATACTCTACCCCACCCCACCACAGTCATTTGCTTACAATTCAACACTATAAGAGCTATAGAATCCTTACTAATCTCATTTTGTCAAGTAGAAATGACAAAACATGGGAAAGGATCGAGTAACTCTCAACACACAAGACACCCGTCAGAAGCTTTCAGCATGCCTGTGACCTCACCTGCAAGCCCCTCTGCTCATTCCATGGACCCAGTTACTCACCAGGCCTTGGTCACCGAGTTCACCAAGTTACGTGAAATGATTGAAGGCATGATTGAAGAAAAGTTCAGCCGGAGGCTAGAACCACTCTCAGCCGTGCTCCAAAAACATGGCGAGCAACTTGAAAGCATTGGAAACAGAACGGCTGAGGTCGAGCGCCAAACTGCAAGGGCAGAGACTGTGATCGATTCCTCTAAGGAGCGGATCCTCACTCTCGAAAAACGGATCCTTACCTTAACTGAACAAGATGACGACCTCGAGCGCAGGGACAGAATGAAGAATGTTCATATCATCGGTCTGCTGGAGACATAAGGTGTTCATCCCGTGAGTTTTTTGTGAGAAATGGCTGCCGCGATTCTTTCACTTCGAAGCTGAACAGGGACGGGTGAAGAGTGAGACAGTTCATCGGGTTACAGTGCAGAGCTCAGGCTCAGACCAACGCCTTCGCCCTGCCCTTGTGCGATTACATAGTTGCAGGGACAAACAAATACTTATAGAAGCTTCCAGAACACAGGGAAAAGATTCGACAAGGTCTTCAGTATTATGTTCTTCCAGATCTTTTCAGGGACAGTGATTCATAAGAAAAAATATTTTGATGATATCAAGAGAAGACTAAGGGAACCTGAGATTCAATATTCCTTAATGAACTCAGCAGTGCTCCGTATGTTTTCAATAGATTCAAGCACTCGTGGATCTTTCAGTGGATCCACTGACTCTCCAGTGGAAGCGAAAACTTTGTGGACACTTTAAAGTAGACTTGATGCTTTAATATATATCAATTATCATGTACCTCTTTCTTCAAAGAAAGTTTGTTGAATGTTTCTGGTATTAAGCAGTGTTACATTATAATCGGGGATGGGTCGTGTACACACTTTTAACTTCTTCATTAATATTACTAATCGTTTATCTCTTGCTTAGTTTGTGTGTTGGGTTCGGCTCAAGCTGGAGGGAGTTATGAAGGTGATCGTGATGACTGAATGCCTACCTATGGGCAGTTAAATCCCGATATTTGTGATTAATTGCCCTGGATGCAGTATTGATAATGGGGCAGAAGATCAAGATTCGTGACGTGCAAATGCCCCCAGTGGGCAGGGGATAAATGCCCCTCCTGAGTGTCATTGGCACTTTGTATCCTCTTTTGTCTTTTGGTTTTTGTATGTATTTAGTTTTGGAACGTTTTGAGCGCTTGTTAGTTGTAATAGTTTTAGATTGTATGTTTTCTTAGGCTCTTTGAAACTTTTTTCATTGATGCTCAACGCTTTACATTTCGAGTTCTTCCTCTCTGGAGTTCAAATATTGTTTCAGTGTGTTATGGCTAATGTCATGCTTAAATGGTGTATCTTGAACATTAAGGGGAGCCATTCGCCAGTTAAGAGGAAAAAGGTACTTTCTAGTCTTAAAAAGGAAAGGGTGGATGTTGTCCCATTGCAGGAGCTGCACCTTGATGACAAGGAACATTTGACATGACAGCAGGGCGGGTTTGATCGGGTTTATTTCTCGTCTTTTAATATTAGGATCAGCGGAGACGCCGGACTGGTGAGGAAGAAGTTTCCATTTAAATTACTAGATTTCATTACACACCCACAGGAGGCTCATAATCCTCAAAAATATATGGGGAAGAAAACGGTATTTTGAATGTTTATTGCCCCCTGACGCACAGCCTTAAGTTCTTGATAGATGCATTTTCCAAATTAAGTAATCTTTCTTTGCAGCACATTATCGAAGGAGGGGATT
Organism: Chiloscyllium punctatum; assembly: GCF_047496795.1. Lineage (NCBI taxonomy): Eukaryota > Metazoa > Chordata > Chondrichthyes > Orectolobiformes > Hemiscylliidae > Chiloscyllium > Chiloscyllium punctatum. Next base: position 245,427 of record NW_027309886.1, on the reverse strand, counting down.
TCAATTGTCTTTTGCACCCACGGTGGACAGAATGCCCAAAGGCACCCAGTACCATCTTTACAATATAATCAATTAGTGGATTTTCGTGTGGAACTGAGGCTGGTGTATGTATGCAGGCAGATCCACCTCATAGATAGGAATTTTCCTTTCTTCCTTAACCCGCAGAAATGCCACACTAGTGCTGATCGCTTCCTCACCTTGCAGCAATCTTCGATTCAGTGGTGTCCTATACAATTGGGAATATTACCATTTGTGACCATGCAGCGGTATACTTATTGGTTAAGTTTAAGGGCAATATAGCAGGTTCGAGACACTGGCGATTGGATCCCTTTATTCTTAAAGATAGTAAGTTCATTGAGTATTTCTGCAATGAATACAGATATTTCTTAGCCATTATTTCAGATTCAACCAGTAACCCATCCATTATATGGGAAATTGCTAAGGCTTATGCCAAAGGAATAGTTATTCCTTAGGATGCGGCAGAAGCTGGAGCAGGAACGTTTGCTCCAAGCACGGTTGAAGGCAGCCGAAAGGGCATCCTGTGATAGACCCTCAGTGGCTAGGCTGCAGAGGATCACAACGCTTCGGTCTACAATGAATTCTATGCTCATACAGACAGCCAGGAAGGAACTTACTTACAAAGGCTGTTTGAGCATGGTGATAAGCCTGGCAAGCATTTAGCCTATCTTGCGAGGAAAAAGAGCGTGAACAAGTCATTACCTCAATTAGGGAAGGTACTGGGACCCTTACCTGCGATCCCATAAAGGTTAAAGCCGCATTTTGGGAATGGTACTCCGAATTACATCAGACTGAGCATTATGAGGATAGGTAAGTTAAGATGGCGTATTTCTTCAAGAACTTTAATCTTCCAGGGGTAACCCCCAAATAAGCGTCTTGCCTTAATGCGCCATTGTCAGTGCTGGAGGGTATAAAGCATCTTCAGGGCGGAAAGGCGCCCAGTCCTGACGGATTTCCAAGAGAAATTTATAAACCTTTTGTCAGGGCCGATGCTTACCATGTTAGTCACTCACACGTTCATGACTGCCTCCCCCATCCTTAAGAGAGGCTCATGTCTCTGTATTCCGAAGAAAGTGTGCTTCTTATAGGCCCATCTCATTTTTAAATGTTGATTTCAAAATCCTGTCTGAGACCCTTACATTACGGCTGGAAACTGTGTATCCTTTCATTGTCAAACTGGACCACAGCAGCTTATAATGGGCTGCAGATATTCCAGCAATATTAAGAGATTGCTCAATATGATCCAAGCGTGTCAACAACAAATTATACAGGTATTAGCCATCCCTTTAGATGCAGAAAAGACATTTGACTGGGTTGAGTGGCTGTATCTCTTCGATACGTTAGAATGGTTTGGTCGAGGCAAAGTTTTTATCAAGTGGGTGAGGGTCCTTGAAAGCAATCCTCTTGCCACGTTTCTCACCAATGGTGTGCGATCCTATAACATTAATATTCCTGGAGGCAGTCAACAAGGTAGACCCCTTTCGCCAGTGTTGTTTAAGTTGGTGATTGAGCCACTGGTGAAGGCGATCTTCAGGGACCACAACATATCTGCCCCAGAAGTGGAATAGAAGTCATGTAAGATTACATTGTCTGAAGATGATGGTCTTATATTTTTGTTATATCCCACAGTTTTGGTACCTCACCTCATACAATGCATCAGTTCGAAAGCTGCCTTTTCTGGCTATACCATTGATTTCACAAAATCTGAGGCTATACCTATGGGTGATCTTAGGGAAATACCTGATGCCGAGAGAGAATCCTGGTTTACTATACAATGGTCCCGGGGTTTATGGGGATATTCCCTATTTAGGTATAATCATTAATCCTATCTTTGAACCTATATTTAACATGGAATTTGTTCATTTGTATGACAAAATTAGACAAGACATTCGAAGATGAAAGGCACTTCCAATATCCTGGCTAGGTTGGATAGCTCTTATTAAAATGAATTCCCTCCCTTGTTTGCTATACCCCGTGTGAATGCTTTCTTTGATGTTCCCCAGACCGACATTTAGGAGACGAAATGGATAATGTAGATCTTTTTTTTGTCACCATAAGCGACCCCTTATCAAGTCAACCATATTACAATGACCCCACAGTTTGTGGGGAGTAGATCTCCCGGATATTAAAAGATATCAATTAAGCTCTTCTTTACACGATATTAGTGAGGCCTCGGCATCAATATGATTAGATATTGAAGCTTCTCAGGCAAAGTGCTCCCTTATTAGTCTGCGGTTCATAGGCAAAATGAGGGCAGTTACGGTGTATTGCCATTTCCCAATAAGTATCAACAATTTTAAAGCATGGAGGGCAATGTGTCCGATCGAGAGCAATATAGCCATACCTCATTTTATTAACCCCAAAACGTGGTGTACCGTGTTTCCGACATGGAATACTGGATTCCATGTTTAAACTATGGGCAACTCGTGGGTGTATCTTGCTTTGATGAATTCTCTGAGGGAGAAACAAGGATGTCCTTTGATCAAATAAGTCGTAACTATAGACTACAGAGTAGAAATATCTTCTGCTTTCTTTTTATCAGATCAGAGATGTTATTCAAAAAAGAACTACGCTTTTAACAGACCGTACAGATACGATACAGAGAAGATGGTGCTTAGTGCTAAGAACACACTCTCTATCAGTACCCTTTAGCATTTGTTGGAGAGTAGCCCCTCAGACCAGACTTTATGCCTTTCTGAGGTCTGCAAAGAGAGTTGGGGGTTCAGATCTCTTCGGACACAGGGGAGGACATTTTTGAATATGCCAGAAGGATTTCAATCTGTAAGAAGACTCTTACCATGTAGTTGAAGAATTCTTCATAGAGTCTATCTGACCCCAGATCCTCTCTCAAATTTCAAATGGGGAATATGTCTCAAATACAGAATGATTATGGGCACTCTTACTCATTGCTTGTTGACCTTGCACCAGCACTATAGGAGCGGTGTATTATGGAGAGGATCTTGGGGACCGAATTGGAGATGGATCTGGTTTCCCTTTTTGTGGGCCTGCCCACTTGTGCATAGGGAAAAGAATACTTCAATACCCTCACTCTCTGTGTTCAGAAAAAAATACTGTTGTTTTTGGTGCCTGAAAAACCCCTGGGTCTGTTGCGTTTTCGCAAGCTCTTCATGGAGCATAGTCCTTTGGACTTTTCCAAAGGTATGGTGCAACAGAAAATGCAGGATTCGAATAGACATGGCAGCCATTTTTGAATTACCAAGATACAGGCAGATATGCCATTCTAATAAGGATTTTTATACAGCTATGATGAACTTGACTAAAGATTCTAATGTCCAGGCAGGAAGAATTACGGGCAAATGAACGTGTATTAGTTAATGCTCGTGTAGGTTGAGAGCCAAAGTTTTGTCACACTGAGTTGTATCATTCATTTGTTTTTATTTTTATTTTTCTTCTGCCCGTTTATTTACATTTTTGTTTTTTATGTACATGCACAATGGTGTAATTTTGTTCAATTTGCATTTATTTTGAGTTGAGTACTTATTGGTTCATTGCAGCATTAAGAAGATTTCCTCTCAATAACAATATTTTTGAAAAAAATTTACATGTTATCCTGGATAGAATTAAGTCCCAAAGGACCAAATTCCTCATTGGTGAGACCACAAATTTTGGTTTATCCTCAGGGTCATTATAATCTCGGGTGACATGGTAAGGTTGGGAGGACGTCCCCTTCATGGTAACCTCTGTCAGTTTGGGGAATTGAACCTGCGCTGTTGGCCTTCCTCTGCATGACAAGCCAGCCATCCAGCCAACAGAGTGGGAGAATGCGCAACTGCTATAGACAGAAATAGCCAAACTCAAAGTAAAGTATAAACTTTGAAAAGAAGGGAAAAGGTACAATTCAGATGACGGTCAACATAATGGCTGAGGAAAAAAAAAGCCGCTGGAAATTGTATTTTAGAACGAGACAGGTGATTAGATGCTTTCTTTGGTTAAATATAATAAGGTGACACCACCAAAATAGCTCGACATATTATTTGTGATAAGATATCGATAACCGTAAATGAAGAGTATATTTTTGATCGGTGTGTGAAGCATGCTAAGCACCGCCTGAAAGTGAAAAGCTGATGGAGCATATTTTTTGGAGGGTCCATCCCCATGGGAAATGTCTCCCGAACACTTGCTTGAAGACAATCGTGGTAACAAGTGCCTGAGTGTCATTTGGTCAGTGACAGGAAACCAGGGGGTGAATGATTGAAAGTTCCTGCAACGTGAAGCTCAGGAGACAGTCAGATTGCCCCCGATCTTATTAAATGGTACAGCACATTTGAAGGGCTGAATGGCCTTATTATGGATTTTAATTGCAAGTGATTAACAAAAAAACACTCTGTTCCTTCCCCTAATGTTTTACACAAAGAGGCACTGCCATTTTCCTGAAACAGGGAATTATTTGGTATATTATCTGGAACATGCCATAATCAGCATTCTCCAGAGCATTCTACAATCTGTGGGGGTATTACAAAGGTCAGCAACAGAGGGAGAGAGAGAGAGAGGGGGGTGAGGTAGGTGCTACATGCAGGAGTGAGAATAATGGAGCATGAGCCTTGTTCGGTGCTATAACAGAAAAACAGTGAGTGTGAGGGAGCAGAGAGAATACAGTGACCCTTATGCTCACAAAGTGGGGAAGGTTACTGATGCTTGCCGTGTGTTACTGAATATTCTTCAGACCCCAGATACTGCACTGAGCTCGGTGCTGAGCTCAAACCATGCTCGGTGAGTCTGGTGGTGTGGCCCACTCTGGGAAGAGATGTACCAACTCATCCACCAGGACATCCGTGACCCTGTTGACAACCCGTGGTGCAATTGGCCTTATTCTGCCATGCTCTGGGTAAATTGTACAGGGCAACTCCAAACTGAGGAACGCTCAATCGTGTGCCCATTCTCCTTTTAAAGATGGCAGCAGTGTCAGGGATCATAGAATATCCAGGGTCATACGGGCGATGGTGGGTACCTCCAGCCAAGACGGGTGGGAGAATCGGGTTGGCATTGAATGAGAGGGATACCATGGGGTAGGGTGGGTAGTTAATGAGGTGAGTTCGATATGATATCACCAGGGAACTAGCTCGGCCTCGTGCAGACAATCCTTCTGTCACACTCAATGAAAATCACACAAAGATGAATTATTGTTGGATTCAGCCCAATGAGTTGAAGACTCCGCTGACACCACTCCCAGATACAAAGCTGTAGATGAAATCCTCATCCAAAACTCTCCATCATATGAACTCACACCTATATCCTGTTCACCATCATTCCTGGTAATACTGGCATATTTTGCCGGATGATATTGAAATGTCCATATTTCAGCATTCTGAAACCTGTGATCAGATCCTTCCATGACATTGTTTCTCAATCTCACCTTCTCTGTCTCAACCCAAAACCACATTCCTTTGCAGTCATGCACAGAGACTGGTCATTCAGCCAAAACTAGTCCTGACTAACCAAAATGTCCGTCCACATCCCTGCATTTGGTCCATATCCTTCTCTGCCTTTCCAAATCATGTATTGTTCGAACAAAGTGCAGCGAGTTTTTGTGACATGAAGAAAGGTCTCAGGAAAGATCTCGCTGAATCTACCATTCATCTCACCCTGGCAATCAGATTACACAGAAACAATTTGACTGGACCTTATAAGCAAGAAGTGGAAGCAAACGCTGGTGGGAGATGTGTAAGGAAGTAAATACTGCAGGGGAAAAATTGTGTATGTTATAAACAGGAAATTAGATACACAAGCGTTTGCAGGCAAAACTCAACGGGTCTGGTACTATTTGAAGGATGAAAGTCGAAAATTTGGCCCTCGAATAGCACAGCGGGTCAGGGCGCATTCAAGGAGCAGGAAAGTCGATGTTTCGGTCATAAGTAATTCATAAGGAATTCATTTCAGAATTCACTTTTTCCTAATCCTCTGTAGGAAGAGAGTGAGTCAACATTTTGAATTTGGGGATTCTTCTTCAGAACAGCTTTTGTTTTCGATCTCCAGTTTATGCAGCTCTTTGTTTTATTTTAGATCAGCAATTACCTTGCATGCTGCAGTATTCATGGACAACTTAATCTGGGAAGAAGGGGAAGCGGTGAGGGCAGAACAGCAGGCAATGTGTCAGTCAAAGCTTAAGTCCCTGACATTCAGAATGGGAAACCTGCGGTGGAGGTAAAGGAAGGCTTGTCGGAATCACCTCACTGGAATTTGACATAATTTAAACACATGTGACGGATCCAGAGAATGTGGGAGGATGCGGTTTCTCTCGCAGCTGGTCATTGAGTGACACAGTAGCTAGCAATACTGCCTTACAGCACTAATAACCTGGGTTCGATTCCATCCTTTGGTGACGCTCTGTGCGGTGTTTGTAGCTTCTTCCTGTGTGTGTGTGAGCTTTCTCTGGGTGTTTGGTTTTCCTCTCACAGTCCAAAAATGTCCAGGTTCGGTTCGGTGACCTCAATGAATTGATCTGCAGTATCCAGCGATGTGCATTTTCGGTCGATTGTCTATGGGAAATGTAGAGTTAGCGGGGTAACGTTTGGGTTTGTTGATCTGGATGATATCTGAAGGGTCAGTGTGGACTCGGTGGGCCAGATTGCCTGGTTCCACACTGCAGGGCTTCTATAATTTCTATGTAGCTGTCTGTCTTTGAAACAAATTCCCAGGATACTACCGATAAGTGCTAACACAATGTGTCTTAACAAAATGTTGGACCTCCCATTGGTCTAACATGAACTCCATCAGCCACTCCTCTGCCCTTTGGCCTATCTTATCAGCGTCCCGTTTTACTCTGTGTTAACCATCTTCACTGTCCACTACCTCACCAATTTTGGTGTTATCTGCAAACTCATTAATCATTCCTATTGTATTCACATCCAAATCATTTATATAAAATGACAAAATGCATTAGATACTTGTGGTACAATGCGGGTCACAGGCCTCCAGTCGAAAGAAAATACAAGTTCACAAACATTTCCTTCATCTATTAACTTTGAGCCAATTACCTCCAACTCTCCCTGTATTCCATGTGATCTCAACATGCTAACCAGCTTACCATGCGGAACCTTTTTGAATGCCTTACTAAAATCTATATTCTATTTCACAGTTATATTTCTGTGTCTTCATCAATCTTTTTCGTCACTTGTTCAAAATGCTAAATCAAATTAGTGGGACACGATTTCCCACACACAAAGTCATGTTGTCTATCGCCAATCGAAATTTACATTTCCAAACACAAATAAATGCTGTCCCTCAGAATCCCCTCCAACTACTTACCAATCAATGATGTCAGTCCCACTTGTCCACAGTTCTCTGGCTTTTCTTTACCAACTGCTCTTAAACAATGGCACAACCTTACCTGTGCCTGCCCATGATACACATATATCAGCCAGAGACTGAACAATTACCTCCCTTGCTTCCCAACAGATCTGGGTATATCTGCTTAGTTCATGGATCAGAGATCAGTGCAGCACAGTACAGGCCCTTAACCTCTTGATATTGTGCCGGCAGTTTATCCGACTCTAAGGTCAGACTAACCTTCATTGTACTAAAATCCATGTGCCTGGCCAAGAGTCACTTAAAAGGTCAGAGAGCGTTATCCACCTTAATGCATTTTAAAATATCCAGCTCCCCATCTTCTGTAATATGGACAATTTTCAAGATATCACTATTCATTTCCCCAAATTCTCTACCTTCCAATTCCTACTCCACAGTAAATACTGATGCAAAATATTTATTTAGTATCTCACTGATCTCCTGTAGTTCCACACATAGGTCACTTTGCTGATCTTTAAGGGGTCCTGTTCTCTCCCTAGTTACTCTTTTGTCCTTAATGTATTTGTACAATCTCTTTGGAATGTCCCTTACCCTACTTTCAGAAGATATATCATGTCCCCATTTTGTCCTCCTGATGTCCCTCTTGGGTATTAGTCTACATCCCTGGGACTCCACGATGGATTCACGCGATCCCCACTGTCTGTACCTATCATTCTGATCGCCATTCAGCATTCCCTACACTTACCAGCCTTACTCTGCTCATACACAGGAACATGCTTTCGCTCGACTCATCCCCGGCCAATATCTGAAGCTGAAATAGCCGAAGGCCTCCCAATTTCCCGCCAATAGCTTCTCCAAAGAAGCTTTTCAAAGTGCCAACATAAAACGTTCAAAGTTGGCCTGACTCAACTTAAAACTTTAAAATTTATATTAGGAGTATTCTTCTCCATAAATATTCTCCAACTAATTGTTACTGCATAACAGGCTCAAGAAGTAGAATAGCCTCCTCCTGTCCCTCTGTAACAGACTTGAGAGGGACAATCGTCTCCCCTGTCCCTTAGTAACAGAGGCATGGGGACAGAATTACTTCCTCCTGTCCCTGCGCAGCAGTCTCGATGCTCTGAATTATGTCCTAAGGTTATGGAAGAATTTGACAAAAGTGCACATAAAACCAGGAGCAACATTACACAAAGTAAATGGACAATAAATATATACACTGATTTATTGGCTCTGGAACGTACCCCACCAGTCACCTTATGCAGCGGGTCTGTTACTTTTTCACTGTCTCCCTTTATAAACAGTATGTAATATACATAATCCTGCAGTGTTCTGGCACTACTCCCACATACATGGAAGAAACAATAAGCATATTGAAAGTTTTATGGTCCATCCCTAAGCAACGCCCGTCCATTCCACCCACATCGAGTAAATGTTCCCTTTTATTGGGATACGAAAAGTGTTGTCAGGAAGGGGCTAGCTGGACTTGTTTGTTCAGTGACTGTGATTAATGTTAGTCGCTATGGTTTGCAATTACACCAGTGGATTGTTTCCATCTTTTAATGATAAATGGGCTCCATTCAATGTGTTATCCCACAGTATGGTGGGAGCATCACCAACAGAGTTCACAGGAATCAGCAGCTCCAGAGAGACAGAGGGAGAGATCAGAGTCTGAGCACAAGAGTCTGGAATGTTTCAACAATGAATCAGAATCTGAGAACATTAGACTGGAATGTTACTGCAATGGATCACAATCTGCGAATATTAGACTGGAATGTTACAAGAATGGACAGGAGTTTATATTGGGATGTTTGGTTTATTTCTGCATATTATGATCGAAGGTCATTATCGTGGCGGATCAAATATGCACTTTACATGATACAATATTTTTATTATCCAATCCTGGCTTTTGTTCGCATACCTGGTAAGTCTCACTGTTCAGTCATTAATTCTATAAATCATGTTTGACAGTAATACTGTTCTTTCATTCACTCTACTGTCCTTGCCACTGTTATTGTTTCTGCTAAGACTCTGAATACAGATATTCACTTGACAAACCACTACTAAATTGTTAAACCACTCTCTCCCTCCTTGCTTCTGGCAGTGTTACTCAGGGGTTGGTATGTTGACTTGCTCAGTTTTAGCTGTGAACCATGATTCCTTGTATCACTGCACTTGCTATCTAAATATTGAAAGCATTGAGTTCACTATCTTCTGTTCTGGTTACAAACTGCATTTCCTTCCTCTGACTCCATCTCGTCGCCGGCCAATATCTGACGCTGAAATAGACAAATGACAACAATTCCCAGTAATTGCAAAACACTGGGATAGTCTGCACAGGTCTCCATGCTGGGCAGATAGCCCTATTTACTGAGAAATATACTAGCATAAGCTTCGCTGCTCTCCATGCTGGGTAGTCTACTTGTCCCAGAGTATAGTTTCTGCGTTTGTTCTGTGAGGCAAATTCAGAATTTAGTGGAACAAATCTTTTCAGATGATCTGGCAATGCCATTATTCAATGTTCTCATTCTTGTGACTTGAGCCGCCAAGGTCTCACTGCTCCAGATAAACCCACTCCCTTGTTGCTTGTTTCTCATATTTCAGCAACATGCTCTGTTTCTGTATAAATTGTCCATTTCTAACTTTAATGTGAATATCTCTGTCCATTTCCATCTATCTCTGGCCTTGGGTTTTGGTTGTGTATCAAATACTGGAATTATGAAGTTCAGAACTAATGTGATGGTGTGTGTCAGGCTGTTGTTCACTTCCCGCGTTGTCCCATGTGTGACTCCATGGACGGGGGGGTGTGTGATGGGCTGCTGTTCACTTCTTGGTGTGCCCCTTTAGGTGCTTCATGAAGAGGTGTGTGTGTGCAGGGCAGTTGTTTCATTCCCGGTGTGTCCCACGTCTTCCTCCATGTTGGACAGCGGTGTGTGTATTGGACTGTTGCTGGTGTATCCCATGTGGTGCTCCATGGACAGGGGGTTGTGTTTCGGGTTGTAGTTCACTTCCCGGTGTGTCCCAAGTAGTGCTCCATGTTGGATAGGGAGTTTCAGCATCTTTGACTCATGTCTTTAAAACTTGGTCTGTGCCTGTCCACTGAACACTTGTGTTTGTCCCTCACAGCTGATCAAGTGGTCAGAAACACGAGGAGGACCCTGAAGTATAATTATAAAGGAGTAGATATCTCAATTTTAGTGGAGTGAAGTCTGATTGTCCCCTGTTATTGAAAAGTTAGTGGAGTGGAGCGGCTGTGGATGGTTTGCTGGAGGTTTTGCTGTGAGCAACGTCAGACATTCAGGGAGCCCAGAGGATTTGGCGACCCAACTCTGGATGGATCATGGGGACTGCAGTCACAGCATCAGGATCTGTAACATGAACAACAAATGGAGCAGAGGCTGCAGAGCATGGACGCTCTGAATCCACGGACTGTGTGTGTGTGGGGAAAGGGATCTGCCAAATCTGTCTGTGTCGTAATGTGAGCACAGGCTCTCACTCTCATCCTTAAACATACACGCACGCACGTGCACGCACGCACGCACACACACACACACACACACACACACACACACACACGCACGCACACACACACACACACACACACACACACACACACACACACTCCGCATCTCTCGCACAGACACACCTATAAATCTGGGGGGCTAATTTGGGTTTGCAGATTTATATTTGTGGATAGATTGCATTTTGTTCAAAACAACATCCAATTTGTACACAGTCAATCATTGTGGCATTTTATTGTGTCCCTTGAGGAGCTTCTTGAAGAGGTGTGTGTTTGTGGGTGCAGGGCAGTTGTTCCCTTCCCGGTGTGTTCCATGTCGTGTTCCATGTTGGACAGCGGTGTGTGTTTTGGACTGTTGCTGGTGTATCCCATGTGGTGCGCCATGGACAGGGGGTTGTGTTTCGGGTTGTTGTTCACTTCCCGGTGTGTCCCAAGTGGTGCTCCATGTTGGATAGGGAGTTTCAGCATCTTTGACTCATGTCTTTAAAACCTGGTCTGTGCCTGTCCACTGAACACCTGTGTTTGTCCCTCACAGCTTATCACGTGGTCAGAAACACGAGGAGGACCCTGAAGTATAATTTCCTGCTTTGGGAATAAAACGTTTATGACTCAGGGTAAAACACGTCGGACTCTACACAAGACCTTCCATGGTATGTGCATGGAAGGTCACATCTTAGCAAACATCATAGAATTCTTTGAGGAATGACAAAGTTGATAGTGGAGAAAGGGCTGTAGATGTCATATACATGGACTTCAGTAAGGCGTTTAATGACATAGACTGATGGAGAAAACGAAGTCGTAGGGGTCCATGGTGTACTAACTAGGTGGATTAGAGAACTGGCTGGGCAACAGGAGACAGAGAGTAGTAATGGAAGGGAGTTTCTCAAAATGGACAACTGTTCTGTGTGGTGTTTCACAGGGATCCGTGCTGGTACCACTGTTTGTTGTGATGTACTTAAATAATCCGAAGAAAGGTATAGGTGGTCTGATTAGCAAGTTTGCAGACGACATTAAGATTGGTAGAGTAGCAGAAAGTTGATGGGACTGTCAGAGAACACAACTGAATGTAGACAGATTGGAGAGTTGGGTGGAGAAATGGCAGATGTGAGGTGATGGAGTTTGGAAGATCCAATTCGCGAGTCAATTATACAGTAACTGGAAAAAGCCCTGGGGAAAATTGATATACAGAGAGATCTGGGTGTTCAGGTTCATTGTTCGCTGAAAGTGGCATGTCGATAGAATGACCAAGAAGGCATACAGCATACTTTCCTTCCTGCATTTCAACAATTTATGAAGTGAAGAACCACAGACCAGTTAACTCGTCACCCACAGGAGGGAATCGGTTGGAATCTGTTGCGTACAAGAGTAGGCAGGCCATATTATAGTTGTATAGGACTTTGGTTCGGCCACATTCAGAATACTGCAGACAGTTCTGGTTGCCACATGACTGAAAGGATCTGGATGCTTTGGAAAGAGGGCAGAGGATTTTCACCAGAATGTTACCGAGGATGGAGAGAACGATCTATAAAGAGAGGTTTGATAGATTAGGATTATTTTCATTAGAAAGACGGAGGTTGAGTGAGGACTTGATTGAGGCTTACAAAATCATGAGAGATGTAAATAGGGTGGATAGCAAGAAGCTTATTCCCAGAGTGGGGGAGTCAGTTACTACGGGTCAAGAATTCACGATGAAAGGGGAACAATTTATTGGGGATATGCTCGAAAAGTTCTTTTCAAAGAGGGTTATTGATGCTGGGATGCGTTGCCAGCAGAGGTGGTAGAGGCGGGAACGAAAGCATCATTTAATACGTATCCAGACAAATACGTGAATGGGAAGGGAGCAGAGAGATACAGAACCTTAGAAAACAGGCGACAAGTAAAGATAGAGGCTCTAGATTGACACAGGCTTAGCGGTCTGACAGGCCTGTTCCTGTGCTGTGATTTTCTTTGTTATTTGTAAATACTAGCGAAAAACGTGTGTTCATCCTTGGAAGGAAAATGAAACCAAGATCAAATGTGGAACAGCGAATGTGTGGATATGAGAATTTATTGTAGAGAACAGAAAAATGACAAGGAGATAAAACAGTGATATTGCGTCTGTCTTCAAAGAGGAAGATCCACGAAATCTCCCAGAAATACCAAGTCGCCATGGGACCTTTGTAACTAAAGAGTAAAATCATCATATACATTTACGAGGTAGCATTTGGAAACAGAACTGGGATGAGGATTGATCAGTCTGACAGACCGGATATAATTCAAACTGAAATTTCAGAGAAAACACCAATACACATGTTGATTACAAAAGGGGCCACTGTATTTCTCTGTATTCACTTCGGAAGGTTCTAAATGCATTCTAATGATTTACGAAGGGAAGAAGTGGGAGAGTGGAGGACTACAGGCCAGTTGGTTGTCATGCACAGTAAGTAATCTGTTGCAACCTATTGTGAGGACGATCTTATTGGACACTTATTGGAAAAGTAATAGCAAATGTCAAGAGTGGTGTTCTGCATTTATGAAAGGGAAGTTATAATTTGCTATTCTTCTCTAGAAGATGTCTCTTGTAGATGTAAACAGTAGTGAATCAATGAATGTGGTACAGTCAGATATTCAGGAGGAGGTTTAATCAGCACACACAGTAAGTTATCAGAAAACATTAAAGCAAAGTGCATTGGGAGGAACATATGCAAACAGGGGAAGGTAAGCATTAGAGAAACTATTGGAGAACAGAAGTGGCTGTCGAAGGTTATTTGCGTGACTGCAGACCGGTTTACGCTGGTGTGGCACAGGTGTCAGTGCTGTGCATCTTTAAACGCCTTCCTTTAAAGGGAATCTGAATACAGACGTTAAAGAATCAGCTAGACCCAAAGTGTCAGCTTGCTCTCTCTTTACTATGCTGTTTGACTAACTGTGATCTCTAGCATGTGTTTGTTTCAATACGGATTCAGCTACTGCAGTGATTTGCTCCTGCTAGAAGTAAAGACATTCTGCATTAGTACCAGAGAGTTGGGGAGACTGTACCTGGGCTGTACCCGTTCAATTTTGACGTCTTGATCTATGTAAAATATACTGATCACATATACTCAATAGGCATTCTCCAGATTAATCTCTCAGATGGCACAATGGTCTGCCGAGGAGACTTGGTCTGGGATCAAGGCGGGAATCTGTGTGTGAAACTGGAGAACTCTGATTGATTGTTATATGAGAACTTCACATCTATTTACTGGTCACAGGTGAGGTGCCCGAAGACTGGAGAACACCCTTTATAGGAAGGGTAGTAGAGATAGAACAGGGACCTATAGACCAGGGTGATTCAGATCAGTATTAGAGAAATTTTTGTAAAAAATAGGTGGTGGTATAAGGCTGTTTTTGTGACTGGAGAACGGTGTCACCTGATGTACCATAATGATCAGCGCTGTCTCCCTTATTATTTGTGGTATTTATAAATGATGTAGGTGTGAATGTGAAGGGGGAGTGGCAGCGTGATAAGTAAGTCTGTGTTTGACACAAATATTGGCTGGTGTTTGCCAGTGAGGAGGAAGGTCTTCTGTTACAGGAAGATACAGATGGAAAGGTCAGATGGGTGGATCAATGGCAGATAGGATACAACACTGATAAATATGAGGTGATGCAGTTTGGAGGAAGGAACCAAACAGGAGATTATACACTGAATGGCAACACACCAGGAAGCTCAGAGGGTGCTTCTCCACACATCCGTGAATGTAACGGGTAGGATAAAAGGTTACGTAAGAAATCACTGGAAATAGTAGGCATAGCGTTTACTCATCGAGGCATAGATTACAAGAGCTATATAGCACTTTGGTTAGGCCAAGATGGAATACTATTTGGGGTTCTCGGGGCTTCATTACAGGAAGGATGTGATTATTCTGGAGGGGGTACAGGGATTCACCAGGATGTCCCCAAGGATCGAGCATATCAGCTATGGAGAGAGGTTTCATAAGCTCCAATTGTTTACTTTGGAGCAGAGAAAGCTGACGGGGACGTGATTCAGAAGGATAAGATTACGAGGGGGATGGACAGGGTGGATGGACAACAGCTGTTCCTTTTAGTTAAAGGGCGTAGAAGAGGGGAGCATGCGTTTAAAAGGAAGGATTTAAGGTTTAAAGCTGATTCATGGATTGTACTTCACCCAGAGGGTGATGGGGTCCGGATTGCACCTCCTGAGGGGGTGTGGGGGCAGCTATCATGGGTAACCTCACAGCTATTAAAAAGTATCTGGACGAGCGCTTGAAGTGTCAAACCATTCATGTAGTAAATTTGGAATAATATAGATGGTGCTGTAATTTTGATGCTACACAGGCTATGCTTCTGTCATTGTATGGCTGTGGAAGGTAAATCGTTGAACAGCTTAAGACAGGAAGTAATAGGTTTCGGAAGAGTACATTGAACAAGCGTGAAACGTAAAAGCTTCTCAAAATGCAATATATCAAGATGAAATGTTGGAGAAAATAATTGTAGCTTCCTTACAGTCCAAATCCAGCGAATGGAGAAAAAGAAAATGGCAGACTATGAAGTAACTACTTTAGTTCGGCCTTCATGAAAAAAAAATATTAAAAACTTCCAAGCAATTCTTGGTCGACTGAGAAAAAGAAAACAGGAAATACAATCAAATCAGTAAATAAACAGTATTGGAGAAAATATTTGGACTGAAATCTGATAAATCCCCATGGCGTGATAACCTTTATCTCTGATTCCTAAAGGAGGTGGCCATAGGAATAATGGATACTTTGTTGCTGTCTTCCAAATTCCTGATGATTTTAAGAGCTTTGAGAGCAGCAAATGTAACCCCAATATTTCTAAAGGAGGTAGGGAGAAAGCAGGGAATTACAGTCTGCTTAGCACCAAAGAAACAATCAGAACAATACAACGGTCTATTAGAATGAATGCTTTGCCAGGGAACTTTGAGAATTAAATTAATATGAAAGTAATGAACATGGATCAAGTCAATGCCAAATTATTAAAGGTGAATCATATTTGAGAAACAGACTGGGAAATAAATTATGGCGAAGCAATAGATGCAGTGAATTTGGATTTTCAGAAAGTTTTTGATGAAGTCCCAAGTCTAATGTTGTGAAAATGCTATTCCTTTAACAAGGACGTTGCTATCCTTGTTTTTTTTTTCTCAAAGGTGTCTTAAAAGCCGTGAATCCGAAATGTCTGGCTTTGACTGCTCTAAAATAAAAGCATGTACAGTAAGGAGCAAGCTATGCTAGATCTGGTCCTGTGTAGTTAGACAGGAATAATCAATGACCTCATAGTTAGAAATCAACTTGGAAGGAATGATCACAGAAAGGTTGAATTTGAAAAAACAGGTGGAGAGCGTGAAGATAAAATTCAATACCAGGGTCCTGTGCTTAAATGAAGGAGACTACAACAGAATGAGGGGGGACTTGGCTAAAGTTGACTAGTAACAAATACTTTATGGTGAGAGTTGACGAGCAGTGGAGGATTTCAATGGAAATTTTCAAAGTCCTTAGCAAAAGTATATTCAGTGAAAAGGAAAGACTCTAAGAAAAGGGGTAATCTGCATCGGGTGTCTCAGCAATAAGCGAGGCTACCAAGTTTAAAGAGAAGGCATGTAAAGTGGCCAAGCACAGCAGGAACCTTGAAGATTGGAAAATCATTAATGGTCAACAGAAAGCCACGAAGAGAGCTATAAAGAAATGTAGGATAGGACACAAGAAAAAAAAAACGAGCACAGAATATGAAAAGAGATTGCAGATGATTCCCTAAATATATAAAATGAAAATGAGTGGCTAACGTAAATGTTGGCCCTTTAGAGGATGAGATGGAGCATTAGTTATAGGATATGATGAAATTACTGAGGCATTGAGCAGGTATTGTGTATCGATCTGCCTAGTGGAAGTAACTAATAACATGCCAGTAATTGACAAAGAGATGAGGATAGGTGAAGACATGTGCATAATCATTATTACGGAGGAGGTAGTGTTGGGTAAGTGAATGGATCTAGAGGCAGACAAGCCCCTGTATGAAATGCATTCCAGGGTACTAAAAAGATAGCGGGTGAAATATCAAGTGCAATTGTGGTAAGTTTCTCAAATTTGATGAACTCTGAGGCAGTCCCAGCAGATTGGGAAACAGCAAATGAGACGCCACTGTTTAAAAAGGCTGGTAGATAAAAGATGGGGAATTAGAAACCAGTTATCTCAATCTGTGTAATGGGGAAGATACTTGAGTTTATTATCAAGGGAGAAATAGCAAGGCATTTTGATAGAAATCGGCCCATTGCGCAGACACAGCATTGGAAGTCTTTTGGAAATTTGTGAAGACATTATGAGCAAGGTAGACAAGGCGGCCCCAGTGGATGTGGTGTATCTATGTTTCCAAAAGGTCTTCTACAAGGTGCCACACAGTACACTGCTGCAGAAGATAAAGATGGAAGGCGTTATGGTAAAGTATTAGTATGGATAGAAGATTGGCTGACTAACAGGAAGCAAAGGGTGGGTCTAAATGAGTGCTATTCATATCTCGCAATCAGTGACGAGTGGCGTGCTTCAGAGATCAGTGTTGGGGCTGCAATTATTCACAATTTATATCAATGATGTGGAGTTGGGAGCAAACGAGGTTTGCAGATGACACGAAAATGAGTTGCAGAGCAAAGTGTGCAGATATTCTATGAAACTTTTTAAGAGGAACACAGATACTTTGAGTGAGTAGGCAAATGTCTGGCAGACGGAATACGATGTCAGTAAATGTGAATTCATCCATTTTGTTAGGAGTACCAATAAAAAGGATTCTTATTTGAATGGTAAAACATTGCAACATGCTGCTCTGCAGAGGGATCTGGGTGCCTATGTGCATGAATCACACAAGGTTGGTCTGCAGGTACAGGAAGGCAAATGCTATGTTGTATTTCATTGCTGAAGGGATTCAATTTAAAATCAGGTAAATTATTTTGCAGCTGTATAGGGTGCTGGTGAGGCCACACCTGGAGTATTGTACGAATTTTAAGCTGCCTTACTTGAGAAAGAATGTACTGGCAATGGATGGCGTGCAGAAGAGTTTCACTGGGTTGAATCCGGAGTTGAGAGATAATTTGTTGTTTTTTCAGATAGTTAAGTTATTCTATCTGCTATCCTCTTGTGTTTGTGTTTCACTCAGCTGCATCACCTCTGGAATATCCACGTTACACCTGCTTAAGTCAATGAGCAAAGGTTGGGTCTGCGTTACTTCCTTGAAGTGATTTGAGGACGTCTGTCCTGGTACATAACAGTTTGTTACATCTAGATCTAATATACTGGCATGGGTTGAGAATGGGAGAGTTTCATGGAAAAAGTTTATCAGCATAAACAGTTCAATATATTTTGGAGTGGAAAGCAATGACTAGTATGTTAATCCAGGAATTGATGTTTGGACCCCAGCTATTCAGAAAACATCAACATTTGTAATCTTCCCAAATCTGCTGATGACCCCAAATTGAGATTATGAGTGGGTGATCAGGATGTAAAGAAGTTCAAAGGTGATTGAGACAGTTGGAGGGAATGGGCAAATACGTGGAAGGTGAAGAACAATGTGGATAGACGTGACATTGAGCACATTGGTTGGAAAAATAAAATAACAGTTAACATTTCAAAAGGAATTGATGCAAACCTGTTGCTCTGTGAAGAGACTTATGTGTATACCTTTGTTGCCTTCTTCACCAAATTGACAGACCGAAGTTCCGACTTCATTTTTTGTCCAGATAGTTAATCACTTCAAAGGCTATAGAGTATACAGTGTTTGGGCAAAGTCGATTGAAGAGATATTTGGCTAAAAACTAGAGTGGGGAAGGCTCAATGTGTTCGATGACCTACCCTTTTCCCGATGCACCACTTTATAAGAAAGGGGAAGAGAGGAAGCAGGAAATTATAGACCAGTTAGTCTGACCTCAGTGGTGAGAAAGATGTTCGAGTCTATTATAAAGGATGAAATTAAGACACATCTGGATAGTAGTAACAGGATAGGTCAGAGTCAGCATGGATGTATGAAGGGGAAATCATGCTTGACTAATCTTCGGGAATTTTTTGAGGATGTAACTCTGAAGCTGGACGAGGGAGATCCAGTAGATGTAGTGTACCTGGACTTTAAGAAAGCTTTTAATAAAGTCCCACATAGGATGTTAGTGAGCAAAATTAGGGCGCATGGTATTGGGGGCAAATTACTAACCTGGACTGAAAGTTGGTTGGCTGGTAGGAAACAAAGTGTAGTGATAAACGGCTCCATTTCGGAAGGGCAGGCAGTGACCAGTGGGGTACCGCAGGGATCAGTGCTGGGACCGCAGCTTTTTACAATATATATTAATGATATAGAAGATGGTATTAATAATAACATTAGCAAATTTGCTGATGATACTAAGCTGGGTGGCAGGGTGAAATGTGATGAGGATGTTAGGAAATTACAGGTGACCTGGACAGGTTAGGTGAGTGGTCAGATGCATGGCAGATGCAGTTTAATGTGGATAAATGTATGGTTATCCACTTTGGTGACAAGAACAGGAAGGCAGATTAATACCTAAATGGAATCAATTTAGGTAAAGGGTCAGTACATAGGGATCTGGGTGTTCTTGCACACCAGTAAATGAAGGTAAGCATGCCGGTACAGCAGGTAGTGAAGAAGGCTAATAGTATGCTGGCCTTCATAACAGGAGGGATTGAGTATAGAAGCAAAGAAGTTCTTCTGCAGCTGTACAGTGCCCTTGTGAGACCACACCTGGAGTACTGTGTGCTGTTCTGGTCTCCATATTTAAGGAAAGACATTCTGGCTATTGAGGGAGTGCAGTGTAGGCTCACAAGGTCAGTTCCTGGAATGGTGGGACTACCTTACGCTGAAAGACTGGATCGACTGGGCTTGTAAACCCTTGAGTTTAGAAGACTGAGAGGGGATCTGATTGAGACATATAAGATTATTAAAGGATTGGACACTCTGGAGGAAGGAAACATGTTTCCGCTGATAGGTGAGTGCCCAACCAGAGGACACAGCTTAAAAATACGGGGTAGACTATTTAGGACAGAAATGAGGAGAAACTTCATTACCCAGAGAGTGGTGGCTGTGTGGAATGCTCTGCCCCAGAGGGCAGTGGAGGCTCAGTCTCTGGATTCATTTCAGAAAGAGTTGGATACAACTCTCAGGGATAGTGGAATCAAGGGTTATGGAGATAAGGCAGGAACAGGATACTGATTAAGGATGATCAGCCATGATCATATTGAATGGTGGTGCAGGCTCGAAGGGCAGAATGGCCTACTCCTGCACCTACTGTCTATTGTCTATTGTTTCTGCGCAGATTGTTGGAAAGCTCTGTCAATGTTGTTACAAACTCTGAGATGTTAGGAAGGAGGTCTCTGAAGGGTCGACAGGACTATGTTTCCCGTTCCCTTTTCCCATACAGAGGCTGGTGCCCGGTGTTCTGTCTGGGTTCATCCTGTAAGACCTCGGAACAGTTTGATACAACGGCCTTGCAGTTTCGGAGACCACTGATGCGTTTACCACATGGCTGTGTTTTTATATGGAAGTCACATTTAGGCAAGACAAGGAAAGCACGGGAGATTCACTTCTTGAAAGTACAATGGGGCAGAAAATTTATGTTGACAACTGACATGGGCTTCAATGTCAGTATTACTGGCACCAGAGTTTACATCTCTTTATTTTATTAATTGCTGTTAACTTCCACCAGCAGTCAATGCATTAGCCTGGTCTGGAATGGTAATCCAGTGGCATTTCCACAACTGCACAATCTCCACATGGGGACCTATGGAAAACCACACTGAGCTGGTTATTTCTTTGGTGCTTGACATCTCCAGCAGAAAGAATTCTCACCAATTTGATTGTCGTGATGGGACTGAGGGGCTGGTAATTGGTCAGCTTGTAATTATTCCCCTCTTCGGGGATGGGACATCGTTGAGTAATTCTTTTCCATTGCCAGGGAGATGTCAGAGTTGGAGATGGAATGACACAGCGTCCCCATGGACACGGCTTGTTGTGCAGCACAAGTCTTCAGTCCTATTACAGGAATGGTGTCAGGGACCATTGCCTTTGTCGTGTCTAATGTGTTCAGCTGTTTCTTCATCTCACGTGCAGCGAATCGAATTGGTTGAAGACTGGCATCTGTGATTCTCTTGGCGTCATTCAATCGTCTGGCTGAGGATGGTGCAGACACGGCATCCTTGTCTTTTATACTGATGTACAGGAAGGTTCCATTATTTCGAGGCATGGTCGAGCAATAGCCTCAGCAATAGATGCTGAGATTTTCGTCTAACAAACCCAGTAATGTTCAGGTGATCTGAGTTCGAATCCTGTTAAAGTAGATGGTGGAATTCAAATCCAGTTCATGTTTGGGATTAGGAGTCTAATGATGAGATCATGAATCAATTGCTGATTGTAGGACAAACCAATCTGGTTCCCTGTTGTCCTTAAGGAATGGAAACTGCCATCTATATCTGCTCTGGACACATGTAACTTCAGACCTACAGCAATGTGGTTGACTCTTAACTATCCTCTGGGCAATAAATAATGAGCTAACCAGTGACACCCTAATCCCATTGAACAATGTTGTTTTTAAATAATATTTGTGGAATCCTCTTTTATCATCAGTTGTTTCATAGTTCAACTCCATTTCAGACTGGATGTGGCAGTACTGTAGAGCTTCTATCGCATCTGTTTGCTTTGTATTCATTTCTCCCTCTCTACCAGATATTAGTCCTGCTGTTTGGAATGTAAGTACAGTGGTCACGTGCGGTAGCTTTAAATGGATTGTCATCAGTTTTCGGTACACATGCTGCTGACCCTAGTACATTCCCCAACTCGTCTCTGAAACATCGATCAGCTTAATGGGTCTGATAGCCTGAGGGATTATCCTGGGCATAAAGTTACAGATTTTGATTCAATACAATTCTCCTTCTGTCCAGCTGTGATCGACAGTATCGCATGAATTCCCAGTTTTGAGCTTCAACTTCTGCATTGCAATTCAGCTGTCTATCCCCACGTTGACACCGAGACCCATTCGCCCATCACCCCATGACCTACTCTTGTTTCGGATGAGATAACACTCCTATTTTCGTATTCTCATTCTTCTGAGCGTTTTTCCATGACGTCACACCTCTTAACTGTCATGATTCTCAAAACCCCTAAACGCGTTCCGCCGGGCAGCACAGTGGGTCCGTGGTTAGCACTGCTGCCTCACAACACTACTAACTCAAGTTCGATTCCATCCTTCGGCGACTGCCTTTGTGGAGTTTGTACATTCTCCCCGTGTCTGCGTTGGTTCCATCCGGGTGCTTCGGTTTCCAACCACAGTCCAAAGATGTGCAGTTTAGGTGCATTGGCCTTGTTAAATTGTCCGTAGTGTTCAGGGATGCGTAGGTTGGGTCCATTGGTCAGGGGTAAGTGTAGGGTATGGGTATAGGTCTGGTTGGTTTCGTCTTCAGAGAATCATTGTTAACTTGTTGGGCCGAAGAGCCTGTGTCCACACTGAAGCGATTCTAATTCGAACATTCATATGGATTGTTGCCCTTCCAGTCGGGCCACCTTCGGTGTTTACATTGAATGTGTTTCCCTCTGTTTCTCTCCATGATCTTCATTAAGAACTCTGTAGCGTCAATGATGCCAGTCTTATGTCATTTCAGACCAATGAATTTCTACATCTTGCATTACTGTTCACTCCCCGGTATATGGCGCTCCACGATGGACAGGGTATTTGAGTGGCTTGGACACACGTCTTTCAAGCTGTTCAAGCAAGAAGTTGCTGGAAAAAATCAGCAGATCCAGCAGCATCTGTGGAGACAGAGAGACAGAGACAGTGTTTGAAGTCCAGCGTGACCCTTATTCAGAACTGAAAAAAACTCCTTAATCCCTTGACAAAAGTGGACGAGAGATGATGGGAAACAGAGCATGTGTAGATGCAATGCCAAAAAGGAATGAGCTTTTAATTGTGGTGAACGTGAAGCAGATGTAAAATAGGTGTAAATTAAAGTGTAAATGGGAGAAATGCGTTCTTTCTCTTGAGTGCAAAATAAACAAGTCACAGAAAATGTCATAGGGAAACCAGGAAGCAGAATTTATTAAAAAAATGGAGAACAGCCATAATGGGGTCAGGCTGTGTAATTATGGAATTGAATATTAACTCCTACAGGCTGTAATATACCAAAGTGCAAAGTGAGGAATTGCTCAAGCTTGGGTTGTCCTTCTTTGGAACACTAGATCAGCTCAGGCCCGAAAAGTCAGCATGAGAACAATGTAGGTTATTTGAATGGGAAGCAATGGGAAGGTCAGGATTATTCCTACAGACAGAGTGCATGTGTTCCTTAAAACAGTCTCTGTTTGGTCTCCCAAGTGTAAGGGGGACTGCATTGTGAGCAGCAATGACAGGAGGCTGGATTGAACGTATACAAGTGGAATGCTGCTTCAACTGGAAGAATTGGTTGGGGCCTTGGACAGTGAGGAGTGAAGTGGTGAATGGGCAAGTGTTGCACCTTCTGCAATTGCATGAGAAGGTGCCATGGGGGGAGTGGGGAATTGTTCAGGGTGATGGTGGTGTCACAGAAGGAATGGTCCCCATGTAATGCTGACAGTGGACGGCAAGATGTGTTTGATGGTGTAGTCCTGCTGGAGGTGTTGGAAGTGGCAAAGGATGATTCCATGAATGTGGATTCTGGGAAGGAGGGGACGGAGTGAGGGCGACACTGTGGGCGATGGGACAGTGACAGCTGAAGGCCCTGTCCACCGGATTTAGGGGATTTCTGGTTTGAAGAAAAAGGAGGTCACGTCAGAGG
The DNA here is from genome assembly GCF_047496795.1 of Chiloscyllium punctatum. NCBI lineage: Eukaryota > Metazoa > Chordata > Chondrichthyes > Orectolobiformes > Hemiscylliidae > Chiloscyllium > Chiloscyllium punctatum. Next base: position 221,844 of record NW_027309886.1, on the reverse strand, counting down.
CAGCTCACTGCAATGTGGCATCATCAAACAGAAACAACAGAGATGGAGAACCTGGGAGAATGGAGTCAGCTTCGGCTGATCATGTGTTTATCCACATGCAGAAGTTCCTCCTGAATGATTGAAAAGAACCGAACATTTACATTGAGGATTTCTGACTCACATCTGGTCTGAAGAGGGATGAGAAAATAAACCCAGAGGAATGTCAGTGGACATACAGGAGCAGGCATAAAAGCAGATATCCCATAACACTCAGCAATTATTGTTTCTGGTCAAAAAAGAAGGACTCGGAAGAAGATGAACCGCCCGTGGTTGACAAAATCTCTCAAGGATACTATTCCATCGCAAATTAACGAGCATTAGTGTGTGCCCAGATTTAGAGTGTATATTTCAGGGACAATGAGCAGATGCTAGGCATGAATATCAACTGTGCTGCCTGAATTACCCCCAGAAACCCCTGCCATTGCTGATCGATCCTCTTCCCTGCTCATCTCCACTTCAAACATAGAGTACATCGCTTTAAGATGAAATGGAGAAGATTTAAAAGGGCCAATGGTGCAATTTTTTGACATATAGGGTGATGTGTGTTTGGAATGATCTGCAAGAGAAGAGTGGTAGATGAAAGTACAGCTGCAACATTTAACAGACATTTGGTCAAATCTATAAATGAGAAACGTTTAGAGGCATATAGGACACGTGAAAGCAGATGGGACTTGTTTAGTTAAGCATGGACAAGTTGGACCAAAGGGTCTGTTTATGCGTGATCTGACTGTATGAATCTAGAAAGTGAGAAAAGGGGAACAAAAGATATAATGTAAGTAAATTGGCAAGAAATATAAAAAACAAGCATCACAAAATTTTCTGTGTATATATTAAAAAATTCAAAATGAGTGTGTGACCTTAGGTAGAATTGAAGTCTGGAAAGTATATTGAGGCCGTTTGGAGGATGTGACTGGGGAACTGGCTACAGGGAACAGGCAAAACATTACACCAGTACTTTGCATTGTTCCTCACAGGGGAAGGCACTGTATGCATGTCAATGATATAGACAAAATGTTAATAGGAGGCAAGGTTCTGAACTGCCTCTAACAAAAGGAACAAAGTTTTTTGACAAACGGATAAGAGTAAGGGTAGACCGGTCAGCAGTAATTCATAGTTGCTTTTTTTAAAAAGTGGTACAGAATGACTGGTGGGACTGTGTGAAAGATTCCATAACTCTCTCGATTTCAGGAGTATTCCAGCGAAACAGGATAACCTCCAATGTGGCGCCTGTCTTCAAGAAAAGAATGAGACAGAAGGCAGGAAACATTTAGCCTAACCATAATTACTGGGAATCTGCGAGAGTCTGTTATTAAGGCAAGAATTGAAGGGCATTTAGAAAAGTTTCACGCAGAGTCAGCATGGTTTTGTGAATGGAAACTATATTTTGCCTGCAAAGTTATTCAGAGATACCTGAAAATGTAACATGCGGACTTGATAAAGGGGACCTGGTGGGCATGTAGCTTTCCAGAGACCTTCCACAAGCTATCACAAAATAAAGGTTCTTACACAAGACAGAAGCTCGTAGTGTTACGGACAATGTATTAGCATGGGATGACGGGTGGTTAACATGTAGAAATCGGAGAGTCAGGATTAATGGATCGTTATGATAAAGACATATCTACTGAGGTATCACACATACCAATCCGATGACATCAGTTATTTACAGTCTATTCTGACAGCTTGACGGCGGGAGCTGAATGCAATATACATCCGAGTTTGAGAATGACACTGCGAACGAAAAGGTAGGCTGTAATTTAATGAGGACGACTCCCAGCAAAGGAGCAGTAAAAAAGGATTGAAGTGTTCCTGGGTATGAAACATTATGTCAGCGTGGTGTTGCAGCAAGTAACTAGAATGATACAATACTCAAATTCCTGGGATGAAAGGGTTGAATTATTGAATACATCTAAAATGGTGAGGCGATTATTCATTGTGCTAGAAATTAATGAGCGCGATATTACTGAAACGTAAAGGATACAGAGGGGGCTTCGCAAGGTAGATGCTGAGAATGTGTTTCCACACCTGGGCAGAGGCTCGAACACAGAGACAGAATAAGGGATATCGATTTCAAACTGAGATACAAAGAAATGTCTTCTTTCAGAAGGTCGTGAAGTCTGAATTTAACTAACCCAGAGAGTTGTGAAGGCTGGGTCACTGAATGTTTTTACAGATGGGCTGGATTGGGTTTTGACATATCAGCGAGTTGTGGGATATGAGGGGTGAGCAGGAAAGTGGAGTTGAGCCCGGGAGGTTGAGAGAGCGTCCCCTCCAGGTGACCTCTGTCAGGTGGGGAATTGAACTGGCGCTATTGGCCTTCCTCTGCATTACAAACGAGCTATCCAGCCAACTGAGTGGGAGCCTGTGTAACTGTTTCAGACAGAAACACTCACAGACAAAGTGCAAGAGAAACTTTCATGACAAGGAAAAAGGTACAATTCAGGTAACGGTCAAGGTACCAGCTGAGGATAAAAAATGCTTTCTGCTGGAAATTGTGGAAACAAGTGTTTAGATGCTATCTTGAGCTTTTAATTTTTAAAAAGCACACTGTTCCTTCCCCTCCGCTTTTACACAATGGGGCACTGTCATTCTCCTGAAACTGGGAATTGTTTGGAACGTTATCTGGAGACTTCCATAATCAGCACTCTCGAGAGCATTCTATGAATGATACTGCACAAAGGCTAGGGAGAGGAGGGAAAGGTGCTGCCTGCAGTTGTGAGAATGTTGGAGCATGAGCCTTGTTCTGAGGTAGGTGCTATAACAGATATACAGTGAACGTGATGGAGCAGAGAGAATACAATGACCCTTATCCTGACGGAGTGGGGAAGGTTATTGATGCTTGTCCTGTATTGCTGGACATTTCTTCAGACCACAGATATTGCACTGAGCTAGGTTGTTGAGCTCAGACCATGCTTGGTGGGTCTGCTGGTGTGGCTCCCTTTGAGAAGAGAATGGTCCCCCTCTCTACTACCTCATCCACCAGGACATCAATGCCCCTGTCGACAAACCCGTGTTGTAATTGCCCCTTATGGATGGATAGAGCTCTTAAAGATGGTGAAATCAAGGGTTACGTGGATTAGGCTGGAACAGGATACTGATTGTGGATGATCAGCCATAATCATAATGAATGTTGGTGCTATCTCGAAGGGCCAAATGGCTTGCTCCTGCACCTATTGTCTATTGTCTATTATCTATTGTCTTATCTGCCATGCTCGGCCTCAACTGGGCAGGGCATCTCCAAACTGAGAGAGCTCAACTCACCATTGCTGGAAATCCCTGGATATTCCATGATCCATGGCACTGGCATTTATTTTTGGCATCAGTGCCATGGATCATGGAATATCCAGGGATTTCCGGCGATGGTGAGTACCTACAACTATACTGAGTGGGAGAAATCAGGCTGGCATTGAATGACAGGGACACCATGCGTTGGGGTGGGTAGTTAATGAGGTGAGTTCGATAAGATAGCACCAGAAAATTAGCTCAGTCTCATACAGACATAACCTCTGTCAGGCAATGAAAATTACACTGAAAGAAATTAGGGTTAGATTCAGACCAGAGTCAAAGACCTGCAGACCCCACTCCCAGAGACAAAGCTGCAGAACAAATTCTCATCCAAAACTCTCCATCATCTGAACTCACACCAATATCCCATTCACCCATTATTCCTGGTAATGTTGGCTTATGTTGCCAGATGCTATCGACATGTCTACATTCAAAATTTTGAAACCTCTGAACATATCTTTCCATGACATTGTTTCTCAAGCCCCCCACTGTCTATTTCCCAAACTACTTTCATTTACAGTCATACAATCCTACTGCACGGAGACAGGCCCTTCAGCCAGAACTGGTCCATTCCGACCAAAATGTCAGTCCACATTGACTCCATATCCCTGCACTTGGCCCATATCCTTCTCAGCCTTTCTTATCCATGCGTTTTTCGAACATAATGCAGCGAGACTTTGTAATATCGAGAAAGGCATCAAGAAAAATCTCGCTGAATCTACCATTCATCTCACTACGGTGCTCAGTTTACACAGAAACAGTTTGACTGCAGCTTCGCACCAAGAAGGAGAAGCAAACACTGGTGGGAGATGTACATGGAAGACAATGATGCATGGAAAACTTTGCTTATGTTGTAAACAGGAAATTAGATACCCAAGAATTTGTAGGAAAACCTCAACGGGTCTGGTTGCATCTGCAGGAAGAAAGTCGAAAAGTGTGGCCCCCGAAGAGCACAGCACGTTAGGCAGAATACGAGGAGCAGGAAAGACTAGGTTTCAGTCATAAACCCTTCATCAGGAATTCACTTTAGAATTCACTGCATTTGCAGTTGTCACTGTCTCGCAATCCTTTGTCAGAAGAGAGCAGAGTCAACGTTTCAAATCTGGGGAGTCATCATCAGAACAGTACTGTTTCCCGATCTCCAGAGTATACAGCTCTTTGTTTTATTTTAGATCAGCAATTATCTTGCATGCTGTAGTATTAATGGAGCACTTGATCTGGATAGGAGGAGAAGGGGTGAGGGCAGATGTGCAGGCGATGTGTCAGTCTCAGCTTAAGGCCCTGTCCATTAGAATGTGAATCCTGGGATGAAGGTAAAGGAGGGCTTGACAGACGCACCACGCTGGAATTCGATATCAAAAGAACAGATGTGACTGATCCAGAGAAAGTGGGAGAAATAAGGCACTTACTCTAATGGTCGTTAAGTGGCAATGTGGCTAGCAATAGTACCTTCGAACACAAATGACCTGGGCTCGATTCTACCCTTCGGTGATTCTTTCTGCGGTGTTTGCTTTTTCTCCCCGTGTTTGTGTGGGTTTCCTTCGGGTGCTTGGTTTTCCTCCCACAGTCTAAAAGTGCATATGATAGGTTCAGTGGCCTTACTAAACTGCCCCAAAGTATCCAGGGAAATGCAGGTTAGGAGGATTGTGTTAGGGAAATGCAGGTTAGGTGGATTGTGTTAGGGAAATGTCGAGTTTAGTGGGGAAACGTATGGGTGTGTTGTCAGCATGTTATCTGGAGAGTCAGTGTGGACTCGATGGGGCAAATGGCCTGTTTCCACACTGCAGGGTTTCTATAGTGTCTATTTAGCTGTCTGTATTTGGAAACACTTCCCAGGATCCTGCCTACAAGTGCTGACCCAATTTGGCTCACAAAGGTATTACACCATCCGTTGGTCTGAAATGAACTCCATCAGCCACTCCTCGGCCCTTAGGCACATCTTATCAGTGTCCCGTTTTACTCTGAGTTAACCATCTTTACTGTCCACAACCTCACCAATTTCGGTGTAACCTGCAAACTCACGAACCAATCTTACTAATATTCAAATCCAAATCATTTACATAAATGACAAAATCCATTAGATCCTTGTGGTACACTGCTGGTCACAGGCCTCCAGTCCAAATAAAGTATGCCACACCAGCATTACTTTCATCTCTTACCTTTGAGCGAATTAAATACAACTCTCCCTGTATTCCATGCGATCTAACCATACTTAACAGTTTACCACGTGGAACCTTTTTGAATTCCTTATTAAAATCCATATTCTATTCCACAGTTCTACGTTTGTGCCTTCATCAATCTTATTCTTCACTTTAGATTAGATTACTTACAGTGTGGAAGTAATCGGCCCAACAAGTCCACACCGCTCCGCCGAAGCGTAACCCACCCATACCCCGACCCCTACATCTACATCTACATCTACCCCTTACCTAACACTACGGGCAATTTAGCATAGCCAATTCACCTGACCCGCACATTTTTGGACTGTGGGCGGAAACCGGAGCACCCGGAGGAAACCCACGCAGACACGGGGAGAACGTGCAAACTCCACACAGTCAGTCGCCTGAGGCGGGAATTGAACCCGGGTCTCCGGCGCTTGTTTTAAAAGTACTTACCGGTAGCGGGCAGCGGTTTTTTTTTCACTCTTTCTTCACAGAAAGAGCGGGAGCAGCACGGGGAAGTGACGACGACCAGAGAGGCAGCCGGGAAGGACAGCAGTGAGTATAAATACTCACCCTTCGACACTAACGGTCATTTTGATTGCGAGCAGCAGCTAAGGTAAGACTGTTTGTTTTAAAAGTACTTACCGGTAGCGGGCAGCGGTGTTTTTTTCACTCTTTCTTCACAGAAAGAGCGGGAGCAGCAGGGGGAAGTGACGACGACCAGAGAGGCAGCCGAGACCCGGAAGCAGGTAGAGCGTAAGCTTACCTGGGTAGGTTTGTTTCCCCTTTAAAAGCGCGCAGCTGAAGAACCCGAGGCACTACGGAGGTAGTGCCTCCCACCCGCCCTCCTCCTCTAACCTAATAATAAGATCCGTTGTGGTAAGGAGGTAAGAGCCGAATTTTGCTTGCTGTATTATTTAGACCCACTTTTTTGTTTAAAATAAAGGTTAGCTTTAGAGGGATGGCAGTGAAGGCAGTGCAATGTTCCTCCTGCAACATGTATGAGGTGAGGGATGCCATGGACGTCCCTGCTGATTACACTTGCAGGAAGTGCACCCATCTCCAGCTCCTCCAAGACCGTGTTAGGGAACTGGAGCTGGAGTTGGATGAACTTCGGATCATTCGGGAGGCAGAGGGGGTCATAGATCGGAGCTATAGGGAAGTAGTAACTCCAAAGATGGCAGATAGATGGGTGACAGTGAGGGGGACTGGGAGGAAGCAGCCAGTGCAGGGACCCCCTGTGGTCGTTCCCCTCAAGAACAAGTATACCGTTTTGGATACTTGTGGGTGGGACGACTTACCAGGGGTAAGTAACGGGGCTCAGGCCTCTGGCACGGAGCCTGTCCCCGCTACTCAGAAGGGAAGGGTGGAGAAGAGCAGAGCAATAATAATTGGGGACTCGATAGTTCGGGGCACAGATAGGCGGTTTTGTGGGAACGAGAGAGACTCACGTTTGGTATGTTGCCTCCCAGGTGCAAGGGTACGTGATGTCTCTGATCGTGTTTTCCGGGTCCTTAAGGGGGAGGGGGAGCAGCCTGAAGTCGTGGTCCATATTGGCACCAATGACATAGGTAGGAGGAGTGCTGAGGATGTTAGACAGGCTTTTAGGGAGCTAGGTTGGAAGCTCAGAGTTAGAACGAACAGAGTTGTTGTCTCTGAAAATGTTACCCGTGCCACGTGATAGAGAGTCGAGGAATAGGGAGAGAGAAGAGTTAAATGCGTGGCTACAGGGATGGTGCAGGAGGGAGGGATTTCGGTACTTGGATAACTGGGGTTCTTTCTGGGGAAGGTGGGACCTCTATAAACAGGATGGTCTGCACCTGAACCTGAGGGGCACCAGTATCCTTGGGGGGAGGTTTGCTCGTGCTCTTGGGGGGGGGGGTTTAAACTAACTCTGCAGGGGCATGGGAACCCAGACTGTAGCTTTAGGGTGCAGGACCTGGAGTGTAGGGAGGTTAGGAATATGGCATCAATCTTAAAGGAGGGTGCCTGTAAACAGAAGAGTGGCTTGAAGTGTGTATACTTTAATGCCAGAAGTATACGAAATAAGGTAGGTGAACTCACAGCGTGGGTTGGTACCTGGGACTTCGATGTTGTGGCTATTACGGAGACATGGCTAGATCAGGGACAGGATTGGCTGTTGCAGGTTCCAGCGTTTAAATGTTTTAGTAGGGTCAGAGGTGGGGGCAAAAGAGGGGGGGTGTGGCTTTGCTTGTCAAAGATAGTATTACAGCGGTGGAAAGGAAGATGGACGAAGATTTGCCATCTGAGGTAGTTTGGGTTGAGGTTAGGAATAGGAGTGGTGAGGTCACCGTGTTAGGAGTCTTTTACAGGCCTCCTAATAGTCCTAGAATCGTTGAAGAAAGGATTGCGAAGATGATTCAGGAGAAGAGTGACAGTAATAGGGTGATTGTTATGGGAGACTTTAACTTTCCTGATATTGATTGGGAAAGCTATAGCTCAAGTTCGTTAGATGGGTCAGTGTTTGTGCAATGTGTGCAGGAGAGTTTCCTGACACAATATGTAGATAAGCCAACAAGAGGTGAGGCCATACTGGATTTGGTTCTGGGTAACGAACCAGGCCAGGTATTAGAACTAGAGGTAGGTGAGCACTTTGGGGACAGTGACCACAATTCGGTGATTTTTACTCTAGTGATGGAGAGGGATAAGTGTGTACTACAGGGCAAGAGTTATAGCTGGGGGCAAAAAATTATGATGCGTTGAGGCATGACTTTGGATGTGTGGATTGGAAAAGTAGATTCCAAGGCAAGAGCGTAATTGATATGTGGAACTTGTTCAAGGAGCAACTATTGAGTGTCCTTGATAAGTACGTACCTATCAGGCAGGGAGGAAAGGGTCGTGTGAGGGAGCCGTGGTTTAATAAGGAGTTGGAATCCCTTGTTAAATGGAAGAGGGCGGCCTTTGTAAAGATGAGGTGTGAAGGTTCAATAGGGGCAATTGAGAGTTATAAGGTAGCCCGGAAGGACCTGAAGAGAGAGCTAAGAGCAGCAAGGAGGGGACATGAAAGGTCCTTAGTTGGTAGGATTAGGGAAAACCCTAAGGCTTTCTATAGGTATGTTAGGAATAAAAGAATGACTAGGGAAGGAATAGGTCCAATCAAGGATAGTAATGGGAAGTTGCGTGTGGAGGCTGAAGAGATTGGGGAGGCGCTGAATGAATACTTTTCGTCAGTATTCACTCAGGAACAGGACATTGTTGTCGATATGAATACTGAGGCACGAATAAGTAGAATGGATGGCTTTGAGATATGTAGAGAAGAGGTGTTGGAAATTCTGGCAAGGGTGAAAATAGATAAGTCCCCTGGGCCTGATGGCATTTATCCTAGGATTCTCTGGGAAGCAAGGGAGGAGATTGCAGAGCCATTGGCCTTGATTTTTGTGTCCTCTTTGTCGACAGGAGTAGTGCCAGAGGACTGGAGGCTAGCAAACGTGGTTCCCTTGTTCAAGAAGGGGAGCAGGGATAATCCTAGTAACTATAGGCCAGTGAGTCTCACTTCTGTTGTGGGCAAAGTCTTAGAGAGAATTGTAAGGGATAGGATTTATGCACATCTGGATAAGAATGATGTGATCAAGGATAGTCAGCATGGGTTTGTGAAGGGCAGGTCGTGCCTCACAAACCTTATTGAATTCTTTGAGAAGGTGACTAAGGAGGTAGATGAGGGGAAAGCGGTAGATGTGGTATATATGGATTTTAGTAAGGCGTTTGATAAGGTCCCCCATGGTAGGCTACTGCAGAAAATACAGAGATATGGCATTGAGGGTGAGTTGGAGGTTTGGATTAGGAATTGGCTCTCTGGAAGAAGACAGAGGGTCGTAGTTGATGGCAAAGGTTCATCTTGGAGTGCCGTCAATAGCGGTGTACCACAAGGATCTGTTTTGGGACCATTGCTGTTTGTCATTTTTATAAATGACCTGGAGGAAGGGTTAGAAGGTTGGGTGAGTAAGTTTGCGGATGATACGAAAGTCGGAGGAGTTGTAGACAGTGAGGAAGGATATGGCAGGTTACAGCGGGATATAGAGAAGCTGCAGAGCTGGGCAGAAAGGTGGCAAATGGAGTTCAATGTAGCTAAGTGTGAAGTGATTCACTTTGGTAAGAGTAATAAAAAGATGGATTACTGGGCTAATGGTAGACTACTTGGTAGTGTGGAAGAGCAGAGGGATCTTGGTGTCCATGTACACAGATCTCTGAAAGTTGCCACCCAGGTAAATAGTGCAGTGAAGAAGGCATATGGCGTACTGGCTTTTATTGGTAGAGGAATTGAGTTCCGGAGTCCTGAGGTTATGCTGCAGTTGTATAAGACTCTGGTGCGGCCGCATCTGGAATATTGTGTGCAGTTTTGGTCGCCATACCATAGGAAGGATGTGGAGGCACTGGAACGGGTGCAGAGGAAGTTTACCAGGATGTTGCCTGGTATGGTAGGAAAATCCTATGAGGAAAGGCTGAGGCACTTGGGATTGTTTTCATTGGAGAAAAGAAGGTTTAGGGGTGATTTGATAGAGGTGTACAAGATGATTAGGGGGTTAGATAGGGTTGACAGTGAGAACCTTTTTCCACGTATGGAGTCAGCTATTACAAGGGGGCATAGCTTTAAATTAAGGGGGGTAGATATAGGACTGATGTTAGGGGTAGGTTCTTCACTCAGCGAGTCGTAAGTTCATGGAATGCCCTGCCAGTAGCAGTAGTGGACTCTCCCTCTTTATGGGTATTTAAGCGGGCATTGGATAGGTATATGGAGGATAGTGGGTTAGTGTAGGTTAGGTGGGTTTTGATCGGCGCAACATCGAGGGCTGAAGGGCCTGTACTGCGCTGTATTCTTCTATGTTCTATGTTCTATGCTAACCACTGTGCCACCGTGCCGCCCACTTCTTCAATAAAATAAATCAAATTACTGAGACAAGATTTCTCACATGCAAAGTCATGTTGACTATCGCTAATCGGAATTTACCTTTCCAAACACACGTAAATCCTATCCCTCAGAATCCCCTCCATCAACATACCCATCAATGGCATCAGGCCCACCGGTCTATAGTTCCCTCACTTTTCCTTACCAACTGTTCTTAATTTATGGCACAACCTTACCTGTGGCTGTCCATGATAAAAATATCTCAGCCAGATATCAAACAATGGTTCCCTAGCTTCCCATAGGATTCTCGGGTACACCTGATCGCAAACATAATAGATTTCATTGTGGAAGTGAAAATTGACAGTAAGGAAAGGGCTGTAGATGTCATATACTAGACTTCGGCAAGGGTTTTGATGAGGTAAGCTGATGGAGAAGGTGAAGTTGAAAGGGGTCCAGGGTCTACCAGCTAAACGGATTGAGGGCAGGCTGGGCAGCAGCAGACAGATAGTAGCAGTGGAAGGAAGTTTCTCAAAATGAAGAACTGTTCTGGGTGGTGTTTCACAGGGTTTAGTTCTGGGGCCGCTATTGTTTATGATACGCATAAATGAATGAAAGGAAGGTAAAGGTGGTCTGATTAATAAGTTTGCAGATGGCACTAAGATTGGTGGAGTAGCACAAAGTGAAGGGGACTGTCAGAGAATGCAGCAGAAAATAGACCGATTGGAGAGTTGTGCAGAGAAATGGCAAATGGAGTTCAATCTGGACAAATGCGAGATGATGCATTTTGGAAGATGCAATTCAAGAGTGAACTGTAGGGTAAATGGAAAAAGCCCTGGGCAAAACTGATGTACAGAGAGGTCTGGGTGTTCTGATCCATTGTTCCTTAGAGGGGCAGGTCGATAGAGTGGTCAAGATGGCATACAGAATACGTTGCTCCCTGATTCCACCATTTTAAGAAGGGAAGAAAAGAGAAAGTGGCGAAATACAGCCCTGTTAACTTGTCATCCACAGGAGAGAATCTGTTGGAATCTATTTTGTAGAGGAGAAGACAGGTCATATTACAGTTGTGTACGGCTTTGTTTCGACAACATTTGGAATAGTTTGTACAGTTCTAAGCGCCACATTACCAAAAGGATGTGGATGCTTTGGAAAGGGTGCAGAGGAATTTCACCAGCATGTTTCCTGGTAGTGGAGGCAACTGGCTATGAAGTGAGGTTTGGAAGATTAGGATTATTTTCATTAAGACTGATGGAAGTTCGAGGGACCTGATTGAGTTCTATAAAATCATAAGAGGTATAGACAGGGTGGATAGCAAGACGCTTATTCCCAGAGTGGGGTACTCAATTTGTAGGGGTCAGGTCTTCAAGATGAGGGGAAAATGATTATGGGAGATATGTTCAGTAAGTTCTTTACACAGAGACTGGCAGATGCCTGAAACGCATTGTCACCGGAGGTGGTAGACGTGGTCACGATAGCAACATTTAATATGTATCAAGACAGATACATTAATGGGTAGGGAGCAGAGGAATACGGATCCTTCGAAAATAGGTGACAGGTTTAGACAGAGGATCTGGATCGGTGCAGGCTTGGAAGGTCCGAAGGACCTACTCCTGTTATGGAATTTTGTTTGTTCTTGGTAAATACTGGCAAAAAGTGTCGGTCCATATTTGAAAGGAAAATGAAAACAAGACCAAATGTGACAGTGTGAATGTGTGGACAGGATAATTTATTGTAGAGAACAGAAAATTGACAGGGAGACGAATCTGTTACATTGTATCTGCCTTCACGGACGAAGATCCAGAAAATATCCCAGAAATACCATCGGAATTTTGTAACTAAACACTAAAATCATTCATACTGGTGACGTGGTAGTATATGACAACATACCAGGACTGAGAATTGATAAGTCTGACAGACCAGATGTACTTCATACTGCAATTTCAGAGAAAGCAGCAATACACAGATGGATTGTATTGTGGATGACTGTATTTATCTGTATTCAATTTGAAAGGATATAAATGCATTCCAACGATTTAAGAAAGGAAGAAGAGGGAGAGTGGAAAACTACAGACCAGTTTACTTGTGATTCGCAGGAAGTAATCTTTTTCAATCTATCATAACGAATGTGATATTGGACACTGAGAAAGTAATAGCAAACTTCAAGAGAATTATTCTGCATTTATGAAAGGGAAGTTGTCATTTACAAACGTTTTGTTTGAAGATATATCTTGTAGACCTTTACATAGAGAAGATGGATGCGGTATAGTCAAATATTCAGGAGGATTTTTAATCAGCACATACAGTAAGTTAACAGAAAACATTAAAGCAAAGGGTATTGGGAGGAACATATACAAACGGGGAAGGTAAAAGTTAAGTTTGCCTTCACATAAAGGGAATCCGAATACAGATGATGAAGGGTCAACTAGACTCAAAGCGTTAACTTTCTCTCTCTTTACGGATGCTGTCTGACTCACTGTGATGTCTAGCATGTGTTCGTTTCAATACAGATTCTGGCTTCTGTAGTAATTTGTTTCGACAAGCAGTAAAAACATTCTGAATTAGTTAGACAGAGTGCTGGTGAGACTGTACCTGTAACATGGTATACAATTTTGATGTCTTGATCTAAATTAAATGTAGTGATCCCATATACTGAATGGGCATTCTCCAGATTAATTCCTCAGATAGCAAGGTTTTTTGCTGACGAAACATGGCCTGAGATCAAGGCAGGAATCTGTTTGTGAATCTGGTGAACATTGGTGGATTGATATATGAGAGCTTCATGTTTGTTTTACCTGGGAGAAGGAGAATGTAGGGACAGATTTCGAGAAGATGGACTGAGAGGCTCTTGAGCAGATTGAATTAAGATGTGTGCAGGGATTGATAGCTTTGGCTGGTATAAAATTGGACATGTCCCTCGGTGCAGATCAGTTGCATCTCAGGCTGTTGTTGGAGACAAGGGATGAAAGGCGCTGATGCAAATGTTTAAATACAATCTGATCACAGGTAAGGTGCCGAGGACTGGAGAACACCCTTTGTGGGAAGGGCTGTAGAGTTTGACCAAGGAACGGCAGACCAGTGAGTATCAGTTCAGTGTTTGAGAAACTATTGCAGAAAATAGGTGGCTGTCGAAGACTGTTTGTATGTCAGTGCTGTGCCCCTTATTATTTGTTGGATTCATAAATGATAGAGATGTGAATGTGAAGGGGCATGGGGTGAGTGTAATAATTAGGTTTGTGTCTGACACATAGATTACTCGGGTGGTTGGCAGTGAGATGGAAGGTCTTACGTTACTGGAAGATACAGATGGAATGGTCAGATGGGCAGATCAATGGCAGATGGAATGTAACCCCGAAACATATGAGGTGAAGCACTTTGGAAGAAGGACCCACACAGGGGAAGACTCAATAAATGGCAGTAGACTCTGAAGTTCAGAGGTTGCTTCTCCACACATTCCTGACTGTGACGGGACTGGGTAATAGATTAGTTAAGAAGGAATAGTCTTTACGAATTGAGGCATAGATTACAAGAGCTATATAGCACTTTGGACAGGCCAAGATGGAATAGTGTGTGCAGTTCAGGGATCCACATTACAGGAAAGATGTGATTGCACTGAAACTGGTGCAGAGGAGATTCACTAGGATGTTCCCTGGAATGGAGCATATCAGCTATAGAGAGAGGCTGGAAAAGCTCGGGTTGTTTACTTTGGAGCAGAGAAGACTGAGAGGAACGTGATTCAGAAGGGTAAGATTACGAAGGGCATGGATAGGATGGACAGACAGCAGCGGTTCCTTTAAGTCAGAGGGTCAAGAACAAAGGGGCACACTTTTAAAGTGAAGGGTCTGAGGTTTAGAGAGAAGTTCAGGATGGGTTTTCACCCAGAGGATGCTGGTGTCTGGAATGCACTTTTTGAGGGAAGTTACTGTGGGTCAACTCACAGCCGTTAAAAGGTACGTGGACAAGCATTTGAAGTGTCATAACACTTACGTCTATGGGCCTGATGTATGAAAGTGGGACTAATGTAGAATGTACTGTATGTCTGACTGTACAGGGTATGCTTCTGTGATTGTCTGGCTGTTGAAGGTCAATCACTGAGCAGCTTAAGACAGGAAATGATAGGTTTATGAAGCGTGCATTAACAAGAGTGAAATGTAAAAGCTTCTCATCATACAGTACACCAAGGTGAAATGTTAGAAAAGATCATTGAAGCTCCCTTACAGGCTGAAACCAGAGAATAGAGAACAGGAAAATGGCGGGCCTATGAATCTGCTCTGCCTTCACAAAACAAAAAATATTGCAAAAAGTAAATTCCAAGCACTTCTCAGTCTACTGAGAAAAAGTAAATAGAATCAAATCTGTTCATAAACAGTTTTGGGGAAATTATATCGACTGAAATCTGATAAATCCCCATGACCTGTTAATCTTCTCATTGATTGCTAAGAGAGGTGCAGCAGGTCAGGCAGCATCAAAGGAGAAGGATAATCGACGTTTCGGGCACAAACCCTTCTTCAGGAATGAGGAGGGTGTGCCAAGCAGGCTAAGAAAAAAGGTAGTGAGGAGGGACTTGGGTGAGGGGCGATGCGAATGCGATAGGCGCAAGGAGGTTAAGGTGAGGGTGATAGGCCGGAGAGGGAATGGGGCAGAGAGGTTGGTAAGAAGATTGCAGGTCAAGAATGCATGCAGGTCCTTGGCCTCCACCAGCACCAGACCATGGCAATACGACGCCTGGAGGAAGAACGACTCATCTTCCCCCTAGGAACCCTCCAGCCACAGGGGAGGAAAGCGCATTTCTCCAGCTTCCTCATTTCCCCTCCCCCACCTTTTCTCAGTCCCAGCCCTCAGACTCAGCACCGCCTTCTTGACCTGCAATCTTCTTCCCGACGTCTCCGGTCCTACCCCCTCTCCGGCCTAACACCCTCGCCTTAACCTCCTTCCACCTATCGCATTCCCAACGCCCCTCCCCCAAGTCCATCCTCCCTACCTTTTATCTTACCCTGCTTGGCACACTATCCTCATTCCTGAAGAAGGGCTTGTGCCAGAAACGTCGATTCTCCTTCTCCTTTGATGTTGCCTGACCTCCTGCGCTTTTCCAGCAACACATTTTTAAGCTCTGATCTCCAGCATCTGCAGTCCTCACTTTCTCCTACTAAGGGAGGTGGCCAAGGTAATAATGAATACTCTTCGAAATGCTTGATGATTCTGGAACTGAATTCACAGATTTGACAGCAACAAATGTAACCCCAGTATTTCGAAAGGAGGCAGGGAATCGCAGTCTGCTTAGCACCAAAAAAGCAATCAGGATAATACAAGAGTCTATTAGAAAGGACGCATTGCCAGGGAACTTTGAAAATTACATTAATGTAAAAGTAATGAACATAGATAAAGTCATTGCCGATTTATTAAAGGCCAATCATATTTGAGAAACTGATTGGGAAATAAATTATAGCGTAGCAATGGATGCAGTGAACTTGGATTATCAGAAACATTTTCGATGAAGTCCCAAGTCTAGTTTAGATTAGATTAGATTACTTACAGTGTGGAAACAGACCCTTCGGCCCAACAAGTCCACACCGCCCCGCCGAAGCGCAACCCACCCATACCCCTACATCTACCCCTTACCTAACACTACGGGCAATTTAGCATGGCTAATTCACCTGACCTGCACATCTTTGGACTGTGGGAGGAAACCGGAGCACCCGGAGGAAACCCACGCAGACACGGGGAGAACGTGCAAACTCCACACAGTCAGTCGCCTCAGGGGGGAATTGAACCCGGGTCTCTGGCGCTGTGAGGTAGCAGTGCTAACCACTGTGCCACCGTGCTGCCCTGTTGTGACAATGCTACTCCTTTAACAAGTTTATTCTGTCCCTGTTTTATTTTTCATGGATAAAGCAGCGAATCCAAAATGTCTAGGTTTGACTACTTGGGAATGCTTTCAAATCTAGAACTAACGCACGCACAGTGAGGAGCAAGGTATCGTAGGTCTGGTCATGTACAATGAGACTAGAATAATTATTCACATCATAGTGAAGGAGTAATCACAGTACGGTTGAATTTAGAATACAGATGGAGAGTGTGAAGATGAAATCTAATACCAGCGTTCGGTGCTTCATCAAGAGAGACTACAAGAGAGTGAGGGCGGAGTTGGCTAAAGTCATGTCGAAACAAATACTTCATGATGAGGGAGTTGACAAGCAGTGAAGAATTTTCAAAGGATATTTTTAATTTCTGTGGCAAAAGTGTATTCCTGTGAAATGGAAAGACTCTAAGAAAATGGGTAATCTGTCAATTGTGTCGAAGAAAATAAGGGACGCTATCAAATTGAAAGAGAAGGAATGCGAAGTGGCACAGAACAGCAGCAACCTAGAAGATTGGGGAAAACCTCAAAGGTCAACAGAAAGCCACAAAATGAACTGTAAAGAAAAATATGATAGAACACGAGAGAAACAAAAACAGTACACAATATAAAGATAGATAGATGATTGCATTTACTTTAAATATGTAAAATGAAAAGCATGGCTCAAGTAAGTGTTGATCCTTCAGAGGATGGGAAGGGACATTTAGTTATAGGATATGACGAAATAGCTGAGGTATTGAACAGGTGTGTTGTATCTGTCATCATAGTGGAGGACAATAATAGCATGTTAGTAATTGCCAAAGAGTCGAAGGTAGGTGAGGATCTTGGAAACAATCATTATTATGGAAGAGATAGTGTTGAGCAAGCTAAAGGAGCTGAGGATAGGCAAGTCTCCTGGCCCTGATGGAATGCATCCCAGGGTCTAGAAGAGATAGCGGGAGAAATGGCCAATGCAATTGTGGCACTTTGCTAAAATTTGCTGAACTCCAGCGCAGTCCCAGCAGATTGGAAAACAGCAAATGTGATGCCACTGTTTGAAAAGAGAAGTAAACAAAGTATGGGGAATTATAGACCTTTATAGCTTTTCCTGTGTAGTGGGGAAACTGCTTCAGTGCATTATCAAGGAAGAAATAGCAAGGCGTTTCGACAGAAATCGTCTCGTTGTGCAGCATGGTTTCCAGAACAACAGGTCATGGTTAACAAGTCTTTTGGAAATCTATGGAGACAATGTGAGCAAGATGGACAACGAGGCTCCAGTGGCTATGGTATACCGAGATTTCCAAAAGGTCTTCAACAAGTTGCCGCACAAGATGCTGCTGCATAAGAAAAAGGTGCATGGCGTTACGGGTAAAGTATCAGCATTGAGGATTGCTTGACTAACAGGAAGCAAATTGTGAGTGTAAGTGAGTGATATACTGGCTGACAATCAGCACCTACTGGTATGTCTCAGGGATTGGTGTTGGGGCCACAATTATTCACAATTTATATAGATAATTTGGAGTTAGGGAGAAAGTGTAGTGTGTCAAGGTTTGCAGATGACACGAAGATGCGTTTCATAGCAAAGCATGCAGAGGACTGTGAGACTTCGTGGATGAACATAGATATTCTGAGTGAGTGGGATAAAGTCTGGCAGATGGAATATAATGTTGATAAATGTGATATCATCCATTTTGTTAGGAGTGCCAGTAAAAAGCATTATTCCTTGAATGGTAAAACGTTGCAGCATGCTGTTATACAGAGGGACCTGAGTGTCCATGTGCATGAATCACAGAAGTTTGGTCTGCAGGTTCAGCAAGGACTGAGGAAAGCAAATGGAATGTTGCCCGACATTGCGAAAGCGATTGAGGTGAAAAGCAGGGAGATTATTTTGCAGCTGTCCAGGGTGCTGGTGAGGCCATCCCTGGAGTACTGAACGCTGTTTTGGTTTCATTACTTCAGGAAGGGTACACTGGCACTGGAGGAGGTGCAGAGGTGGTTTATTTGGATGATTCCAGAGGTGAGGGGGTTGGGTTATGAGGTGTGACTTAGCAAACAGGAATTAATTTCATTGGAATTTAGAAGAATGAGGGGATGATCTCATAGAAACATCTAAAATGATGCATGGAGTATATAAGAGAGAAGTAGAGAGGATGTGTCCGCTGGCAGGTGAAGCTAAGACAAGAGGGAATGGCCTAACATTAGAAGGAGCAGATTTAGGATTGAATTCTGAAAGATCCTCTTCACCAAGAGGTTTTTAATCTCTGGAATTCCCTGCCCAGTTAAGTAATTGATCCTACAACAGTAAATGTATTTAAAACTAAGGTAGATACTGTTTGAACAATAAAGTAAGTAAGGCACACGGTGAGAGCGCGGGAAAGTAGATCAGAGTCCATGAGTAGATCAGTCATGATCTTATTGAATGACAGAGGACCAGACAGCCTACTCCTGCTCCCAGTTCTTCTGTTCTTATGCAAGGGGAGTGGCCAGTTATCCCAGTTCAGCTCCTCTGCTTTGGTTTGTTCGGTCTGATTTTCCGCAGTCTGGTTGCTTACATAAAGGAGGTAGCAGTTGTGAAGCTACCAGTCCCAAAGAAGCAGGTCCATGTTGTTCTTCCGTGTCTCTGACATCTCTCCTACAAGAAACTGAGTTTGATTTTTTAATCCTTTCGGTTTTCCTTTCCGGTTTTTATGGGGATTATATGTACTTGGAACACCATCATTAAGTTGGGATAATCTGTTCGGTTTTCGATAGGTTAAGTTTTTCTGTATTGTATCCTCTTATGTTTGTGTCTCACTCAATAATCTTGCAAAGACATTCTGTTCTGTTTAAAACTAAGTAATTTGACCAGCTGCATCACTCCTGGAATATCCGCCTTGCACTTGCTTAAGTTAACGAGCAAAGGTTGGGTCTGTGCTACTTCCTTGAAATGATTTGAGGGGTCTGTCCTGGTCCATAACAGTGTGTAACAGCTAGATTTAATATACTGGTATGGGTTGAAAATAGGAGAGCTGACAGGAAAAAGAGAATCATCATAAACCGTTCCATATATTTGGCATTAGAAAGCAATGTCTAGCGGGATAATCCAGGAATTGACGTTCGGGCCCCATCTATTCAGAAAACAGATCAAACATGTGTTCATGGGTATGAAATGTAATCTTTCTAAATCTGCTGATGGTACCAAACTGCGGTTGTGAGTGGGTGAAGAGGATATAAAAAAGTTTCAAGGTGATTGAGACAAGTGTACGAGATGGTAAAATACGTGGCAGATGAAGAACAATGTGGATAGACGTAACATTTAGCATTTTGGTGGGAAAAATAGACGAACAGGTTAGCATTTCAAAAGTAATTAATGTTAAAAAGATGCTGCATGAAGTTACTTATGTGTATACTTTTGTTGACTTTTTCACCAAACTCCAAGGTTCATGAAGGGCAGTGAGTTCTGAAGCCAGAAGTCAATACTGGGATGGATGTTGGCACACTGACCAGTATACATAGACCCACCAAGTGTGGAGCTCTATCATTGAAAAGGATCTCGATCTCCTTGTACACCAGTCACAGAAACCAATACTGCTGCAACAGAAAGCAGGTAGAAAGATAAATGATGTGTTGACCTTCCTTTCCGAGGGATTTGAGCCCAGGTGTGTCTTACGGCAGCTACACAGGCCCTTGCTGAGCCCCTATCTCGAACATTGTGCAATACTGTGTGCAGTATTGGTCTCCTTATCTAATAAAGCACAAACCTGACATTGAGGGAGTGTCGTGAAGGATGACCAGACTGATCTATGGGATGACAGACGTGTTGTGGGAGCAGAGCTTGAAGCGACTGGGCCAGTATTCCATGGGGTTTAGGAAAATGGGTGGAGAACTCAGTGAAATATATAAAACTCTGACAGGGTGAAACAGATTGTCAGCGGGGATGATAATTACATGGGCTGGGACGTCTATAACAAGGGTCACAGGCAAGCCACTCTGCATTGAGATGAGAATAAATGTCTGCACGCTGAGACTGGCGAACCTGGGGAATTCTGTCCCACATTAAACTGTGGAAACTAAGGCACTGAATAGAAGTAAGGATTTCTAGACACTAACAGGGTGAAGTTGCAGCAGGAGTTTGGTGTGGAGATACAGGATCAGCCATTGTTATATTGAATGGGAGAGCAAAATTGACGGACCAAAGTTCCACCTTCGTATTTTTCTGACATATGATCACTTCATATGATATACAGTATATAGTGTTAGGGAAAAGTTATTTGAAGAGTTGTTTAGTCATAACCTAGAGTAGGGAAGGCACAATGTGTCGAAAGGCCTACTCATTTCGCGATGTTTCTGTGCAGTCTGTGGGAAAGCTCTGTTATTGTTGTCATAAGCTCTCAGATGTAAGGAAGGAGGTCTCTGCAGTGTGAACAGGACTGTGCTTCCTATTTCCTTTTCCTATACAGAGGCTGGTGCCGGGTGTTATCTCCTTTTTTTTATCCTTTCAGACCTCGGAGAAGTTTGATATAACGGTCTTGCATGGCCGCTACAGAGACCATTGAAGAGTTTGCCACATGTCTGAATATCTGGAGTCACTTTTTGGCTTGACCAGGAAAGCACGGGAGATTCACTTCCTGAATGTACATTGGGGAAGGAAATTTACGTTGACAATGGACATGCGCTTCAAGGTCAATATTACTGGCACCAGATTTTAGATTTCGATATTTTATTAATTGTTTCTAACTTCCACCAGCTGCCAGAGTATTCTTCTGGTCTAGATTAGTAACATTTCCACAGCAACAACTTCTCCACATGGGGGCCTATCAGATACAGCACTGTTCACGTTATTTCTGTGCTGGTCAACAGCTCCATCAAAGTAACTCCCATCAATTTGATTCTCGTGATGGGACTGAGGGGGTGATAATTGGTCAGATTGTAATGATTGTCCTTTTAGGGTCGGGACACTTTTGTGTAATTTTCCGCGTTGCCAGGGAAATGTCAGAGTTGGAGCTGGAATGAAGCAGCTTCCACAGAGATACGGCTTTTTGTGCAGCACAAGTCTTTAGTTCTATTGCAGGAATGATGTCAGGGCCCATTACATTTGTCTTATCTACTGTGTTCAGCTGTTTCTTCATGTTACGTGCACCGAATCGAAGTGTTTGATGTTTGCCTTCTGTGATTCTGTGGGGACCATCCAAGCAACACTTTTGGCTGAGGATGGTGTATACACTGCATCCTTGTCTTCTACGCTGATGTGCTGGAAGGTTCCATTGTTTTCGTGGAATGGTAAAGCAATAGCCAAGTGGTGTTGCAGCTGATGTGTTCCTCCACAATCCAAACATTTGCAGGTTATTGGCCTTGCTAACACCAATAATGTTCTGGTGACCTGAGTTCGAATCCTATTACTGTACATGATGGAATTCAAATCCAATAAATGTTTGGGATTAAGAGTTTAATGATCATCATGAATCAATCGCTGATTGTGGGAGAAATCGATTTGGTTCACTGATGTCCTTTAGGGAAGGAAACTACCATCCATACCTGCTCTGGCCCACATGTAACTCCAGACACACAGCAATATAATTGACCCTTAACAGTCCTCCGGGCAATAAATGCTGACCTAGTCAGCGACGCCCTAATCCCAATGAACATTGTTTTCAAATAATATTTGTGGAGTCCTTTTCCCTTGTCAGTTGTTCCATGGTTCAACACCATTTCTGATTGGCTGTGCCAGGACTGCAGAGCTTCGATCTGATCTGTTTGCTTTGTAGTCATGTTGCCCTCTCTATCAGATATTAGTCCTGCTGTTTGGAATGTATGTACAGTAGTCAGTGTGATAGCTTTAAATGGATTGTCATCAGTTTTGGGTACACGTGGTTCTGACCCTGGTATATTCACCCATAATCGTCAATGAAACATAGATCCAATAATGAAAATTATAAACTGAAAGATTTGACTGGGAAAAACGTTACAGGTGGTAACTGAGTACAATTCTCCTTCTGTCCAGCTGTGATCTACAGTACCACATGAACTTCCAGGTTTGAACTGCAATTTCTGCAATGCAATTCAGCTATCTGCCCCGCAGTTTACACCGAGACCCATTCAGCCATCACCCCGTGACCTACCCTGTTTACTGATGTGGTAACACTTCCATTTTAATATTCTCATTCCTCTGAGTGTCTATCCATGGTGTCACACATTTTACTTGTCATGTTTCTGCAAACCCCTGAATATTTTCCGTGGGGCAGAACCATGGCTCAGTGGTTAGCGACGCTCCCTCACAGCGCTGGGGACCCAGGTCCGATTCCATCTCTGGCAACTGTCTTGCACATTTTCCCTGTGTCTGTGTGACTTTTTTTACGCATGCTCCGATTCCCACCCATAATCCAAAATTGTGCAGGGTATTGGCCTTGCTGAACAGCCTATAGTGTTCAGGAATGTGCAGGTTAGGTCCATTAGTCAGGGGTAAATATAGGATAGGGAAATGGGTCTGGTTGGTTTATTCTTCAGAGGATCGGTGTGGACTTGTTGGGCCGAAGGGCCTGTTTCCACACTGTAACAATTCCAATTCTAATATTCATCTGAATCTTTTCTGTCCAGTCGTGCCACTTTCGGTTTTAGCATTGTAACTGTTTTTTTCTCTGTTTCTCTCCATGGCCTCGATGAAGAACTTTGTAGTGTCAATGATGCCAATCTTATGTAATTTCAGAACCAATGACTTCGTACATCTTGCGTTATTATTCACTTCCCAGTGTATGGTGCTCCATATTGGACAAGGCGTTTGAGCAGCTTTGATACGCGTCTTTCAAGCTGTTCAAAACCAGAAATTGCTGGAGAAACTCAGCACGTCTGGCAGCATCTGTGGACACAGAGAAACAGAGGTAGTATTTCAAGTCCAGCTTGACTCTTGTTCAGAACTGAAAAGGACGTTTTAATCCCTTGATAAAAGTGGACGACGGATGATGGCAAACAGAGCATGTGGAGGTGCAATGTCACAGAGGAGGGACTTTTGATTGTGGTGAAAGAGAAACAGATGTAAATTGGGTGTATATTAAAGTGTGAATGGGAGAAATGGTTTCTCTCTACTGAGTGCAATATAAACAAGATATAGACAATGTCATAGGGAAACCAGGAAGCAGAATGTATGTAAAATGGAGAACAGCCATAATGGGTTCAGACTGTGAAGTTATGGAAATGAATGTTAACTCCTAAGGGCTGTAACATACAATGCGTAAAGTGAGGTGTTACTCGAGCTTGGATTGTCCTTCATTGGAACACTGCAGCAGATCAGGACCGAAAAGTCAGCATGAAAGCAAGGAAGGTTATTGAAATGGGAAGCAGCGAGAAGGTAAAGGTTATTTCTCCTGACAGAGTGGGAATGTTCCTCAGTGCAGTCTCTGTTTGGTCTCACCAGTGCAAACGAGACTGCATTGTGAGCAGCAATGACAGGAGACTGGATTGAAAGAGTACAAGTGAAATGTTGCTTCACCTGGGAGGTGATCATATGTTCAGTCACATGCAGAAGTTCCCCCGAATTATTGAATAAAACCAGACATCTAAATTGAGGATTTCTGTCTCACATCTGGTCTGAATCGTGATATGGAATTACACCCAGAGGAAGGACAGTGGGTACATGGACAGACATTCAAGCAGATATCCCATACCGCTCAGAAATTATTGTTTTTGTTCGAAAAGAAGGACGGAAAGAAGATGAACCACCCGTGGCTCACAAAGTCTGTCAAGGATACTACTAGATCACAAATTAATGAGCATTAATGTGTACCGAGATTCAGGAAATTTGTTTCAAGAACTGAAGCAGTTGCGAGGCATGTATTTAAATTGTGCTTCCGAAATTACACATTGAAACTCCTGCCATTGCTGCTCAATCCTCTTCCCTCCTTGTCTCCCCTTTCTGATTACAGCTTCTCCCTCTCCAATTTCAGAGCACATTCTCTCACATTATGGCCCCTCCCCACTACAACTGAAGTTCTTTGATCAAGTCTACCTTTCCTTGCAGTAGCATCAAACACGTTTTGTGCTGTCAATTTTCCTCTGGTCTCAGTGTGGTTCGGCCTCTCCATTCATGCTGTTTTACACCTCCCACTCACACCTCACTCCGGAAAGTTCCCTTTTTGGAGTAAACTTTATTGAAAACACCTCTTCCCCTTTGCACTGAATAACCTAAATTTCAAAACGTATTCTCAGCCTTCATCTCACTGTGCTAAAGGCACCTGCACGCTGACCGTGTGGTATAACAATTCATGTTCTTACGTAGCTCTGGCCAGAGAAACATTTTCACTGTAGAGATCACCCCCTTTAGCCAAAGGAATTTATTTTCCTGACGTCTTATTAGCACTAGTAAGAGTTTCATGCTGCCTTAGTATTATAACATGGAGAAAGACAAATCACAGTATGAAGTTGGGGCTGAGTGTTGTTCACCTGTCATTTTTAAAATACTGTTTCAAATTTGCAGTGCTTATTAGTGAATGCTTGTTCTTGAAGTTAGTATCAAATGGAATGGAGGACGTTGAGAGGTGAAATTCTGGAAGTTAATAAAATCATGGGAGGCATGGATAGGGTGAATTGCCAAAGTCTTTTTCACACGATATAGGATATGGAGACCAACCATATAGGATACAGATTTAGGGTGAAAATGGGAAGATTTAACAGGGACAAAATGGCAACTTTTTTCACACAGAGGAGGTGTGTGTATGGAATGAGCTGCCAGATGAGCTGGTAGATGCAAGTACAGTGACAACATTTAAAAGATATTTGGACAAACATATGGATGGGAAGCATTTAGAGGCATGTGGACTAAATGCAATCAGATGGGACGAGTTTAGCTTGTAAAACCTGGTCAGCATAGCAGGTTGGATGAAATGTTTGTATGCAATATGACTGTATGAATCTAGAAACCGAGGGAAAAAGCACAAAATAGACGGAAAAAGGATAAACAGATATGAAGCAAATAAATTGGCAAGAAATATAAAAACAAGCATCACAAGTTTTTCTGTGCGTATATAAAAAGTTGAAGATGAGTGTGAGACCTTTGGTAGAAAGAATGTCAGGAAAGTATATTGAGGACATTCGGAGGGTATGACTGGGGAAGTGACTACAGGGAACAGGCAGATAATTTACACCAGTATTTGACATCAATCCTCACAGGGAAGGCACTGTAAGTATTTCACAATCATCACAAAAATGGTAAGAGGAGGGTACCCGAACTCTCTCTAACAAAAGATACAATGTTTTTAACAACAGATAAGACGAAGGAAAGGCAGGTCAGCAGAAATTCATAATTGGTTTTAAACGAAGTGGTTACAGAGTGACTGGTGCCACTGTGTGAAATATTCGATAACTCTCTGGATTACAGAAGTGTTCCATCGAAACTCGTGAAGCTTCAATATGGTGCCTACTTTCAAGGATGGAGCGAGACAGAAAGCAGGAACCACTTAGCCTAACCATTATTGCTGGGAATCTGTGAAAGTGTGTTATTAAGGAAGGAATTGCAGGGTGTTTAGAAAACCCTCAGGCAGAGTCCGCATGGTTTTGTGAAAGGGAAACTATATTTTGCCTTGTAAAATAATGCAAACTTTTTCTCGAGATCCCTGAGAATGTAACAAGCGGACTTGATAAAGGGTACATATGAGGCTTTCCAGAGATTTTCCACAAGATATCACAAAGTAAAGGTTCTTCCGCCGACAGAAACTCATAGTATGATGGATAATGTATTAGCATGGGATGACGGATGGTTATCGCATAGAAATTAGAGAGTCAGGATTCATCAATCTTTATGATAAAGATATATCTACTGGAGTAGCACCAATATCAGTCCAATGGCTTCAGTTATTTACATCTATACTGAGAGCCTGAAGGAGGGAGCTGAGTGCAATACACATCCGACTTTGAGGATGACACTGACAAACAAAAGGCAGACTGTTATTTCATGAGGAGGAGTCCCAACAAAGGAGCAGTACAAAGGGATTGGAGTGTTCCTGCGCATGAAACAAAACGTCAGCATGCTGATGCAGAAAGTAACTCGATTGGAACATTAAGCGGGTTTCTGGGATGAAAGGGTTGAATTATTGAATACATCTAAAATGGTGAGGCAATTATTCATTGTGCTTGAAATGAATGAGCGTGACATTACTGAAATGGACAAGGTACAGAGGGGGCTTGACAAGGAATTTGTTGAGAATATGATTCCCCACCTGGGCAGAGTGTCTCACTCCGGACATTGATACAGAATAAGGGGTATCAATTTCAAACTGAGATGTAAAGAAATGTAATCTTTCTGGAATTCTCGATTCTAGAGAGTTGTGGAAACTGGGTTAATGAATGCATTTACAGATGGATGGAATGGTTTTGGACATATAAGCGAGTTGAGAGATACGAGGGGGTAACAGGAAAGTGGAGTTGAGCCAGCCTGAATTCTACAAGTACATTTTCGAAACAAGACCTAACCATCGGCGTGGCCTCGTTCTGCCTGTATGCAGCAGGTCCGAAGGGTTGAATGGAACATCAGAACATAGGGCTGAGGGACACGAGTGGGCCAATCGGCACTTCGACACTACTCCACCAGAAATGTGGGTCATGGCTCATCTCATTGTGCTCTCAGCTGCACTTTTCTGTCCATGCACCATTATCCCTGATTCACCTGTCTATGGAAAATCAGACGAAGCCAGCCTCGATATAATATAAAGATTCAGCCATCACAAACTTCTGTGAAAGAGAATTCCCACTTGAATAAATGCCCACTTTGTGAATTCTCCTCACTCTGGTTCTGACTGTGGTTGCAGGGTGCCACTGTTACTTTTTCTAGTCCCACTCCTCCACTGTTTGCATCAAATTTAAATATAACCAGGTTGGAGATATGCCCGAAGATAAAGGTCTCAGACTGGGTCAGGTTCAGTGATAGGAACAAGTCAGGCAAATTTCTTTAGTCAGCCACATATAACTAAGAGAAATAATGGAGCAGCATGGTGGATCTGTGGTTAGCACTGCTGCCTCATATCACCAAGGAGCTGGGTTCAATTACAACCTTCAATTCTCCCCGTATCTGTGTGTGTTTCCTCCTGGTGATCCAGTTTCCTCATACCGTCCAAAGATGTGCAGGTTAGAGTTAATTGATCATGCTCAATTGCCCATAGTGCACATGGATATGTAGGTTAGCTGGTTTAGTCATGGAAAATGCAGGATTACATGGTTCGGGTAGGGGACAGGTCTGGGTGGGATGCCATTCAGTGCGCCAGTGTGGACTCAATGGACAGTGTCCTGCTTCCACACTGTAGAGGTTTTATGACAATGACAAGTTTGGACTAGAAAAACACACAGTGGTTATCTACCTGATCCATGCTTCACAAAGTCTTGCATATTTCAATAAGATCACCTTTCATTCCAAGAATAATCTATTAAAACCTCGAGAATATAAGCTCTTCATCCCTGCAAAACATGAAATGAAATATCTCTGAACTGCTTCCAATGTAATTATATCTTTACTCAGGTAAGGAGACAAAAAAAGCAACCTCACACCCCAGTTGAGGTTATTTATTATTTTCTCAGTGTTGTGAGAATTTGGAAATCTCTTCCAAAAGAGCATTGGAGGCAGATATGTTGAATATTTTTGAGGCACAGACAGAAGTTTCATAGATAACAATGGAGTCAAGGATTATGGGGCAGGAATGTGCAGTGAGGGGGAAATGCTGACAGTAGTACAAAATGACACTGATCCAAAACACAGCAGGAAAATAATGCAAAATAAATGTAAACGTAGATAAAAGAAATAATTGCAAAAGTGATAGAATAGAGTTCCAAAGGATCATGGGGCTGCTCTGTCATGAAAGAGAGACCACTCGTGGTGGTTTAACCTGAGGGTCAGCACACCTAAGGTGTTGGGGTGAGATTGAGGGAGCGTCCTCTTCATAGTAACCTCTGTCAGTGTAGGGAATTGAACCTGCGCTGGTGTCCTCCCTCTGCATCACAAAGCATCCCCATCCAACCAAATGAGTGGGAGACAGTGTAAGTATTACAGACAGAAACAGCCACAGACAAAGGACAACAGAAAATTTCAGTACAAGGGAAAAAGGTACAATTCAGATATCAGTCACGATAACGGCTGATGATAAAAATGATCTCGTCTCGAAATTGTATCTTATAACGAGATAAGTGTTTTGAAGCTGTCTTTGGCGGAATAGAATAAGGTTAGCCAAGTGAAATAACCAGAATACTAATTGTTATTTCTTACCGATAAACATAAAATAAGTGTAGATTTTGGTCAGTCTGTGCAAAATGAGCTTATCGTTAAATAAAAGTAGACAACTGATGGAATATATTATTTGGAGTGTCCGTCCCCGTGGGAATTGCCCTCAAAAAGGCGCTTGAAGGAAACTGTGGTAAAAATGTCTGAGTGTCATCTGGTCAGTGTCAGGAACACAGGGGGTTGAATAACTGAAAGTTCCTGCAACACGGAGCTGAGAAAACCATCAAATAAGCAGCAAACTCATTATATGCTAGAGCACATTTGAAGGGTTGATTGGCCTCATGATGGATTTTAATTGGATGTGATTTGAATAACATACATCTCTACTCCTTCCCGTTTTCCGTTACATATTGGTGCATTGACATTTTCCTGAAAAGGGAAATGACTTGGAACATTTTCTGCAACATTCCATAATCGGCATTCTCCAGAATATTCTATCACTGTGTGAGTGTATTGGAAAGGCGAGAGAGAAAGAGAGAGATAGAGAGACAGAGAGAGAGAGAGAGAGGAAAGGCGCTGCGTGCAGCAGTGAGAATGATGGAGCATGAGGCTTGTTCGGGTAGGTGCTATAACAGATATACAGTGTTTATAGTGTGGGGTTAAAGTGGTGAGAGAGAGAGAAGGTGGTGCCTGCAGCAGAGGGAATAGTGCAGCATGAGCCTTGTTTGGGGGTAGTTGGTGTAACAGATTTCAATGAGTGTGCGGGAGCAGAGAGAAGGCGGTGACCCTTATCCTGGCAGAATGGGGATGGTTATTGATGCCTGTCCGGCATTGTTGGACATTTCTTCAGACCGCATATATTGCACTGAGCTGGGCAGAGAGCTGCCACCACTGTGCAGGGCAGCTCCAAACTGAGAAAGCTCAACCGTTTGTCAATTGGCCTTTTAAAGATCGTACCAGTGCCAGGGATCACAGAAAATCCATGTGACATCCAAGCGATGGTGTTTACCTCCAGCCTTGAAAGGTGGGAGAATTAGGCTGGCATTGAATGGTGGGTACACGGTGAGGTGGGTTGGGTAGTTAATGAGGTGTGTTCGATAAGATAGCACCAGGAAACTAATTCGGCCTCGTACAAATAATTCCTCAGTCACACTCAATGAAAATGGCCCTGAGATAAATTATAGTTTGTTTCTGCCCAATGAGTTGAAGAATCTACTGACTCCACTCCCAGTTACGAAGCTGAAGAACAAATGCTCACCGAAAACTGTCCATCATCTGAACTCACACCAATATCCCATTCACCAATCATTCCTGGGAATACTGGCTCATGTTACAGTCTGCTGTCAAAATACCTTAATTTCTGCGTTCTGAAACCTACGATCATCCATAAAATTGTGTTTCAATCTCCCTTCCCCATTTTTCCCCCAAAATTATTGTGTTTGTTGATATTTAAACTGATGCCCCCACCATCTCTCTCTGGCAGTGACGTTCACACCCACAACACCCCCTTGTCAGGGCATTATGGACATATGGGGCTGTAAATAGATGGGAGCTGTACAACCTGTCACTTCCAAGCATTTGCTGCAAGTTTCTTCACTCTGAGCAGAAATCTAACACAGTGTTACCGAGCAATGTACCGGGGTTTTAAAACTGTTTTGACGGTAACTGCTCCATGTTTACAGATATATTCACTGCACAGCTCCCCATACTGTACAGGTTCCTTGTCTACATTTACAGAGCAAAACACTGGTGTTGGCTGCATATTACCACAGGCAGGACAGACCATTTCATCAGTGTTTCTGAATCAGTGCATTGGTGTGTACTGTACTGCTCCTTGTGTTGGACAGATAGCTAGTGGACTGGAGACACCTGCGCTATATTCCACCCTGGACTGATTGCTGGGTTGTACTGAACCTGGTCTGCACAGTGCTCCATGTTGAGCAGATATCTCATCTGGGCTTATGCGGTCTGGGCTGGATCTGTGAGGTGGATTAACTATGAAATATAATTCCTGACAGAGCTATCACTTCTCCAGCATGGTGCATTCCGCTGTTAAACCTTGTGTTTCTGCAACATGTTTTTCAATAAGTAATTAGCCAATTAAAACGTGAATATCTGTCCTTTCTGTTATTGAACTGAGCAGACACATCTCAAAATACATGATGAAGGTAGTTCTGACCGGAACATTTTCGTATTTTAAAGATAAATGTGAGGTGCTGTGTTTCACATGCAATTTGCTTGGTCAAAATATTCGACATTCAGCAAAACACAATTCCTTCAACCACTGTCGACGAAATACAAAAAAGGCAGAATAGTAGATTGTTTACCTACTAAACAATAACTGTTCCAATATGGCAACATCCTATGGCAACACACTTGTCAAAAAACAAATTCAGGAAACAGATTGTCTCACATGCAGTTCTCCAATCCAGGAGGAAAGAACATCAAAAAGACAATTCTGAGAGAAATCTCAGAGAGAGTGTAGCAGCTGGGAGAGATTTCCAGTCTTCCAATCCTGCTGAGACCCCAGCAATAACTGGGGAAAGATAAAACCAAGAATCCTCGATCCCTGAGAGTTTGACCGTCACTCCACAGGACCAGGCCATGGCTGCAAGGAGCACAAGGAATGGACTGGATCTACACCGTCTATAGCACTGTAGGGGCCTCTCAAAAATGTCTAACGCCGCCTAAGCCTTTAAATGATGGTTAGATAAATGTCAATGTTAAAACGTAAATAAATAAAACGAAAGGATGGAGCGGGCCTGGTTATCAGACACAGCCGGCCTTGGGAGCCCAGCAATTCTGACCCTGCCAAACATCGTAGGATCATCGAGCTCGTGAATAGAAAGCATCGTCTCTCTGCCTCACCTCTAACTTTACAATTGGAGATGATGCTATTAGCCCAATAGTCAGCCATGTCAACTTCCCAACCAGACCAAGTATTATAGTGACGTATAAGGATTGAAAGTCAAAGGAGCTATTTGTGCATTGACTGTGATTGACGTCAGTCTCCATGGATACTAACCGTGTCATTGGAGGGTTTATCTCTTCGATTATTAAGGGGCTTCCTTCAACCTGTTATTCTATAGTATCAGCGGCAGCGTCATTCTCAAGATGATTGGGCTCAGCAGCTACAGGGAGAGGGAGAGGAAGTAAATCTTAGAACAAAAGACTGGAATGTTCCAACAATGGACAGTAGTTTGTCCTTGGGTCTACACTTGCTTTCTCAGGATTGGTCATGGTTAGAATTGAGGATACAAGTCGACTGATGATTATTCTGGCAGGTTACTATCCCATCCTCGCTATTATTGGTGTTCCTGGTAAGCCTATTTCTGTCAATTCTATTAGCGATGGTGAAAGTTATTGCTATTTCTGTTATTTATATTCAACAAATACATAACCTGTTATCTTCAGTTTCAATCACAAATTCCACTTAATTTCTATCAATTTCCGAATCCTCACTCATAAACATCTAAGAAGGAACATGTCTGTTCAGACCATTGAGTTTTCCTTTTGCCCTGAACTGCTTTATGTCTCTATATTCTCTCTGTTATCAACCCTGCCTATACCCACCATTATAATATCCCCAGTCTCCAGCTCTGCCTCAGTTCTGTTGCTGAATAAGCCATCATCTGCCCCCTTGTTAACTTCAGATTTTACGGCTTCAGTTCTTTTCTGAACACTCTTCCACTTACAAATATTTTGACGACAAACTCGTACTTGCCTCTCCAGTTAATTCAAAATAGGGAACTCATATCAGACTGTCACTAGCCGTGTTATGACTCCAAAGGCATTTTTTCAAATTCTACCAGAACCAATGATAGAACTTAAATTCAAATTGAAAGAAACCCCATATTACAGAGGGCAACAATAAACCATCAGGGTCGTTTTTATTATTTCAATGATAGTCTTTGGTAAGAAATTAAGTGTGACAAAAAAAAGGTTGACTTGACAAATGGTCTCGCAGTCAACGGCAATTAGTGATGGATGACAAATGCTGCCTTTGCCAGTGATGCGGATATCTCGTGAAACAACAGAATTGAAGGTGAAATAAACCAAGGAACTGTGGATGATGGAAATATGAAATAAAATTCCCCAGCGTCTGAAAATATTGCAGAATCTCAGCAAGTATGGCAGCCTCTGTCAGGAGAAAAACAGATAAAATTTCGAATCTAGTAACCCGATATCACAACTGAAAGCAACTGAGAAGTAATGTTATTTAGAACAGGGATGTCCTGATGTGTGAGGGGGAGGGTAGTTGAGTGGATGTAGAAATGCCCAGCGAGAAAGAGAGAGAGAGAGAGAGAAATGAAAAGCAAACATAGGAACTGCTGGTGATGATCCAGAAGGAAAATAACATGGGAGCTTATTCTAAAATTTCCCCTTTTCCCATATACCTGAATATCATGTGAATTTGGATGTGTCCCTTTTTACATTGAGTTATATTCCCTCTGTCTTTCTTCTCTGAGTGTGATGATCAACTCCATCGGTAATACTGGTGCCGCCCTTATAGTTGCTGGATACAAAGGAATGGAATGTCACATTGTCAACCGATGTTTTTGGAGAAGGGAACTGTAACTGTGGGAGTGTGCAGAGATGTAACTGTTTTTTCCTGCTAAGAACAGAAACATTTTCAACACTGATGGGTGCTCCGTGTGTGTGGGGATTTGACTTGCTTCTGTAATTACAGAGTAAAGAGACGTTATCTGGACGCTTTTCTTGGATTTGTGTTATCAGCTGCTGCATCCATTCAGAGAGACCCAAGGGTATGGTGACCCCACTCTGGACGAGATATGAGCACTGCATTTACAGAGTGTTCTGTGTTCATGGTAAACACATGGAATCTTGGCTACACGGAAGCGACGCTCTGTACACAGGGAGGACCAGGGCACTGCATGTTCGTACCAGGAATTTCCAGGACCATTTGTCTAAGCTGGACCCATTCCAAGTGTAAAATGTGAAACCATCGTCTTTCAATAATGAGGTGGTCACTGAGCTGTGTCCCCTCCTTCAAACTCACAGCAGGGACAGGGCTGTGCTGACACTCACCATGAAGTGAACTGGAATGACTCTGGAACTTTCCAGGCAGAGTGGGTGATATATCCATCACCATGAAGTGTATTGGATTGAGTCTAGACCTTTCCAAGGCAGAAGTGAACGACATATCTGGAGTGCAGTCCTCCGATATATCACTAGCTGATAGAAGCCACCTGCCTGCTGAGAGGAATACATTGGTTCTGTCTCCACAGAAGAAGGTGCAGAAACGAACGTCCAGTAATACTAAGGAACAGGGGTCCTGGTGAAAATGAGGGGCCGCACGAAATTAGAATTAATGAAGATTATGTCTTTGAAAATCTAATCGAATTGAAGATTGCTAAGTTGCTGGAACTGATGAGCTACATCCCCGAGTATTGAGGAGGTGGCAACAGAGCTACTAAAATAATTAGTGACTATTCGTCAAAGCTGGTTAGATTCTGGAAAGGATCCTGCAGACTGGAAAACAGCTATTGTGAACCTAAACATTTAAAACAGGACGAAGAGGGCAAACAGAAAACTAAATAGCTTGATGTCAGATGTGAGAAAAAACATTGTGACCTTTTATAAATATTGTGACAACTAGACACTTTGAAAATAATGATATGATTTGGTAGAATCAACCTAGATTCAGGAAAGGGGAAATGATCTTTGATAAACCTGTTGTAGTTTGTGGAGAATGTCCGTTGTGACATTGAAAATTGACAACCACTGGGAGGAGAGGATTTGATTTCGCGGAAAGCGTTTGACACGGTTGAATACTGGTGAGTGGGAAATGTTAGAGTCCGTGGGTAGGTAGAGGTGGAACACACAGAATGGATCAAAAATTGCATAATGGTCAAAATGAAGAGAGTAGTGTTTTACTCTGTATGGAAGGCGTGTGGGGTATCAGAAGGCTAAGTGCTTGGGCAATAGTTGTTCGCAAGGTATACCATGATTGAATGGGAACAGAAAATATAATGATTCTATTTCAAGATCATTAAATGGTGAGAGGTTGTGAAGATCTGTTGTTGAAAAGGACCTGGATGTCCTTGGTTATAGGTCACTAACAGAATTCAGATGGGACAGTAAGTAATTATAACTGGAAATGATATTTGGTCTGACATGCAAAATACTTGAAGTACCACAGTAAATATTCCTTACTCAATGGTAGTGTTCTGTTGAAAGAGAATTTTGGGTATTCCGGACAGAATGAGTCTACTTCATAAATAATGATCGCGACGTCACCGAGACTGTGCAAAGGAGTTTCACCAGACTGAACCCTGACATGATGGTACCATCAGTAGAGAGAGCGGTAACTATGCGGTTAACCTGTAGCACTGTGAGAGAATACGAAGGTGAAACTTGACGGTTATGGACGGACACTCATTTTGTCCCAAGCAGCCATTGATAAGGTGAGAAAGTTTGTACTTTCCATAGGATGCTCGATTCCCAATAGTTTACGTGCCAGTGCATAGAACTCATTTCGATTAACAGAGAGGTACAGGCTCTGAATGAACTCTGAGCACTGTAATGCACAATTACCGTGTGACCCTCCAGTCAAAGTTACATTGTCCATTATCCTGTCAGCAGCCATAATACGTTCATTCTGAAACAGTTGGCCATTCCCCACCAGCTTCTGAATTCCAGAGAGAACACAGGACTGCTCTCTCAGCGATGGAAGATGCCTTTGAGACTCATTATAAACAATGGCTTCATTCCCACTGCCAGAAAGGCATGCGAGCATAACACGGATAGACTATGAATAATGAAGCCACGAGGAATAACATGGAACAGTCCATCTGTGCAGTCCCTGCTCCATTTGTTTGCGATGTTGGAGCATCTCTGACACCTTCCTGTTCCAGCGTTAGTGACTTGAGAAGCTGAATGACCTTTTCCTGTTCCTTTGTAATTCACTTGGGGTTTGAAATGGTCACTTTCTGATCCTGTGTAAGTGACATATGGGACTGAGCAGATTCCTTGTCTTCCTGTGTAACGGCAGGGGGGACTGAATGGGCTGTCCCTCTTCTTGTCCAGTAGTTTTGATGGGCCTTTCCCATATTCCTGTGAAGCCAGATTGAAGTACTGAGTGAACCCCTCTGTTTATTGTGGAAATGTGCAGCGCTGTTTCAAGAATGCTACCGAGAGTTTAACTGCACAGGCTTGAACGTTGTCTCAGTCCTGTTGCACATGGACACAGGCTGCATCAGGAGGTCAGCGATGATGAAGCTTTCTGAATATTGTGTAACATACAGTAAATATTTCCACTTCTGATCGATGTGGACTCAATGGGATGAATGGCCTGCGTCCTCACAGCAGGGATTTCCTACTGATAAACTGGGGATGCCTGGGCTGAGTGAGCGATCCTGAGGATCTCCCGCAGATGTGTCCTACGGCTGAGATGATTGATGCCGACCAATGATAAACATGTTCCCTTGTGCTGTGAATGACTCCAAACAGCAGAGAGATCGCAATGCATTCTGATGAAGTGCAATTTTGCTCAGGCTCCTTGATGTCATCCTCAGCTAAATACTGCCTTGATATCAGGGCCAGTCGCTCTTCGCTAAGCTGTTTTATTCACCTCTGTCGCTCATATCAATGTGTCATGGTGAAAACAGGCTTGTTCTTCAAACAGAAGGAAGTGATTGTCAGGAATTCTCTATTCCAAAGAGTCAGAGGAGCTATCGCAGTAAGTGGCCTCCAACTGCTTCTGTCTTGCAAGTTGGAGGGTCTGAATGGAACATCAGATCATCGGACTCAGCAGCAGGGTTAGGTCATTAGACGCTATGAACCTTGTACACCAGGCACTAAGATTGTGGATGATCAGGTAGTGGTCTCAGCTTCACTCTCCTGTCTGTATCCCATTATTTATGACTCAATCTCGGTCAAACATTTAACGTATTTAATTTGAATAAATGTGAACAAAGAGGCACCAAATACCTCTGAGGAAGAGAATTTCCACTCAAAAGGCCCTTTCAGAAATTCTTCCCATCTGTCTTACAGTGTCCTAGAGCAGGGAACCCTGTCCATATAAACCAGACATCGCAATCTGATCTCAACACATTTGCCAGCATTAGGCCCATATCCCTCTGAACTCTTCCTATTAATATTCACATCCAGATTCCTCTAAAATATTGTAACTGTACCAGCCTCCATCACTTTCTCTGACAGCTCATTCCATATACACATCACAATCTGCGTGAAAATTTTGTCCCTTTACTAACTTTCTCCTCTCACCTTAAGTCTTTGTCCTATCGTTTTGGAATCCCCTATCCTGGGGAAAAAAAAAAAACCTCGGCTATTCAGATTATCCATGTTCCTCATGATTTTATAAACCTCTATAATGTCAGGCCTTGGCCTCCGCTGCCCCAGAGTCTAGACAGCTTCTCCTTGTAGCTCAACACCTCCATGCCCGGCAATATCCTTGTAAAGCTTATCTGCACCCTCTCAAGCGTAACATCCTTCCTGAAGCAGAGCGAACTGAATTAAACACAGTGTTCTAAATGTGTCCTCACCAACACCCTGCCCAGTCGTAACATGATCTCCCAACTCGCATATTCAATGCACTGATTAATAAAAGCAAGCATACCAAACCCCTGTCGAAAGCTTTGCTGAAGTCTATATGGACAGCATCTACCACATTGCCATTACAATCATCCTTGTCACCGCTTTACAAAATGCAATCAACTTTGTTGGAAATCATTTCCCATGCACAAAGCTATGTTGACTATCCTTCTTCAGGTGTTGCATTTGCAAATGCATGTAAATCCTGCCACTCTCAATGCTCTCCAAAAACATGGCCACCAATGACGTCAGGCTCACTGATCTCTAATTCAGGAGATTGTTCCCTGTCCTCGTTCCATTCTTCCGCTGCTCACTGCAAATATTAATGGACCCAGGTTGGTGATATGACCAACAATATAGGTCTCAGACTGGGTCATTGTTAGGAACAAGTCAGGAAGGATTCTTTAATCTATTAAAATTAGCAAGTTTATGACACAAACAAAGCTACTCAAACTACAATGGAAAGATAAATGACACAGTTGGGATATTGTAAACCTGTGCACCGATGTTACCCTTTCGAAAAATATTGACAAATGCACACATTTGATGACAAGCTGAAAAATAAAATCTCTGCAGAGCGTTAAATCGAAAGAACTTTGACTAGATATTAATTGAACCCGTGACAAAAGGAAACATGAGTGAGGAGTTCTCAGCTCACACACGTTGCTGAGAGGAGGAACACGGAGTGAGAGGGAGCAACAAGCTGTTCCTTCTCATGAAGACAACAATTTCTCCCTCTCTGAGTTGAATCACACAATAAAATTATACGGCCTCAAGCTGGACCAAATGAGGTCTCTTTGAACAGTGACTGAACTGTCCGACTCGAGCACATTCCCTGCTCCATGTAGATACATCGCCGCTGCTGTTGGACACCCAACCATTTCTTTCAGAACAAATTATGCCACCAGATTGGAAGATGTGTTGATATGTTCCCGCATACTTCTAGAATACAACTTGTAATATCTTCACAATATCTACATTTCAATGAATCCATCTTATTCTTAAATTAGAACCTCAGTCTTATTCTCCCATAAAAGATAAAATATTCATCAGGTATTCACCAGCTCAAAATCGTATAAGGTCAATAAGAACATTTCTCATTCTCAGGCCTAAACTTCGAATAGTTCATAACATAATGTCTTCATCCCAAGAACGAGTAAAGAGAAACATTTTTCAAAATTTTCAAAAGCAATTTGTTTTTCATGTCAGTGGAGTTACAACCACACACAGTAATTCAGATGTAGTCTCAGCAACGGCCTGTACAGATGCAGTAAGTTATCCTTAAGATCAGACCGAATACTCTTTGCAAGAAAATGTATGATTTCATTTAATTTTCAAATCACGTGCTGCATGTACAGACTAACTTGATGCGATTTATGTACCAGGACACACGGGTCCCTTTGTACCACTGAGTTCTGCATTCTGCCTCCAGCTGTATAATTTTTGGCTGTTTTATGTTTCCTCCAAAACACAAACTTCTCATTCTTCACATTGTACTTTTTTTTTGGCGTAAG
Source organism: Chiloscyllium punctatum (assembly GCF_047496795.1). Taxonomy (NCBI): domain Eukaryota; kingdom Metazoa; phylum Chordata; class Chondrichthyes; order Orectolobiformes; family Hemiscylliidae; genus Chiloscyllium; species Chiloscyllium punctatum. The sequence continues at coordinate 183,401 of NW_027309886.1, read as the reverse complement.
TTTACTCAGTGCTCTCCCCTGTCTATATCCCATTTTAGACGCTCTGCCTCCACTTGAAATCTTATGGAATGACTATCCTGGTGTATGAGCAAATTGAGTTCCAATCCATACAGCCTCTTCATAAAAGTCATTAACCAAGATTGTAAACTGTTTAACAGCCTAGAAACGATGCATGGCCCCCTGTTTTACTGTGTAGCGATTTTCGATTTGTTTCTGATCTCAGCGCCCCTCCATTCAGGCGATTTGTTGTCAGATGATCAGGTAGAGTTCGTACTGTCAATGATTCTGATCCCTGAGCGTTTGAAAGGTGAGCACAGAATATAGACTAACATTTGAGGGGTCACTACCCGGTCAAAAATGCGATTTTCAGATGCAGCGATAGAACCATTTACAATATCAGGCATGTGATCAGTTTTGACCTTCAGACACTGAGGAGGGGGGAGAGTTCCTATTAGCCTGATGAAAATGCTTCCCTTTAACAAGGCAACTCATAACCTTCATCATTAATTTCATTTTTGGCTGTTGTGTTGAAAAATTGCCGCAGTTACCACACATTAAAATAAGCGATTGTCTTTGAGAGATGACCTTATAGAGGTTTATAAATTCAGAAGGGGCATGGACAGGTTAAAAACGCAGGGTCTTTTCCGTGGGGTCAGTGAGTCCAGAATTAGAGGGCAAAAATTTAGTATGAGAGGAGAAAGATATAAAAGAGACCAAAGGGGCATCTTTTTCATGCAGAGGATGGTACGTGTATGGAATGAGCTGCCAGAGGAAGTGGTGGAGGCTGGTACAAATGCAACACTTAAAAGGCATCTGCATGGACACATGAATAGGTGGGGTTTGGAGGGATATGGCAGGTGGGACTAGATTGGATTGGGATACTAGGTCGGCATGGATGAGTTGGACTGAAAGGTCTGTTTCCCTGCTGTACATCTCTGTGACTCTATGACTCTATGCCCTCTGTTCCCTGGGGATGAGAATACTACAGACAGCAAAGCCCTAAGGAGATAGAAACATCATTATCTCAATTTTAAATTATAGAACCTCTAAATGAAAAAGTGTATGAACCTCACAGCAAGTCAGCTTCTCTTTTTTTTGGAAAATGAGGGCACAACCAATACGGAAGACATAGACCATTCAGGCCCTCAAAGCTATCCCACATTTCCATTGACTCTGTTCAGTTAAGTATTTATCAAACTCAGCCTCCACGGTTCTCCTAGTTAGACATTTCAGATAGTGTAAACCATAGAGCATATGAAATTGGTGCAGAACTAGACTGTTTGGTCCATCAAGTCTGATCTGCTGTTCAATCATGGCTGACATGTTTCTCAACAAAATTCTCCCGTCTTCTCATTGCAACCTTGATCCCCTTGTCATTCAAAACTCTATCTCTGTCTTAAAGACAGAACTGTGTCTGTGTCTCTGCATGTCTGTTTGCGTGTGTGTGTTTCAGCTTATTGGCAGGAGGCAGAGGGTGATGGAGGAAGGTTTTCTTTTGGACTGGAGGCCTGTGACCAGTGGCGTTCCATAGGGATTGGTGCTTGATCCACTTTTGTTTGTCATTTTTATCCATGATTGAGATGAAAATTATACAAATGACATCAAGATTAGATATATGTAGTGGAAGGTGAAGAAGGTTACATAAGATTACGAAGAGATCATGATTAATTGGATCAATGAAACATAGAAATGCACAGCACAGAAACGGACCCTTTGGTCAAAGTCATTTGTTGCAACCCGATGTCATGAATTAACTTAGTTTCATTTTCCAGCATTTGTACCATATCCCTCTAAGCCCTTCAAATTCATGTCCCCATCCAGATGACTTCTGAATGTTGCAATTGTACCATCCTCCACAACTTCGTGTGGGAGCTCATTGCATACGCATACCACCCTCTGTGTGAAAATGGTCCCCTTCGGTCCCTTTTAAATCTTGTCCATCTCACCTTAAATCTACGTCCTCTCGTTGTGGACTTCCCTACCCTGGGGTAAAGACCCTGACTATTCACCTTTTCCACGGTCTTCGTGATGTTATAATCCGCTAGAATATGCAAATGTAACTGCGATCGAAACGAATGTCTGTGTTCTCAATCATTCCGGACCTAAATTCTGAAAGTTAAAACAGAATCCTCTTCCTTATTCATCAGATCACAATTCTAAAATAATTTTAACAACTTGTTCAGCCACATTATGAAACACCTCTGTGGGATTTTTATCTAGACATTTGGGCTCAGCGGTAGGCACACTACCACCACTTGGCAATAATTGCTAAGGCTGCAAAAATTATTCTCCTGTGTGTTTGTTCATCAACCAGTTTTGAAATACTGTGACATACCTCCGTAACAGGCAGGGCTTGAATCCAGACCTTCTGGTCCAGAATAAGAGACATTGTCATGCTAGTTCAGGTATTGGAATATAACACAGAGCTCTTGTTCAAAGGCATTGGTGTTACTCACTGCACAAGACTTAAACCATGCCCAGATTTTGGGTCACATTTTAAACGTCAGCTTTCAGCTCTGTGTGGATTCATTAAAATTTGGTTCACTTTTCCTGAATTACACAGTTAAAATAATTGCATTGTAAAACAGATGAAAGTTACTCACCTCAAATAGTGGATGTTGAGTTTATGTGCTCTGCCTTCGAGATAAAATATGAAGATGGTTAATTGCTGGCTATGATTTCCATCTTAAGTGGCTATTATCTGATATCTGCAATATGAGGGAAATACATCCTGCAGACACAGTCTGCACTATAAAGGATCTGGAATAGACCTTTTTTTATTGAACACCAGAGACGAAGAAAGAGCATACTTTCTGGATCAAAAACACCAATCACTCTTTCCCGCCTCTAATGTGTGACTGCCCTCTTCTTAAAACCACGAAATGATCCAAGGCAGCTGATTACTGTCCAGCTTTTCTTCCCCGGTACTATCGCACACTGTGCTGAGGAGTGGTAGATGGATTTTAATTTTAATGAATGCAAGGTATCGCAATTTGGAAAAACAAACAAGGAGAGGACATCTCCAATTAAATGTTGGGCCATTGGTAGCGTTGTAGAACAGAGAGATCTAGAGTTCTGGGATATTTCTTTGAAGTTGTCATCATGTGTATGCAGTGTGATTACCTTGCTGACCTTCATTTCTCAGACCTTTGCATACAGCAGGTAGAACATTATCTTCAGGTTGTGCAGGACATTCTCCTGAAGTACTGTGTGTAGTTCTGGTCACCAAGTTACATTTTGGACATTATTAAACTGGAGAGGGTTCAAAAAGGATTTACCAGGCTATTGCTGGGAATGGAGTGTGTAAGTCATAAGGACGGTCTTGTTGAATTCGGAGCTTTTCAACTACAGCGTAGAAATTTGAGAGTTTATCAACCTTATAGAGGTTTATAAAAGAATGAGGGGTATAGATAATGTTGAATGGCAGGTGTCCTACCCTTAAGGTGGTGAATTTCAAGGCTAGCGGGTAATTTGAAGAAGGCAGTAGAACGGTTTACAAAATATATCGTGTCACAGAGCTGTCCAGCATGGAAACAGACTCTTCTATCCAACTCGTCCCTGCCGACCAGATGTACTTAATTAACGTCGTTTCATTTGCTAGCATTTGCCCCACATCCCCTAAACGCTTCTTATTCATGTGTCCATGCAGATGCTTTTTTAAATGTTGTAATTGTACCAGCCTCCTTTGGCAGCTCGTTACATACAAAGTACCCTCTATTTGAAACCATTACCCATTAGATCCCTTTTAAGTCTTTCCCCTCTCACATTCAAACTATGCCCTCCAGCTTTGGAACGTACTACTCTAAGATCACCTCTCAACTGCTGGTGCTCCAGGGGGAAAAAAACCCGGCCTATTCAGCCTCTCCATAAATCTCAAAACCTCCAACCCTGGCAATATGTTTGTAAATCTTTTCTGAATCCTTTCAGGTTTCATACATCCTATATCGAGACGGTAATTGCACGAAGTATTCAATAGTGACTTAACCAATATTCTCTACAGCCGCAATATGACCTCCCAACTCTTATATTCAATGCACTGACCAACAACGGCAAGCATATCAAACACCTTCTTCACTATCCTATAAACCTGCGACTCCACTTTCAAAATACTATGAACCTGCACCGCAAGGTCTCTTTGTTTAGCAACATTCCCCAGGGACTTAACATTAACTGTATAAGCCAAGCCTTGATTATCCTTTCGAAAATGCAGCACTTCACATTTATCTAAATTAAACCCCACCTGCCACTCCTCAGCCCATTGTTTCATCTGAACAAGATCCCGTTATACTCTGAGGTAATCTTTTTCTCTGTCCACTGCACCTTCAACTTTGGTGTCATCTATAAACTTACTAATCATACCTCCTATGTTGATATCCAAATCATTTATAAATGACAAATAGAAGTGGACCCAGCGCCCACCTTTGTGGCACTCCATTGGTCACAGGCCTCCGGTATGAAAAGCAACCCACCACCACCTTCTGTCTTCTATCTTCGAGCCAGCCCTGGAACCAAATCGCTCGATATCTTTGTATTCTATTAGATCTCACCTTGCTAACCAGTCTACCATGGGGGACTTTGTCGGACGCCTTACTGAAGTCCATATAGATCACGTGCACTGCCCTGCCCTCATTGATCGTTTTCATTACTTCTTCAAGCAAACATAATCACGTTTGTGAAACATGGTTTCGCACGCATAAAGCCATGTTGACTATCTCTAATCAGTACTTGCCTTTCCAAATACATGTACATCCTTTCCCTCAGGATTCTCTCCAACATCTTGCCCACCACCGATGTCATGCTCACCGGTCTGTTGTTCCCTGCCTTTTCCATTCCAGTTTGAATAATAATGGCACCACATTAATCAGCCTCATGTCTTCCTGCACCTCACCTGCGGCTGTTGATGATAAGTATATGTCATCAAGATTCCCAGCACTTACTACCCAAGCTTCCCACTGAGTTCTCGTGTACACCTGATCAGTGCCCATGAAGTGCGATGTGATTACATCATTTGCTTCTTCTATGGAACAAACGTCCTGAGAAGTGATGGATGTGGGTAAAGTTACAACTTTTAAAAGACATTTGATTAAGTACAAGTATAAGGGAAGGTTTGGGAAAATATGGTCCAAGTGCATGCAGGTGGGACTGGTTTAGTTTGAGATTATCATCCGCATGGACTGTATGGGCCGATAGGTCTGTTTACAAACACTCATTGTAACTCTCTGACTCCAAGTGTGTTTGTATGTCCAAGCATATATCTGCGCATTTCTGTCCGTGCTTGTCTATTTGTGTGTGTTTATAAGTATATCTGTGTGCTCATCTGTGTGTATCTATCTCTCTGCACATGTGATGTGTCTGTGTCTCTGAGTGTGTGTGTGTCTGTGTGCCTGTGTCTGTCTGTGTGTTTGTGTGTGTATGTGTTTGTTGATGATGCTGTGAGCTGCTGCCCTCCCTCTGTCCCTCGTAACCTGAATCCCTGATGATTTTTACCCTCCACTCCAAGCTGTACAGTGGTGTGGGGTGACATGCAGAGACTGAGAGCAAAATAAAGCTCAGCAGGTCTGGCAGCATCTGTGGACAGAAATGAAAGTTAGCGTTTTAGGTCGAGTGACCCTTCCTCAGAACTCGTGTCAGGTGGATATTACATCACTGTAAGCACCATAGTGACTGCCATACTCGTCCCACACTGACACACGCAGATATAAACACACACACTGATACAGAGATTTAGAGAAACTCATTAATACGCAGAAACTAATACAGACAATGAACGTCTGTCTGTATTTCTCTTGCTCCCGGGTGACCTTGTCAACATTTTACTTGCTTTGTCTGGTGTGTGTCAGTATTTAAGACTGTCCTCAGTGAGTGTGTGACTATTGCACTTGCTCACAATACTGAATGAATCGGCATTCCTGTGTGGTGTGTGACTGTAGGACAATTTCAAAATATGCAGATACCAAACCTGGAAGAATTATAAAGCTTGTGATGGTCATTGCGGAACTCCAACAGGACAGTGACACATTGGTGTAGTTTTCAGGTTTATTGCAGATGAGGATTAATACAGAGCAGTGTGAGGTGATGCACTTCGGTAGGAAGAACATTGAAAGACAACATAAAACAGGCTGTGCGATTATAAAAGGGGTGCAGGAACAGAAGGCCCTGGGTGTAAATGAGCACAGATTATTGAAGATGTCAGGACAAGTGGGGAGCACAGTAAATCTCACAGATTAGTTACAGTATCTGAGCTGTTTACAGGGGGAGGTGTAGGACGGAGCCTCCATTCTCGCTTCCTGGTAGGTGGTGGTGACAATATATTGTGCGCCCACCCTCCTGCCCACCGAGACCGTGGGGATTCCATTTGTACCAGCTCAACACAAAAGGGAGATGGTATCAGGGCCACAGCTTCTAAGTTGTGTTGGGGGCAACGGAACGGAACTGCCAGTGGGTTTAAAGTGAGAATTGCAATTCACTGAACAATACTCCTTATTCAGTTGGTGGGATGTGGATGTTTCAGAATCTCCCACTCGACTCGTCCTCTCCAGCTCGTCCCAGCGTCCTCCCCACATGGCAGCAGAAAGATCGGTGAGGGAATGGATATTGGGCACTCCACCACAGCTTGGCCCTTTCTGTCCGATTCCAGGCTATTTCTCCTGGAAAGGGAGGAAGGGACTGAAGGGGTGGTGGCAGGAGTGGGTGGTCCAGTTGTTATTGCTGGTCGAGGGGGCTGAATAGTGAGGTGTTCGGAGGGAGTCGGTCCACAGTGTTGTATCCATGCAGTGTTCGTAATGTAGGGGGTGGAGTGTAGAGAGAGAGACAGAGACAGAGAGAGAGAGAGTGGGTGTGGGGGAAGGCGCTGCATATCGGAGTAAAAGTGTTGGAGCATGACCCTTGTTCGGGAAGGTGCTATAACAGATATTCAGTGAGTGGGAGGGATCAGACAGAATATGCAGGCCTTTATCCTGACAGAGCGGGAAAGGTTACTGATGCTTGTCCTGTGTTTCTGGACATTTCATCAGACCGCAGATACTGCAGTGAGCTGGGTGGGGAGGTGGACTATGCTCGGTGGGTCTGGTCGTGTGGCTCCCTCTGGGAAGAGAATGGTCCCCCTCTGTACTAGCCCATCCACCAGGACCTCCGTGCCCCTGTCGAAAAAACCGTGGCGTAATTGCCCCTTATCTGCCATGCTCGGGGTAAATTGTGCGGGGCTGCTCCGAACTGAGAAAGCTCATCTATGTGCCATTGCCCTTTTAAAGCTGGCACCAGTACCAGGGATCGTGGAATATCTAGTGGCATTTGGGTGATAGTGATTACCTACAATCTGATGGGTGGGAGAATTGGACTGGCATTGAATGGGGGATAACCATGAGATGAGGCGACTTCGATAAGATAACACCAGGAAATTAGTTCGGCCTCGTGCAGATGATCCCTGTCACACTCAAAGAAAGTGGCACTGAGACAAATTATTGTTAGATTCAGCCCAATGAGTCGATGACTTTGCGAGTCCCACTCCCAGTTACAAAGCTGCAGAACAAAGGTTCATCTAAAACTCTCCATCATCTGACCTCACACCAATATCCCATTTGCCCATCATTGCTGGAAACACTGGCTTATGTTGCAGAAAACTATTGGAATATCGACATTTCAGCATTCTGGAACCTGTGAGCACATCCTTCCATGACATTGTCTTTGAATCTCGCGGTCTCTGTCCAAACACCAAACCCCTCCCATTTAGGGATATTTGAACTGACTCCCCAGCGATCTCTCCCTGGCCATGTTTCTCACACCCACAGCAACCCTTATCATGACACAGTGTAAATATGGAGCTGGAAATGGACGGGAGATGCACATCTTGTCACTTACAGCATGGGCTGCAAGTTAACTTACACTGGGCAGCGACCTAACGTAGTGTTCTGAGAAATGTACTGGGGTGATGGACACAGTAACACACCCAGGTCACATATCTCATCTGGGTTTATACATGAATGCACTGCTGTGGTCTGCATACCTTTCCACTCTCGGTAGATTGTGGGTTGTATTGCACAGGGCACCATACTGGTCTGCACAGTGCTCCATGCTGAACACATACTCATCTGGGTTTATGGTGTCTGGTCTGGTTCTGTGAGAATGTGGTATAATGAACCATTTCACTGCATATGGCAATGCCTTTATTTTTGTTCTCAATCATGTGATTGGACCCTCCAAATTCTATCTCCTCCAGCAAGTCCCATTCTTCAGTCTAACTCCATAGTTCAGTGACTTGTACCATGAGTAATTGTCCAGTTTTAATGTGAATAACTGTTCTGTCTGTTTCCCTGTCCTTTGGCATTGCTCAAATTGGAACATCGGGATTCATTTCTATAAACCTCAGTAAGGTAATTTCTCAGAGTCAACGGTCTAGGTAATATAGCCCCAGCCTATTCATACTATCTCTGTAGCTCAACATCACCCGTCCCGGCCTCCAAAACCGTCAACATACTTATAGAGTCGTAGAGATTTACGACATGGAAACAGATCCTTCAGTTCAAGCTGTCCATGCCGACTAGATATCACAACCCAATCCAGTCCCACCTGCCAGCACCCGGCCCATATCCCTCCAAACCCTTCTTATTCATTTACTTATCCAAATGCCTCTTAAATGTTGCAATTGTATGAGCCTCCACCACATCCTCTGGCAGATCATTCCATACACACACCACCCTCTGCGTGAAGAAGTTGCTCCTTATGTCTCTTTTATATCATTCCCCTTTCACCCTATACCAATACCCTCTAGTTCTGGACTCCCTGACTCCAGGGAAAATACTTTGTCTATATATCCTATCCATGCCCCTCATAATTTTGTAAACCTCTATAAGGTCAGCCCTCAGCCTCCGGCGCTCCAGGGAAAATAGCCCAGCCTGTAATACAACAACATTTTTCCTATAGCAATGAGAGCAGAATTAATGACTCTATTGCAGAAATGGCCAAACATAGCGTGTAGGCGACAGTGAGCAATGCAGATGCTGGAGATTAGTGTCAAGAGTGTGGTGCTGGAAAAGCACAGCAGGTCAGGCAGCATCCGAGGAACAGGAAAATTGATGTATCAGGCAAAAGCCTGATTCCTGATGAAGGGCTTTTGCCCGAAATGTCGAATTTTCCTGCTTCTCAGATGCTGGCTGACCTGCAGAGCTTTTCCAGCACCACACTCTGAACGCAATGTATATCCCAGATGACCTCCTTCTTCACGACAGCAATTTCCCCTCCCATATAATCGATGATGCCATCCAGAGCATCTCATCCACTTCCCACACCTTTGCATTCGAATCCCACCCCTCCAAACACAACAGGGAAAGAACAGCCCTCCTCCTCAACTTCCACCCCACCAAACCTCCAGATACAAGGCATTATCCTCCCTCATTTGCACCACCTACAATCAGACTCCACCAACAGGGACATATTTCCCTCGCTGCCCTTACCTGTATTCTGTAAAGAACATTCCCGGTACGACTCCCTTGTCAGGTCCACGCCACCCACCAGCCCATCCTCCACTCCTGGTACCTTCCCCTGCCACCGCAAGAACTGGAAAACCTGCACCCTCACCTCCCCCTCATTTCCATCCGAGCCCCACAGGATCCTTCCACATACATCAGACTTTTATCTGCACTTACACAAGTCACCTACTGCAGGGGTTGCTCCAGATGTTGCATGCACTACCATGGGGAGACAGGATGCCAATATGTGGAACACCTTCGAGAACTTTGCTGGTGTACCCGCACCAACCAACCCCACCACCCCGTTGCTGAACACTTTGAATCCCCCTCCCACTTCGCCATAGACATGTAGATCTTGGGCCTCCTCCATCGCCAAACCTTAACCACCCGATGCCTGGAGGAAGATAGACTCATCTTCTGCATTCGGACCCTGAAATTACATGGGATCCGTGTGGATTTCACCAGTTTCCTCATTTTCCTTCCCCACATGTTATCCCAGATCCAACCTTCCAACTCAGCACCGCACCCATGAACTGTCCTACCTGTCCATCTTCATTCCCTCCTATCCGCTCCATCCTCCTTTCCGACATATCATAATCAAGTCCAAACTTATTTACTTGTCAAATTCTCAGCTACCTTCCCCCAATCCCATCCCCTTTCCATTTGTCTCTCAGTAACCTTGGGCCACAAGCCTCATTCCTGATGAAGGGCTTAACACAAGAAATGTCGATGGTACTCTGATGCTTGACCTGTGCTTTTGCAGCACCAGTAACTGTGATTAATGTCAGTCTCCATGGATTATAATTATCCCGGTGTATGTTTTCCATCCACTAATGATAAATGGGCTCCATTCAATGTGTTATGCCATAGTATGAGTAGGAGCATCACCCACAGCACTGACAGGGATCAGCAGCTCCAGAGAGGGGGTGGAGGAGAGATCAGAATCTGAGAATATTAGACTTGAATGTTACAACAATGGATAAGAATCTGAGAACATTAGACTGGGATGTTCCAGCAATGGAACCGAATCTGTGAACATTAGACTGGGATGTTCCAACAATGGAACCGAATCTGAGAACATGAGACTGGGATGTTCCAACAATGGAACCGAATCTGAGAAGGTTGAACTGGAATGTTCCAACAATGGACAGGACTTTATCCTATTATGTTTGGTTTCTTTCTACATATTAAGATAGGTTGTCATTATATTCACGGATCGATTATGCTCTTCACATTATTCAATGTTTTTATTATCCTCTCCTGTCTATCGTTGGTGTGCCTGGTAAGTCTCACTGTCCAGATATTTATTCTATAAATTAGTTATGACTGCATTACTGTTCTTTCATATAGTCTTCAGTTTTTGCCACTATTATTCTTCATGTTGATACTCTGATTACAGATACTCACTCTGTAGATCACGACTAACTGAGTCAGTGAACTTGTTCAATTACTGTCTCCCTCCTTGCTTCTCGCAGTGTTACTCATGGGTCTCTATGTTGACCTACTCAGTTTCAGATGTGAACCATTGTCTCACTGTCCTTGTTATTCAAATGTTGGGAGCGTGGAGGTCATTGACCTCTATTATGTTTACAACTCAATTTCCTTCCTGGGACTCCATCTCATCCTTGGCAAATGTTTTTTCATTAATTTGTGGGAATTCGGCACTGCTGGCTGGCTCCCATTTGACCATCCTTATTTGACTGTGAGAAGGTGATGGTGAGCTGCCTTCTTAAATTGCAGTCCACTTGTTGTCGGTTGACCTATAATGCCGGTACGATGGGGATTCCAGGAGTTTGACTCAATTCCTGTATATTTCCAAGTCAGGGTAGTGAGTGGCTTGAAGGGGAACTTGTAGGTGGTGGTTAAAACAGATGAATCACAACTTTAGTGACCCATTTGGCCATGAGCTGATTTCTAACACAATGCCTTGACCATTATTAACTTTAACTACTCACTGCGTCAGAATATACTTCATTGACTTAATGATGACAACAATCTGCTGCTGTCACTCTTGGGTTGAAACCTGCAGAAACAAATCTAATTCGAACTCATCCCAAAATCCCATCCATCTGACATTCCTGCGCACATTGATCTATATCGCTATTGTGCCTGGCAATGCCTTTATTTTAATATTCTCAAACACTTTAACTCATCTGTCCATGAAGGTTCCCTCAGTCTCTCTGTGTCGGTTATCCAAATCCCTGCCAGTGGTTCATATTTAACCTGGTTTCCTTCAAGTGTATCATCTCTCAAACAATGATTTTTCACATTCAACTACCCCAACACACACACACACACACACACACGCACACACACACACAATACTGATCCAATGGAGATAGGAAACTTCCCGTGCTATGTGTATTTGATCTGTGTATCGTTCCCATGTGATAGTAAAGGTTTGCAATACTCCCCATGCTGGGCAGATAAACCAGTTTATTGTGCAATGCACTTGCATAGTCTGCAGAGCGCTTCATGTTAGTCTGTCACCTTTTCCCAGCTTATGTTGTTTGAAGTGTTCTGTGAAAACAATTCAGAATTTGATGTAACAAACCATTTCAGCTGATCTGAAAATACCCTTATTCAATGTTCTCATTCTTGTAATTTTGCTCTCTAAGGGGTCAATCCTCCAGTTAGTCCCACTACCCAGTCTTTTCCTACATATTTCCACAACATGTTCTCAGTTATTTAACTGTCTGTTTCTGTATTTCATGTGAAACTCTCTGTCCCTCTGTATATTTCCATGGCCTTGGTTTTTGGCTCCCTCGTGTATCGAGTGCTGACAGTGTGAAGCTCAGAAACAGTGAAATCGTGTGTCTTGGGCTGTTGTTAACTTCCCAGTGTGTCCCATGTGGTGTTCCATGTCGGAAGTGAGGGTGTGTGTCGGGCGGATGTTCACTTCCCGGTGTATCCCGTGTGGTGCTCCATGTTGGATAGGGGTTTCAGCGGTTTTGGCTCACGTCTTTGGAAGATGGTCTGTGCCTGTCCACTGAATGTCTGACTTTTGTGTCTGTTCCTCTGAGTTGTAACATGGAGAATCCCCTTGAGTATTATTGTAAAGGACTCAGTATCTAACATCTCTGACAATGTTGTCACTTAAAAAATATATTATTGTCTCCTTTTCTTTAAAGAGAGATCTTAAAGGCCGAACTGCCTACTGCAACTGGCTGAATTAAATAACATAGGACGCGTTTAGGTTTTCTTTTCTTTCAATATTGATTACAATGGCCAGCTCTCACAGACCAGGCTTTTCAGCTTTTCTGAGCTATAACTGTCACCAGGTGCTTGCAGTCGGAGATAGGTTGGATGCTTCAATACATGATCTCTCGCTGCTCTTGTCTTTGAAATCTCTCTTGATGCCGTATCCTCGTGGATTGGAGAACTGCGTGCAAGACTTATTGGCCTTGGATGTGTCTTTCTGCCATTGGATGAGTTTATGGAATTTTAGTACATGGGAATATTTCATTATAAGACGGTACTCTATCTATTATTCACTTACGCTTTCCAGTGGTTAAGTTATTCTAAACACCTCTTTTTGTATGTATTTTTATTTGAGTGTTTAAATAAATTGTGTTTTGCTTACAGTTGAGTGGTTTGAAAAGCCGCATCACATCTGGAATACCCATTTCACATCTACATTTACTATAAGGTAGTGGGGCAACATGGTTGCGCAGTGGTTAACACTGTTGCCTCACAGCACCAGGGACCGGGGTTCAATACCCGCTTCTCCCTGTGTCTGCATGGTTTCCACTGGGTGCTCTGGTTTCCTCCCACAATCCAAAGATGTGCAGGTCAGGTGAATTGGTCATGCTAAATTTTCCATAGTGTTAGGTGCATTTGTTAATGGTAAATATTGGGTAGGCGATTGGGGTTGGGTGGTTTGGTCTTCGGTTGGTCAGTGTGGACATGTTGGGCCGTAGGGCTTGTTCTACCCTAAGACTAGGTTGGCATCCAGGCTACAATCTTAAAGTATTTTAAGGCAGTCTGGGGACACTTGTCCGGTTCGAAATCGATAATTCCAAATTGGGTGCAGGATTAGAATCCCTACAGTGTGGAAGCAGGCCATTTCGCTCAACGAGTCCACACCAACCCTTCGTAGAGTAAACTAACCCGATGCATTCCATTCCCGTATTACTCCATATTTGCCCCTGACAAGTGCAACTAACCCACACATCGCTGAACAGCACGGGCAATTTAACATGGCCATTTCACCTAACCTGCATTTCTTTGGGCTGTGGGTGGAAAATGGAGCACCTGCAGAAAACCCACGCGGGGACGGAGGGAATTTGCACAGGGAGATTGTTGGGCTCAAAGGCAGCGTCTTATGGTCTTTTGGTCTGGGTGTTGAATTCGTTTGGTTTGTACAGTGATTTGTATAGTAATGTCTAAATCTATCTCTAAGAGTACTCTGGGTTTGGAAGAAGCAAAGTTGGAGATTTTACAAAAGGTGAGCCAAGCAAAGCTTTTAGAATTGGCAGAGAAGCTGGAGTTGGGTTTGTGTTTTTCTGTGAGAAATGGAGTGACAATTGCAGCTGTAGTTTGTCATTTAAAGTTTGGTGGAAACACCATCAGAATCTTGGCAAATGGCTAGAATTCAATTGAAGATGAGGCAGCTTGAACACAAAAAGTTGAATTAAAAGAAGAGGAGAGGAAGAAGAAAGACAAAAAAGAAAGCAGAAAAGAATAAAGCGAAAGAGTTTCAACTTCAAAAGTTAGCAGCTTGAAAGGAAAGTCGACTTAGCAGAGTGGAGATGTAGGTAGACGGTGGTTTGAATGATGAGGATAGTGAGGATGAAAAACTCTATGGTAGCCAAAGGCCTGATGGGGATCTGTTTAAATATGTACAGGCATTGTCTAAATTTGATGAGAATGATGTAGAAGTCTTTTCAACTTCATTTGAGAAAGTGGCTACACGAATGCAATGGCCACTGACCATGTAGATTTATTTGATCCAAATAAGGAGTGGGATATTAGCATCCCTATCGAAAGAGGTATCTAGCCAGTATGAGGAAGTGAAGAAAGCCATCTGAAGTGAATATGAGCTTGTGCCAGAAGCCGACAGATAGTGTTTTAGAATGTAAAATTGTGTCCCTGGTAAAACGTACATTGATTTTGAAAGGATCAAACAAAGTAATTTTGAAAGGTGAGTCAGGGTATTAAAAACAGAGCAATTATTACACTCTCAGAGAGATTCTTACTTTGGAGGAGTTAAAAAAAACCTCACTTCCTGCAGTCGTGAGAACTCATGTGGAAGAGCAGAGAGTTGAAATGGCATGATTAGAATCTGAAATGGTTAATGGCTTTCAGTTGGTCCATAAATCAAAGTTTGGCTTCTAGGAGGGCTTGAGAAGAATGTGCAAGATCTTCAAATGTATACCTGTGCGTCAGGTTTCGTGGCATATGCCAGGAGTAGCAGGTAAAGGGGTTACGGCATTAAGAGGTACAGAAACATGTAAATCTTTTAAGCTGAGATACGAGGAGATATGTCATTGAGATGGACTATGATGGAGATGAGAAGTGCTCCATTATGTAACGTGTGGTTGGAGTGTCCAGTGGAACCATCAACAGAAATATTTCACAACTGGGAAGGATGCCTTGAGCTTGGTGTTGGCGTGCAACATTTCAGCATTTAAATTGCCAATAACGTGTCTCAGACAAGTATATATATAGCGATCATAACGCCTGAAGGCTTTTAAAGAAATTTAGGAAGAAAATTTCCAATCTGTTCAGATAGAGTTGTTATTTTTGCCATTCAATTTGGAAGTTATACAAGTGACAGGACGAGAAACTGTACTTGCTGACAAGTTGTCGAGACTTGGATGAAGGAAAACAGAAGCGTTCTGTAGCAGAAGTAAACTAACTGAAATAGAATGGAGTTGTGAATGTTTGCATGCTTCGTATCAATGCAATACAGATGTATTGTAGTCAATACAGATGTATTATAGTCTACTGAACCAATACAATAATGGGTGTAAAATGAGGCCATCTTTGTATATTGTTGGGTTTTTTTTTCAAACGCTTAGTTGTTTTCTCTTGGGTTTGTTTTTTTGAAAAGAGGTCTTAAAGGCAGAGATGCCAAACTTCCGCCTGAAAACAGCTTAAGTAAACAACTGAGAAGGTGTTTCGGACTTATTAAAACGTTGGTAACAATGGAAGGGCAGTGGCCAGCTCTCCCAGAACAGGTTTTCTCGTTTTGTTTTTAGCTGCAGCATTCAGAAGCTGCCTGGGATCCCAGAAGGGGTGGAATTTTCAATACATGATCACCAGCTGCTATTCTCTCTGAAAACTCTCTGATAGTTGCTTCCTCCTGAATTAGAAAACTGCACATACGATATTGTGTTTGAATTTACCTTTATGCCGGGGGTTTATTTATGGGATGTTCCTTTATTAGCACAGTTAATTAGTAGAAGGCACCGTATTTATTGTTTGCATAGGTATTCCAATAGAGAAGCTATCCCAAATTTTCCTTCTCTCTGATTGTGTCTTAACAGGAATCTTTGAATGGATTGCATTTTGCTTCACATTGAGTGAGTGACCAGTTGCAAAACATCTGGAACACACAGTTCATATCTGCACTTAAAATAAGGAAAAGTTAAGGTCGAGGCTGCCAGTTTAAAATATTTTGACGTCGTCTGGCCTGGTCCATAACACTTGTAACTGCGGGTCTTCTGATTGTCTCCTGTTATTGAAAAGTTAATGGAGGGGTTGGGGATGGTTTGCTGGAGCTGTCTCAGATATTCAGGGACACCTGAGGATTTGGTGAACCAACTCTGTGTCGAGCCTGGGGAATGTAGTTGCAGCATCTGGGTGTGTAACATGAACAACAAATGAAGCAGAGGCTGCAGAGAGGGGAAGCTCCGAAACTACGGAGTTAGTGTGTGTGGGGAAAGGGGTCTGCTGGATCCACGAGGTGTTTTTCAGGAACAGCTTTCCATGGTCCACTTAAACCTGGAGCAGAATGTGAGGGGTCCCTGACTGAACAAGGAGCTGGTCACAGAGCGGTGTCACCTCCTTCAACACGACATGCAGCTTCACACCAGGGGGAGGATGGTGCTGCCAGTGGCTGTTAGGGTCACAGTTTCAGTCAGCTTCTATGATCCAGAACTTTCCAGGCAGGTCTGGGACATATCCATCATCTCCCAATATCTCAGCATCAATGTCACCATTTGGTGACGTAGGATATATATGCTGAATAATGTGAGTGTTTTCTCTCTCAGCAGAGAAGTGCTGAGTGTATCCGTCTTTTCTCAGTATAGCAGGATTCCCGATGAGGTACATGGCTCTGTGGGGTTCCCATGTTAATGAGGAGAGCTACAGGAACTGAAGGAACTCTAACCTCATTTACAGTGTGCTCATGCAAAGTACAAAATGTTGGTGAATACCCACTGTTCTGGTAGCAGCCACTGCCTCTTCGTTCAGAAACAGTCAGCCATTCCCATCGTATTTGAGTCTCCAGTCGGAAAGAAAGGATAGCCTTTCGGATAACGGCTGTCCCCTTGGTACACGGCGCAAATCACCCTCCCCCTGACCACTCCCCACCGCAAACTAACCACATCAAACTATCCCGTATGTACTGAGAGCAATGGATCCACCGGGAATGCCAGGGAGCAGACCGTCAGGGAGATGGAGCAACACTTCCCATGTCTGAATGGGTCTGAGTGAACTCTCCAGTACACACTGTATCATTATGTCGTGTAATCCCTCTCCATTTCAGAAACATATTACCTTCCATTATTCCTGAAAAATCTGGCAGGTTATATATCCCGTTATATTCCACTTGACAAAGTATTATTCATTGACTTTACCTTTCATATCAATTTGCAGACACTCCACATTCTCTTGATAACTTAATGTCTTGCTTATCTTAGTGTCATCACCAAACTTAGTACCAGCACTTCGGTTCTATCATCTTGATCATTGATATATATTATAATCAGTTGAGGACCCTGCACTGGTCACTGTGTGTCAACACTGGTCACGTTCTGTGGAACTGATTAAGACAGATGTATCCGGAGTGCCTGCTTCCTGTCTGATAACCAGTCCTCCCCCATTCTTGTGTAATAACGTCTAAGGGCTGAATAAGAACGAGGAGCATCAGTCAGCAATCCAGCCCCGTAAGTCTGTTTAGCCATTGAATACAATCATGGTTGAAATCATCGCAGTCTCAGTCCAACGTTCCTACCCACTCTCATACCCCTTTATGTACTCAATGTTCCAGCATCCCCTGCAATCTGGGGTAGTGAATTACACAGTCACAACACTTTGAGATAAGTATGTTTTCCTCACCCCTGTTTTTAATCTGCTCTGCCTAATCCTAAAACTAGGTTATCTTGTTCTAGTTTGCCACATAATAGAAAATGTCCGCTCGACACCGATATGGTCAATCACCTTAAACATCCTCCAGATCTCAATGAGGTCTCCTCTCAGTCTTCTAAACACTAGAGAGTATCGGTCTGAACTGCTCAAATTTTCTTTAAAAGAAAACATCATCTCTGGAATCAATCTAATTAATTGATCAGTAACTTCATTGTAACTACATACCTTCTGCAATCAGGGCACCAAACCTGAAGAGTATGTCAGTTACAGTCTCCATAATACCTTGCAGAATTGTAGTAATTCTTCCCTCCCTTTATACTCTATTCTTTTACTAGTAAATGCTGAAATTGCACTTGCCTTTCTCATTCCCTGCTGTACCTCCATGTAAGTTTTCTATGGTATGCACAAGGACACCCAGATGCCTCTGCACATAAGCACACTGAAGTTGCTCTCCATGTCCGTAACATGTTCGATTCCTCTGACCAAAATGGTTAATCGTATATTATCCACGTTACATTTTAGTTGCCAGAGGTGGTACACACATCTAAACTGTTCATGTCCATTTGTAAATGTTCTACATCTTCATTACATCACCCTACTTTTCCACTTGTTTTAGTGTCAGCTGAAAATGTGGTTTTAGTGTTTTCTCTCCTCTCATCCAAGTGAGGAAGTGAGGACCGCAGCTGCTGGAGACCAGGGTTGAAATGTGTGGTGCTGGAAAGGCACAGCAGGCCAGGCAGCATCCGAGGAGCAGGAGAATCGACTTTTCGGGCATAAGCCCTTCTTCAGGAATGAGGCTGCTGTGCCAAGCGGGCTGAGATAAAAGGTAGGTGGGGGGCAGTTTGGGGCAGGGGCGCTGGGAATACAATAGGTGGAAGGAGGTGAGGGTGAGGGTGATAGGCCGGGGAGGGGGTGGGGGCGGAGAAGTCGGGAAGAAGATTGCAGGTCAAGAGGGTGGTGCTGCATCCGGGGGTTGGGACTGAGATAAGGTGGGAGGCGGGAAAATGAGGAAGCTGGAGAAATCTACATTCCCGAAACGTCGAATCTCCTGCTCCTCGGATGATGCCTGGCCTGCTGCGTCTTTCCAGCACCACATTTTTCAACTCTCATCCAAATGATACAACAGATAGTAAAGTTTCGGGTAATGTGGTCTGAACTCTATGGAACACCAAAAAGTTGCCAACCATTAACAAAACAACTATTCAATCTCTCTGGATTTTGTTGGCTCACCAGCCCTCTATCCAGGGTAAAGACAATGACTGCAGATGCTGAAAACCAAATACTGGATTAGGATGAAGGCCTTTTGCCCGAAGCGTCGATTTCGCTGCTCGTTGGATGCTGCCTGAACTGCTGTGCTCTTCCAGCACCACTAATCCAGCCCTCTATCCAGGCGAATGATCTCCTCCCAAACCCATGTCCTTTTATTTTACAGCTTAATATTTTGGGCAGCATTTAATCAGTCCCTTTTCAAAGCTCAGGTAATTTGCTTCTCCAGGATCGCTATTGTCTACTTTGCTTGTCACATCTTTTATGAACTTGAGCAAACAAAATCTTTTAAAATAATGCTGTTTCTGATGTATTTGGTTTAACTTTGCAAATCCCCTGTTGTTAATTAATTAAGAATGGATAATCACAATTTCCCTTAATTCCCAACACTATGTTCGCAACCTTTTATTGACAAGTGAAGGTGATTATCCTAATTCCTACCCTTTTTGTAAACTCTACGTTCCCTTTCCCATGTCCCTGTGTAACAGGCACAAAACTTTAAAAGATCGACTCCAATTGTTGCGTAATAGACATGAATGTCTGAATGGAGTCACTCAGATCATGGTTTATACATTCAATGGGCTGAATGTCCCCCATGGGGTGTCTATATTATAGTCTCGATGGACGAAATGGTCTGGTCTACAGATTCAAGATCTGCTTCTCCTCCGGATAATATGTCAGAAGCCTGAGGGATTGTGTAATCTTCCTGTTGCTGTATAAAATTTTGAGGGGCTGAAGGGTCTCTTCATATTCCTTCACAACAGGCTCGAGATACTGAACCATCACCTCCTGCATCACTGAAATGGGTTCGAACGAGTGATTTGTCTCCTCCTGTTCCCACACAACAGACACATGGGTGAATTACCTCCACCTTTCCATAACAAGTCTCAAATAATTTTATCTCCTTTAATTCTCGTGCTGAATGTCCTCATGCAAGTCTAGTGTACGAATCTCTTCCAGTTCCTGTTTTAGAGAATTGAGGAGGCTGAATGGACTGATCCTGTTACTGCATAAAAGGATACTGATGCCTCATGGCCTATTCTGCGTGAAGCGTTATAGACTTGAGGAGCTGACTGACCTCCTCATTTAACTGTATAGGCTCTAGCGGCTGAATTACCTCGTCCTGTTCTGGTGTAACAGGTTCGAAGGCCTGAATATCCTTCAGCTGTTCCTGTGTAACAGGCTGGAGAAATGGAATTGGCTGTATAATTGGCTTCTGTTGCAGACTCTTTCCGGTGTTCTGTGCAAAAAAGGATCATCTTTCATTTTGTAAACTCTAATGCATATTGGATCAAACTGATCATCCTTTCCTTATAAGTTAACCACTTGATCGCAGGAATCAGTTGAGGGAACCATCTCGGAGCTGCTTCCAATAAAACATTTATCCTTTCTTCAATGAGGAGATGAAGTCTGTACACACTACTCCAGATGTGATCTGATTATGATCGTGGACAACATCAGCAACAATTTAGCAACATGATATAAAGTTCCCACCCAGTTTAGAGCAGTCTCGGCTGTATGGGGGAATGCATAGAATTGTTGAAAAATCATTGTCCTTCTCTACTCCACCAGCATAACGGGAGATCTGGTGAAAATGTCATAATAACACTTGGGAAGAATGAATAACGTGACGAGATGATCTCAACGTCCAAATAGGCTTCACCAAATATCTCATGTGAACCTACCATTAATCTCACCAGAGGCTGCATCAGTCAGATTCCACAGAATCTGGTAAGGTGAAGGTTAGAAACAATAAGGAGAAGCAAAGATTGATGGGAGTTATATATCAAAGTAAAAGTTGCAATGCAAAAGTTGGGTATGTTATAAAACAGGAAATTAGATACCCATGGTCTACGCATACCACAGTAATAATGAACAGTTTCAAGCTACATCTAAACTCTGTTAACCCACGTGAATAATAATGCAGGGTAAAGGGATTTCATGAGCTTATTTGAGATGGTTTTATTTAACAGTATGTTGAGGTGGACGTCAGGCTGTTTTGACATTGCTGTTATGTGAACGGAAGAGCTCATTGAAAACCCTGCTGAAAAGGAGGCTTCGGGAAAAGTAATTATAATTTATTGAATTATATATGCGTCTGAATACAAAACAGTTTTTTTTTATTGTGGTCATAAACATGAGTCATGCAATTCACGAATGTATGAGGCGCAAATTAGCCTCATTGAATTGGAGAAGTACATGAAAAAGATTTACTGGAGGACAGGCAATGGTTGTTGTTTAAATAAACACCTTAAAATATACAATATACACATGTCCACCACAGTTCAAACAGCAAAGGGGTAAGCTGACTTAACAATAGTAAACAAAAGAAGTTAAAGGTTGCAGTAGATCAAAGGAAGCAGCTCAGGAAAATGCCAGATATTGTTGTAAGCCATGGATTCAGAGATATTTGAGGGCCAATGAACTGATAAGGAAATTTTAAAAATAATGCAAACGAACAAGCAGCATAAGGATGACCAAACGCTTCTCTCGATACTTGATGGGAAAGTGAAGGCAAGGGCACATGTGGATTGGGGAATATCCACACAAGATAATTTCTTGCAGAGAACTAGGAAATTGCAGAGAAACTAAACAGTTACTTTCACGCCTATCTTACTAGAGGCAAGACTAACTGATGGAGAAACTCAGTTTGTGTTCTCCACTGATTGCCAAAATGAAAGGAGAACGCAGTGAAGCTTAGAAAGTTCACATGGAGAGACGGACTGACACAGGGGCAGGGAGATGTTTTCCCAGGCAAGGTGAGGGAGAATCCCAAGATGTTCTCCACGTACATCTATCAGAACAGAATAACCAGAAAACAACTAGGGCCCATTAGAGACCAAGGGAGCACTCTGTGTGTGAAGCTGGAGAACATTGATCAATTGCTACATGAGAGCTCTATATCTGTTTTACTTCGGAGAAGGAGATTGCAGGGACAGAATTCAAGAAGATGGATTGGAAGCTCTTAAACAGACTGATATAAGATGAGAGCAGAGATCGGAGGCTTTGGCTGGTAAAAATTGTACTGATTGCCAGGTCTGGATTAGTTGTCTCACAGGCTGCTGTTAGAGACAAAGGACAAAAGGCCTTGACTCAAATTTATAAGTCGAATCTGGCCACAGGGAAGTTGGAGCTGCCAGATGACTGGAGAACAACTAATGTGGTCCCACATAACAGGAAGGATGGTGGAAATAGAATGGAGAACTGTAAACCAGTCAGTATTAGATCGGTGTTAGGGCAAGTACTGGAGAAAATAGGAAAGGAGAAAATTGATCTCTATTTAGGTTTAATTAAGGATAGTCTGCATGACATCATCAGAGGGAAGTCATACCAAATGAATGTTATTGTATATTTTTGAGCTGTTTGTTTATATGGTTTTTCAGTAAGGCCTTTGACAAAGCCCATCTGGGAAACTGATTTTTTTTTAAAGTCATGATGTCAAGGGTAACTTAGTGAGTGACATCAAACATTGCCTTATTGTCAGGAGACACTGGGTGGAGACAAAAAGACTGTGTGACTGGAGACCAGTGTCCCTTAGTGTACCACAGGGGTCAGTGCTGTGTCCCTTATTATATGTGGAATTCATAAATAAACCCAATATGAATGTGTAGGGGGATGGGGGAGTGTGATAATTAAGTTTGTATTTGACACAAAGATTGGCCGGATGGTTGGCAGTGAGGAGGAAGGCCTTATGTTACAGGAAGATACACATGGAATGGTCAGATGGTCAGATGGATAGTAACCCTGATAAATATGAGGTGATGTACTTTGGGAGAAGGAACCAAAAATCGGAGTATACAATGAATGGCAGCTCACTAAGAAGCTCATAGGGTGTTTCTGCACAGGTCCCTGAATGTGACTGCACAGATTAACAAGTTAGGGAAAAAGTGAGGACTGCAGATGTTTCAGATCAGAATCACAAAGTGCAGTTCTGGAAAAGCAGTCGGTCGGGCAGCATCCAAGGAGCAGGAGAGCCGACATTTCGAATATAAGCTTTTCATCAGGAATGATGGGTCACATTCCTGATGAAGAGCTTATTCTCGAAACATCGACTTTCCTGCTTCTCGGATGCTGGCTGATCTGCTGTGCTTTTCCAGCAACACACTTTTTGACTGAGGTTAATAGATTAGTTAAGAAGCCGGCGGGAACCGTAGGCGCAGCTTTCATTCATCAACTTATACATTGTCAGAGCTATAAATTCTATGGTTAGGCCAAGATGGAATATTGTGTGTAGTTCTGGAAGCCTTATTACAGGAAGGACGTAATTGTATTGGAGTGGTGCAGAGGGGATTCACCAGGATGTTCCCTGGGATGGAGCATATCAGCTATGGAGAGAGGCTGGATAAGCTCGAGTTGTTTACTTTGGAGCAGAGAAGGCTGAGGGAGAGGTGATTGAGAAGGATAAGGTTATGGGGAGGGTTTTCAGAAAGAATTTTGCTGAAGTCACAAAGCCTAGTGTGCAAAATCAAATCTTATGGGATTGTGGTGAATATTTGGACATGGTTTCAGAAAGGGACAGCTGGCAGGAAAGAGTGTATAAAATTTTTTTGATTTTCATTTTATGACCAGGTGTATTTTGCAGGATAAATACAATAAAATACAGCAAAAAGCGTCCACGTGTTACAACAAAGTGGTGCCATTTTGAATAATTGAAGAAAATGGAATAAAAAAGGATACAGCTTGAAGAGAGCTGATGCATTGTGAGCCAGCTCCTCACCATCGAACACCGCTGCAAGCCAATCCCTCCATGACAGCTACATTACAATCTATACAAGATCCCAGCAACATTGAAGATGCTGATCCTCAGGCACCATCTTTTCCACTGGGCAGTTACTCCTCCATCACCGGCTCGTTGCCCCCTGTGCCAGACCGTACTAATGTCAGAGACATGTCTCTTACTGCTAGACCCACATCATTGATGTTACCATGACGGCCTTCCACTATGTGCTTCATCACCACCAGTGCAGTACCCAATCAGCAACAAGTCTCTAATCCGCAGGAATCACCGTTTGCTGCTGGGCCCTCTCTCACCCACGTTGCCTCTGCTGATGTAGCAGCTGTCAATTCCAGGTCCTGTGCTTGGTCTGGAAAAGTAAGTAAGGACTCACTCTCCTCCGCACTGCGCTCAGCTTGAAGTCCAAACCCTGGGTCCAGCTTGAGTCAGTAAGTTACAGAGAGAAAAGTGGGGGAGAAAATAAGAAAAAAGAAGCATGCAAGAGTGCACAAGCTCCAGCAAAGCAGCCCTTGGACCGGAAACACTGGAATAAAAGAATCATTTTATTGTTGACGAAGGCTTGTGTGTAGCTCAGGAATATGTCCTTGGATCCTAGCTATTCGCAAACATCTCAAGCATTTTGTTGACGGAATCAATTTTAATATATCTCAATCTGCTGAAGGAGAAATCCATTGAGGAGATCTTCGGCCATGATGAGAACGTGGAGACTCACTGTGTTGAATGACATACTCCTTTTCTGAGGTTTCTGTGCAATTTGTGGGAATGCTCTGGAAATGTTGTCACAAGCTCTCAGATGTTAGGAAGGAGGCCTTTTTTGTGTCGACAGGACTGTGTTTCCCGTTCCCTTTTCCGAAATCGAGGCTGGTGCCGGGTGTTCTGTCCGGGTTATCCTTTAAGACCTCGGAGCAGTTTTAATACAATTCAGTGCCTTGCTTGGCTGTTTCAGAGACCATTGTCGAGTTTATCACATGTCTGTGTGTCTGGAGTCACGGTTAGTCCAGACCAGGAAAGCACGGGAGATTCACTTCCTGAAAGTACATTGGAGAAGCAAATTGGTGGTTACAATCGACATTGGCTTCACGGTCATTGTTACTGACACCAAATTTTAGACCTCGACATTTTATTAATTGCTTTTAACTTCCACCAGCTGCTAGAGCATTTTTTTGGTCTGGGTTAGTAATCCAGTGACATTTCCACAACAGCACCAGTTCCACGTGGGGACCTAGCGGAAACTAAACTGAGCAGGTAATTTTTGTGATGATTCCCGGCTCTGTCAAAAAGACCTCCCACCCATTTGACTGTTGTAATGGAGTTGAGGGGAGATATTGGTCATACTGTAATTATTTTCCTCTTAATAGACTTGTCATAGTAATTTTCCACATTGTCAGATAGATGTCAAAATTGGAAATGGAACGAAATAGCTTCCCCAGGGACACGGCTTGTCGTACATTGCCTATGTCGTACCTACTGTGTTCAGATGTTTCTTCATGTCACAGAGCGAATCAAATTGTTTGAAAACTGTCATCTGTGATTCTGTGGGCATCCTGACAAGGTGAGTTGAATCATAAACTCAGCACTTCTGGCTGAGTATGGTGTAGATAGGAATCCTTGTCTATTGCCCTGATGTGCAGGGCTGTTCCATTATTTAGGATAGGGACATGTGTATGACCCTATCCTGAAGTGAGTTGATTAATCCATTTATGACTGGGTGTGGCAGGACTGCTGGGCTTCGATCTGATCTGTTCATCTTGGGATCATTGCGTCCTCTCTATCACATGTTAGTTCTGCTGTTTTGAAATGTAACCAGTCAAGTGTGGTCGCTTTGACGGGTTCTCATCAGTTTTAGGAGCACATGGTTCTGACCCTTACATATTTACTCACATGCATCACTGAATCATAGATCAGCTTGATGGTAATTGTAGATTGAGGGATTATCCAGGGCCAAAAGTTAGATTACAGTTTTATATAATTCTGCTTCTGTTGTTGCTGTGGTTTACAGCACCACATGGAATACACGGTTTGAGCTGCAATATCTCTCATACAGTTCTGCTGCCTGTTCCCCAGTTCACACCGAGACCCATTCACCCATCAGCCATGTACTCAGTGACCCATTCTGGTTTCTGATGTGGTACACGTCCAATTTTATATTCTCATTCCATTGAGGGTCGATCCATGGTGTCACACTTACACTTTGTCTCATTCCTCAACACGCTTTAATATATTCATCTGAATCCTTTCCCTTCCAGTATGTGCTACCTTCTGTGTTTAGAGTGAATACATCTCCTGCTGCGTCTCTGCCGAAGAGTAAGAGCTCTTTATTGTCAGTGATGCCAGCCTTACATAGATTCAGAACTACTGATTTGTGCATCTTTGTTATCTTGCACTTCCGGGTATATGGCGCTCCAGGTTAGACAGAGGGTTTGAGCAACGTTGACACACATCTTTGAAAAACAGCAATTTCTGGGGAAGTTAAGCAGGTCTGGCAGCATCTGTGGAGTGATAGTAGAGTTAATCATTGGTTCCAGTGATCGTTCTTCAAGGCTCACAGATTCTTTTTTTGTTTTGGTTTCAGATTTCCGGTATCAGTAGTTATTTGTTTTATTGAAAACGTGTTTTGTTTATTTCTGGAGAAACACAGCAGATCTGCAGCATCGACAGAGACAGAGAAACAGAGTTAGCGTTTCAAGTCCAGTTTGACACTTCTTCAGAACAAAAAAGGATTGGAAAAAGGGCTTTTTAATCCCTTGCCAGAGGTAGTGGAGGCGTGACGGGAAACAGTGTGGAGGTGCAATGCCACTGACCGATGGACTTTTGATTGTGGTAAAAGAGAATCAAATGTAAAATAAGTATACATTAGATTCTAAAGGGGGGCATTGGGTTCCTTAATTGAGTGCAAGACAAACGATTCATAAACAGGGCAAGTTCATTGGGAGACCAAGAGAAGGAATGTATGAAGATTTGAGAACAGCCATAAAAGCGTCATGCTGTGAAGTTATGGATTTGAATACCTACTCCTACAGGCTGTAACGTACCAAAGTGAAATGTGAGGTGTTACTCGAGCCTGGGTTGTGCCTCATTTGAACATTGCAGCTGCCCAGGACTGAAATGTTAGCATGAGAGCAAGGTAGGTTATTAAAATGGGAAACACTGAGACGGTCAGGACTCTTCCTGCAGACAGAATGGGAATGTTCCTCAGTGCAGTCTCTGTTTGGTCTCCCCAATTTAAAGGAGACTGAATTGTGAGCAGCAATGACAGGAAATTGAATTGAATGATTACAAGTGAAATGCTGCTTCTTCTGGAACGTATGTGTTGGGTTATTAAGAAATGAGTAAAAAGTTAACGACCTTTTCAAATGTCCAAGTGTATTTCCTCTTATATGTAGACTACATAGTTCCACAACTTGGAGGGAGTAAGCACTACAGGTACGAGAGGACAGAGTTAATAAACTTGGAGCTGGAGAAACACAGAAGACCAGACAGAATCAGAGGAGCAAAAAGGCAATATTTTGATATTGGACCTTTCTTCAAGACTGGTGAGGTGGAGGGGAGCCCAGAAATGGAGTAATAGGATATGGAAGTGCGAATGGTGGCATGATGGTGGTGTATGCATGCTGGTATGAGGTTACTGTAATTGGTCAGTGGAAGGGTGGACCGGATATGTGAGTGAGACGATGGACAGGTGGATCTGGTAAGGGAGAAGATACATGGCATAAGGTTGCGTTTGAAGGGATTTTGAAGCTTCTGCTGTCAATATTGAGGCCAATGTGCTATCAGCTTCCAAGGTAAACTCTCAGGTGGCGTTCCTCTGACAATGGACAGGCTAAGGATGAGCATGTGTTGAAAATCTGTTGCTGGAAAAGCGCAACAGGTCAGGCAGCATCCAAGGAACAGGAGAATCGACGTTTCGGGCAAAGGCCCTTCTTCAGGAATTCTTGAAGAAGGGCTTATGCCCGAAACGTCGATTCTCCTGTTCCTTGGATGCTGCCTGACCTGCTGCGCCTTTCCAGCAACACACTTTCAGCTCTGATCTCCAGATCTGTAGTCCTCACTTTCTCCTTAAGCAGGAGCATGTCCCCAGATGAGTTGGAGGGGGAATTAAAATGGTAGGGAACTGGAAAGTCGGGTTGGTTGTTGTGGTCAGAGCACTGGTGCTCCATACAAAGCCTGATCTTGCCCCACCAAGCACATCTCCAACTGCCAATGTGGTCTCCTCTCTATCAGGGAGACCAAAGGGAGTTTCATTGAGATAGTCATGGAGCATCTGCTCTCTGCTCGCTTTCACCAACCCTACATTCCAGTTGCCATTCATTTCAATTACTCGCTCACACCGCCCCACCAACCCCTTGCTCATCCAGTGACAGGTCCATCCTTGGCCTCCTCCACTGTCAGAGTGAGGCCAAATAGAAACTAGGGAACACAACCTGATCTTTCAGCTTGAGAGCTTACAGTTCACAGGTCTCAATATTGACTTCACTGGCTTCAAAACCGCTCCACCCACAGCCTTATTTCATGTTCCCCTGACCTGGCCTAAGATGTCCATCTTCCTATTCGCATAACCACTGTACTCTTCCCACTGACCAATCACATTATCCCCCACTTGCATCCCTTTTCGTCATCCCATCTACGCTCCCTCAGCCCCACGCCCCTCCCTCTATTTACTTCCCGGCTCCCCTTCCCCAGCCCAATCCTGATGAAGGCTTTCAGCCTGAAACGTTGACTTTCCTGTTCCTAGGTTGCTGTCTGACCTACTCTGCTTTTTCAGCTTCATATGTATTGCTATATCCGCAGCAACATATTTTGTTGTGCATTTTATGATTTTATTTTGTTTTAGCTGTTTACTGACAAGCGTATCTCAACATTCTCACTACAGGGTCAAGGAAACAGTCTCTTTGTCACGAATGCTCCTGTCTGCTTCGAAATGATTTCCTTTGTTTAAACCCTACTTTCAAGTCTGCTGTTCACAATAGCATTGTAAATGTAACTCTTGTTATGCTGAAGCTTAATGACACCATGTCCAATGTACTTCAGAACTTCCTTCTTCTTATACTCCACGCATCTATTCATAAACGTAAGGATCCATAAAGTCCTTTTATACAACAGTTTCAACTTGCCTGGACATTTGGAATTTCCTGTCTTCTGTGTCCCTCTCTCCTTACAATTACCAGTCCTCCCGCTCTCCAAAATTTCCAGAAAGCTCACCAGCAATGCCTCCACAATCACCTTCGGCATCTCTTTAGAACTACGGGGTGTTCTCCAACTAGTCTCACTGATTGATCCAACTTCACCTTCCCAAGCTCCTTCTCCTTACTGGTGGTCACTATACTCACCTCTACACTTTGACTGTCTTGACGTTCTGACATTTTGCTGGTGTCTTCTACCGTGAAGACTGTTGCAATGTATTCAATTCCTCAGCCATTCCATTGCTTCCCATAACTATTCAAGCTTTATTTTGCAACATTCCTTTGTTTGTTATTTACTCCCTGTCTTCCTTGTTATCTATCTAAAAATCTGTTTCAATGTTCTTTTCCATGATTAAGAAGCATAATATCACATTTCACCCTCTGCTGCCATTTGCTGTTCTTAGTTATCCGTGCTGGAATTTATAAGCTTCGTAATCGTCTAGATTCCCAATAATCTTCACCACACTGTGCGCATTTTCTTTTACTTTTATGCTGTCACTGAGTTCGTTATCACGCCTTGTCTTCTGCTGAATACCTTTATTATTAATTGGGATGAATTTCTGACGTGCTGCTGAATTATCACCAGAAACTTCTGTCATTGCTGCTTCACCATCTTTCCGTGCTCAGATCCCCTTCCAACTAACTCTGGCCAACGCCACCCTCATGTCTTTTTAGTTACATTACTCAATTATAAGCCATCTCATCCAAAAGTGAGCAATAGATGTAAACTGAAAGAGGGACGTTTGGGACACGAAGAACGATTGGAGGATTTATTAACTCGATGGAAAGACAAAGACAGAGAGAGAAAATGTAGACGTTGAGATCTAAAAATAGAGACGTCTACATGATTGATAGAATTAGATGTGCTTCCATATTTGGTCTGACAATTCCTGTGTGCAGTGGTCCTTTATACAATATATGTGTAACAGATTAATCTGTTGAAATCCTGGATTTGATGCCAGAACGTTTATTAACATCAATATGACAGGCACCAACTGTTGACAGAACCAAGCATATGTTTCCTGTAGAAAATGGATTAACAGAAGCAAGTTGGAACACCAGAAGCAGGAATTTATAACAGCCATCCGATAAGAATGAAACATTAGATCAGG
Organism: Chiloscyllium punctatum; assembly: GCF_047496795.1. Classification (NCBI taxonomy): domain Eukaryota; kingdom Metazoa; phylum Chordata; class Chondrichthyes; order Orectolobiformes; family Hemiscylliidae; genus Chiloscyllium; species Chiloscyllium punctatum. Next base: position 153,328 of record NW_027309886.1, on the reverse strand, counting down.
GGATGCCAGAAAGGGGCAGGAGGCAGACGGTACGTTGAGAGAAGGGAAACAAAATATCTCAGCTGAAGAGTAAATAACATTAATATTTTATAAATTTTGTACATCACATGCATCATATTTGTTAAATATGTCTCTCTTGTTCATTCTGAATATGTTGCACACATATGAACAATCTTATCTATCTGCACACTCACACACACAGACACGCAGACGCACACACACACACACACACAGACACACAGACAAACACACACACAGACACACAGATACACACACACAGACACACAGACACACACACCAATCACTGTTCAGCAATTCCATTTGAAACGATTTTGTTTTGTTTATAGTGTCACTTGACATTCCTTCTTCCGAATATATTCTGTTTCTATCACTGCATTTTATTTTATTCTGTCTGTCAAGAAGACATTGCGGACTGGTGGGGATGTCACTTTGCTCCTCATCAGTCTCCACAGCCACTGTCTTCTATTCCTTTCTGTTTATTAACCCATGAAAAAAACGTACTGTGTCTGACCCTTGAATCCCAATAAACAGCTCAATTTTAAACAGAACACTTACTTTTGCGAAAAGGCTACAAAAAATCTCAAAAGGAAAAGGCATACAAATTGTGCAATAAGATGTCTGCATCTTTACAAACAGATTATAGAATTGCCTTGTGTAAACGATAAGCAATTAACTGGTAAGAGCTGTGAGAGTAAAATCCAGGGAAATCCGTATTTCTTGTGTATGTTCAGGGCAGTTGTGCCCAGAAGCAGTTTTTATATTTGAAGTTGTTATGGTGGAGGACACTTCAGTGTAGTAACAACATCTCGATTGAAGCTATGTATTTATGACTATTCAGGCAGGTTAATATCCCATCCTCGCTATTCCTGGTGAGTCGATCTCTGCCCATTTACTATTTCTCTAACCCATTGTGAATACCATCATTTTCTCTGCAGTGTATATTTGGCAAAGATCCAAAATATTGTCTTAGCTTTCAATCACAATTTCCATTTCTATGCCATGAATTTCATATCCCTCGCTTACAAGCATCTGAGGCAAAACTAAAGTGTTCATAACCACGATTATCCCATTTTATCCTGAAATGATTTATATCTCAATATTCCATCTACCACAAAACCTGTCCACTCTCACCTTCACAATATCCACAGCCTTCACTTCTGCCTCAACACTGTTTCTGAATAAACCATCATCCACACCTTGCCAGTTACAATTCTCTTCTGGCAACCCTTCTCGTTACGCATATTTTGATTACAAACTTTTTCTAACCTCGACTTGGACCTATGCCAGGTGCAAAGTTTGAAGTCAGTTTGTTTCTAAAATGACTTTCAGTATAACCTGTAACCTCAAATGAGGGAGAGGACTATGCTGTCAGTGACTAGGAAGTGACAGTTTCATTGAACTGTCTTGATTCTAGAACTTTCTGAGCAGGAGTGGGTGTCACGTCCATCATCTCCCAATAGCAGTGTTCCGATGTCTTCACACAGTGACGGAATCCATCTCTGCCTGCTGCTGAGGGTAATACCTTCGTCCTGTCTCCATAATGGAAGGTACCGAAAATCTTCTAGAAATAATATGGGACAGATTGACTGGTGCAAATAAGAAAATGATTAGAATTAATAAAGTGAACTTTCTCAAAAACTAATTGAATTGAAGGTTAGCAAATTACTGCACCAAATGCGTTCCATCTGAGTTTTCAGGGAAGTGGCATTGCAGCTAGTGAATGAGTTATAGAGACATACAGGACAGAAACAGACGCTTCGGACCAACCAATCCATGCTGACTATTCCAATTCCAAACTAACTTAATCCCACCTGCCCCCGCTTGGCCCATATCCGTCCAAACCTTTCCTATTCATGTACTTATCCAAATGTCTTTTAAACGTTGTAACGACAAGAAAGAAGTATTGATTACCCTCCAAATTTCTTTCGAATCTAGAATTTATCGTTCCTGCAGACTGGAAAGTAATTATTGTAATTCTAAATATTTTAAACCAGAGTGGGAGGGAAACGAAAAAAAAATGGGTACCATGATGTTAGGTCTGAGGAAAATATTAGAACGTTTTATGAGAAATTTTACTACTCGACACTTGAGAAATCATGATGTGAATTATTACAGTCAACTTAGACTTAGAAACCGGAAATCATCGTTGACAAACCTGTGGAGTTTGTGTTAGTTGATACATCCACAAGAGAGAAACAGTGCGAGTGGTGTATTTTAATTTGCCGAATACATTTTTTACATTGTTGCCAACAAGTGAGCAAAGGAAGTTGGAGTACATTGATAAGTTGCAGACTGGGTGATCTGGGTATACCACATGGATTGAGAATTGGTCAGTGGAAACATTACAATGCTTCTTGCACTTTTATGGAATGAAGGCAGTTACTCAAGTTTCAGTGTTTGAACCACAACAATTTGCAAGGCATAGAAATGATTTGGATGTGATAAATAAATAGCATACATCTCATTTTGTATTGATTAAATAGTACAAGGTTGAGAAGTGTTGTTTTTCAAAAGGACCTGAATGTCCTTGATCATGAGTCACCAAAAATAGCACATCCAAGGCCGTAAGTATTGGCATCTTATATTGTATCCTGCCCTTCATTGTAATATGATTCAAGTGCATAAGTAAAGCCGTCTTCCCGTATTTGTAGGGCCTTGGATGGAGAGTATTTGGGGCACTGTGAAGAGGTATGATCTTCTTTGTAAGGCACGATCTCATTAACACAGACACAACTCAAGCAAGTGTTAGCAGTCTAATCCATGAGGTGATCACTCCATGAGGAGACAGTGATAGAACTGAGTATTTAATGTGTCGTGCTAGGAGACAAAGAGAGATGATTGTGCTGAAACGTGAGGATTAACGACTATCACATATTTCTAAAAGAGACACTGTTAGCGTGAGAAATGATTAATTTATTAGATTTATTGTCACATGTGCCTAAGTCCAGTGAAAGCTTTATTTGTGAGCAGAACAGGCAGATGACAGTAAGCATGGACGCACACATCATAGGGTGAAAAATAAATTTGGACATAGTATGGCGTGCAGGTTACAATGCGCAGGACATTCATAAAACATGATCAATATGAACAAGATCATTATTATTTGGAGTTATAGAGCCATTCTTCAGTCTAATATAGCATCCCTTGTAATTTATGTGCCTGAATGATCTCTCCCCACATTAATGTGCCATCGGCATGAGGTCCTACAAGAAAACTCCTGGGGAGTTAGGAACCAACTTAACAAAGTAGGACCTCGGAGGATTGCTACCACTGTCAAGTGCTAGTCAGCGTAGGAATGATTGAATAATCAGGAAGAATGTGTGGCTTGAGAGATGGTGCAGGAGGGAAGGGTTCCGATTTTTGGGATATTGGGACCGGTTCTGGGGGAGGTGTGACTATTACAAATTGGACGGTCTACATCTGGGTAGGACTGGAGCCAATGTTTGATGGAGTGCATTTGCTAACGCTCTTGGGAAGGGTTTAAACTAATGTGGCAGGGGATCGGGTAACAAATGTGTTTAGTGAAAAGAAAGGAGGTAGTAACTAAAGCCTAAATAACTAGATAATGAAATCAGCATGACTGAGGGGAAGAGGAGGCAGGAAGCGGAGGATGAACACAGAGGGACTTGTCGTTTTAATGCAAGAAGTATAGTAGGTAAGGCACGTGAACTTAGGGCTTGGAATCGTACCTGGGAATATAATGTTATTGTTGTTACTGAGACTTGGTTGAGGGAATGGCGTGATTGACAACTAAATATCCCAGGACATTAATGCTTCAGGCGGGTTAAAGAAGAAGGTAAAAGGGGTGGATGACAAACACCACTGGTCAAAGAAGATATCACAGCAGTGCTGACAGAGTGCCCCATGGAAGATTCGAGCAGTGAGGCAATATGGGCAGAGCTCAGAAAGAGAAAGGGTGCAGTAACAATGCTGGGATTGTACTACAGGCCTCCCGACACCGATCAAGGTACAAATGTGTAAATAGATCACAGAAGGATGTGGGAGCAACAGGATGGTGGTGATAGGACATATTAATTTTCCCAAAATTGACTGGGATTCACTTAGTGTTAGAGGTCTAGATGGGGCAGAATTTGTTGGAACATCCAGGAGCATTTTCTAGAGCAGTGTAGAAATAGTTCAACTAGGGAAGCGGCCATGCCAGACCTGGTGTTGGGAACTGAGCCCGTCCAGGCGGTGGAAGTTACAGTGGGGGATTACTTTGGGAATAATGATCACAATTCCTTTAGTTTTACAAAAGTCTTGGAGAAAGATGAGAGTGGTCCTAAAGGAAGAGTGCTAAACTGGTGGAAGGCCAAATATAGCAAAATTCGGCAAGAGCTGGGGAACGAGGATTGGGACCAGCTATTCGAAGGGAAATCCGCAAATGATATGTGGAAGGCTTTTGAGGAGAGGTTAATTAGTGTTGAGGAGAGATATGTTCCTGTGAAGATAATGGACAAAAATGGCAAGGTTAGGAAACCATTGATGACAAGTGATATTGTGACACTAGCTAAAAGGAAAAAGAATGTGTGCACAATATCTAGGTGAACGAAGATATAGGAGGCCTTGGAAGAATATTGTGAATGTAGGACCAATCTGAAGTGAGGAATTAAGAGGGCAAAAAGGGGTCATGACATAACCTTAGCCAGCAGGATTAAGGAAAACCATAAAGCTTTTTGGTCACATATAACGCGAAAGAGTGTAGCTAGGGAAAGGGCCCACTCAAGGACAAAGCAGGAAAGATATGCTTGGAGGCAGAGAAATCGGGAGAGATTCTTAATGAGTACTTTGCATCGATATTCACCAAGGAGAGGGGCTGGGTGGATGTTGAGGTTAGGCATAGATCTTTGATTACTCTTTGTCAAGTCTGCATAAGGAGGGAGGAAGTGGTGTGATTTCCAAAAGACATCAAGAAGGACAAGTACCCAGTTCTGGATGGGATCTTCCCAAGGTTACTGAGGGAAGCGAGAGAGGAAATAGCTGAGGCTTTCACGCATATTGTTGCCGCGTCCTTGAACACGGGGGAGGTCCCTGGGGAATGGACAACTGCTAATGGTTTCTCCTTGCTTAAGGAAAAATCCAGGAAATTACAGACCTGTGATCCTGACGTCAGTGGTAGGGATGCTACTGGAGAAGATACTGAGGGATAGGATATAAAACCCATTTAGAATACAATTACTTCTGCGTGCTAGGTAGCATGATTTTCTGCAGGTATGGTAATGGCTAACCAGCTTAATAGAATTGTTTGAAGTGTTGACAATGTTGATTGATGAGGGAAGAGATATAGATGTCATACCGATGGACTTTAGTAAGGCGTTCGATAAATTTCCCCATGGTAAGTTGATGAAGAAGGTGAAGTTGCATGGGTTTTCTAGCTAGATGGATAGAAAACTGGTTAGGAAACAGGAGACAGAGAGTAATAATGGAAGGGAGGTCCTCAATATGGAGATCTGTGACCAGTAGTGACCCACAGGGGCCCTTGCTGCGACATTGGTTTTTGTGGTATACATATATGATTTGGAGGAAGATGTAGCTTGTTTCATTTGCAAGTTTTCAGATGACACTAAGATTGGTGGAGTCGCAGACAGTGAAAGCGACTGCCCGAGAATACAGCAGAATATAGATAGATTGGGGAGATGGGCAGAGAAATCACAGATGGAGTTCAATTTGGACAAATGGGAGGCGGTGCATTTTGTACGATCCAATCCAAGAGCGAACTACACAGTAAATAGAAAAGTATTGGGGAAAATTGATGTACAGAGACATCTACGTGTTCAGGTCCATTGTTCCCTGAAGGTAGCAAGGCAGATCAGTAGAGTGGTGAAGAAGGTGTACGGCATGGTTTCCTTCATTGGATCGGGTACTGAATATAAGAGTTTGCAGGTCGTGTTACAGTTGTATAAGACTTTAATTCAGCCACATTTGGAATACTGCATACAGTCTGGTCGCCACTCTAGCAAAACGATGTGGATGCTTTGGAGAGGGTGCAGAGGAGTTTCACCAGGATGTTGCCTGGTATGTAGGGTGCCAGCCATGAAGAGAGATTGAACAAGTAAGGATTATTTTCATTAGATAGACGGTGGTTGAGGGGGAACCTGATCCTTGGATGGCGAGGGATATTGAGGATCTTGTAATGACATTAAAGAAGGCATACATTGGGTATAAGATATCGGGCTTAAGTCAATCCTTAGATGACTACACAAAGTGTAGAAGAACCCTTAAGAGGGCAATCCGAAGCCTAAAAAAAAGGACATGACATGGATCGCTCAGAAAAGGTGAAAGATAATCCCAAGAGGTTCTCGAGTCAAATTAAGAGGAGAACCGTGATTCAGGATAGAATAGGTCCCCTTACTGATGATCATGGCTGTCCTTGTGTGGAATCACCAAGATTTGGGGCGGGGGGGGGGGCGAAGTGTTTAATGAATATTTCGCCTCCATGTTTAATCAGGAGCAAATGATGCATACTAAGGAAATAAGGAAAACAAGTGGGAATGTTTTGATCTGCATGCATATTACTAGAGTGGAGGCATTTTCTACCTTAAAGCACAATAAGGTGAATAAATCCCCTGGGCAAGAATATGTCCATCGTCGGATGTTATGGGAGTCTAGGGAAGAAATTGCACAGGCCCTTGCACAGATTTTTGCATCATCGTTTGCCACTGGAGTGGTTCCATTGTTTAAGAAAGGTAGGAAAGACAAACCAGGGAGCTCTTAGTCAGTGAGTGGAACATCAGTGTTAGGCAAGTTGTTGGAGACGATTATGAGAGACAGGATGAACCAACATTTGGAAATTCAAGGTCTGATTAGAAATAGTCAGCATGGATTAGTGCGTGGGAAACCATGTGTGACAAATCTTTTAAATTGTTTCAAAGAGATGACCGCGAGAATAGATATGGGTAGGACAATGGATTATCTGTATATGGACTTTAGTAAGACGATTGACAAGGTCCCATACGGCAGGTTAGTCAGTGAGTTTAGGTGACATGTGATCCAGAGAGAGATAGCTAATTGGATTCAAAATTGGCTCAATGGTAAGATGCAGTGGGTGATGGTTGAAGATTGTTTCTCAGACTGGCGGTCTATAACTAGTGCCACAGGTGTCAGTGCTGAGACCTTTGTCATTTGTTATTTACATAAATGTTCTGCATGTGAACATCCAAGACATGATGAGGGCCATAAGGCAGAGGAACAGAAATTGAAATATCCAGCTATTGAGTCTGCTCCACTATTCAGTCATGGTTCATAAGTTGCTTAACACCATTCTTCTGCTTTCTCGCCATAATCCTTGGTCGCCTTGACAATCAAGAGCCTGTCCATCTCAATCTTATATATACTCAGTAACCTGGCCTCTACAGCCTTCTGTGGCATTGAATTCCATGGATTCACCACTCTCTGGCTGAAGAAGTTTCTCTTTATCTCCGTTCTAAAAGCTGTTCCATTTACTCTAAGGCTGTGCCCTCGGGTACTAGTCTATTTTACCAATGGAAACATCTTCACAACATCTAATCTGTCCAGACTATTCAGTATATTTCAATTAGATCTCCTCTCATCCTTCTAAAATCCATTGAGTCCTCAAAGTTTCCTCATATGTCAAGCTTTTCATTCCTGGGACCATTCTCGTGAAACTCCTCTGAGCACATTCCAAGACCAGTACATCTCTTCTGAGATAAGGGGCCCAAAACTGCACAACATTCTCCAAGTACTCCCAAGAAGGTTACTACATTTATGGATGATACAATTAGGAGGTATCGTTGATAGTGATGAACATTATCAGAAATAATAGAGGGATTTTAATCTGATGGGGAAGTGAGCTGAGAATTGGCAACTGCAATTAAATACAGATAAGTCGGAGGTGTTACACTTTGGAACGTTAAACAAAGATAGGACTTATACAGTGAATGGTCAGGTTCTGAGGAGTGTTGTGTAACAGAGGGACCTCGGATTAAAAGTCCATATTTCACGGGAAGAAGCGTCACGGGTAGAAAGGGCGGTAAAGAAGGCATTTAACATGCCGGCCTTCAACGTTCAAAGCATTGAATACAGGAGTTGGGACATTATGCTACCATTCTGTAAGTCGTTGGTGAGGCCACACTTCGAGCATTGTGTACAGGTTTGGTCATCCTGTTAACCTGAAACGAGTGCAAATAAGTTTGACAAGAATGTTGTCAGGACTAATAGGCCAGCGTTATAAGGAGGGTATGGGCCAGGTTCGGATATCATCCCTTGGAATGTAGGAGAATCAGGGGGTGTTTTTTATGGAGATGCATAATATTACGCGGGCCATAGATAGGATGAATGCATATAGTCATTTTCCCAGAGTTTACGGACTGAAAACTACAGGGCATTATTTTTAGGTGAGAGGGGAAAGATTGAAGAAGGACCGGAGGGCCAGCTTCATAATGCAGATAATGTTTTTGAAATGGAATGGGCTGCCAGAAAAATTGGTTGAGGCAGGTACAATAGCAACATGTAAAACAAATGAATTGATCCATAGATGTGAAGGGTTGAGAGTGATATGGTTCAAATGTGGGCAATTGGAATTAGTTGAGTGGGCAGCATGGTCAGCACGGACCAGTTTGGGCCGAAGGGCCAGTTCCCAGCTCGATCACTCTATCACTCAATGACACTCCATTCAAGTCAGTGACACAGTGACACTCCGGCTTATACCAGCCCATACCACGTCACTGTCAGGGGGACACTCTGGGCTACATCAGCTCACACCATGTCACTATCAGGGGGACACTCTGGGCTACATCAGCTCACACCATGTCACTATCAGGGGGACACTCTGGGCTACATCAGCTCAAACCATGTCACTGTCAGGGGGACACTCCGGGCTACATCAGCTCACACCACGTCACTGTCAGGGGGAACACTCCGGTCTACAACAGCACTCACCATGTCACTATCAAGGGAACACTCTGGGCTATACCATCCCACACCATATTACTCTCGGAGGACACTCGTGGATGGAGCAGGCCACATCATCTCGCCATGCAGTAGCTTCTATCATTTGATTGTCAAAGTTGCAGATGTTACCTACCTGCTTGGTAATGTTCTCTATGAGGTCAGTAATCCCCATCATACACTTGCCCTTTACTATGTAACAAGCCCGACCCTCTTTGCCGTTTAGGTAGTCGAGTGTATACCGGTTTTGCCGAGGGGATAGACGTAATTTGAAGAGCATGTACTTACCTTCTGCTAAGTCCAAACGGTCTCCTTGCCCAAGCGGGTTAGACCATAAATAAGATAGTTTCAATTTTGATGGCTAATAATTCCTGCAGCTCCTCCTCAGGAAAAGGTACTGACAAATATGTCAGCCAGAAGCGGGACTTTACTGTTACCTAAAGCCTTACCACCCCTCGAATGCGCGCAGAATACAGGTCAAACTGAACGTTTAGTAGGGAAACCCCAGCCCCATTCCCAAGCAGTTGGGCAGGGAACAGTAGTTATGAAAACTGCCCTATCAGCTAGAGCACAGGAATTACCTATTTCATTAAGAACAATGAAGTTAGTCACTTTGCCTTGGCTGACAAAAATAATATCCAGGTTTAGTTTCGATAATGGAGGGGCTTCCCATAATGATGCAGGCCTGTCTTTGTGACAACCCTGAAAGTATAGTTAGTCCATAGCTGCAAAATATGGTCGCACTGGGCTCTTAGGGTGAAATCTATTCAATAAAAAGTGGTGGGTCTTTCAATAAGAGACGTGATTATTGTCCCAGATTGGTTCATTCCAGCCCACAATTGAGAAGATGGAGGTGCTGTTAGGGGTCTCATAGTAAGGTGTGTGCCATTACATACCACAAAGAGCCTGAATATCCACAGTAACAGGACACACTCCTCCAGTAGGCATATGCATGAGATGTTAGGCGCCACAGGGAAGCAGTAGCAGTTGGTGCATTGGACAAATGCACATGGATTAAAGAGTCACATTCACTTAAGTGCTTCCCCATCCTGTGCAGTTGTAACAAATTGGATAGGTTTCCCCGGACTTATTATAGGAATTCCACAGGCTAGCACGTGGGGATAAGTAATAATCAAAGGAAAGATTATATCTGATAAATGAGAAAGAGGTATTCCATACTCTGTAGTTGGGATTCAAGAGGGGGAAAGGGGTCAAAGAGTCCTTTGCTGATGTGAGGACGTAACGCACCACTTCATGCTGGCTGAATATTTGATGATGACTTTGCAAAAGCAAATTGTTAGTGAAGGACCACATCTCCCCCTTTCTCTTTTGCGACGGGCCGATTTAGGCCTCTTGGAGTAGAGGCAACGCTTTCCAGAAACACAGAAAGCACAACTGAAATCAAACTGGAACAAAACACCTTGACAGGGTAAAGCCCAATTAACTTTTCGATCTTCTTGGTGCAGTTGACCATTGCGGCAGTCATTCTTGGTAACATTCCATGCATCAAAGGAATCAGTTTCTCGGGCACGTAAGGATATATTTTCAGCTTCAACGGTACACAGTTTCTAGTTGCTCTGGATCACACTTGTAATCAGCCCCCTCTTCAGCACTAATGCCGGCGACAACGAGTCCAAAAACCAGGGTAAGTTCGATCTTCATCTTAATGGTCGTTGTGCATTAAGGATTAGGGTATGTAAAACATTAGAAGAATTAAGATTCTAAACATGCAGCTATATCATAGTAGTCTGGTTTGTAATCAACTGATTCTGGTTCGTTTTCAAGTTCCCAATCGTCTCCATCTCCATCATCACCACCACCAAAACAACCCAACAACCCCCCCCCCCCCCCCCACCCCGGAATGGGCTCATCTAATGACCTTGGAGTGATGAAGATGAACCCAGACGGAATGCACGGCGACCTTTACAGCAGACAGGCTAGTGTGGAGACCCTGGAAGGGCCCTTGCCATTGAGGTTGGTGGCTGCAGCTTGTCCGAATCATGATGAGAATAAAAGAGTTGGGAAATTCAACAATTGGGATATTGTTGAGGGAGGGAGCAGCACCAACCTTAGAGTGAAGATCTCCCAAAACGTTTGTCAAAGAAAGAACACAGGAGGACATATCCTCAGTCATGTGTTCGAAATGAATACGGGAGGAGGCATCATTCCAATGTGAGAGGACAGCTCGACTTCGGATGATTTCGGCTGGGGACAAGCGAGGTTTCCCCACAGGAGTTTATGTAGGTGGAACAAGACCAGAGTCACCAACCTCACCCAGGAAAGACCTGTATCAGAAGTCAATTTGGTAAGTTTAGTTTTCAGACTCTGGTCACCATGCTCCACGAACCCTGCAGCCTGTGGGCAATAAGGACAATGAAGTTGGTCGTGGATCCCAAACTGAGAACATAAATCCTCATTTATATCTCCAATAAAATGGGGAGCATTGTCAGAACGTAGACAAAAGCAAATATCAAAGCAGGTAATAATCTCCTTGAGTAAAATATTTACAGCAATTTTAGCAGTGACGTTGGAAGTGAGGTAAGCTTCAACCCATCAAGGAAAAAAAATAACAATGACCAAAACATACTTATAGTGCTAACAACTTTGCAATTCAATGAAATCTTTAAACGTCTTTTGCAGTTGGCATTAGTTTGTCAGAGGTCGACTCACACTTGTCAGAGAACATAGAACATAGAACTTACAGCACAGAACAGTTCCGTGACCAACGATGTTGTGCCGAGATTTAATCCTAATGTAGAATATAGTAACAACCTCAATTCACTGCTATGTATGTGCATGTCCAGCAGTTGCTTAAATGTCCCCAATGACTCTCCTTCCACCACTATCACTGGTAACGCATTTCATGCATTCACAAATTTTTAAAAATATACCTCTGACATCTCCTTTATTCCTTCATCCTAATACTTTCAAACTATGAGTTCTAATGCCAGTCATTCCTGCCGTGGGTAAAATTCTCTGGCTATTGACTATCTGTTCCTCTCATTATTTTGTACACCTCTGTCTGGTCACCTCTCTTCCTCCTTCTCTCCAGAGAGAAACGTCCGAGCCTATTCAACCATTCTACATAAAGCAAGCCCTCCAAGTCCAAGCAGCACACTGGTTACCTTCTTTGCACCCTCTCCCAAGCCTCTGTATCTTTCAGATAGTAGGACGACCAGGACTGGACGCAATATTCCAAGTATTGCCTCACCAGGGACTTGTAGAACTGCAGCAAAACCTCACGGCTCTTCAACTTTATCCCCCTGTTAATGAAGGCCAAAACACCATATGCTTTCTTAACAACCCTATCCACTTGTGTGGCAAATTTGAGGAATACATGTACTTGCACACTGAGATCCCTCTGTTGCTCCATACCGCCAAGAATCCTGTCTTTAATCCTATATTCAACATTCGAGTTCCACGATCCAAAATGCATCACTTCGCATTTATCCAGGTTGAACTCAATCTGTCATTTCGCAGCCCAGCTCTGCATTCTATGTCGCTCTACAGCCTGCATTGTCGTCTATATTATCAACGACACCTCCAAACTTGATGTCATCTGAAAATTTACAAACCCACACCTCAACCTCCTCATCCAAGTCAGTTATAAATACTACAAAGAGCAGAGGCCCAAGTACAGAGCCCTGCGGGGCCCCACTTAACACTGTCGTCCAGGCAGAATACATTCCATCTACAGCCACTCTCTGCTTTCTGTCAGCCAGCCAATTCTGTATATACCTGTTTAATGCCTGGAAGCAGAGTGTTGATGGTGAGTTGTCTGTGTATGTCTGATTAATGGTCGGTGATCGGGTGGTGGTGCAGGGTTGTGTGTGTTTTCTGTACATATCTGACTGGTGATGGTCAAAGGTTGTGTGTGTATTTCTGTGTATGTCTGCTCAATGGATAGAGAATAGGGTGTTGGTGGAGGGTTGTGTGTGTGTGTTTCTGTGTATCTCTGTTTAATGGCAGGAGAACAGGGTGGTGGTAGAGGGTTGTGTGTGTGTTTCTGTGTATATGTGCCTAATAGCAGGAAACAGGGTGGTGGTGTGTATTTCTGTGTGTATCTGCTCAATGGCAGGAGATAGGGTGGTCATGGGCGGTTGTCTGTGTGTTCCTGCTTGTATCTGCTTAATATCAGGAGGCACTTTGTTCATGGAATATTGTGCGTGTGTGTGTGTTTCGGCATATATCTATTTAATGGCAGGAGACAGGGTGGTGGAGGACGGTTGAACCTGTATGTACGTTTTTGTGTATATCTGTTTAAGGGCAGTTTAAGGGTGTTCTTGGAAGGTTGTGTATGTGTTTTTCCGTGTATAACTATTTGATGACTGGAGACAGGGTGGTGAAGGAGGTTTTAGTGAGTGTGCATGTGCGTTTCTGTGCATATGTGCTTAATGGCACGAGACAGTTTGGTGTGTGTGTGTGTGTGTGTGTGTCATTGTGTGTTTTTTTGTTGTGTGTGTGTTTCTGCATACATCTATTCAATGGCAGGAGACAGGGTGTTGTTGGAGGGTAGAGTGTCTGTGTCTGTGTGCTTACTGGCAGGAGACAGGGTGGTGGTGGAGGGTGGCATGTGTTTGTTTCTGATTATATCTGCTTCATGGCAGGAGGCATGGTGGCGGTTGAAGGTTGTGCGTGTGTTTCTGTGTATATCTGCTTAATGGCAGGCAACAAGATGTTGTTCGGGGGTTTTGTGTCTGTGTGTGCGTTTCTGTGCATATCTGTTTAATGGCAGGAAACAATTGGTGGCTAACAGTTGTGTGCTTGTGAATTTCTACGTTTATCTGTTTAATGGCAGGAGACAGAGTTGTGGTGGAGGGTTGTGTGTGTGTTTTTCTGTGCATGTCTGTTTAAAGGCAGGCGACAGGGTAATGGTGTTGAGATGCGTTTCTGGTTCTGTTTCTATCTGCTTAATCGACAGAGAGTGTGTGATGGTGGAGGGATCTGTGTGTGTGTTTATATGTATATCTGATTAATGGCAGCAAACAGGGTGGTGGTGGAGGGTTCTGTATATGTGTGTGTGTTTATAAGTATATCTGTTTAGTGGCAGGAGACAGGGCAGTGGTGGAGTGTAGTGTGCGTGTTTGTGTGTATATCGACTTAATGGCATGAAATAAGGTGGTGGTGGAGGGTTGTGTGTGTGCTTCTGCATACATCGGTTTCATGTCGGGTGACAGGATGGTACTGGAGGGTTGACTGTGTGTGTTTCTGTAGATATCTATTGAATTTCAGGATACGGGGAGGTAGTGGAGGTTTGTATGTGTTTCTGTGTACATGTGACCAATGGTAGAAAGCAACTTGCTGGTGTAGGGTCGTGTGTGTGTTTCTGTGTATCGCTGTTTAATGGAAGGAGACAGGATGGTAGAGGAAGGTCGTGTGTGTCTCTGTGTATAATTGATTTATGGCAGCAAGCAGGGTAGTGTTGGAGGGTTCACTATGTGTGTGTTTCTGTGTATACCTGCTTAATTGCAGGAGACAGGCTGTTGGTGGAAGATGGTATGTGTTTGTTTCATGGCTGGAGATATGGTGGCGGTTGATGGTTGTGCATGCGTATCTGTGCATATCTGCTTCATGGCAGAAAACAAAGTGGTGGTGTACGGTTGTGTGTGTATTTCTATGTATATCTGTTTAATGGCAGGAGACAGGGTTGTGGTGGAGGGTAGTGTGTGTGTGTGTGTTTGTGTATATCTGTTTAGTGACAGGAGACAGTGTGGTGGTGGAGGCTTATCTGGATATTTCAGTATATGTCTGTTTAATTGCAGCAGGCAGGGTGGTTTTGGAGGTTAGTGAGTGTGTATATCTGTATGTAACTGTTTAATGAATGCCGATAGGGAGGGTTGTGTGTGTTTCTGTTTATATTTGTTTAATGGCAGAAAACAATGTGGTAGTGAAGTGTTGTGTGTGTGTTTCTGTGTATCTCTGTTTAATTGCAGGAGACAGTGTGGTGTTGGTGGAATGGGTTTCCGTGTTTTTGTGCATATCTGTTTGACAGGAGACCGGGTGGTGATGGAGAGTTGTCTGTATGTTTCTGTAAATATCTGTTTAATTGCTAAATGACAGTAAACCAATTGCTGTTCAAGGGGTGTGTGTGCATGAATGTGTGTGTGTCATGGCAGGAGACAGGGTGTTGGTGTCGAGTTGGGTGAGTTTCTGTTTAATCACCGGAGAGTGTGTGATTGGGGAGGTGTGTGTGTGATTGGGGAGGTGTGAGGTGTGAGTGTGATTGGAGAGGTGTGAGTGTGATTGGGGAAGTGTGAGGTATGAGTGTGATTGGGGAAGTGCGAGTGAGTGAGAGAATGAGAGTGTGTGAGTGTGTGAGTGTGTGAGTGTGTATCTGATTAATGGCAGCAAACAGGATGGTGGTGGAGTGTTCTGTACATGTGTGTGTTTCTGTATATATATCTGTTTCAAGGCAGGAGGCAGGCTGGTGGTCGATGGTTTTGTGTGCGTATTTCTGTGTATATCTGCTCATTGGCAGGAGAACACCGTGGTGGTGGAGGGCTGTGTGTGTGTTTCTGTGCATATCTGTTTAATGCCAGGAGACAGGGTGGCGATGTAGGGTTGTGTGTGCGTGTTTCTGTGTCTATTTGTTTAATAGTAGGAGACAGGGTGGTGATGGAGGGTTGTGGGTGTATTTCTCTGTGTACCTGTTTAATGGCAGGAGGCAGGGTGTTCGTGGAGTGTTGTGTGCGTGTTTCTGTATCCATCTATTTAAGGGCTGGGCACAGAGTGGTGGTGGAGGTTAGTGTGTGTGCGTGTTTCTGTGTATAACTGTTTAATGGAGAAAGTGAGGACTGCAGATGCTGGAGATCAGAGCTGAAATTGTGTTGCTGGAAAAGCGCAGCAGGTCAGGCAGCATCCAAGGAGCAGGAGAATCGACGTTTCGGGCATGAGCAGCAATCGCTTTACTGAAGAAGGGCTCATGCCTGAAACGTCGATTCTCCTTCTCCTTGGATGCTTCCTGACCTGCTGCGCATTTCCAGCAACACATTTTCAGCTGTAACTGTTTATTGACAGGAGACAGGGTGGTGCTGGAAATGTGTGTGTATGTTTCTGTATGTATCTGTTTAATTTCAGGACACAGTGGTGGAGCAGGGTGGTATCTGTGTGTATTTCTGTGTATATCTATTTAATGGCAACAGACAGTGTGGTGGTAGAATGTAGAGTGTCTGTGTTTCTGTGTCTATGTGCTTACTGGCAGGAGACAGGATGGTGGCGAAGGGTTGTGTATGCATGAGCGTTTCTGTGAATATCTGTTTAAGGGCAGTAGGCAGAGTGTTCGTGGAAGGTTGTATGTGTGTTTCTGTGTATATCTATTTAATAGCAGGAGTCAAGGTGGTGGACGAGAGTTTGTGTGTGTTGTTTCTGTGTGTATCTATTTAATGACAGGAGACAGGGTGATGGAGTCGAGGATTGTGGGTGCATTTCTGTGTATATCAGCTCAATGGCAGGGGTCAGGGTGATGGAGTCGAGATGTTTGTGTCTGTTTATACCTGCTTAATCGCCGGAAAGTGTGTGATGGACGTTTGTGTGTGTGTGTGTGTGTGTGTAACGGCAGCCGAGAGGTTGTTCATGGAGGCTTGCGTGTGCGTGTTTCCATGTATATCTGTTTAATGGCAGGAGACGGAGGTGGTTTAGTTTTATGTGTTTCTGTGTATATCTCTTTATTGACAGGAGGTAGGGTGTTAGTGGAGGGTTGTGTTTGTGTGTGTTTCTGTGCATCTCTGCTTAATAGTGGGAGGCAGCGTGGTGATGGAGGGTTGTGTTGCGTGCTTCAATGTATGTCTGATTAATCGCAGGAAACAGGGTGTGGTGAAGGATTTTGTGTGTGTGTTTCTGTGTATATCTAGAACATAGAACATAGAACATAGAACAACACAGACAGAACAGGCACTTCGGCCCATTTCCCGATCATTTGTCCTAGCTTAAGCACCTATCCATGTATCTATCCAATTACCGCCTTAAAGGTCACCAATGATTCTGCCTCTGCCACTCTAACAGGCAGCGCATTCCATGCCCCCACTACTCTCTGGGTAAAGAACCTTCCCCTGAAATCACTCCTATACCTTCCACCCTTCACCTTAAACTTATGTCCCTTGTAACACTGTTGTACCCGGGGAAATATTCTCTGACTGTCTACTCTATCAATTCCCATGATCATCTTATAAACCTCTATCAAGTCACCCCTCATCCTTCGCCGTTCCAATGAAAAAAGGTCCAGCACTCTCAACCTATACTCGTACTACCTACTCTCCATTCCAGGCAACATCTTGGTAAATCTCCTCTGCACCCTCTCCAAAGCTTCCACATCTTTCCTAAAGTGAGGCGGCCAGCACTGCACACAGTACTCCAAATGTGGCCTTACCAAGATGCTGTACAGCTGCAACATCACCTAGCGACTCCTGAATTCAATCCCTCTGCTAATGAAAGCTAATACACCATAGGCCTTCTTACAAGCTCTATCCACCTGAGTGGCAACTTTCAAAGATCTATTGACATAGACCCCAAGATCCCTCTGCTCCTTCACCTTACTAAGAACCTAACCGTTAACCCTGTATTCCGCATTCCTATTGGTCCTTCCAAAATGGACAACCTCACACTTGACAGGGTTGAACTCCAACTGCCACTCCTCAGCCCAGCTCTGCAACATATCTAAGTCCGGTTACAGTCGACAACAGCCCACCTCACTATCCACAACTCCACCAATCTTCGTATCGTCTGCAAATTTACTGACGCACCCTTCGACTCCCTCTTCCAAGTCATTAATAAAAATTACAAACAGCAGAGGACCCAGAACTGATCCCTGCGGAACTCCACTTGTAACAGTGGTCCAGGCTGAATATTTACCATCTACCACCACTCTCTGACATCGACTGGTTAGCCAATTCTCTATCCAACTGGCCAAATTTACCACTATCCCATGCCTCCTGACTTTCCGCATAAGCCTACCATGGGGAACCTTATCAAGTGCCTTACTAAAGTCCATGTACACTACATCCACTGCTCTACCCTCATCCACATGTTTGGTCACCTCCTCAAAGAATTCAATAAGACTTGTAAGGCAAGACCTACCTTTCACAAATCCGTGCTGGCTGTCCCTAATCAAGCAATGTCTTTCCAGATACTCATAAATCCTAACGCTCAGTACCCTTTCCATTACTTTACCGACCACCGAAGTAAGACTAACTGGCCTGTAATTCCCGGAGTTATCTCGATTCCCTTTTTAAGTACAGGGGCACAATATTCGTCACTCTCCAGTCCCCTGGTACCACCCCCGTTGACAGTGAAGACGAAAAGAGCATTGCCAACGGCTCTGCAATTTCCTCTCTTGTTCCCACATAATCCTGAGGCATTCCAGTCGTCACAGCCCTCCAGTCTGACCAGCATTCTTCCAGTATTACACTCTGCTCCCTACTACCAAGCCAATTTTGTACCTAATTTGCCAGCTCCCCCTCAATTCTAAGTGATTTAACCTTCCAGAGCAGCGGAACATGTGGAACCTCGTTGAGGCCTTCCTGGAATCCATATAGACTATGTATACCATCCTGCCCTCCTCAAAGTTGATGGTCACTTCATCAAAAAACTAAAATCAATTTACGAGTCATGATCTCCCGTGCACAAAGACGTGCTGAATTTCATGAAGGGCATTTGCCCGAAACATCGATTTACCTGCTCCTCGGATGCTGCCTGACCTTCCCTGCTTTTCCAGCACCATTCTAATCATATTCCGAATCACGTCCTGTCTTTCCAAATGCGTGTATACCCAATTTCTCCGAATCTTCTCAAGTAACTTACCCACTAGATTTTAGGTTTTCTGGTCTTTAGTTCCCAGGTTTACCTTTGTAGCCTTCCTTGAAAAAGGGCACAACATTTGCTACCCTCCAGTCATCTGGGACCTGACCAGCGATGATGAAAAAGAACCAACCAGGGCTCCTGCAATTTCTTATCTATCCTCCTGCAGTGTTCCTGAATATAACTGGTCAGGACCAGGAGGTTTTAGAAATAATGCAAATTCTGAAAAATACGTCTATTTATTTCAGGTACAAACACCAAAATGTGAGAAAGTGCCTCAATGATGTTTAACATCACAAATTAGAAAAAATATTAATCATAGGAAGTGACTTCAGAAGAATTCCTGATATTGTGGAAACCTGTGAATTCTCAGAAGTTTACGATCCAGAAAAGGAAGGCGATGAAACTGATAAGGAAATCAAAAAGAGAGCAACCTGCTAACAAACAGGAACACAAAGACTGCATAAATCAACGATCTATATTTCAAAGGAAACAAACTAAAAGCAAGGTCAAGAATGGAAATTTGTAATTGGGAGAGGAGAGGTTATTGTGGAGAACAGGGAATTGGCCAAGAAAATAACCAGTTACTTTGCATCTGTCTGCATGGAGTAATATCCAGGAAATTACCCAGTAATTCCAAGTGACCATATTGGCCTTCTGAAGCTAAAAACATAAAGTCAATTCATATCAGTAACAAGGTAGTACTTGAAGATGTAGCTGGATTGAGCTTTGCTAAGTCTAACGAAACAGATGTACTTCTCATCAAAACGTCAGAAATAACTCACCAACAGTAGTATTAATTGCACTGTCGATGACTGTGTTTTGTTTTCCTGTACATTCTGCAGAGGCCAGAAACTATTGTGGATAAACGTGAAACCAAGCACTATAGATGAATGGAAGGGATCCAAACAGCTACAAAAGGAAGAAGACATAGTGTGGAGAACTGCAGACCAATTAACTTGACATGTGTAGGGAAACTGTTGGAATCTATTACACAGGATGGCATTTTTGCTATTTAGAAATTAACAGCAACAATGGAGAGAATCAGCATGTATTTCTGATCGAGAAATCATACTTGATAAACTTCGGAATTGTTTGAAGTGGTTTCTTACAACATAGACAATGGGGAACAGTAGAAGTTGCAGATATTGGATTTTCGCAAGGGTTTCTATAAGATCTCAGTTAGTCCGTAAATGCAATGAATGTGAAGGGTATTTGGAGGAAGATATGTAAGTGGAAAGTTAAAGTTTGGTTTGCTTCATATAAGAGAGTCAGAACATCAATGAAAAGACATGTTGAAGCAGTTTCACAGCGTGTTGATAGGACTATACCTGGAGTATTGTGTACAGTCTTGGTGACCGAATCTCAGAAAGAATATACTGACCACAGAGGAAGTTCAATGGACATTCCCCAGATTAATCCCTCAGATGGTGAAATTACCTGATGGGGAAACTCGGCCTGTGTTCTCTAGAGTTGCAAAGAATGAGAGCTGGGACACAGTGACATTTTGAAAATTCTCAAAACATATGACAAGTTGGAAATGAACAGAACTCTTCCTTGCTTTCTAATTCACATTCAGGGCAGTTAATGGCAGGATCTGGGACAGGCCAGTTAAATCTGCAATAAGGAGGAAATTCATCACTTGGAGGGGACTAATTAACACAGGGGCACGGAGACCTACTGGCAGGCAAGATTAGTGAGAATCTCCAGATATTCTATAAGAGTGTCCAGCGGAACAGCATAACCAGGGAACAGGTAGGACTCATTCCGAATTTGCCAAGATGCAACCAAATCAACTTTAGTGGTCGGAGACAAAAGGTGGTCGTAGAAGGCTGTTTGTGATTGGAGGCTAGTGTCCAGTGGTGTACCACAAGGATCAGTGCTGTGTCTCTTAATATTTGTGATTCGGAGGTGTTGGTGTTGGACTGGGGTGGACAAAGTTAAAAATTGCATAAAACCAGGTTATTCTCCAAAAGGTTTATTTGGAGGCACGAGCTTTCGAAGCACTGCTTCTTCATCAGGTGGTTGTGCGCTTTGGTGAAGCACTTCGAAAGCTAGTGCCACCGAATAAACCTTTTGGAGAATAACCTGGTGTTATGCAATTTTTAACTTTGTCCTCCCCAGTCCACCACCATCACCTCCGAATCATAAATATTAAGAGACACAGCACTGATCCCCGTGGTACACCATTGGACACTAGCCTCCAAATAAATAAGCTGATGTTTTGTGATTTTAAACATTATCATAAAGGATGCAGCTGTGAATATGGACGAGAGGTGGGGGTGTCATAAGTAAGATGGGTTTGATACAAAGATTGGCCGGTTAGTTGGCAGTGAGGAGGAAGGCCTTATGTCACAGGAAGATACAGATAGAATGGTCAAATGGTCACATCAATGGCAGATGGAATGTAACCCTGATAAATATGAGGTCATGCACTTTGGAAGAATGAACAGGCAGGAGAGGACTCAATGAATGGCTGTACACTAGGAAGCTGAGAGGGTGCTTCTCCACACATCCCTGAATGTGGCTGGACAGGGTAACACACAATTTGAGAAAGGGTACGGTAGCGTAAACACAGCCTTCACACATTGAAGCATAGATTATAAGAGCTATGCGGAACTTTCATTAGCCAAGATGGAATACTGTGTGTAATTCTGGGAGCTACATTACAGGAAGGATGTGATTGCACTGGAGGGGGTGCAGAGGAGATTCACCAGGATTTTCCCTGTGATGGAGCATATCAGCAATGGAGAGAGGCAGGATAAGCTCGGGTTGTTTAGTTTGGAGCAGAGAAGGCTCAGGGCGACGCAAATCAGGAGGATAAGATTACGAGGGATATGGATTGGATGGAGAGATAACAGCTGGTCCTTTTAATCAAAGGGACACACTTTTAAAGTGAAGAGTTTGAAGCTTAATGAGGATTTGAGGACTGTTTTTCACCCAAAGTGTGCTGGGTTCTGGGAAGCACTTCGTGAGAGGGGAATTGTCATGGTAACCTCAAAAACATTTGAAAATACATGGTTATGCATGTGAAATGCCATAAAATTTACAGCGACGGGTTTTGTGTTGGAAAGTGGGGCTAATGTAGACCGTGCTGTACTTCTGATAGCACAGAGTCTGTGCTTCTGTGATTGTATGGCTGTGGAAGGTCAATCATTCAGTAGCTTAAGATAGGAATTGATGGATTTCTGAAGAATATCTTATCTGAGTAAACTTGTAATATCTTTTGAAAATACGTTAATGGCAAAATTAAGAGAAAAAGGTGCAGCTTTCTTACAGTCTGATACCAGATAATTGAGGACAGGGAAATAGCAGATCAATGGAGCAAATACTTCAGTTATGCCTTCACGGAATATAAAAAAATAAATTAAGTTTCCTCGCAATCCTAGGGAACTTTAGACTGGTGAGAAAAAGGGAATAGAATGAAATTAGCAACTAAAAAGTTTTAGAGAAAATATTGGACTGAAATTAATAGGCATAGACAAAGTCAACAGAGGTTTATGAAATAGGAATCATATTTGAGCAAAATTATGGAGAAGGTATCAACGCAATACGGTTGGAATCTCAGAAAGATTTTTTGATAAAGCCCCAAGCCTATTGTGCAAATTCGAATGCTATGGGACTGGGGCTAATATATGTTTATGGTTTTAGAATGGGAGAGCTGGCAGGAAACAGTGAGTAGGAACAAAATCATGTTTTTTTGAATGGAAGGCTTGAAGGATATAACAAGGATCGAGATTTGGCATCCAGCAATTCCTAATACACATCATATTTTTGGTTGAGGGGCTCAATTGCAAAACACCAAAGTCTGCTGACAACACTAAATGATGTCAGCTTGTGGGTGAATGAGGAGGATGCAAAAATGGTTCCAAAGTGATTGACACAAGTGGAGTGACTGGGCAAATACCTGGCAGATGGAGAGCAATGGCAGAGATGACAGGTTGTGTATTTTGATGGGATCAGTTGAATGACAGCCTATCATTTGAAAAGTGACTGGTTGAAAAAAATTAGATAAACAAATGAACTTAAGCTGCATTTTAGTTTATTTCTGCGCAGCCTTCCGTGTCCATGTAGGGCAGTGAGTTCTGAACATGGAAGTCAAGACTGGGAATGGCATTGGCACCCTGTATACAGTGTACATAGACTCAGCAAGTAGGGAGCTGTAATATTGAAAAGAATCTGTCTCTCCCTGTATACCAGTCACTGAAAGCAATATTGCAGGAGCAGAAAGCAGGTAGGAAGATAAGTGATTTATTCACCTTCATTTCAGGGGGATTTAGAATTCAAGAGTAAGGGTCATTTACACCAACTGTACAGAGCCTTGGTGGGACCCCAACTCGAACATTGTGCAGTATTGTGTGCAGTTTTGGTGTCCTTACCTTATAAAGGGCAAATCTGACATTGAGGGATTGCAGTGAAGGATGACCAGACTGATGGGATGACAGTTTAGTTGTGGGAGCAGCGTTTGGGGTGACTCGGCCTGTATTCCATGGGCTTTAGGAAGATGGGTGGATAGCTCAGTGAGATATAGAAAACTCTGACAGGGTGTGACAGATTGGAAGCAGAGATGATATTTCACTTTATAGAAAAAGGTTCACGAATCGCATTGCAGTCAAATCATACTTCATATACAAGCATTATCCGGGAACTCCCTATATATTGATGGGCCGAAGGCACTATATTTCATAATGTTTAAACATATTTTGGGATATGAACATTGTGTGGGGAAACTGCATTGAGGAAATGTTCGGCAATGAACTAGCATGGGGAAAGCTCAATGTGTTGAATGACCTCCTCTTCTCCCGATGATTCTGTGCAGTCTATGGGAAAGCTCTGTAAATGTTGTCACAAACTTTCAGATTTAGGAAGGATGTCTATGCAGGGTCAACAGAACTGTGTTTCCCACTCCGTTTCTGAAACCAGGTTGATGCCGGATGTTCTGTCAGGTTTTATCCTTTCAGACCTCAGAGTAGTTTGATACAATTGAGTGTCTCACGTGGCCGATTCAGAGACCATGCCTGTGTGTCTGGAGTCACGTTTTGGCCAAGAAAGCACGGGAGATTCACTTCCTGAAAGTACATTGGAGAAGCAGATCGATGTGAACAATCAACATTGGACACAAGATCACTGTAACTGACATCAGATTTTAGGTCTCGATATTTTATTAATTATTTTTAACTTCCTTCAGCTGCCAGAGAATTGACCTGGTCTGGATTCGTAATCCAATGATGTGTTCACTACAGTACTATCTCCACATGGGAACCTATCGGAAACCACACTGACCTGATTATTTCGGTGCTACTTGACAGCTCTATTGAAAAGTATTCCCTCCAATGTGACTGTCGTGATGGAACTGAGGGGATGGTAATTGGTCAGATTGTAATTATTCTCTTATTCAGGGACTGGATATAGTTGAGTAATTTTCCTCATTGCAAGGACGATGTCAGAGTTGGAGCTGGAATGAAACGTGGGATGGCGTTTTTTTACAGGGGGCAGGGTGGGAAGAGGTGTAATCTAGATAGCTGTCGGAGTCAGTCAGTTTATAGTATACATCCGTGCTGAGTCGGTCGTCCGAGAGAGAGATGGAGAGGTCTAGGAAAGGGATGGAGGAGTCTGAGACTGTCCTGGTAAATTTGAGGTCGGGGTGGAAAGTGGATGAACTGTTTAACCTCCTCGTGGGAGCACGAGGTAGCGCCGATACAGTCATCAATGTAGCAGAGGAAAAGGTGGGGGTATATTCCCAATTCCTTTGGCTTCACCGCATCTGCTCCCAGGAGGACCAATTCTAATACCGAACAACCCAGATGGCCTCCTTCTTCAAACACTGCAATTTCCCCTCAGACGTAATTGTCGATGCTCTCCACGACATCTCCTCCACTTCCTGCTAATCCGTCCTGGAACCCCACCCCTCCAATCGCCACTAGGACAGAGCCGCACTAGTCCTCCCCTACCACCCCACCAACCTCCAGTAACATCGGATCATCCTTCGTCATTTCCGCCACCTCCAAACGGACCCCACCACCAAGGATATATTTCCCTCCCCACCCCTATCAGCGTACCAGAAAGACCACTCCCTCCACGACTACCTTGTCAGATCCACACCCCCCCCCCCCACCAACACAACTTTCACTCCTGGCACCTTCCCCTGCAACCGCAAAAATTGCAAAACTTGCGCCCACACCTCCCCCTTCGCTTCCCTCTAAGGCCCAAATGGATCCTTCAATATCCATCAGAAATTCACCTGCACCTCCACACACATCATTTACTGCATCCGCTGCACCCGATGTAGCCTTCTATACATTGGGGAGACAGGCCGCCTACTTGCAGAACGTTTCAGAGAACACCTCTGGGACACCGGCACCAACCAACACAACCACCCCGTGGCTCAACACTTTAACTCCCCCTCCCACTCCACCAAGGATGTGCAGGTCCTTGGCCTCCTCCATTGCCAGACCATGGCAACACGACGCCTGGTGGAAGAGCGACTCACCTCCCGCCTAGGAACCCTCCAACCACAAGGGATGAACTCAGATTTATCCTTCTTCCACATTTCCCCTCCCCCCACCTTTTCTGAGTCCCAACCCTCAGACTCAGCACCGCGTTCTTGACCTGCAATCTTTTTCTCGAACTCTCCGCTCCCACAACCTCTCCGGCCTATCACCCTCACCTTAACCTCCTTCCACCTATAGCATTCCCAATGCCCTTCTCCCAAGTCCCTCCTCCCTATCTTTTATCTTAGCCTGCTTGGCACGCCCTCCTCATTCCTGAACAAGGGCTTATGCCCGGAACGTCGATTATCCTTCTCCTTTGATGATGCCTGAACTGCTGCGCTTTTCCAGCAACACATTTTTAAACAACTACCTCATTGTCCACTTTAATTTGAGGAATGTCCGAATCAGAATCCTCTGAAGTTGTTTTTTTCCTTCTGTGCCATAATCATTAACACCTTGTTCTCTGGCTTTCCTTACCTGTCAAAGTACCTTTTGAGCATAGTCACATGACATACGCTGGGAGATTTCTTTCTTTCTGGATCTCCTATTAAGAAGTTACCCTCACTCAATATCCGTTGTATTTGATGAGGCCTACTAAACCTTGCTTTTCAAGTTTCATTTAGAACTGGAAGTAACAGTAATACCTTATCCCCGATTGCAAAATTGCAATTTTTTTTTATTTCCTGTCCGCTTCCTGTTTTATTGCATGTTGCATTTCTTTTAAATGCTGTCGAGCCAACTCCCCAGCGCGATTAATCGTTCCTTAAATTTTGAGACCTAGTCCCAATGTGTGGCCTTTGAACTCTAATTTACTATTTTCTCCTTAATCAATTTTAATTGTCCCCTCACTTAATGCCCCCAAAATATTTCCAATGGAATGAATTTGCTCTGTTAATTTGGGGCATCCCTGATCACAAAAAGTGCAAATGGAATTCCCCGACCCAAATCATCTGGATATCCTGATTATAAGCCCTCAACATGGTCTTTAATGTTTAATGTCACCTTTCTAGTGCTCCCTGAAATTGTGGATGGTTTGCAGTAGATTTGAATTGCTTCATTCCTAAGACATTATAGTGATTAATTCGATGTGAACTTTGAACCTTGACCTCACTGTATCTTCATTGGTAGTCCGTATCTATTTTTTTTAAAAAGAGTAATTCCTTTGCAATTCTTTTAGCTGTCATACTGCACCTTGGGATGGCCTCTGAAAATCTAGTCGATGCATCCATTATTGTTAAAAAATACTGATGCCCACTTTTTTGTTTGTGGTCGGTGACCGAGCCAATCAATTAAGACTCATGTAAAAGGTTCCTCAAATGCCGGAATAGTTAAGAAAAGTGCAGGTTTTATTATTGCTTGTGTTTTTCCAATTACCTGACATATATGATGCATCTGGCAAAATTCAACTCCATCCTGTTGCAGTTCAGGCCAGTAAAATGTCTCTGTATTCAGTCTGTTTTTTTTCCCTCACTCCTAACTGACTTCTAGGCGGTAACTGATGCACCATTCGCATCACCTCCTTTCTGTACCCCATTGGCAATATGATTTGATGAATCTCTTCCCATTTCTCATCTCCTTGAATATTTGTTAGTCTCTATTTCCTCATTTGGACATAATTTTTAAGGTAATAACACTCGGGGTACATTTAAAATTCCTAACGTATGTGCTTATTGATACAACTGCTTTAAACTTTTATCTTTCTGCTGTGATTCAGTTAGGTTAGGTGAGCAAATAATATTCACATGATCACCTATTTGCTCCTGTGTTGCCTCAACTTTCTGATGGAACAAAGCATCTGCTCATGCCAATTAAGCTTCCTTATCTTTACATTTTTGGTATTTTCTGTTTCAACTGGTGACATTGGGACTTGGTTACCCACAATCAGGAAAGTTTCCAGAATAAGACACTTCCATTGATTAAGTTTTCAACGAGAGTAGCGGTAATCCTATCACTGAATCAGCGATATTTTCCGCAAGGACAAATTGTATTCCTGGAGCTGAGAGTTTGTCCAATACCCCTACCACAATTTCCCCACTCTTTTCTGGACACGCTATTCTCACGTTACATGATTTTGCACCTTTTGTCTCATGGTGAATTGCCTTTCGCAGTACCTTTTCTGGAAATATTCCTTCAGGAGTACATATCTCCTTATCTATTCACAGAGGATCCTGTGTCTCTTAATATTGCATCCTCTTTACCTGCCCTATGTGAATAAACTTTCCTTTTGCAGGTATAATTTCTAAGCAGATCTGGCACTTCCTCCGTAACAAACCTCCAATCAGCTTGTACCCTCTGATGCAGCTTTCTAGTTTCCACTGTGCATTCTGTTACCGCTCCATCGAAACTCCCAGACTTATTCCTTTTTCCTGCGCCTGTGTTTTTATTTCTGAACCCACCAAAACAGTGATTTCATGTGCCCTAATTTGTTGCAATGAAAACACCAGAGTTTTTTTTAATCTTCTTTGCATCCTTCAAGTTTTGCCTTCACCGAGATCTGCATCTCCCTTTCTACGTGGAGATTTCTCTTTGCCCCAATTTCTATCCATCATGGACTGAAATTAATTCTGGAAGCCAAAACAAGTTTTATAATCATAATCACTAGTCATAATCATCAGCCTCTTCAGCTGCAAGTCTCGCCTTTATAACTCTGATCATCCAAATGACGTTGCACAATGTGAATGCATAAAGTCCTCCAAAGTAATTGTCTCTCTCAGAGCATTGTAGGTTTGCTCTCATTTAAAGCTCTTATCCATCTATCAAATTACTTTTTTTGATTCTTTCAAACTCAATATGGGTTTGACCAATTTCCTTCCTTAAATTCCTCACGTCGTCTGTAGGCTTTTGGCACATGCTCATATGTATATTTTCCTGTACTCATACTCCCCAGATCCCTCCTCTGATAGTTTTGCACATACCTCACAAGCTCTACCGTCAAGTTTTGTTTGGGTCAACAAAACCTACATGGCCACTGGCCACTGAAATTCTTTAGCCATTTACCTACTCATCAAATTTAGGCAAGTTGTGAATATACTGACACACGTTTCTCACCAGTCTTTGGACGAGCATGGGTTTACCCATCTTCAGTCTGTTCCTCACTAAGCTGACCTTCAGCCTTCATCCTCATCCTTTTCAGCTGACTTTCCATTCCAAGTGTCCACCTCGGAAGCTCAAATGCTCCCTCTTTTTCTTTCTCTCCTGCTGAAGCTATTTATTATTTTTTTGTCTTTTTCCTCTGTTAAAACTATTCGTTATCTTTCTTCCTCTTCTGGTTTTAATAGCAGCTCAAACTGCTTCACCTCTGCTTCTAACTCAGGCTGCTTCGTTTGCGATTGAAGTTTAGTCATATCCACAGATCCTGATGGAGCTTCCAGCAAATTGGAATGCTGAGCTCCTGCTGCAATCATCTCATAGTTCCTCACATTAAACGGTAGCTTTAACTCCCTTTGTCTTCTAATTCCCACGGGTTGGACTTACGTGCATTTTGTAAAACCCCCAAGGTCACTTTTTGCACCTTCAAAACAGGCTTGGTTCCTGCAAAAACCTTGCCATCTGAAGCTCTGTTTACTCAACAAATCAACAAACGAAATAAGAGACAATAACACCTGCCACTCGCTGTCTAAATTCCGCAAAGGCCCCGTAATCTGTTATGGACCAGACCCGACCCCTCAAAACATTTTAAGCAGGTATCCAGACGGTAAATTTGCTAGTTTTTGAAGGTTAGTGTATAGCTGATATTCCCAGACTGAATTACCTGGTCAGACTGCCGAGTTTTCAACAAATGACATTTATTTGCCAAATTACCGAATGAAACATAAGGAACCAAAAATAGAATACCTGAATAACGTATCGTATCCGAACCTGACAGGCTATCCCGATTTAAAGATGCTGTTCCAATATAGTTGCAACAATCCCAATAAACAAAACCCCTTAGCACCAAGGGTAAAACTGACACAACTGCTTATTGGTTATAATGTCAGAAGGGCAGGAGGCAGAGAGGGTCCAGTGACTCTCACTCAACTAACCCCGAACTGATCCAACCTGTCCAGCAAGGGAGCTGGACAGGTCCTCTTGATTAGAGAGGCTACTTTTTACAGACTTGAAAGGCTTCTGGATGAGGCATTATGTGTTAGGTATAAACAGAAGGACCCCAACGAACCTTTCCAAATTCTGACATATTGGAATCTTGGGTTCTTTAGACCCTCTTTAAAAATATCAAGGACAAAATAATCCTGTAAAAGGACTGGCTTTGTGAGAACATGTCACATTTGGCTTTGGACTGAATTCCAAAAATGTAAGTCTTACTGCTTTGAAGCCAATATAATGTATTAAGGTGTTTGTTAGTTTACATAAAACAGTGCTCAATCATATTGTGTGTTGTAGATTCAGCATTGTCACGAGTGGAATGTCTCGACAGATCCACACTTCCTGTGTATGGTCAGGGCAAATATATCCACTGAGAATCTGTTGCTTGGCGCCTGTTCTCGTCGAGGAGAGACCAGCATGGAAACCACATCTAGATTGTGTTTTTTCTTTTGGATGGTCATGGTGGAGCGTTCAGGTGGTTACATTATTACAAATGAATAACACAGCAGAATCATCTAGCCTGCGATAAGAAAACGACCATAATTCTCCCTCACATTTAACTTCACGAGAGCAATTGGTGATGGGAGATGTGACCATTAGCCAGCGATGTTAACATTCAGTTCAATCCAGTTGTTACTTTGAACGGAAGGTCGCATTCTGAAAGGAGTTATCTGGATCTGTTTGTTCAGTGGCTGTAGTTGATGTCAGTCTCCATGGATCCTAATTAAGTCACTGGATGTTTTTCCTCTTCTATTTGTATGGGGCTTCTTCCAATGCTTTATCCCATTATTGTTGCAGATGTATCACCAGCAACACTGACAAGGATCAGCAGTTGCAGCGACAGGGAGAGGAGAGATCAGAATCTGAGAACCATAGACTGGAATGTTCCAACAATGGGCCAGAATCTGAGAACATTAGATGGAATGTTTCAACAGTGGATCAGAATCTGAGAGCATTAAACTGGAATATGCCAAGAGTGGATCAGAATCTGAGAACAGTCGACTGGAATGACCATCAATGGTTCAGAATCTAAGAAAAGTAGACTGGAATGCAGCAACAATGGACAGGAGTTTATCTTGGGGTCTTTTGTATTTTTCCTGGCATTGCACATATTACCAGATCGGATATTAGGTGTACTGCTGATTATTCAGGCTGGTAACTGTCCCATTCTCGCTATTGTTGGTGTTCCTGGTAAGTCTCCCCATCTCTATCGATTTATTAATTCCATGGTGAACTTCAGTGCTTTTTCTGTTATCTATATTTAGGAAATACTGAAACTATTGTATTCAGTTTCAAATGGAAATCTATTGATTACACTCAAATGTCAGAACCGCCTACACACCCTCCCTCACAAACATCTGAGGACAAGACTGTTCACAATCACAAAGTACCTATTTCCCCGAATTGATTTATGTCTTGGTATTCTCTCAATCACCAAAGCTACCCACTACCAGCTCCATGGTATCTCCGGACCCCATCTTGACGCCAGTGCGGATGCTAAATAAACCATTCTCTATACCTTGGTAAAAGTCAGACTTTATGGTTCCTGTTCTCTTCTAATCACCCTTTCCGTTACAAATGTTTCCATCAAAATCTTGTTCTTGTCTGTAAAGTAAATTCATGACAGGGACACTGTGTCAAAGTAGCAATGTCGCTGGCCACGTAATTCAGTGGCCCAGGTAACTACACTATGGACACTGTTTCAAATCCTATCACAGATGATGACAGAACTTAAATTCAAAAAAACAGGAACTGGAAATAAAAGTGAATTTTACTAATATAATCCCACCACCACTTTGTCAATAAGTTTATCGAAGTCACTGTTGTCCTTTGGTGAAGAAATCTCGCATTATTGCCTGATCTGCATTAAGACTGACGTCAGACCCAATACCTTAAGGAATGGCCTAACAGTAAAAGGCATTTAGTGAGGTCCACAAATGCTGCCCTGTCAATGATGCAGACATTCCATGAAAGGTAGAGGGGAAAAAATGCCTCTAGAGATCAGAAACAAAAGGAACGAGTAAGTGCCAGAGAAACTGAACAGATTTAGCAGCCTCAGGTCGAGAGAAAAATAGAAGTGACACTTCGCGTCCAATCACCATACATCAGAACTAAGTGCAGCTGGGAAATAGTGCGTTTGATGTTGATGACAGGGATGGCTGTTGTGAAAGGGAGAAGGAGTGAGTTGAATAGATAGAAAAAGAGAGAGGTAGAGAGAAAAAAAAAACAGAGGGATTGTTGATGATCAGCTGGAGTGGAAATAAAAGTCTCGACCAATCTTATTTATTTTTCTCCTGTTCTCATATTACTGAAATTCATGTCCATGTAAGGTGCATATCAAAGTCCCGATTTGAATTGAGTTATGTTCCTTTGTCTCTCTTCCTTGAGTGTCATCATCTTCTTTTATTCAGTAACGGGATGCTGGGCCAGTATTTAATTCATTTTCCTGATTGTCCTTGAGAAGGTGTTGGTGAGCTGCCTCCCTAACCCACTGCAGACTGTGAGGTGTAAGTAGTCAGTGTTGTGGTCAACCTGGTTTCATTTCTTTGAAAATTTTAGTGAGTGATATAACTGCGCGGCTGGCTTGGCCATTTCAAACTACAACTGTGTGTTAACCACAGTGCTGTGGGTCTGGATTCACATGTAAGTCCGACCGGGTGAAGATGGTACATTAGTGTGCCAGGTAGGACAGACAGAATGTTTTCATTGTTTTGTTTGATTCTCAATTCCTGATATTTTATTGAATGCAAATTCCAATATTTGCCGTGTTGGGATTCGAAACTGGGGTCTGGGTTATCATTCCAGAGACAATACAGCTAGGCCATCACCTTCTCAGCATCTCTAACCGTCTCCAATGGCAATAGTGGTGTTGTTGTTGGCGTGGCTGTGCTTAAAGATTAGCGTTTTGCAAGGCAACAAAATGATTTGGCAAATCATACCATCTGTCTCAGTTTGTACTTATGAGAAGGCGAGGTGATGGGAAGTGCATTTGGTGAAAAGGTGGATGTCCTTGGTCATTACACACTGATAGAATTCTTACGGAGCAGTAGGCAATTAGCACAGTAAATGTATTGTGTCTTTCATTGCAAAATGATAGAAGTATAAGTGTGAAGCCACCTTACTGAAGTTGTAAGGTGATATTGAGACAGTACGTGGGGCGCTGTGAACAGATTTTCTCTCCTTTAAGAGAAATGATGTTCTTGCCACAATGAGACAGATTAAAGGCAACACACCAGAGTAATCCATGCGTTGAAAGTACCACGAGGAGAGTGTGAAGGTAATGAGTGCTTAATCTGTAATGCGACAAAAGAATAAAAAGTGATTGAAATAAAACTTGAGCGTTATGGACCAATATTTATTATTTTCAAAACTAAACATTGATACCGTGAAATATTATGTGTTTCCCGCAATATATGTTTTCACATTTGGACAAATATACGATAGGGAATGTTAAGAAGTGTACGGGCCAAACACAGGAAAATGGAGTTAGCATGGGTGGACATTTTAGTCTGAATGGACCAGTTTGGGCTAAAGGGCCTGTTGAACTCTGTAACTCTGTGATAGTTTACATGTCTCTCTGGAGCCCCATGTTGTTTGAGAGATAGTTCCAGGCTCTGAAGAAACGCTCTCCATCTCAATGGAGTGAGACCGTGAACTGAGCATCATGTTGTTCACAAACTTGTCAGCAGCCACACTCTGACAGGCTTGGTCATTCTCAAAAGACCTCCATTAAGAAGGCTCGCCCTGTCTTCTCGGAGATGGAAGACGCCTCCTTGAGATGTGCCACAAACCATCCAGTGTGCCTTCTTACCATCAGCAAACCATGTTAATATAACACGCGTGAAACATTAGCAAAGGAGCCAGGAAGCACAACATGGAGCAGTCTGTCTGTGCAGCCTCTGTCTCATTAATTTGTAGTTCTGCAGCATCAATGACATCCTCCTACTTTAGTGTAACAGTTTGGAGGGGCTAAATGGCCTCTTCTGTTCGTGTTTCAATGTCTCGGATGTCTGAATGTCCTCTTCCTCGTTCCAGGGAAGAAATCCATTATTGGGTGACCCGTGGTAGCTGCTTACCTGCGTGCTGTGCTGACTAGATTCCTTATCTTCCTGTGTAATAATAGACAAACAGGAGGCTGGAATAAACAGCAAGTCAGGCCGCAACAGAAGGTGGAGAAGTCAACATTTCAAATATACCCGCTCTTCAGGATTGTGAGTGGGGGTAGGGGGAACTGCGGATAAAGATGGAAGGGAGTGGTTGGGGTGGGGAGAGCAGCAGGATGGTAAGTTAGGAGTTAGGTGGACACAAGTGGTGGGTGCAACCTGGTTGGTCGATGGGAGGGATGAATCACATTGGGAGCTAGAAGGCGGGGACACTTGGTGGAATGGAAGGGAGAAGGCGGGGCTGGAAAGGGAGTAGGGCCATGGCTGGGAAGGTTATTCCAAATTGGAGAACCCAATGTTGAGTCCTCCAGGTTGTAGGCTAACTCGGCTGAAGGTAAGATGTTGTTCGTCCAATTTGCGGTCGGACTCACTGTGGCAACATAGGAGGCATGGAGGACATATTGAAAAGGAATTGGGAAGGAGAATTGAAATGGGCGGTGACTGGGAGTTCATGTCGGCCGCTGTGGGCCCGGCCGTGATGCTCGGTGAAATTAGCCCGTTGCTCTCCCCGATGAAGAGAAGAACACATCAGGTGCACCTGATGCTTTAAACGAGGTTGAAGGAGAGGCAGGTGAACCTCTATTTCACGTCGAAGGACTGTTTGGGGCCTTAGATGAGATGAGGGAGGTGGTGTGCCAGCAGGTGATGCATTGCTTTCACCTGCAGGGTCAGTTGCTAGTGGGGATTGGCAGGTTTGGTGGGGAGTGTGGCACGAACCCCAATTAGCGAAGTGATTGGTCCTTATGGAAGATGTGCCAGCTTGATGGGATCCAGCCTAGTTTACTGTATCTGGCACTCCTGATGTGGTCTTCTCTATATCAGGGAGACCAAATGTAAACAAAGGGGAATACTTTGCTGAGCATCTCAGCTGGGCCTGTAAAGGTTGACTTAACCTCCCAATCACCTCCTGTTTCAATTCCCCCTCCCACTCCATTTCCGACATGGTCATCCTTGACCCACTCCATTGCCTCAAAGAACCAAAGCACAAACTGGAGGAACAACACTTCATATTCTAGCAGTGTAGCCTTCAGCTCGGGAGACTCAAAATTGAGTTCTCCAATTTCTAGTAACCTCCCTTCCAATACCTCGAATCCCTTCCCAGTCTCTCCCCCTTCCATTCTTCTGATCAACCAATCTTCCAGCTGTCAATTGGATTCATTCCTCCCATTGACCAACCCGGTGGTACCTTCTACATCTGTTGCCCACCTCACCACACCGCTGCTCCTACTCCTGCACCTTGACTCTTTATCTGTGCACACCGTTACCCCCACCCCCAGTCATGAAGACAGCTTATGCCCAAGGAGTGGACTTCTTCTCCTGATGCTGCCTGGCCTTTTGTGTTCTTCCAGCCTCCTGCATTTCAACATTTGTAGTTTTTTTAAAATCCTCTTTTTGTGTAATAGGTAAGAGATAGTGAATGGGCTGTGCCTCTTCACATCTAATCGCTTCAATGGGCTGAATGGCGATCACACATTTCTGTGAATCCAGCTGGAGATACTGAATGAGCTGCTCTTTTTTAGTTCTTTGGAAATGTTCAGGGTCCAGTAGTACTGTTACATTAATGTTACCTCGACGTTAACGGCATGAGCTTGAATACTTTCCAGGTTTTGATGCTTTATGCAATATTTTTTGAGCATCCTCACTTCTGATCTAATGACAGATGGTAAGACGTTGATGAACCAGCTGAAGATGTTTCTGCCGAGAAAGGTCCCATGACGATCACCAACATAGATATCTAGGGACTGAGAGGATTGATCTGCACCAGCCACATGGTGTCCTGAATGGCCCAACCACTTGGGAGTTTACAACTGATTCCCATTAGGTTCTATGTTATTCAGTCTCCTTGACACCTTCCTCAGTCACACCCTGCCGTGATGTCAGGTTCAGTTACTCTGATACTGTGTTCATATATTTTGTTCATGTCAAAGGTCAAGGTAAATCTGTGGGGACTGTTTCCTTCTCTCAGAGGCTAGTGACTGTTCGGGCCTCTCTATCCCAGACAGCTGCATCTCTGAAATGTTTGGGGGAGCAGAATGTTGTTAATCGATCTTGACACATCAGGGAGTTGAGGGCTACAAAGAGTTGGGCAGGGAAGAGAAATTAATGCCGGGAGAGATCAGCCCTGATTTTATTGAAGGGAAGGGCAGGCTTGACAGGCTATATAGCCTGGTGTTATTCCAGTGTACTCCACAGTCCAGTCACTTTTCTGCCTCTTCCATTTCCTGTGTTATTGACTTCAAGTAGCTGAATAGCCTGATAGTGTTGCTGCATGATCCAGAATGGGTCTAGTCCTATTGACTTGAGGGCTGATTGGCCTCCTCCTGTAACTGCATATCATACTCCAGGGGCTGAAAGCCTCATCTGTTCTGGTGTAACTGAAATCCATATAGACCAGATCTACCACCCTTGGAGACAGTGAGCACTGCAGATGCTGGAGATCAGAGTTGCAAAGTGTGGCACTGGAAATGCCTAGCCGGTCAGGCAGCATCCAAGAAGCAGGAGTATCGAAACCTTGGACATTCCTGATGATAGTGTTTTGCCCAAAACGTCGATTTTCCTTCCCCTCGAATGCTGCCTGACCTGCGGAGCTTGTCCAGCGCCACACGTTTGGACATCTACTGGCCCGCCTTAGTCAACCTTCCTGGTCACGTCATCAAAGAAACTTAACAAATTCGTCAGGCATGAACTTCCACTCAAAAAGCCATGCTTACTATTCCTAATCAAAACCTGTTTTCCGAATGCATGTATATCTTATCCTTCAGAATCTTCTCAAGTAATTTACCTACCACAGATGTTAAGCTGACTGGTTTGTATTTACCAGGCTTTATTTTTCAGTTCTTCTTGATTAAGTGCACAACATCTGTTATCCTTTAGTCTTCTGGAATCTCACCTGTGCTAACTGATGATCAAAAATATCAGCCAGGGCCCCCGCAAATTCTTCTCTAGCCCTTTGCAGGGTTATTGGATATATCTGGTAAGGCCCATGAGATTCTCCAACTTCAAAGATTTTAGTACATCAATTACCTCCTCTACTGTGATACAGACTGTGTCTAAGATATCACCACTAATTTCCCCAAATTCTCATGTATTCATGTCTTTCTCCACTGTAAATATAGAGGAGAAATATTTGTTGAAGCCATCACCTATCTCTTATGGTGTTACACATGCATGTCCACTTTGGTCTTTGAGGGGTCTTATTCTCTCTCTAGTTAATGTTTTTCCTTTAATATACTTAAAGTGCCTCTTTGGATTCACCCTGATCTTCTCAGTCAAGGTTATCTCATACCCCCTTTTCGCCCTCCTGATTTCCTTCTTCAGTAAACTCCGATATCCCCTGTACACCTCCAGGGATTTCTGTGATCCAAGCTGCCTCTACCTGAGCCACGCCTCCACATTTTTTTTTATCAAAGCCTAAACATTTCTTGTTATCCAGGGTTCCTCATTCCTGTCAACGTTCCTTTCATTCTCACAGGAACAGAAAGATCTGAAGCTCCCACTTGCTGGAGGTCCATTTGCTTGCAAACAGACTACTCCGATCAACCTCTGCAAACTCGTGTCTGAGTCAATCAAAATTAAACTTGCCCCAATTTAGAACTTGAATCTGTGGACCAATTTATTCCCTCTCCATAACTGTTTTAAAATTAACAGAACTATGGTCACTGGTCCCAAAGTGCACATCTACTGTCACCAAACTCACCTATCCTGATATATTTTGGAAGAGTAGGACAAATTTTGCTCCTTCCCGATTAGGACCCTCTATATACTGCTTGAGGAAACTTTCCTGACGCACTTAATTGATTCCATTCCATCAAATCCCTCAATGCTCTGGCAGTTCCAGTCTGTGTTATAAAAATTAAAACCCCTATTATGACAACCCGAATGTTCCCTGGAAGTCTCCCCAATCTCTCTAGATATTTTTGATCCTGTAATTCATGTTGACTGTTAGGTGGTCTACAGTACCACCCCAATAATGTAACCATCCGCTTCTTATTTCTTAGTTCTATCCACAAAGCCTCACTGGATGATTCGTCAGTTATTTTATATCTGATCACTGCTGTGATACTCCCCTTGATTAGAAATGCAACTCCCCTCCCTCTTTCCACCATCTCTGTCCCTTCTAAATCATTTAACGCTGGTACATTAAGCTGTCAGTCCTACCCATCCCTCAGCCATGTTTCTGTAATAGCTATGCTATCCAGCGCTGATTACCTATCCAAACCCTGAATTCACCGGCCTTACCTGTCAGCCCTTTCGCACTGAAATAAATGCAATTTAATCAACAGGCATTCCTTGCTCCCTATCGTGTTCCAGCCTGATCTGTCTCTTCAACGTACTATTTCTGAATACTGTATCTCCTTTCAGCCTCACAATTGCCTCCCTGCTCTTGTGGATACCACCTCATGCCAATCTCGTTTAAACACTCTCTTGTAGCACGAGCAAAACTGGTTGCGAAGATATTGATCCCCCGTCCAGTGCATGTGCCACCAGTCCCTCTTGAACAGGTAAACTCTCTCACAGAAAAGCTCCCAATGATCTTAAAATATGTATCCCTCCCCCTGCACCAATTCTTTAGTCACACACTTATCTACCATATCTTCCTGTTCTTACCTACACTCGCTCATGGCACTGGAAGTTATCAGGTGACTGTCAAGGTCCAGTTTTTAAAAATTTTCTTCGAGCTCTCAGTAATCACTCTGTAGGACCACATTCCTATGTCTACCTGTGCCATTTGTGCCAACGGGCACAATGACTTCTAACAGCTCACATCCCCCCACCGCCCCACCCACCAACTCCGGGAAAGTTCAGCAGACACTCAGACATTCTGGAATCTGACAACTGAGAGGCAACACACCATCTTGGTTTGCTGTTTGATGCCATAGAATCTCTTATTTCTAAGACCCTGTTTACCTTTATCCTTTCCCATTGTTCCCCAGAACAAGTCGGAATGCAACGAAGCTAGCTACTGCTGCTTTCCCCTAAACAGTCATTTCCTGACACACATCTCCCAACACCACAAAATTAGTATCAAAAATGGTATTCTTGTTTTTGAGAGGAATGGCCACAGAGGATTCCTGCAATCTCTACCTACTCCCTTCCCCATTCCTGGTTGTCATCCAGCTACTCTCTGCCTGGAATACGACAGGAAGCAAGGAATGCCTGTTGGATTAAATTGTGTTTATTTAAATGGAACACGGCTGACAGGTAAGGCTGATGAACTCAGGACGTGGATCTTTACATGGGACTGGGATATGACAGTCTTTAAAGAAATACGGCGAAGGGAGGGACTTGGGTGTGACCACCTCATTAAAGCTCTTATCTCTGAAGTGCTCTGTGTCTGGATGATCCGAAGAGCAGCCAGCTCCAGATCCGGAACACGGTCTCCCAGGAGCTGCAGCTGGTTGTACTGCCCACAGGTGTAGTCATCAGGGACAGTGGAAATCTCCCTGAGCTCCCACATCCCGCAGGACGAGCGTGCCACTGCCCTAACAGCCATCTCAACTGTTGTCAAACTAGCATTAAAAAGACTTTACGTGAGCTTACCTGTACCTTTTGCTGAGCCGCTGCTCACCGAAGCCTCTGGAACCAAAGCATTACTACCTACTCTGCCACTAACAGCACGTCAATAGACCACTCCACATTTAGAATTGGTTAGGGCAGGAGGGAAACACTGCAGCGATGTATTGTTTGGGCCCTAAGCACTCCTTGACACCAGGCCCATACTTGGACTTGGAGAGTGTCTTGCTGAGGTTTTCGTCCTAGTAGTGGTGACTGCACTGATGCAAATATTCACCTTAACACGTTGTCGCAGTCCTCTGGTCTTTTCTGTCTATTAGTACTGCATTTATGAATTCCTTGAATCTCTTGATTGGTTTCCAAACTGTGTCTCATTCCGGAGGGAGAGATGCTGGTATTCCAAGTGAATACAGGCTATTTGAGAAGGTTTACCATTAGATATCTGAGCGATATAATGCCCATCCGCTCGCTGACTCTGTTTTTCCTTTCAATTCGGCTAGATTTATTCTGCTCACCTACAATTACATTTTCTAGCATTTGCCCTGTAACCCTTGTTTAAAACTCTGTCCATTTCAGCCCTGAACATATTTAGTGATCATTCCTCAACAGCCATCACAATTTTATACAATTGTTTCCCTCCCACTGAGGTGAGACTTGGTGGTCATTGATCCCATGGATTTTTTTCTAGCTTTCTGTGTGGACGTTGAACCTACATTCGATGTTGTCATGTTCGATCATACCACCTTTGTGGCCAGAGGCAAAACAAAAAAAAGCAACACAAAGTTTAAGAACCTGTAATGTCCTCCATCATCTTCCACATCAGTCTGAGATACAGTTCATCCAGATCAAGGGATTTGCCCACATTTTATCATACACCAATTTTCAATTCTACCTCAGCTTCTGTGTCAATTTGTTTAAGGTCACACTGTCAGGAACAGACATTGAATACAGTAACTGCTTCTCCAAAGTGAAGACCAATATGTAGTACGTTTTTGACATATCCTCTGGCTCTCTACACAGGTTGCCTCCTCGGATCCTAATACTCCCTATTCTTTCTCTTGTCACCCTCTTACCCTTAATAAATCGATAAAATGTCTTTGGAGTCTTGAAAATATTGCCCACTAATGTTTTTTATCACCATCCCCCACCCGTTTCTGCTATTTTACTTACTTTTTATGTTTAGCCCTACATGTTCGCTACTCTTCTGGGACATCCATTGACCTGCTTACTTTATGCATGGTTTAAGATTCTCTTTCATTTTTAATTCCATTCTGAATATTTATAGATATCCCAGGCTCTGCGGGCTTGTTTTCCTAAGTTTCATCTTTGTAGTAACATGTTGTGGTGACACTCTCATCAATTCCATTGTGAGCATGTGATCCCACCACCCCCACGCTGTTCTGCTCCAGTTTCACCCAGACGTAACGGTACTGTGGCCAGATCCTGTCTTTCTTTTGATAAGTTCTGCCTCCCTCCTTCAAATTATTTTTATTTGTCAAACCTTTTTCTTTTGGTCTTTTCCTTAACAAGCTAAAAATGCTTGAGTCATGCTCACTGGTCCTGCAATGCTCTCGCAATCATGCCTGCAGCACCTGACGGGCATCGTTCCCCACAGTGAGGCCCAGCACTGTCCCGCCCATTCCAGTCTCTGCTCCATTTTGATATAAGAGTCTCTCTGGAATAAATGTCAAGTCATCTTTCCCCTCTTTAAAAAAAATCACTGCCCTAATGGATATTAGGAATTGAAATTTCTAAATATAATAATCCTATTATTATTTTTACACACCTCAGTGAAGTGATTATATATCTGCTGCTGTATTTTCTTTTATCTCGGAGTCGAGAATGTATCCCCAGCAGTGCATCTGTCATCGTTTTGATCCTAACATAAACCCACAAAGCGTCATGTGAATAACCTTCCAAGATATGATCCGAGCTAACGGCATTCATTGACTCCATAACTAATAAGGCAACGCCACCTTCTCTTTTACCCCTCTGGTGTGCTGCCCATAGTTCTTGTACAACAGGATATAGAGTTGTCAGCCCTCATTTCCCTCAAACGTGTCTCTGTGATTGCAAGAATGTCACATTCCCCCATGTCATCTCATTCCCTTATCACATCTGTCGGTCTTTATAATTCCCAGCATTAAGGTAAATGACATCCATCCTGGAATATAGCACCTCGAATACTCTGTACCTCGCAGTTCTTCGGTCATTTACTTTTTTGTTATCAAGCTTCCTTTCCATGAACTGAAATTGGAACTCTGGGACTGAATGAATAATTGTTGAGTTGTAATTTCTTTTTTTTAATTAATGTGTTAATCAAATGCAACGTTCCAGAACTGAACAGTCAGCTCCAAATATCTTACTTTGCTCAGTGTGCAGAGGGGTCAACCCTCAGTAATGGAAAAAGTGAGCACTGCAGATGCTGGAGTTCAGAGTCGAAAAATATGGTGCTGGTACAGCGCAGTGAGTAAGGTAGCATCCGAGGAGCAGGAGAGTGAAGGCTTTGGGCACAGGCACTTCATCAGGAAGATATTGGTGTGTTCACATTTTCTCCATTTCATGATTCATGGGACATTTGGAACGGTACTTGCTCAAGAGGGCAGTGCTGGACATAGCCATGAAATGGAAAGCAAACAACCAGTTGTTTGGACAGGGAGGAGACAAAGTGAGGTGAAGTACAGACTGATTGAAGTACAAACATAAGGATCGATAAGTCCACTGGACCAGACAGGAAGCATCTGAAGTTACCAGAGGAGGTGAGGGAAGAGATTGCTGTGCCTTTGTCGATGATCCTTGCCTCCCCACTATCCACTGAAGTATGGCCTGATGATTGGAGGGTGGCAAAAGTTATTCCCTTGTTCGGGAAAGGCAATAGGGATAATCCTGCGAAATTCTGGCCAGTCAGTCTTACTTCTATATTGGGAAAAGTATTGGAGAGGATTCTGAGAAACAGAATTTATGATTATTTGGAAAAATATAGTTTGATTAGAGATAGTCAGCATGGCTTTTGAGGGACAATCATGCCTCACAGAACTTATTGAATTCTTTCAGGATGGAAGCAAACACATTGATGAAGGTAGAGCAGTGGATGTGATGTACATGGATTTTAGCAAGGTGGCTGATAGGTTACCATAAGATTGGCTCATTCAGAAAGTAAGGAGGCATTGGATACAGGGAAACGTGGAAATCGGTGTGTGTGGATACAAAATTGTCTGGCCTGTAGAAGACTGATGGTCGTAGAAAATGGGAAGTATACAGCCTGGAGCTTGGTGACCAGTGGCGTTCTTCAGGAGTCGGTTCTGGGACTGCTGTTCGTTGTGATTTTTACAAATGACTTGGATAATAAAGTGAAAGGGTGCTTTAGTAAGTTTTACAATGTAAAACGATGTTGGAGTTAAGGATAGTGTGGAGGGCTGTCTTAGGTTGTAATTGGATATTGACAGGATGCAGAATTGGCTGGTCAATGGAAGATGGAGTTCAACTTGGATAAATGTAAAGCGATTCATTTTTAAAGGTCGAATTCGAATGCAGAATACAGGATTAAAGGCAGGATTATTGGCAGACTGGAGGAACATTGGGATCGTGTGGTCCACATCAGAGGACGCTCAATGTTGTCATCCAAGCTGATAAGGTTATTAAGATGTATGGGGGTGTTTTCATCAGCCAGGGATTGAATTTAAGAGCCGCAAGGTTATGCTGCAGCGCCAAAAATCTCTAGTGGGACTACACTTAGAGTATTGTGTTCAGTTCTAGTCTCCACATTACTGCAAATATGTTGAGGCTTCGGAGAGGGTGCCGGGGAGATTTACCAGGATGCTGCCTAGACTGGATGGCATGTCTTACAAAGAAGCGTTGAGGGAGCTAGGGCTTTTCTCCTTGGAGCAATGAAGAATGGGAGTTGACTTCATAGAGGTGAATAAGATGATGAGAGATATAGGCAGAATTGGTAGCCAGAGACTTTCTCGCAGGGTGGAAATGGCTATCTCGAGCGGGCATAAGTTTAGTATGATTAGAAGAAGGTTTGAGGAGATGTCAGAGGTAGGTTCTTTAAATAGAGAGTGGTGGGTGCTTGGAATGCACTGCCAGCAGCGTTAGTAGAGTCAGCTGCATTACGGATATTTAAGCGACTATTGGATAGGCACATGAATGATAGTACAATGAAGGTTATGTCAGTTAGTCTGAACTTCGAGTAGGATAAAAGTACAACAGGTCGTCAAGGTTTGAAGGGTCTGCACTATGCTGTACTGTTCTGTGTTTGATGTCTCACCCAGCCTGTGGATTCTTATCAATTGTTAAATGTATGAGGGAGTGATCTGAGTGAGATTAGGAAGCTGGGGAGGGGCGTTCGCCCAAAACTTCCAGTTATGTTGTTCATTGTTACCATCACCTGAATGCCAGCATAATATGTGTCGTGTTCTACACCATGCAGACTCCGCCAAGTTCAGTGATTAACGTAATTCTTGACGTCATTTGCTGCTGTTTTCTGCAGATACAATCTGTTAGGTGACACATGTATTAATCAGATGTTTGTTATGTTTGGTGGACTGCGCAAAACTAAGATGTCAACTCTGATTATTTGACTGAAATAGAATCTCTGAAAAGAATTAGGTTGATCCTATATTTATGGAACAAAAATATAATCTCCTGTCAAGATTTTCTAACACAGAAATAAAGAATGTACAT
Source organism: Chiloscyllium punctatum (assembly GCF_047496795.1). NCBI lineage: Eukaryota > Metazoa > Chordata > Chondrichthyes > Orectolobiformes > Hemiscylliidae > Chiloscyllium > Chiloscyllium punctatum. The sequence goes on along the minus strand of NW_027309886.1, from coordinate 109,671 downwards.
TTTATTTTGTATCGAACAAACAACATGGATGTAACTCTTTTGGCGATCAGAATTACACACATAATGTCAGGATTCAAAACAATGCAATGTCACTACAACATTTTGAAAGTGGTTGGCTTCTGAACGAGTACACGTTCAGGGTGAGCAACAGATTGAATAATCAAATAGAATTAGCTTTCTTATACATTTATACATAATCAATTAGTGTAATTTCTCACTGAAATGTACAAGCTTCAGCTATTTGTCAGCGAATTAGAAATGGCTATAGTTCAATACGCTCTGTGAATGTTAAACTAAATAAATGTTTTGTGCTATCAAATTTTAGTGAACAATAATTTGAAAACGTTTAACTTTTAGAAATAATGGTATTTAATTTGAAATGCAGACAGTGAACAAAAACGATGAACATAGTATGGTGTGAGTGAAAAGTCAAACTTTTTCAAAGAGATTTGTGTCAAAGCAATGACAGACTTGTTTGAGTAATTGGAATACAACATTTAAAATCTTCATATTCTGAGCAATAATTAGACTATATAATGAAACTGACCTTGCAATACTTGCATTTTAAATGCTAATGCTGCAATTAATAATCAGATATTCGTGAACATTTAGAATGGGAACTAATCCGATCCTGACTTTTATTCGCATCAGACACATGATGGAGTGCAAAACTTTTAAGTACAGGAGGAGGCCATTGGTCACTGTGTGTGGTCCAACTCCAGGAATGTCTCCCAAGTCCCTCCCATTTGCCAGCCCTATCTCCGCAGCCTGTTAAATTCATATTTCCAAATACATATCCAATTCCATTTTTTAATGTTCATCCACAACTCGCCGAGGAAGTCCATTCGAAATCCTAACAACTCTCTCAATAAAGAAGTTTTTCCTTATCTCACTCCTGGCTCTTTTGCTGACAAGCTTAAAATTTGATCTCCTTGATGTTGTAATGCCAACTAACTGAAACAGAGCATTTCTGTTTTACTCTACAACTTTTTTTCATACGTTTGAGCACGGCGATTAGTTCACATATTTGTCTGTTGTGCTCAAAGAAGAATAAGCCTTAGAAAAACTGTTACAAACACTACATCGGAAAAATAGTCAGAAAACTAGCCAACTGTGTACATGAACAACAACTGGCCAGAAAAAAAATATGACCCACTATCGCTAGTATCCTTACATACAGATGAGGAACTACACGATTTAGACTTGGTCTGCACATCCATCTAGGACAAGCCAACAGAGACACGCACGAGAATTCCTAGAAGAATAGCATTCCAACCTGAACTCTATCAACACACATCGATTTTGATTCCATCGAACACTCTCTGACTAAAAGAACCAGACGTAAAATCACCAATACTGGAAATTACATCACTGACTCAAGGAAACCTAAACACATAAATAGCAACCATGACATAACACCAGCGCTTCACCAGAGTCTCACTGATAATGTTCCCTAGTACAGTGATGAACCATCTGAAAATGAACTCTCAGTGAGCAAACTGACGTCCAGAAGAAGCGCAATTTCTCTCATCCTCCCTTTAACTCAACACTTCAGTCCAGTTATCATTCCAATTATTTTAGGGTTATTTGTATTCTTCTGCAAAGTAATATAGTGACTTTCTGTGTGTGTTTGAATGTGTGTGAGAGAGAGAGTGAGTGAGAGAGAGAGAGAATAATCCTCTGTAATCTCTGGATTACTCCCCATGCCATGTGGAAAAGAGCGAAGGATGAGGAAGACAGTAGACCATAACATGTTGTTAAAAATCTAGTTCAGGGGTGAGAGTTCCACATTGTTGTATCATTGGGATCTCTTCCAGGACAGGTGGGGACCTGAACAAAAAAGACAGGTTGTATCTTAACTGTACAAGCACCAACATCCTTGTGGGGACGTTTTCTAGTGCAAGTCAGATGGATTTGAATAAACCAGGAGAGTGAGAACCAAAGCAGCAGATCAGGAACTGGATCAGGAAGGTAGAGGTGAATAGGACATCAGGCACGGCCAGTCTAATGACCATGCCGAAATAAGGAATCAAAACAGTGAGTTGGGAGTTGGAATAAATTATAGAGATGAGGCGCAGGTTTTTCAGAGATTAACAAATAAGGATGGAGAGTGTGGGGGATGTGAGGGAGTGAGGTGTGTGAGTTCAGGGAGACAGTGCACAAGAAAATGTTGAAGGGGAAAGAGGTTGGGGTGGGGAATTCCGTGATGAACAACTGGCACCAAAACACGGGAAAACTTGCTGCTGTCAAAGTGAATACCTGGGAAAGAATTTATTACGCTTCAGATAAATAACACCCTTATTGCTAGAGGCCTGTATTATAATGGAGGAAAAGCTGTCTTCATATTATGGCTGTAGTTTTAATAATGGTTGCAAACTGCGTGAATACTGTCAGTGTTGTTGTTGGACAATGCGTTCACTGAACGTATGAATTATACTGAATGGCCCCAGAGATGGCTGGGCTGCCTTTGGTTGAGTGAGTGATGAAGTTGCATGAGATGATGCTGGTTTGTAATATAGCCACTTACTGAGTAGATTCAATGGAACAAAGCAGCAACTGCCATTATTTATTGTTTCAGAATATACCAGAGTCTTCATGGCTGCCACTGCAAAGAATCATGCAAGGAAAAACAGGTCTATTCCGTCAGTGCCAGCAAGTGCACATCCAAAGACATTTTAAACGTTTGTGAGGTTACCTGCATCAACCACCCTCCTAGACAACGCATTCCAGATTCATACCATCCTCTCAGTTCGAAACACATTCCACAAATCCTCTCTCAATCCCCTGCCTTTCACTTTAAAAGTGTGTCCCTTTGTTTTTGATCCTTTGACTAAGGAAAACAGCTGCTGTCTGTTCATCCTCTCCATACCCCTTGTGCTCTTGTACACCTGTACCATATTCCCTCCTCAACCTTCCCTGCTGCAAAGAAAACCGAGCAAATTTTCCCGTCCTCTTTCATACTCACTTTTGAGTACTCACTTGTATTGTTACTTCTGACTTGCATCTTCCCAATTTATCGGTGTTAAATTTCGTCAGGCCATTGATCTGGCTATCTGAATAATCTGTGTCTATCCTCCTGTAGCCGAACACTTTCCTCCTGACTGTGATCCACCCAGCTCATCTTTGTGTCATCCATAACATTGGTCATCATTCCACTGCTCCCCACATTCCACATTCTCACAATCGTCATTTCTGAATATCACAAACAAACCGTGATTTCCTTCCTGTTCTCCAGATGTTATTCAGACGATGATTGGACAATTACAGTATCTTGCATTTCCTCTTTTGGTGAAGTTATGAGTGATGTAGTTAACACATTTTATGAGGGAGCCACAAATAGCATTTTCGACACAGAGTTTAATTCACCTTTTACACTCTGCCCCTCTGCATGTTTTATTTATAAACATTGTCAATAATTTCGGATAAACTAGGGTTTGGAACGTTAGCATTTTGTGTGGCACTGCTCTTTGTAACATTCCCTGCAATTGCTAGACCTGAAGAAATTGTTCATCTGCAGGATGGACATGGATTCATTCATTGCTTGTTTCAATCAGCGAGTGTGATGAGGATAAATATTCAAATAAATTCGATATTATGGGCAAATTTCAGAAGATCAAATCATATTCTCATATCCGCCTTGAATTGGAAGCAAATATATACTGTAAAAAACCCAACAATATGGAAACACCACGTAGGGGAGAAAACAACATGTCGTCTGCACTTGATGGAGATATAGAAATATATAGTACATGTCCAACCTGAACAAGAATCAAGTGATAGAAGAGAACGTACAAGAAATCCTTTCGACCTTTTTAATGGATTCCAGATCCTGATTTTCTTGTACAGTGATGTGTTCTCATCCAATCTCACTTCCTCAAAAACAAGCTTTTCCCTGTCACTAAAACTTCATCTGCCATTCTTCCTCTTCCGTCCTACTCTTTTCTTACACTCCTACTCCCTTTGCACTACCCCTTCTGCTGCTACCTACTCTTCCACTGATGATCCATTACTCACACCCTATTGTTAGCTACTAACAGTCTCCATTAAGAGCTATCCAGTCTCTTCTGCATATAAACCAACATTTTCCGTGTTACCATCAGTTCTGAGGAAGGGGCGCTGAACCTGAAACGTTAACTCTGATTTCTTTGCATAGATGCTGCCAGACCTGCTGAGCATTTACAGCAACTTTTGTTTTATTTCAACATTTTCATCGCAAGTTCTCACAATGCCATACTGACAACTGAAACCATTCTATTCACGTGCATAATAGTGTGACGGTAACTGCTCTTCCCAGGACCATAAGAAACAACAGACGGTTGTGTGCACAGCAAATGTTAGTATCAGAAACACTGCTTTCCTGTTCGTGTTCAAATTAGACAAACTGTCCCATCGAGGTGCTCAACTTGGAACTTTGTAAACGTATTTTTTGGTTATGAGAATCGCTGGATGGGCCCATCATTTATTATCCGTCCCTCGTTGCCCCCTTGAGAAGGTGGTGCTGAGTTGGCTTCTTGTACCGCTGCAGTCCACCTGCTGTGCGTTGAACCATGATGCTATGAGGTATGGAATTCCAGGGTTTTGACCCAGCAACAGTGAAAAAATGATAAGAATTGGAATAAAAGTGAATTTCACGAAACAAAAATCCATAAAACCCACATTTTGTCTGAAAAACCTCCTGTTTCACTGATAACCTTCGGTAAAGAAATCTAATGCTACTACCTGGTCTGGATTAAGTGTGACTTCACACCCATATCAATGTGCTTTACTTTATATTGGCTTGTGGAATGGCGTCAGAGTCAGGGCAATTAGTGATGATTAGCAAATGCTGCCCTTGGCAGAGATGCCGACTTCCCATGGAATAACAAATGTGAAGGTTAAACCAAAGAAAGAAAAATGCTGGATATCTGAAATTGCATAAAAAATGCAAAGAAAAGATCAGAAAGTGCAGGGGAGCTTTTCTGAACTGAAAGCAGCTGGAAAATAGTGGGAATAATGTTTGTGACAGGAAAGTATGCTTTGAAGGGCAGGAGGAGTGAGTTGAATCGATAGACAAAGAGAGAGATAGAAGACAAAGAGCAAGCAAAGGAATGATGATCAGCTGGGATGGAAATAAAATGTGCGATCCACCTCATTTATTTTAACTTTTCCCATCTTCCCACTTTTCAAAAATTCGCTTTTTGCCACTTCCCTTTCCTAAAATCCTCCATTAGATCCTGTGTTCGCTAACCAAAAGAAATCCGAAGAGGATTTTTCACTTTTAACAAGGAAGGTAAATTTTTTGCACATTAATTAATGCTACTTCACTTTATGCCGAATCAGCTTATGAAAGGCTTTGTAGGAACACTCTACTTTCAGATACCGAGGGGAACCTGTACATATCTAAGATCATGTTTAAAGTGATTTGATCCCACCTGTCTGTGCTCCCTGAGTGTCGTCATCTTCTTATATTTATTCATGGGATATAGGTATCGCTGGCTGGGCCAGCATTAATTCACTTATTTGATTGCCCTTGAGAAGACCTTGAGCCTCATTGGCACTTAGACAGAGTGAGGCACACAAGGTGACAGCTGCACAGGAGGTGTACAAAGCAAGATCGAATTTAGAAAGATTAATATTATGTGAAAAGTTAGAGATGTCAATTCGTCAGTCTAATTACGGTAGGGAAGAAGGTGTTCCTGAGCATGTTGGCACATGTTTTCAAGCCTCTGTATCTCCTCCCTTTTGGAAGAGGTTGTAGGAGATCTTTGCAGGTATTGGAGAGATATTTGATGTTGCCAGCCTTTCGCTGACAATGACAATAAATGGATGGAAGGTTGTCTTCCATGATAGTCTGGGCTGTGCACACAACCGTCTATAATTTCTTATGTCCTGGGAGGAGCAGTTACCGTCACACTATTATGCACATGAACAGAATGTTTTCAGTTCCCAGAATGCAGAGTACCGGAAGAAGACAGTCCCAAAATATTTAGATGTAAGCATTGGTTGTTAAATGGATATCCAAGTTCTGGTTGCTGTTTTGACAACAATTGAAATTTAACCAATAAATTTAAATTATGTCCAAGATACCAAAACACAATTGAGTTTATTGTATTGCCAACATCCAACCAAAGAGCCATCACATGCTTCAAAAGAATAAAGAAGGCATCACCATCACAACTAGGGAGAAAGATACAGACACGTATAAGGAGAGAGAGAACACAGCGAGGGAAACAGAAGGACAGAGAGTAAAACTGACAACGGAAAGAAAACACGAATCAAACAGTCAAATGGACCGGGAGAAGGGGAGATAGTAAGTTCAGGGAAAGAAACAGAAGACAGAGAAAAAGAAAACACAGGGAAACAGACAGTGTGAGAGAAATAGTGAGACACAAGCATACAGGGAGCTGGGGATGGGGTCAAAATGAGCGAGGGATGGGGAATGGGAGGAGCTGGGGTGAGGACCAGAGAGAGCTTGGAGTGAGCACTGGAGGGAGCTGGGGGAGGGAGGTGAGAATTTACTTTGGCATTTACCAAGGTGTACAGGCAATCATATTAAGCAAGGATGTAGAGAACAATGGCTGTACAACATGTCTGAGAGGCATGCAGGTTAGGCTGCACAGGGCGTGCACGAGGCGAGATCAACATGAACAAGATCAGCATTATCTGGGATTAGAGAGTACATCCATCAGTCCAAAACAGTCAGGAAGAAGCTGTTACTGAACTAGCTGCTCTGTGTTTTCAAGCTTCTGTATCTGTTAGGCTGATCGAAGAGGTTGGAGGAGACCATTACTGGGGTGTGATTTTTCATTAATAATGTTAGAAGAAAGAAAATTCCAGCACAGAAACAGGCCATTCGGCGGTCCAAGCCTGCGCCGATCCAAATCCTCTATCTTAACCAGTCGCCTATTTTCTAAGGATCTGTATCCCTTTGCTCTCTGCCCATTCATGCATCTTTCCAAAAACATCTTAAATGAAACCACTGGTCACAGTTCTCCATTTTGAGAAACTCCCTCCCCCTACTACTCTCTGCCTCCTGTTGCCCAGCCAGTTCTTTATCCACGTAGCTAGCGCACCATGTGACTTTCACTTTCTCCATAACCCGACTGTGGGGAAACATACCAAACGCCTTCATGAAGTCCATTTGCATGGCATCTACAGTCTCTCCCTCATCAATCAACTTTGTCTCTTCCTGAAAGAGTTCTGTGGTGTTGGTAAGACATGAACTTCCCTGGACAAAACCATGTTACCTATCATTGATAAGACTATTGTCATCCGAATGAGAATAGATCCTAACCCTCAGTATCTTCTCTAGCAAATTCCCTACCCCTGACATCAGACTCACCGGTCTATAATTGACTGGAGTATCGCTACTACCTTTCTTAAACAAGGGGATTAACAATTCTCCAGCCCTCCGGGACCTCAAAAGTGTCCATGGATGCTATGAAGATATCTGTTAATGGCCCAGCTATTTCCTGTCTCCCTTCCCTTACTAATCTGGGGTAGGTGTTAACAGCCTTTCTGAATGAGCCATGTAAATGGAATCAATGGTTGGGATGTTAGAGTCCGTGAGGGTCAGAGCTGTGCACCCAACCTTCTATAGTTTCTCACGGTCCTGAGTAGAGCAGTTGCCGTACCAGGCTATTATTCACCAGGACAGTACGCTCTCAATGGTGCGTCTGTAGAAGTAGTGCATGCTGAATTTCCTGAACCACCTGAGGAAGGAAAGGCATTGTTGAACCTTCCCGACCATCGGACCTATGTGAGAAGTTCAGGACAGATTGTGAGTTATCATAACTCCGAGGGACTTGATGCTCTGCGCTCCCTCAAATGGTTGATGCAGATGGAGTGTGTTCCCTCCTTTCTTCCTAAAGTCAATGATCAGTCCTACAGAATTAGAGAGAGGTCATTATCAATATACCATGCCAGCAAGCTCTCTATCTCCTTTCTCAATCTGATGTGTTGTCGTTTGATATCCGTACTGCTATAGCGATGTCATCAGCGACCTTGTAGCTGGCGTTGTTTGGAATTTGGAAACTCAGCCGTGGGTGTGCAGGGAGGACATGAGGGGGATGAGGACACAGCCGTGGGAGTTACAGGGAGAACAGCAGGGGGCTGCAGAAACAACCGTGTGCGTGCATGGAGGACAGTGGGGGGCTGAGGACACAACTGTGGGTGTCCAGGGAGTTCAGTAGCTGGCCTGGACACAGCCTTGAGTGTATAGGGAGTACACTAAGGGGCTGAGGGCACAGCCGTAGTTTTACAAGGAGGACAGTGGGGGGCTGAGGATACAGCCGTGGGTGCACATGGAGTACAGTAAGGGGCTGAGGGCACAGACGTGGGTGTGCATGGTGGACAGTGGGAGGTTGAGGACACAGCTGTGGATGTACAGGGAGTACATTAAGTGGCTTAGGGCACTGCCATGTGTGTATAGGGAGTACAGTAGGGAGCTGAGGGTGCTGCGGTGGGTGTACAAGGAGTATTGTCGCGTGTTGAGAACACATCCTTCAGCAGCTTTAGTGTTGAGTGTTATTGTGGAGGAGGTGATTTTACCGATCTTCACGATTGCGGTCTGTGGGTCAGAAACCTTAGGATCCAGTTGCAGAGGGTTGAACGGAGACTAGGGCCACGGAGTTTTGTGATTAGTCTGTAAGGGATAATGATTTTGAAGGTGGAGCTTTAGTCAATGAGCAGAAGTCTGGTGTAAGTGTCCTTGTTGTCCAGATGTTCCAGGGATGCGTGCAGGGCTCGGATATAGTATCCGTTGTGAACCCGTTACACCAGTCGGCAAATTATAGGGCAGCAGGTCAGGCTGGGAGACTGGAGTTGGTGGAGGCCATAACCAGTCTCTCAAAGCACTTCCTGATTATTGAGGTCGGAGCCACTGGGTGGTAGTCTATAAGGGCACGGTCCATGTGCTTTCTCACTTACCAGGATGATATTGGCCTTCTTGAATCAGATTGGGACTTCGGCTTCAGAGGGAGAGCTTTACTCGGTTTGCAGATGATACAATGATGATTGGATGGGCAGGTGATATTGAGGAAGTGGGGAGGCTGCAGAAAGACTTGGACAGTTTAGGACACTGGGAAAACACATGGCTGATGGAACACAATATGAGAATGTATGAGATTAAGTACTTCAGTAGGCGGAATACAGGCAGACACTATGTTCTAAAAGGCTTCATGAAATCTGAAGCATAAACGAAGTTTGGAGTACTCGTCTTCTCTTACAGTTAATGTGCAGGTTCAATTGGTAGTTCAGAAAACAAATATAATGTTAAAATTCATTTCAAGAGAGTGAGACATTCTGCTGGGAATGCAATGGGCTATGATCAGACGGCTTTTGGATTATTGTGAGCTGTTCTGGGGAAGGATCGACGGGTGTTGGTCATGATCTATCCTGGGAATGATGGCTTGCCATATGATCGGCAGTTGAGCGCTCTGTGTCTGTACGCAATGGCATTTAGAAGAATAGGGGTGATGCATCTGATTGAAACTGAGCGATTACTGCAAAGATTGATACAGTTAAAGTACAGAAGATATTTCCACTAATCTTAGAGACTATGACAAAATGGCACAGTTTCAGAGTGAAGAGATAGGCTGAATGAATTAAATTTATTGCTATATCTCATGCCCTTATGGTCATACAGTCTATTATTCATTCCAGAATTGTAAGTCTCTGACCTGCTCTTGTAACCCTTGTATCTGTACGTTGATTTAACTTCTGGTCAATGGTAACCCCTGCAATATGGATGGTGGTAGGATACCAGTAGCGCAGTAACATGTTGAAGAGAAGCTGCTATCTGTGAGTCTCATCTGGCGAGAGTACATTTTCTCTACAATGATTGCTATTTTCAGTCTGGTACTTTTGAAAAATCGATCCTGTTACGCTAATATTGTTGCATTTAACAGAACAGGTGCAATTTATCACAGAATTCAGCAACAATATGCTATGGAACACTGAACACCTTTCTAATAATAGAAAGGTCTAAAATGTTAGTATCAGAAACACTGCTTTCCTGTTGGTGTTCAAATTAGACAACCTGTCCCATGGAGGTGCTCAACTTGGAACTTTTTAAATTTATTTTTCGGATATGAGAATCGCTGGATGGGCCCACCATTTCTTGTCCGTCCCTAGTTACCCTCTTGAGATGGTGGTGCTGAGTTGCCTTCTTGTACCGCTGCTGTGCGTTAAACGATGATGCTATGAGTGTGGGAATTACAGGGTTTTGACCCAGCAACAGTGGAAATAAAAGTGATATATTTTCAACTCAGGATGTTGACTGGTTTGGAGGGGAGCTTGAAGGTGGTGGTGTTCGCAAAAATGTGCTGCATTGTCATTCTACATGGAAGTGCTCGTAGGATTGGAAGGTGCTTTCTGAGGATCTTTGGAGAATTTGTGCAGCGCATCTTGTCGATAGTATACACTGCTCCTACTGAACGTTGTTGGTGAATGGAGTGAATGCTTGTGGATGCAGTGCCAAGCAATTGGGCTGTTTTGTCCTTGATGGTGTCAAGCTTCTTCAGTGTCGTTGTGGCTGCACTCATTCAGGCAATTGGGGAATATTCCATCTCACTCCTGACTTGTGCCTTGAAGATGGTGAACATGCTTTGGGAAGACAGCAGATGAGTTACTTGCGCACTATTCCTAGCCACTGATCTGCTCTTATGTTTATGTGGCGAGTCCAGCTGAGTTTCTGGTCAATGGTAACCCCAAGTGTACTGATGGCGGGAGGGGGCTGGAATTTAATGACAAATATGCTGCTGATTGCCAAGTGGTTATATTGCTTCTTACTGGTGATGGTAATTGTCTGGCATCTCCGTGTTGCGAGTGTTACTTGTCACTTGTCAGCCCAAGCCTGGGTATTTCCAGATCTTGTTGCATTTTGGCAAGGACTGCTTCCATACCTGAGCATTTGCGAATGGTGCTGAACATTGTGCAGTTATTATTGGATATTCCCACTTCTGACCTAATGATGGAGAGATCGCCATTCATGAAGAAGCAGAAGATGTTTGGACCGAGGTTTCATCCGGAGGGCTACTGATGATGTTACCTAGTCTGGTGACTAAACGTCTGAAAATGAACATTCCAGCTCATGGAGCAAACCTACGTCCACATTATCCTGAGGGACTACTGCAGAGATATTCTGGAACTGAGATGACTGACCCCCAACAACTATGACCGTTTTCCTATCTGTCAGGTAAAACTCCAATAATGAAGTACTTGCTCGCAATATCCTTTTTGCTTGGGAACCTTAATGCCAAATTTAAAAGAAAGCAGCCTTGATTTCAAGTGGTGGAATTCAGTTCATTTTTCTATGTTTGAGCAAAAGCTCTGTTGATGTCAGGAGCTGCGTTGCCCTGGTGGAGTCCAAACTGGGCGTTAGTGAGCAGGTTATTGCTGAGCAGGTGCTGCTTGATAGCACTGTTGATGAATCCTTCCATCACTTTATTGATGATGGAGATTAGAATGATGAGGCGGTATTTCTGGGTTGAATGTGTCCTGCGTTTTATGTACAGAACATACTTGAGCAGTTTTTTTTCCCATCGTTGCACTCTCTTTTGCACTCGGGTTCATCATCTGGCTTGATGGGATTTTTGAGTGGTTTATATGTTGGGCCATGACATTACAGATTGTGCTGGAGTATAGTTCTTCTGCTATTGATGGATCTCAGCGTCTTATGGATGCTCAGTCTTGAGTTGCTAGATCTGTGGGAAGTCTGTGCAATTTAGCATGGTAATAGTGCCACACAACACAATATAGTTTATTCTCAATGTGACCGTGAGACATTGCCTGCTCAACGACAGTGCGGTGGTCAGTTTTACCGATGCTTGCATGGATAGATGCACCTGCAGTTGGTAGGTCAGGTATGTTTTTTTCCCCTCTTGTTCATTCCCTCACTACCTTCTGCAGACCCAATCTAGTAGCTACGTCCTTTAGGACCCTAGCAGCGTGATCAGTTGTACTGCTACCAAACCACTCTTGGTGATTGACTTTGAAATTCCTCAGCCAGAATACACTTTGTGCCCCTTTCACAGTCCGTGCTTTCTCCAAGTGTTGTTCAACGTGGAAGAGTACTGATTCAACTGAGGAATGACGTTACATGGTAATTAGCAAGGCTGCTTTGCACAGTTTAATTTAAAGTCATGGGACTTCATTGAGTCCAGAGTTAATTTTGGGTACTCACAGAGGAAGTACCCCCAGAATGTATCGCACTGAGCTGCCATCTCTGCTGGATCGGTCCTGACCTTGGGTCAGAACATATCCAGTGATGGTGATGGTGGTGTCTGGGGTATTTCTGACAGGTATAATTTCGTGAGCATGATTATGTCAGGCTGTTGCTTCATTAATCTGTAAGGCGTTTGTCCCAATATTGGCACTAAGCCCTCAGATGTAAGAACATAGAACATAGAACTGTACAGCACAGAACAGACCCTTAAGCCCACGATGTTGTGCCGACCATTGATCCTCAAGTACGGTAAACCTAATGTACGAACCCCCAAATTTCTGTGACCCTATGCATGTCCAGCAGTCTCTTAACTATCCCCAATGACCTCGCTTCCACGACAGCTGTTCGCAATGCATTCCATGCTCTCACAACTCTCTGCGTAAAGAACCCGCCTCTGACATCCACTCTATAATTTCCGCCAAGCGGCTTGAAACTATGACCCCTCGTGTTAGTCATTTGTGCCCTGGGAAAAAGTCTTTGGCTATCAACTCTATGTATGCTTCTCATTATCTTGTTCGCCTCAATTAGGTCCCCTATCTTCCTTCTTTTTTTCCAAAGAAAAATGTCAGAGCTCAGTCAACTTCTCTTCGTTAGATAAGCCCTCCATTCCAGGCAGCATCCTGGTAAACCTCCTCTGAATCCTCTCCAAAACATCCACATTTTTCCTATAATAGGGCGACCAGAACTGGACGCAGTATTCCAAGTGCGGTCTAACCAAGGTTTTATAGAGCTGCAACAAGATCTCATGACACTTAAACTCAATCCCCCTGTTAATGAAAGCCAAAACACCATATTCTTTCTTAACAACTCTGTCCACAAAGGCTGCAAGTTTAAGAGATCTATGCACATGCACACCAAGATCTCGCTGTTCATCCACACTACCAAGAAGCCTGTCTTTAATCCTATCATCAACTTTCACGTTCGACCTTCCAAAATGCATCACTTCGCATTTATCCAGGATGAACTCCACCTGCCACCTCTCAGCCCATCTCTGCATCCTGTCAATGTTACGCTGCAGCCCACAACAGTCCTCTATACTGTCAACCACACCTCCAACTTTTGTGTCGTCTGCAAACTTGCTGACCCATCCTTCAATCTCCTCATCCAAGTTATTAATACAAATTACAAAGGGTAGAGGCCCAAGAACAGATTACTGTGGAACACCACTCACCACTGACTTCCAGGCTGAATACTTTCCTTCCACTGCCACTCGCTGTCTTCTGTCGACCAACCAACTCTGTATCCAGACAGCTAAATTCCCCCTTATCCCATTCCTCCTGACTTTCTGAACGAGCCTATCATGGGGAACCTTATCAAATGCCTTGCCGAGGTCCATATACACCACATCCACCACTCGACCCTCATCAACTTGTCTAGTAACATCCTCAAAGAACTCAATAAGTTTTGTGAGGCATAAACTGCCCGTCACAAAGCCGTGCTGACTGAATTTAATCAAGCCATGCTCTTCCAGATGGTCATAAATACTATCCCCCAGAATCCTTTCTAACACCTTGCAGAGGACAGACGTGAGACTGACTGGTCTGTAATTTCCGGGGATTTCCCTATTTCCTTTCTTGAAATTAGGAATTACATTTGCCTCTCTCCAGCCCTCAGGTACGAATCCTGTGGAGACCGAGGATGCAAAGATTTTCGCAAGTGGCGAAGCAATCACATTTCTCGCTTCCCAAAGCGGCCGGGGCCAAATCTTGTCTGGCCCTGTCGACTTGTCGATCTTAATGTTTGTCAAAATTTTCAGCACATCAGCTTTCTCAATCTCTATCCGTTCCAGCATGTTTAACTGCTCCTCAATGGTTTCATTCACTACAAGGTCCTTTTCTTTAGTAAAGACAGAAGCAAACGACTCATTTATGGCTTCCCCTCCCTCTTCAGACTCGATGAGTTCCCTATGCTATCCCTGATCGGCCCTACTGTTTGTTTGATTTTTCTCTTATTCCTAACATACGTGTAAAAGGCTTTTGGATTCTACCTAATCCTTCCTGCACAGCCTTTTTCGTGCCCCCTCCTGGCTCTTCTCAGACCATTTTTGAGCTCCTTCCTCGACAGCTTATAATTCCCTAGAGCTGAGCAAGACCCTTGCTTGCTCCACCTTACGTAAGCTGCCTTCGTTCTTTTGACGAGAAGCTCCTTCGCTCTCGTCATCCAAGGTTCCTTTATCTTAACCTTTCTCGCCTGTCTCAGAGAGACATATTTATGCATCACTCGCAACAACTGTTCCTTAAATAGGCTCCACGTGTTTATAGTGCCCTTTCCATGGAACAAATGCTCCCAGTCCATGCTTTCCAACTCAAGTCTGAAAGCATCATGTTAGTAAGGATGACTTTGCAGGTTCGACAGTGATGTTTCCAAATGAGTTTTTCGGTGGTCAGTTCGATACCTGTTGGTCCACACGGTTTTATTTCTTTGAGCTTTTGTATAGATTGATATAACTGAATGACACACGAGACTATTTCAGAGGGCGATTGAGAGATTTGGGTTTGGAGTGAGGATAAACGATTACTTTATTGGAGGATATTAGTGAACCAAATGAATATTTTTCTGACAAGCGGCAAAGATTTCATTCTCATCCCTGTATTGTTACTTCCAGCTTTTTTTGAATTATTGAGTTGAATGTCCACCATCTGCAGTGTTGGGATTCGAACCTGAGTCCACAGAACAAAAGCTGAATTTCTGGATTGATAATCTAGCGATTATACCATGAGGCCTACTTGGAACCATGTGTTGTACTCAGCTGCTATTTCTTGTGTTGCCTTGTTTTTCTGTCATTGCTTTTGTTTATCTGTAATCTCCTCCTTCATTAAATCCTGATTGAAATACACCGTCATGAACGTCTTCTGGACTGCTCGAATTTCATTCAGTCTATTTTGTTTGCATGACATTTCAAGGCATCTGTACATCAGAGAAGAACAGGAAGAGATAATGGGTGATTGTGCACTGTACCTGTCACCGCACCAGCTTATCTGTCCAGCCACCTGAAGTATTTATTGTGGGTAAGAGAACCACCGAATTATGATATCACCGATGGAGGTCTGCCAACTCATTGTGGGGTCACAAGCACTTCAACTGCACAATTGGAGATTCAGTACATTGAGATAGGTGGTGTGAGAGAGAAATAAACAGATGTTGTGGTTCTGTTCGCGGAGCTGGGAATTTGTGTTGCAAACGTTTCATCCCCTGTCTAGGTGACATCCTCAGTGCTTGGGAGCCTCCTGTGAAGCGCTTCTGTGAAGTTTCCTCCGCCATTTATAGTGGTATCTCTCACCCACTTCCGATTGTCAGCTCCAGCTGTCCGCTGCAGTTGTCGGTATATTGTGCCCAGGTCAATGTGCTTATGGATTGAATCTGTGGATGAGTGCCATGCCTCTAAGAATTCCCTGGCTGTTCTCTCAAATCTTCTCACAAACTTTGAAGAAATAAACAGAGAAAAATGAAGTGAAGTGAGGTAAACTGAGAGAGAATAGAAAGGAGAGCGATTGACTGAGTGCTAGAGGAAGATGTGTTAGATGAGGGTGAAGTCAGATAGATCAGAAGACAGCATGAGGGTAGATAAATGCGGGCAGAAAGAAGTTGGAAGTGCAAGCCCTTCGTCTGGGTGCCATACTATGTAACCACTGGCTGTCATTCCAGATCATTTCTTTCCAATAATATCACAGAGCTGGGTTACTGACAGCTAAACAGAACCCAATAGACCAGTAGATTAGTTCCATGGCGAAGGTGGATTTTTAAAAATAAACTGTACGATGAGCCGCAGGAAATGCTAACCCCATCTAACACTCCCACCCCATCTCCAGATACTGTGTGAGAGTCTGGGCCAGAGAATCTCAGTGAGGGGGATCACTGACAGAGGGGAAATATGCATCTCCGCGGTGGATCAAATAATGATTGATAAAGTTTGCACATCACTTTCCCAGTTTTCTAATCCACATTTCAATTTATATAACTCAATATCAGGAGTGCATTTTAACGATCTTATCCCTTTGTACTTTGCATATTTTGGTCTGTATAGAAAATCATTTTTCCCTATATTTTGTATGGCATAAATGCATTTCATTAATATTTTCTCTGCTAATTTCTCATTGAATCTGTTCTTCATATGAGTTATAAAGAGTAACGTTCCGATACTGATAACTAGGGAATATCATTGTACCTCTTCCCAGTTTGAACAGCCATGTCCCACAGTCCACTCCATCTTCTGTCTTTTCCCCAATGTCATAATTACAATGTAATTGAAGTCAGTAAATGATACTTCGTCATAGTTCCTTAACATTGATAAAGTCAACACCCACGCTTGCCCTCTCTCATTCTGGAATAACAATCTGAATTATATTTGGCACGAACAATTCTCTGTTAACATATGCATGCCGTTTGATTGTTATAAACCCATATTGTCTTAGGCACATGTTGCCATCAGATCATGGACAGAAGATTTTCTCTCAATGTTTTACTGATTTTGCAATTTATATCTCCATTTATGAGCAGAGAAGCATGTTTATGTTCAGTTAAACCTCTGACATTACCTATCCAAGGCAGACTTGAATGATCACGCACAATCAATCTGCCATCTTCAACATTCCTTCCTTCAGTCACACTCACATATCACATCCAGAATGCATAAATGTTCAAAGTTATTTTGAAGTTTAGTAAAACTGTATTAAAGTGAAAGTGGTTAGCGGGAGCTATTTGTTCAGCGATTGTGATTATGCGAGTCTCCATGGATCCTATGGGTCCCTAGAGAGTTCCCCGCTTTTATCCATAAGGGAATGCGTTCAATATGTTATCCAATTGTATGAGCGGGAGCATCACCCACACCAGTAACAGGGATCAGCAGCTTCAGAGAGAGAAGGAGGAGAGATCAGAACCTGGGAACAGTACACTGGAGTGTTCCAACAATGGATCAGGATCTGAGAACATTCGTTTGAAAATTTCCAGCAATGGGCACGAGTTTATCCTCGGGTCTTTTCTGGCTTTCCCAGCCTTAGATATAATTAGCATCGCGGATCGAAGATGTACTGATGGCAATTCAAGATGGTTACTATCCTATCCTTGCTGTAGTTGGTGTTCCTGGTAAATCACTCAATCCGTCTCGTGAAACGGTCTGAACTGGATTGGTGGTCATAATATGTAAATTTTGGAAAGGTGCAAGTCAATGTTTTCAGTTCCAGTCAAATATTCCATTCGTTACAAATTATAACTAGCAAATGAATATTTACAAATTACGCATAAATATGCGAGGACGAAAAAGACTGTTCTCCTTGATTCATTTTCTCCTGCACAAGTTTACATTTCCGTATCCTCTCCACTCACTAATCCTGTCCAGTACCACCATCTTGACATCCCATTCTCCTCCTCAACCTCAGTACAACTCCTGAATAAACCATCGTTTGTGCCTTTGTTCATCTCTGCATATAGCTGTTTCAAATCCCTTCTTACCACGGGTCCATTGTAAACTAATTGCACTTGAGATGTTTACGTTGTTCTCTGCACAGAAGTAGAAAGATGGGAAGACAGTGTAATCATACTCAAGAGCCACAGAATAATAATCTGTTGATATCAGCTTGCGTCATGCTCATTAGAAAAGGCAATGTGTAATTCTTCCCTGCTCAGGTCTCTGTGTGACTGTAAACCCACAGCACTGTGTTTTACTCTTTACTAACCTGTGGAATATTCGAATCAGCCACTCAGTTCAAAGTCGGCATAAGTTACTGGCCTGATCAGGGCTGCATACATCCCGCGAGGCCAGGTCAAAAGGAAAGATGACTCCCTTCCTCTGTCTGTATCCCATATTCCTGCAGCTGATTTCCATTCTGGTATGTGACCATTCACTGTTTTAGATGGATTCTTTGTGATTGAGTCTCTCCCCTAGAGTGATGTCTATCTGAATACGCAGCTCTGCTGCTGGTTTTATTGATGCTAACCTACAGATGTAAGAATATTTTAAATTCCACATCGGTGGCAGTGCATTTTAAATGAATGATTTCCTATTTCGCACAAAAGAAACTGAGCCAGCTCAGTGAGGGAAATTAGTTATTGCGATCAAACCGGTGAGTGTTGTTGAGGCAGTATTTGGGGCATTAGATTAGTTACAGTGTGGAAACAGGCCCTTCGGCCCAACAAGTCCACACCGCCCCGCCGAAGCGTAACCCACCCATACCCCTACATCTACCCCTTACCTAACACTACGGGCAATTTAGCATGGCCAATTGACCTGACCTGCACATCTTTGGACTGTGGGAGGAAACCGGAGCACCCGGAGGAAACCCACGCAGACACGGGGAGAATGTGCAAACTCCACACAGTCAGTTGCCTGAGGCGGGAATTGAACCCGGGTCTCTGGCGCTGTGAGGCAGCAGTGCTAACCACTGTGCCACTGTGCCGCCCATTGTGGACAGATTTTCTCTCCTTTATAAGGTATGAGCTCCTTCCCACTGAGAGAGTGCCCATGGGTTCCACCAGATTAATCCCTGCGATGATCGCATCATGAGGAGTGAATGAAGCACTGTGAGAGAATACGAGGTGATGGCATTGAGCACTGAGTGGGGTGGGCAATCACTCCTTATATTCCAAACAGACAATGAGATGGTGATAACCTCCATGTCTGCTGTTTCACTCAGGGTGCATGATTCTGGATAGTTCAAGTTCCTCCGATGACGTTAACCCCTCCCACCCAACCCCCCACTCCCCACAGCGATTGACAAAGTAGGAGAGGTCCAGGTTTTGAATAAACTCTCCCCAAATTAATACAGTGCCGTTGGTGTGTGGTCCTGCACTGAATGTCATATTATCCAAAACCCTGACAGCAGCCACAATACCTTCATTCTAAAAGAGTTAACTATTCCCATTAGCTTCTGACCTTCATGAAGACCATGAATCCATCTTCTCAGAGATGCACGTTGCCTCCTTGAGGTTTAAACCATAAGACGATAAGACATAGGAGCAGAAATTAGTCCATTTAACCCATTGAGTCTACACCACCATTCAATCATCGTTGATAGGTTTCTCAAACTCAATCTCCGACCTTCTCCTTGATCCCCTGGATAATTAAAATCTTATCTATCACTGTCTCAAATTTACTTAATAGCTTGGTCCCCACAGCCTTCTGTGGCAATAAATTTCAAAGATTCGCCATTCTCTGGTTAAAGACATTTCTCCTTATCACTGTTCTAAAGGGTGCTCCCTTTCTTCTAAGGCTGTGCCCTCGGCTTCTCGTCCAATGGAAACATCTTATCAACTTTCACTCTGTCCAGGTCATTCAGTGTTCTGCATGCTTCCGTTAGAATCCCTCTCATCCTTCTAAACTTTATCGAGTATAGACCCAGAGTCCTCAAACATACCTCGTGCGATAAGCTTTTCATTCCTACGAACATTTTCATGAAGATCTTGTCAACACACTCCAGGGCCAGCGCATTCTTCCTGAGATATGGGGCTGATAAATTATGCACACTGTTCCAAATGTGGTCTGATCAGACCCGTATGCAACCTGTTTTACATTCACTTCCTCTCATTATAAATACCATCAATAATAAATGCAATTACACTCCAAAGTACTGCCTCAACCTGCAAGCTTAACTTGAGATAACACTACACTAGAACTCCCAAGTCCCTTTGCACTTCAGATTTCTGAATTTCCTCCATGTTTAAAAAAAAATAGAGCATGCCTCTATTCTTCATGCCAAGGTGCATGATCTCACACTTTGCGAAGTTGGAATGCATCTGCCAACCTCTTTACCTTCCGAATCCTTCTTCAACCTCTCTGTCTCCACAATACGACCTGTCTATTCGCCTATCTTTGAATCTCGGAAAAATTAACCCGAGTGCCCTCAATTCCCTTTTCTAGATTGTTAACGTAACGATTAATAAGTTACGACTCCAACACTGAGCCTTGTGGAACACCACTTGTCACTGGTTGCCAACCTGATAAAGACTATTTTATCCCCACTCTGCTTTCTGCCATACAGCCAAGCTTCTATCAAAGCCACTGCGTTGCCTCTAACACCACAGACCCTTATCGAACTCAGTCATCTCTTGTGTGACACCTTGTCCAAGGCTTTCTTGAAGACCAGGTGGATAACATCCATTTGCTGTGCTTGGTCGAGCCTGCTCATTTTGTCTTCAAAGTATTCCAACTGATTTGTCATGCCTTACCTTCCCTTGATGAAACCATAGCGACGTTGCCCTATTTTACCTAACACTTCCAAGTGTTTAGAAATCTCATCCTTCACAGTGGATTCCAGGATCTTACCCACAACTGAGGTTAAGCGAATCATTGTGAACTTTTATCTCTTTCCTTACTCTCTTGTTATAAATGCGTTTCACGTTAGTGGGTTTCCAGTTTTCTGATATGATTCCTTACTCTAGTGATTCGTGAAAGATCATCATGATCGCCTCCATTCCCTCTTCAGCTATCTCCCTTATAACACTGGGATGCAGTCCATCTGGTCAAGGTTTTGCAACCATGTTGGTGGCCATCACACTCAGCTCTGGCCCCTAAATCTCTTTAATGTTTAAGGTATTACTCGTGTCTTCCACCATCAAGGCTGATGTAAAGTAATTATTCAGCTCCTTGGCCATTTTCTCGTTCCCCACTACTGTCTCTCCAGTATCATTTCCCAGCAGTCCACTGTTCACCTTTGCCTCTCTTTTGTACTTTATATATCGAAGCAAACTGCTACAGTCTTCCTTTATATTACCCCATACTTAATAATCTCCCTCCTTATTTTATTTTGTTTGTCCTCTTCTTTGTCTTTGTCAGCTTTCCAATCCTCAGGTTTCCCTCTGCACATTGCCACATTATATCCTTTCTCTTCTGCTTTTATGCTATGCCTAGCTTCCCTAGACGGCTATGGCTCTCTCATCCTCCCTGTACTATGCCTCTTTTCCCTCTTGATAAATCTCTGCAGTATAATGAATTGCTCCAAACATCTTCTGCCATTGCTATTGCACTGTCCTTCCTGCTGGGCCCATCTCCCAGTCAATTCTACACAGCTCCTCGCTCATGTCTCTGTAATTGCCTTTATTCTACGGTAATACCGTAACTAGTGATTCTAACTTCTCCATCTGAAATCGCAGAGTAAGTGCAATCATATTATGATCACTACCTCCTACGATTTCCTTCATGTTAAGCTCCCTCCTCTAGTTCGCCTGTGCAAGCTGCTCCAAAAAGCCATCTCATAGACATTCCACAAACTCATTTTCTTGCGAACCACTTCCATCTGACTTCCCAGTTCACCTTGCACAATGAAATCCCACATGATCACTGTAATTTTGTCTTTCCTACAGATATTTCTAGTTCCTGGTGTATCTTGCACCCCAGCCCCCTGTATATAACTCCAATTGCAGTTTTCCACCTTTTTGATTCCTCAATTCTACCGACACAGATTCTACACCACCTGACATTACTTAATTTCTTATAATTGATTATTGATTCAATTCCATTCTTATTAATGATACAACTCTATCAATCCGCCCACCTGCCTATCTTTTCGACAGAATGAATATCCTTCAAAATTTAGCTCCTAATCCTGATCCTCTTGCAATGATATCACTGTCATGCCCACCATGGCGTAACTGCCAATTTGTGAGTGAGTCACAAGCATATTTACATTATTCCTTATACTGCATGCATTCCAATATAATAGTTCAGTCCTGTATTACCCGTCGCTCTTCTCATTGTCATTTGTTTGTCCAGCCGTTGTTACCTACATGGACCCTGACCACTGAATCATTCCCCACCCACTCCAAGTTCTTCTGCAGCCCAGATGACATGTCCCAAACCCAACCACCAAGTCGGCAACACAACCTTCAGGGCTCTCAATCCCAGTCACAGAGAGCAGTAGCTATGTCTCTAACTATACTATCCCCAGTTTTATTGGGCGGCAAGGTGACTCAGCAATGCTGCTTGAAAGTGCTAGGAACTCGGGTTCGACCTCTGGACCCTTTCTGTGTGGACTTTGTAAATTCTTCCCATATCTGCATTTGGAAATTTAACTCTTTCGTCTCTCCACATTATGTCTCTGTGTTTGTTTCGGATTTCGACCATCTTCCGTACTTTGTGCTTTTGTTCGCTGGAAAAATTCAGCAATTGTGACAGGTTTTTGTAAAAGCAACTTTGCTTCGCGGGTTCCCTGGGTGTTTAGGAATCTTGCCCAGCCACTTCCGTGTGTGCAGTGTCCCTGGATACCCATTCCATCCCTTTCAGTCCCTCAGTCAATTGTCACTACACGCAACCTTTCCTTGTGCCACTCCTGGGACTTCCCAAACCCCATTGCCTGGCACTGGATACTCTGCAAATATATGGTCCATATATATACCTTGTCCAACAGGTTCAATGGCAGTGATAGATATCAGATCTTCTGGTCATTGGACTGATTCAGTGGGCTCCACTTTCGTGAGGTCACAATTAAGTTTTTATTATCAAGTCTATCCACTTTAAAGAAAAGGCCTTGCTGGAGTTCTGCTGAAAGGATATTTGAATTTTTGAGATTCTAGAATATGTCATGTGTGAATGAGATTAGAAATAGGAAGGTAGCACAGTGAAATACATGGCCAAACAGCTGGCGGGGAAAGGGGGGGGGGGGGCAGCACTTCTGATATGTCGATCATTGGGATTCCCGGGTAAGTAGGATATACAGAAGAATGACGAGTTGGACCTGAACTGGCCACAATCTCCGATATGTGGATCATTGGGATTCCTGGGTCGATAGGACCAACACAAGAAGGACAGAACTGGCAGCAATCTCTGGCATGGAGGTTTGCTACTGTCTTTTAGGACGGTTTAAAGTAGTGTTTGGCGGCGATGGGTGAGGTCGACGGGAGGGGGGTGGCAAACCACAGCAGGAGGTCCACAAGTACAGTGACTGAGGAGGAGTTGGAAATTAAAACCAGCACAGTTAAGACCAAAAGCAAGTCGGCAGAGGGTATTGAACACAATGGACCTGGCAGTCTGAAGTGTGCTGATTTTAATGTGAGGAGTCTGTTTATTTGAACAAATAATTCGATGCTGCTGCGTATCAGAAAAAAGGAAGAGAAAATGGTTAATTGTCCACTGTATCCTTCACTGGGCCAGCTTGTCTCTACAGGCACACAAAGTGCCTTTTGTGGGTCAGAGAAATTCAGAATTCCTACAGCATAGAAGAAGGCCATTCATACTACCGTGCGTCGACGAGCTCTCCAACTTGACAACTTGAAAATAAAGAGAATGATCGGAGATAGACTGAGAGGAAGAGAGAGAAAAAAACAGAGATCAAGCAAATGAAGTGACATAAACAGAGTGGAGAGAAAACGGAGCGACAGAATGAGTGAGAGCAAGGGGTGTCAGATGAGTGTGAAGTTAGGTCAGGAGAGAGCATGAGGAGAAATACACAGAAACTTTATTTAGAAGCTGTCAGATACTGTAAGGCCTTTGTCTGGTGCCATACCCTGAGGGCACCATGCTGATACTGGCTGTCATCCCAGATCATTTATTGCCAATGACATCACCGAGCCGGGATTGCTGACAGCTAATCAGAATCCAAAAGACCAATAGATTAGTTCCATGGAGAAGGTGAATTAATTGAAATATTCTGGGCCATCATCAACTTGTAGCCGTCCAGACACTGTGTGAGAAACAGGGCGAGAGAATCTCAGTGAGGGGAGTATTCACAGAGGAATCAGGGTCTCAGCTATAGCTAAAATAATGATTGATAATAATAATCAACTACATGATTTTGTAATACACATTAAATTTATATAGGGCCACATAGTCAGTGTATTTTCACAATCTTGCCTCTTTGTAGTTTTCATAGTTTTGTAAGTACAAAAAAGGTTATTGGCCCTGTATTTTGTATTGAAAAAATACGTTTTATTTCAGAGGAAGAAAGAACTTGTGCAGATGGGACAGTCTTCATCTGAACCGTGCCGTAACCAGAGTCCGAGTGAATTCGAACCAGGGCTGTAGACAGAGCTCTAAACTGATTTGGAGTGTGTATGCGTGCGGGGTGATGGATCGGTTGTAGTGTTTAATTAGAAAAGCCGAATTAAAAAAGGAAGTAAGAGTACAGAACTCAGGAGATGTTATTAAAATCTCCAACACAGACACAAATACGATAAAGCATCTGGAAATGTTTCACAATCAAACTTCAAGCACACTGGGCAAACAAATGAAAATGAGAAGCCGTACGGTTAATACAGGACTGAAGGGGTTCTAACTGACTGCAGGCAACGTAAGGAATAGGGTAAGTGAGCTTATGGCGCAGATTGAAATTAGCAGGTATGAGGTGATGGTCATTACGGAGAAGTGGCTGCAAGGGAATCATATTATTTAAGGACATATATCCTATCAAAAAGATAGGTAGATAGAGGGAGAGGATTTGCATTATTAATACGAAATGAAATTAAATCAATAGAAAGAAAGGACGTAAGGTCAGATGGTGTAGAAGCAGCGTGGGTAGAATTGAGGAACCACAAAGGTAAGACAGCCGCAGTTGGATTCTTTTACAGTGCTCCAAAGAGTCGTCAATAGCTGGGGACAAGACACAACAAGTGATAGAAAAGATGCATAGGAAAGGCAAATTACAGTGACCATAGGGGGTTTCAAAATGCAGGTGGAATGGGAAAATCAGATTGGCAGTAGTTCGCAAGAAAGGGAATTTGGGGAATGTCTCTGAGATGGCTTTTTGGAACAGATTGTGGTGGAGCCCTCTCGGGAACAGATGATACTGGATTTAATGATGCAGGTTAGATAAGGAAGATTCAGCTGAACGAAAACTTCGGAAGCAGTGATCAGAATGTAATTGTAATTATTCTGCAATTTGAGAGAGGCAGAAGATAGAATTAGAGGAAAAAGTATTTCAGCTGAATAAAGGCAACTACAGAGGCAGAAGGGAGAAGTTGGATAGGATTGACTGGGAGAGGGGTAGAGCAGGAAAGACAGTGGAACAGCAATGGCAGGTGATTCAAAGATTAATTCAGAAGACACTGCAGAGATTCATGCTGAGGAATAGAGGCATGGTAGAGGGAGGATGATTCTGGATTAGTGTTGCTGGAAGAGCACAGCAGTTCAGGCAGCATCCGAGGAGCAGTAAAATCGACGTTTCGGCAAAAGCCCTTCATCAGGAATAAAGGATTGGATGAGGCAACCACGATTGACGAGGGAAGTCAGGGATTGCATACAAGCAAAAGACCAAGCATATAATGTGGTGAAGGCCAGTGGGGAACTAGAGAATGGGAAAATTTATAAAGACCAACAGTGGGCAAAAAAAGGAGGGAGCAGATTAAATATAGGGGTAAGCGAACCAGCGATATAAAGGAGACTGTAAGAGGTTCTTTATATATATAAAGTTCAAAAGAGAGGTAAAGGTAATATTGGACACTGGAAAATGATGCTGGAGAGACAGTAGTGGGAAACAAATAAATTAATGAGGAACTTTGCCTCAGTCTTCATGATGGAAGACATGAATAATTTCACAAAAGTTGAAGAGAGTGAGAGGGCAGAGCTGAATATAGTGGCCATCATCAAGAAAAACATGTTCGAAAACTTAATGGCCTGAATGTGAATAAATCAGCTGGACCAGTTGGACTACAGATAGTGCAAGTGTTAGTGGTAATCGTTCAGGAATGACTAAAATTAGGAAAGGGTCGAGAGGCTGGAAAATTGCTAACAAGACATCCCGTTTAATAAGGGAGTTAAACAGAAAATGGAAAATTACAGAATGATTAGTTGTGGGTAACAACCTGGAATCCATCGTGTAGGATGGGATTTCTGAATACTTGGAGGTCTTTGGCAAAATAGAATAGAGTCAACATGGTTTCATCAAGAGTAGGTCAGGCCTGACAAACCTGTTAAAATCATTAAGGAATAACGAGCAGATTAGACCAAGAAGAACAATAGATGTTATCCGGTTGCTCCTCAAGAATCCTTTGACAAGGTGCCACAAAGTAGGCTATTGAGAAAGATAAGGGCCCATAGTCTTAGAGGCAAGGTGCGAGCATGGATAGTTGCATGGCTGTCTGACAAAAAGCAGAGAGTTGGGATAAAAGAGTCCTTCTCGGGATGGCAGCCAGGGACAAGTGGTGTTCCACAAGACTCAGTGTTGGGACCACAACTTTTCGTTTTATGTATTAAGGATTTACATGAAGGAACTGAGGGATTCTGGCTAAGTTTTCAAACAGTGC
The DNA here is from genome assembly GCF_047496795.1 of Chiloscyllium punctatum. NCBI lineage: Eukaryota > Metazoa > Chordata > Chondrichthyes > Orectolobiformes > Hemiscylliidae > Chiloscyllium > Chiloscyllium punctatum. Next base: position 83,300 of record NW_027309886.1, on the reverse strand, counting down.
AAAGATAGATAGAGGGGCAGGTAGCATTGAAGAGGTGGTTAGGCTGCAAGAGGGTGCTCTAGTGCATCTCTGCAACTTCCCGCACCTCCGCCCTTGATCTACACCCTTCCAACTACAACAAGGATAGAATCCCTCTGGTGCTCGCATTCCAACCCACCAACCACAAGATACAACGAATCAATCTCTGCCATTTCTGCCACCAACAGTCAGATCCCACCACGAAATGTATACTTCCCTCTCCACCCGTATCACAACTCCCTAGTGAGGTTCACGCCCCCCCCCCCACCCCCACCCAGCCACCTTCCACTCCTGGCACCTTCTTTGCCACTACAAGAGGTATGAAACCTGTGTCAACACTCCCTCCTCACCTCTATCCAAGGCCCCAAAGGATCCTTCCACATTAGGGAAAGAATATCCTGTGCATCCAAACACCACATCTACTCTGTCCATTGCGCCTGGTCTCCTCTCCATTGTTATGCACAGTTTTGGGCCCCATATCTCAGGAAGGATGTACTGGCTCTGGAGCGTTTTCCAAGGAGATTCACGAGAATGGTCCCAGGAATCGAAACCGTAACATAGGAAGAGCATCTGAGGGCTCTATGATAGAGTTCAAAGCATGTTAGGAGGTCTACTTGAAACTTACAAGATACTGAATGGACTGGACAGAGTGCATTTTGGGCAGATATTTCCAAAGGTCGGAGAGACTAGGTCCCGAGGAGACAGAGTAAAGAGAAAACCTTTTAGAACAGAGATACAGACGAACCTCTTCAGCCAGAGAGTGGTGAATCCATGGAATCCACGGCCACAGAAGGCTGTCGATGCCAGGTCATTGAGTACATTTCAGAGTGAGACAAATATGTTCTTGATTGAAAAGGGGATCAAGGTTCACAGGTATAAAGCGGGAGAATGACACTAGTGTCTGTGCCTCTGTGTGTCTGTGTGTGTGTATCTGTATGTGTGCGTGTTTGTATCTGTATGTGTGTGTACATATACGTGCGTATGTGGCCATGTGCTTGCTATCTGTGTGTTTGCGGTTCTACATCTGTCTGTCTGTGTCTCAGTCTGTGTTTCTATCTGTGTTTATGTCTACTTGAATGTGATGTATATGTCTCTGTGTGTTTATACGTGTGTCTATGCCTATCTCCTTGTAAGTATTGTGTGTGTTCGTATATTGAGGTATTTAGCAATACCTCTGTGTATTTTTGTGTCTGCGTTTCTTTGCAGTGAGGTATCTGTGCTTTTTATTGGAATTGAAAGGACTGCTGTTGGAACTGACAGTGGGTTTAAAGTGAGAATTGTCTTTCACTGAACACTGCTCCTGAAATGGTCGGTGGGACATGGATGTTTCAGAATCTCCACACGAGGATCCTGGTCCTCTTTGTCTCTTTTAGAGTCCTCTCCACATGGCAGGGGGAAGGGAATGACGGAACGGATATCGGGTACTCCACTACCCGGCCTGGCCCTTTCTGTCCTATTCCAGGCTGTTTCTCTTGGAATGGGAGAAAGAGAGGGAGGGAGAGTGGGAATGGGGGACCCAGCTGTTAGTGCTTGTGTAGTTGGGGGGAGTTGTGAGATGTCTGGAATGTGTCAGTCGACAGTTTAGAATCCATATAGTATTGTTAGTGTGGGGGGTATTGCGTAGGTGACAGAAAAATTGAGGAAGAAAGTCACTGAATTTAATAGTGAGAGTGGTAGTGCCTGAGCCTTATTTGCAGAGAGAGTGTGAACCTTGCTCGGGGGTAGGTGCCATAGCAGTGCGCGTGAGGTAGCAGAGAGTATAAAACTGTCAGGGCCCAAAACTCTTACCCTGACAGTGCGAGGAGGATATTGTTTCTTGTCCTGTAGTGTGGTCCATTTCTTCAGATCATCTCAGCGTCGATGTCAGCCTCCCCGAATGTCTTGTCCAATTCTATCACTAATAACGACACAGATCTGTCCCTCAGCTTCCACAGAATCAGTTTAGGTAGAGCTTACAGATAGCAAGGAGAAGCAAATATTGGAGTGTTATATATCGAAACCAAAATGGTACCAGAAAATCTGAGCATCATATGCTCTGGAAATTAGATAGGCAAGTATTGTGGATACCACAGACTTATTGGATGGTCTCAAGTTGCATATAATCTGCATTAACTAAGTGACTGCTCATGCTGCGAAAAATAAATTCAGTAAGTGTATATGAGGTAGGTTGAAGATTATATTGTGAAACAAACTAGAGAGCAGGTTATTTCGGAATTGATGTTGTGTGATCGGAATTATTAACCTTGGTCTGAAGCAGCATTTAAGGAATAGTGACATTGATAAGGTGTATTTTACACGGTGTCTATATACCGTGCTTGAACATTCTGGTCAAACATCATGGAAGACAGGAGGCTAGAGGGTCAAGTTCGCTTCAGTGAATTGGGAAAGGGCAACAGAACATTCAGTGGGAGATAAGCGATGGTTTTTAGGGTCATGGCGTCCAACAGCACAGAGACAGGCACTTTGGCCCGAACTGGTCCATTCTGAACAAAATGTCCATCCAAGCTAACCTCATTTCCCTGCTATTGCTGGTATCTTTCTAATCCTTTCCTGTCCGTGTATTTGTCGAAATGCCTTTTAAATGTTGTGAATGTACCTACCTCAACCTCTTCCGCTGGCACCTCATCCCATATGCGTACCAGCCCCTGTGTGCAAAACAGTTGCTCCTCAGGTTCCCTTTTATTCTTTCCTCTCTGACCTTACACTGATGCCCTCTAGTCTGTGATTGCCCTAACCTGGAGAAAAAAGACTGAGTGCATTCACTCTGTCCATCCTTCCCATGGTCTTGTGCACTTCTACCCAGATCCCCCCTCAGTCTTATACACACAAACGTAAAAACTCTTAGCTTGCCCAACCTCTCCCTATAACTCAGACCATTGAGTCGTATGCAACAGACTTGTGAATTTCTTCTGCAATCTTTCCAGTTTAATAACACCCTTCCTATAGCAAAGTGAACAAAATTGAACATAATGCTATCACTGTCGCCTCACCAGCATCCTGTATAACTGCAACACAACTCCCTAATTTCGATAATCAGTAAAATACACTGATTAAGGCCAATGTGCCAAAAGCTTTCTTCACTGCATGTCTACCTCTGAATCAAATTTCCAAGTTCCCTCTGTTCCACTACACTCCTTATGACACACCATTCGCCATGAAACTCCAATCTTGATTTGATTTTCTCAAATGCTGAAGCTTACAATGATCTATATTAAACTCCATTTGCCATTTCTCAGCCCACTTCCCCAGCTGATCAAGGTACTGCTGTAATTTCTGATATTTCTGATAACTTTGCTGACTCTCCATGATGCTGCCTATTTTAGTGTCATTTTCAAACTGACAAATCATGCCTGTACATTCTCATCTAAATCATAGATATATGTAATATGTAGTGGTCCCAGCACTAACCCGTGAGGCATTCAATAACCACAGGCCTCCAGTCTGATAAGCATTCTTCCAGTATTACACTCTGCTTCCTACCATCAACGCAAATTTGTATCTAATTCGCCAGCCCCCACTCAATTCAATGTGATCTATTCTTCCAGAATAGAGTATCTTGTGGAACCTTATTGAAGGCCTAACCAGAATCCGCCGAGACTACGTATATCTCCCTGCCCTCCTCAACGTTGCTGGTCACTTCATCAAAGAACTCCAACAAATGCGTGAGTCATGCTCTGCCATGCACAAAACTGTGCTGGCTTTGATGAAGGGCTTTTGCCCGAAACATCAACTTTCCTGCTCCTCGGATGTTGCCTGACCTGCTCTGCATTTCCAGCACCATTATAATCTTTCTCCGAATCACACACTGTCATTCCAAATGCATGTATATTTTATCTATCAGAATCTTTTCGAGTTACTTACCTACGAGATGTTAGGCTTAACGGTCTGTAGTTCCCACGTTTTTCTTTGTAGCCTCTCTTGAATACGCGCTCACCATTCGCTGTCCTCAGTCGTCCCGGGCCTCATTCATTGGCGAAAGACGATGGAAAAGAACCAACCCGGGCTCCCACAATTTCTTCTCAATCCTCCTGCTGTGCTCCTAAATATATCTGGTCAGGACCAAGAGATTTTCAGAAATATTGCAAAGTCTGAAAAATACATCTATTTATTTCAGATATAAAAGTCAAAGGAAGGGAAAGTGACTCAATGATGGTTAACATTAAAAAGTAGAACATATATTAATCATAGGAAGTGACTTCGGAAGAATTCCAGATATTGAGGAAACCTGAGAATTCTCAGAAGATAAAGAAGCAGAAAAGAAAGGCCATGAAACTGATAAGGAAATCAAAAACAGAACATACATGCTAACAGGCAGGAACACAAAGACTTCAGAAATCTACGATCTATATTTCAAATGATACAAAATAAAACCATGGTCAAATGTGGAAATTTGTGATAGGGAGATGATTGCTTATTGTGGAGAACAGGGAAATGGCCAAGAAACTAACCAATATTTTTAAAAATCTATCTTCACCTTTTTTCATGGAGGAAGATCCAGGAAATCACCCAATCATACCAAGTGATCATATCGGACTTCTAGAGCAAAAGCATCCTATCAGGAACAAGGTAGTACTTGAACATGAAGCTGGATTGAGCATTTCTAAGTCTGAGTATGTCTATGTACTTCCTATCAAAATGTCAGAAATATATCACCAATAGAAGTATTAATTGCGCTGTCGATGACTATGTTTAGCTCCTCTAAGTTTTCGTTTTTAACAAGTTCCCTTTCCTTGGTGGAAACCGAAGCAAAGCACTCATTTAGGGCTTCCTCTATCTACTCAGACTCCACGCACAAATTCCCTCCGCTAATCCTGATCGGACCGAATGTCTCCCTGATCATTTTCTTATGCCTCACGTATGAGTAAATCGCCTTTGAGTTCTCCCTAATCTTTCTTGCCAAGCCTTTTTCGTGCCCCCTCCTGACTCTCCTCAGTCCAGTTCTGAGCTCCTTTCGAGCAAGCCTGTAATCCTCTAAAGCTGTGCTAGTTCCTTGCTTCCTCCACCTTATGTAAGTTGCATTCTTCCTTTTGACAAGAACTTCCTCTGTTCTCATCGTCCAAGGCTCCTTAATCTTACCCCTTCTTACCTGTCTCTTACCTTTGCATCACTCGCAACATCTGCTCCATAAATAGTCTCCACATGTCTGCTGTGCTCTTTCTGTGGAACGATTGCTCTCAGTCTATACTTCCCAACGCCCTTCTGATAGCTTCATAATTTCCTTTTCCCTAATTATTTATTTTGCCTCGTTATTGCTCCTTTCACTCTCCAAGGCTATGGTAAATGTGAGGCAGTTATGATCACTGTGACCAAAGTGCTCTCCCACTGTGAGATCTGACACCTGTCCTGGCTCGTTGCCGAGCACCAAATCCAAAATGGCATTTCCCCTCGTCGGTCTGTCGACATACTGAGTAAGGCAAAAGTGGCTCCATCCAAATCATCTACACTTAGGAGGTTCCAGTCGATATTGGGAAAATCGAAATCATCCATAACAACAACCCTGCTACTTTTGCATTTTTCCAGAATCTGCCAGCCGATGAGATCTTCAATCTCTCTACTGCTATTTAGGTGGTCTGTAGAAGAACTACCATCAGTCAACATATTGATGCCAGTTTCTGCGATAGGGGCATGGGAATGATCTGGATTAATTTGGATGTCCTCATTGATGAGGAGAATTCAGTCATGATCTGGAGTTCATAAGGGTAATGGGAGATGTGCAAGGAAATCGTCAGGATTAATAGTGGTACAATACCTAAAGGTCAGCCGGAGGTTGTTGAAGATGTAAATCTCATAATGGTTATGGCGTGCCCCAGTCAAATGTTGACTTTGCAATTATCCCAACTGGGCGATCACCACATGAGAACGGTCGACGATAATATCCTGCTGAAGTGTAAGGGTTTCTGTGGACTGTTATCTAAGATAACTAGTGGTAAGGATCTGAGTAAAACGGGGATATCCTAAGGCAACAGTGTTATGTTTAGTAGAGAAATAGGCAACCGGGCAGTGGTGATCTCCATGTAGTTGAGTGAGAAATGGGGAAGCACTGTCATCCAGAATCGTGCATTAAAGTTAGAAAGGTCTGTTATAGAGGGGTCTTCCAAAAGCTGAAGCTTATGACAAGGCTCGTTTGTCAAAGGCTTGCTATGCCTCTGAGGAGAGCTGGAAGGTACCTTCAAGGGAAATAAAACGGAGGTCAATAACCAAACGAGGAAGGCAGGATTAGGGATACATTGTCGGCAGTATTTGACCATACCCAGCCACGGACGAACCTGTTTCACCGTTGTTGGGACCGGGAAGTTGACGATAGGAGTAATACGGATCTGCTCAAGGGAGCGTGAAACAGCTGACAGCATGAAACCTAAAAACTATACCTGACGTTGTACAATTGAGACTTTTTCGGGAGAAGCAACGTAGCATGGACGTTTCAGATAGATGAGGAGGAGGACAACATCGGAGTGACCAGATTCTTCATCTAGACTGGCAAAAAGGAGATCATCTCCATATTGGATCAGTGCAGACCCACCTGCGAGGGTGAGAGACGGCAATTGTTTCAGTAAGGCCTGAGAGAAAAGGATCGGAAAATGTATGAATTCCTAAGGTAATCGAGTCCACATCAACTGCTGGCCAATAAAAGTAAGAAAAAATAGATGCTGACTGTCTTCATGAAAAAGCAGAGAGAAAAATCTAAACATGTTGCAGGTCGGCAACAGTGAAACATTTAGCATCTGATGGTACCAAGTCCAGAATATGAGCTGGATTTGGGACCACTGCCATCGCATTGATAGCTCTATAATCTTGAACCAGTTGATACTGGTCTGGCGTGCCAAATTTTTGGACAACTCTCTAGAGTCCCCTTCTCCTTTTGTTTTCATTTCGTAATGTATTCTTATTAAGACCTTTTCAGTCTGAACTTGGACGATAGAGAGTGAGGGGGTCGAGTCAACTACGTTTGAATGTGAGGAAAACCAAATGGAGAAAATACTGACGTCTGGCCGGCTCTCACACGATTATCTGCAATCTGTCCATACCGAACCGAGTCACGACACCAGATGATGATCTGAACCCCCGGCAAGGAGGGGGTCTCGCTTCGGCGATCGATCAATAAACACTCGAAATTGATCTGCCTGTTAAGAATGTATTCTTTATTTTTTATACGGCCGTGTATAGAGGGTGCATAAAAACAGAGGTTATACACTTCCGTGTTCCTTGGTGTAACTGTGCACAAAAGTGATAACAAATACTTTTTAAAATACTATTTTTAAGGAAGGATACAGGGCATGATCGAACAGTGCATTCAGATAATTGCCAATCAATACTCGATATTGCTTTTTACGACAGATCCTTGGTCCAATGATATTTCCTGGGAACCAACTTTATTTTCCAACACTCAGGCCACTCTTGTATCACTAACCGAGCCATTGCACCTGCACCCAAAGGCTGGTTAAAACTTTCTTATCTAGCTGAGTTATTTGTCTGCTTTAAGTGGCGCATTATCTGCTAATCACGAATGAAGCTGACTGTGGTAAGTCACTTATATTGAATTAGGACTCAGTAGCATAAAAGCCATTTTCTGCGGCTTTAGCAGAGTTATCAGTTTGCAGCATAGAAGCCATTTTGTTGTATTATTTGCACTGAGAAGCCATCTTGTTGCCACCTAGATTATGAAGAGCATCTGTTAAAGGGTTACCCCTGACTACAACTAGTCATCTCAGGCTGTATTCAGGGTGTCAGACCTGTCCCTCTGCAACAGGCTCAAGATGCTAAATGGCCTGCTACTCACCCACTGTAATAGGCCTGAGACTTTAAATGACACAGCAACCCATGTATTATGAACGGCTAGTAAACTGTTCAAAAGAAGTTCTCTCCCTTCTCAGTTCCAGAACCTCATACAACACAATGTGCTCCAGGTCCCCTCTCAGTAACACCTCATACAACTTCAGTAACACTTCTCTCTGTTTTGAATAGTTCACTTTGCAAAACTAACCAACATTCCATCTTTCCACCTCTTTTGTGGGAATAAGCTAGTGTGGGCTGAATGGCCTCCTCCTATCCTTCTGTTGCAGACACATTGGGAGAGAATTGCTTCCACCATTCCTGAGTATCTGTCCCAATGTTTTGTCTCAAAGTTATGAAATGATGTGATAACTGAGCACTTTCACACAGGAGAAGCCTCACACAACGTCATTTGGCAATAAATATCGTACCCCTGTTTACAGTCTCTAGAAATTTCCCCACCAGTCATTTTTTATAGCTGCTTTGTTATCTTATGCCCGTCTCCTTTTTTAAACAAGGTGGGGGATGTGCAACCCTGCAGTGTTCGAGCAATAGGCCCACATGCAATGAAAAACGATTAAATAAATTGAAAGTTTTATGGTCCAGCCATCAGTAACGCTCGTCCTTTACATCCAAACTGAGTAAATGCTCACGTTTATTATGATATGAAAAGGGATGTATCGAACAGGTTAACTGAGCCTATTTGTTCAGTGACTGTGATTAATGCTGATGTCTATGGTTTCTAATTATCCCAGTGGAGAGTTACCATCTATTAATGATAAATGGGCTCCGTTCAATGTGTTGTTCCATTGTATGGGTGGGAGCATCACAGACAGCCCTAACAGAGATCAGCACCTCCAGAGAGAAGGGGAGGGGAGATCAGTCTCTGAGAACTTTAGACTGGAATGTTCAAACAATGGAACAGAGTTTATCCAATGATTTTTTTCTGTCCTTTCTACATATTATGATCGGTTGTCATTTTCATTGCTGATCTATTTTGCTCTTTGCATTATTCAATACTTTTATTATCTTCTCCCTTCTATCGTTGGTCTCCCTGGTAAGTCTCACTCTCCAGCTATTTTTTTCTAAAAACCAGCTATGACTACATTACTGTTCTTTCATATAATCTTCACTTCTTGCCACCATTATTGATCCTATTGAGACTCTGAATCCAGATATTCACTCTGCAGACTACTACAAAAAGCATCAGGGAACTTGTTCAATTAATTTCTCCCTCCTTGCTTCTGGCAGTGTTACTTATGGGTCTCTATGGTACCTTACTGAGGTTCAGCGGTGACCCATTGCCTCACTGCCCTTGCTATTTACATATTGGGAGCATGGGCGTCACTGCCCTCTGTTACGGTGACAAACTCCGTTTCCTTCATCTGATTACATACCATCCCTGTCCAAAAGCTTTTAAAAATACGTTTGTGGGTGTTAGGCATTGTTGGCTGGCCAGCATTGATAGCCCATCTGGATTTGCCTTTGGGAAGGTGGTGATGAGCTGACTTCTTCAATCGCTGCAGTCCACTTGCTGTGGGCTGACCCATTATGCCGGCAGGGAGGGAATTTCAGGATCTTGACTCAACCACTGTGAAGGAACTGTGTGGTGCCAGGACACTGGAGGAGATCAAATGTCCTCTTGTTCAAGAAGGGGAGTAGGTACCGCACTGGCAATTATAGACCAATGAGCCTTACTTTCGTTGTGGGTAGAGTATCGGGCAAGGTTATAAAAGATAGGATTTATAAATGTCTCGAGAGGAATAAGTTGATTAGGGATAGTCAACCTGGTTTTGTGAACTGTAGGTTGTGCCTCACAAACCTCAGTGAGTTCTTTGAGAAGGTGACCAAACAGGTGGATGATGGTAAAGTGGCTGATGTGCTGTATATTAATTTCCATAAGTCATTTGATAAGTTTCCCCCATGGTAGGCTATTGCACAAAATGCAGCGGCATGGGATTGAGGGTGTTTTAGCGGTTTGGATCAGACATTGGCTAGTTAAAAGCAGACAGAGGGTGGAGGTTGATGGTAGATATTCATCCTGGAGTTCAGTTACGAATGGTGAACAGCAAGGATCTGATTTGGGGCCACTGCTGCTTTTCACATTTATAAAAGACCTAGATGAGGGCGTAGACAAATGGCTTAGTAAATTTCCAGATGACACTAAGGCTTTGGAGTTGTGGATAGTGCCGAAAGATGTTGAAAATTACACAGGGACATAAGTAAAGAAGTAATGTGCGCAGCTGAGCTGAGAGGTTGCAAATGGAGTTTAATGTGTAAAGATGTGAGGTGACGCACTTTAGAAGGAGCAACAGAAATAAAAATAACTGGGCTAATGGGAAGATTGATGGTCATGAGGAGGACCAGAGAAATATCTGTGTCGATGTGCATAGATCCATGTAAGCTGACAGCCAGGTTGATATTGTCGTTAAGAAGGTATAGGTGGGGGGATTCAAGATGGTGGCGATTCAGTACGCTTGCCTTGCTGAGCTCTGCACCAAAACCCAGAAAAAAGTAGCCACTCACTCTCCCTTTATTACCTATTATGGTCGGTAACATTAGTTTTTCACGCCCAGAATTCCTGTGTATGAGTTTGAAATTGTTAGAGAAATGTGTAAAGGGAAGGGACTGCGAGGTGTGCAATAAGCAGGGCACTCCCCTACAGCAAGGGACACATCTGCGCCTGAATCATCGACCTCTGCGAGTGCTCCCGGCGTCTCAGCTGCGGAGCACAGCCTGGCCTTGGAGTTGGGTGAAACATTGAGAGAAGTTCGATTCAACGATGGAGGAGTCACGGGCCCGGCTTGAACCGATCTCAGTCATGCTGCAGAAGCATGGCCAGGAAATCCGGCGTCTCAGGCAGCGCATCATGGAGGTGGAGCAACGGGCTGCAGCCTCTGAAACCGCGGTGGAATCCTTGGCATGTCAGGTCCAGGCCCTGGAACAGTAGGTACGGGCAATTCCATGAGCTCGAAAATCGATGCTGTCGGAACAACGTCTGTCTGGTTCGGCTGCAGGAAGAGGGATTCCAGCTGGTCAGCTTCTTGGAGCAATGGCTCCCGCAGTTATTGAAGCTGGGAATCCGGTCGGGCCGGGTTCGGGTGAGTGGGCCCACCGGCCACAGTGTACAGGCCCGAAATGTACCAGTGACCCCACCCCTGTCCTAGTGTGACACCAGCAGTTACAGTGATAAACAAACGGTGCTGGAAGGAGCCATAACCTCTGGTATGCAAAGGATTGTGAATTATGCTTTTCCAAGACTTTTCTGCGATCGTGATTCGCAAAAGGAAGGCCTTTGATGAGTTAAAAAGGCAGCTCAGGGACTTGAATATCTAGTACTCTGTAAGATATTACATTTCAGCCATGGAGCATCCGTGTTTAATTTTGACTCACCATAAAAAGCAAAGAACTTCCCGGAAACCTTATAATAGACCGGCTGCCTCGAAGAACACGGACAATAATGTTTACTTTATCTTTTCTCTGTGGTTTACCTGTTCATCCTTTTTATATATATTTGTGGGTGTTCGACTTTTCTTCTTTTTTCGATCTCTACTCACTTCTCTCTCTCCACCCCTTATCCTTTTTTTTATCATTTCCTTTTCATTTCTCTCCCTTGATATGGGATGGGGATGTGGTTGGGGGAAATAGAGGGTGTTTTGTTTTAACCAGGAGTACCGCGGATTAAAGCATGGATAGGACAGGTTGAGTGCACACTTTTAATTTTCTTGTTTTAAGATGCTGTCTGGGTTTGGGGCACAGCTTCAGCTGGAAGGAGCCATGAAGGTGTTAATGGGCAGTATGATTGCTCCCTGTGGGCAAGGGGGCAAAGTGTTCTTTCATTTTTGTTAGATGTCGGTCTGTTGTAGACGTAGGTGTTCGAAGTTTTGATTTGGTAGGTTTCGAGGTTTCATTTTTAAATTTATGCAAACTGTTTGCTGTTTTACCCTCGCCACGCTATGAGTGGGGCTCATCCTCACAGGGGTCATGCACTATTTCAGATGGCTATGGCTAACCATTCAGTTAACTGGTGCACCTGGAATGTTAAGGGTTATCATACAGTAATTAAGAATAAAAAGATGTTTTTAAGCCTGAGAAAAAAGAGGATTAATGTCGCCTTGTACAAGAAACACATCTAACCAATAAGAGGCACGTCAAGTTAGAGCAGGAGTACAAAGAAGAACAAAGAATTCAAATGCGCCAATCCAAATGTACTGTCTAAACTTGTCAATTCCTAAGCATCTGCATCCCTCTGCTCCCCAGATACTCATGCATCTATCCAGACGCATCTTAAATGAAACGACCGCGCCTGCCTCTACCACCTCTGCGAGCAACGCTTTCCAAACGCCCACCACTCTCTGTGTGAAGTACTTGCCATTTGTATCCCCCTTAAACTTTCCACCTCTCATATTGAAAGCGTGACCTCTCGTTACGGAATGCCTCACAAAGGGAAAAAGCTTGTATCTATCCACCCTTACTATACCCTTTATAATTTTATAAACCTCAAACACGTCCCCCCTCAATCTCCTTAATTCTAATGAAAACAAACCTAACATACTCAACCTTTCTTCATAACTAGCACCTTCCATACCAGACAATATCCTCGTAAACTTTCGTAAACACTTCAAAGCGTCCACATCCTTTTGGTAATGTGGCGACCAGAACTGTACACAGTATTCTAAATGTGGCCAAACCAATGTCTTGTACAATGTGAAGATGACTTGCCAGCTCTTATACTCAATACCCCGTCCAATGAAGGCAAGCATACTGTATGCCTTCTTGACCACTCTATCCACCTGTGCAGCTACCATCAGGGTACAATGGACGTGTACTCCCAGATTTTTCTGCCCATCAACTTTTCCCCAGGCTCTGCCATTCATTGTATAATTCGCTCTAGAATTAGTCTTGCCTAAATGCATCACCTCACATTTGTCTGGATTAAAATCCATCTGCCACTTTTCTGCCCAACTGTCCAGTCTATCTATATCCTGCTGTATTCTCTGACTGACCCTTATGCTTTCTGCCAATCCACCAATCTTCGTGTCATCTGCAAACTTGCTGATCGTACCAACAGTGCACTTTTCCAGATCATTTATATATATTGCAAATAAAAGTGGACCCAACACTGACCGCTGTGGATCACCACTGGTCAACTTTCTCCATTTCGAGAAACTTCCTTCAACTACTATTCTCTCTCTCTCCTGTTGCTCAACCCATTCTTTATCCAGCGAGCTAGAACACCCTGCACACCATGTGACTTCACTTTCTACATTAGTCTACCATGGGGAACCTTATCAAACACCTTACTAAAATCCATGTATATGACATCAATAGACCTTCCTTCATCTATCAACTTGGTCACTTCCTCAAACAACTCTATTAAGTTGGTAAGGCATGATCTCCCCTGCACAAAACCATGTTGCCTATCACAGATAAACCCATTCTTTTCTCACTGTGGGTGGCACGTTGGCACAGTGGTTACCACTGTTGCCTCACAGCGCCAGAGACCCGGGTTCAATTCCCACCTCAGGTGACTGTCTGTGTGGAGTTTGCACATTCTCCCTGTGTCTGCGTGGGTTTCTTCCGGGTGCTCCGTTTCCTCCCACAATCCAAAAAATGTGCAGGTTAGGTGAATTAGCCATGCTAAATTGCCCGTAATGTTAGGTGAAGGGGTAAATGTAGGGGAATGGGTCTGGGTGGGTTACGCTTCGGCGGGTCGGTGTGGACTTGTTAGGCCGAATGGCCTGGTTCCACACTGTAAGCAATCTAATCTAAATATAAATAGATCCTATCCCTCAGAAACTTCTCCAGCAATTTTCGCAACACCGACGTCAGACTCACTGTTCTGTAGTTATTTGGAATATTCCTGTTACCCTTCTTGGGCAAAGGGACAACATGGGCAAACTTCCAGTCGTCCAGCACCTCACCTGTATTTAAGGATGCCACAAAATTCTCTGTCAGGGACCCAGCTATTTCATATCTCGCCTCCCTCAGCAACCTGGGATAGATCCGATTCGGTCCTGGTGTTTTGTCCATTTTAATAACCTGTAGCCTACCCAACACATCTTCCCTACTTATGTCAACGTGATTCAGACTAATCAAACTTCTGTCCCTAATCTCAACATTCATCATGCCCCTCTCGTCAGTGAACACTGATGCAAAGTAATCATTCAGAATCTCACCCACTCTCTCAGGTTCGGCACACAGTCTTCTTTCATTATCCTTTAGTGGACCAATCCTTCCTCAAGTTACCCACTTGCTTCTTATATAAGAATAAAATGTTTTGGGATTCTCCTTAATTCTGCTCGCTAAAGCTATTTCATGACCCCTTTTAGCCCGCTTGATTCCTTGTTTAAGACTTGTCCTATCTTCCGACATTTTTCCAGGACCCATTCTGTTCTTTACTGCCAAGACATTTTGTATGCTTCCCTTTTCCTTTTGGCTGGTCGTACAATTTCTACTGTAATCCACGGTTCACGAATCTTGCCCTTCCTATCCTTTGCCATCAACGGGACATGCCTATCGTGCACTATCGTTAACCTAACTTTGAAAGCCTCCCACATCTCAAATGTGGACTTCCCTTCAAATAGCTGTGTCCAACCCACATTTCCGAGTTCTTGTCTAATTTTGATATAATTGGCCTTGGCCCAGTTTCGTACTATTCCCTTAGGACCACTCTCTACTTTACCTACGAGTATTCTAAATCTTACAGAATTTTGGTCACTGTTCCCAAAGAAATCCCCCACCTCAAATTTTACCACCTGCCCTGGCTCGTTCCCCAGTACAGGATCCAATATGGCTCCTTCCCTCGTTGGAATATTGACATACTGCTCTGGAAAGCTCTGCTGGACACTTTTTCCAATTTCTAGCCCATCCAGACCTCTGAAGCAAAGTGCATCCCAATCAATGTTGTGAAAATTATAATCACCCATGACTACTACCCTATTGCGTCTACATCTTTCCATAATCTGCTGACCTATTTGTTCTTCTACCTCACGCTCACTGTTGGGAGGCCTGTAATACAGCTCCAATAGTGTAACTGCTCCCTTCTTATTTCTCAGCTCCACTCATAATGCCTCACTACCCAAGACCTCCATAGTGTGCTCCTTTAGCACAGCCGTGATATGACCAGCAATGCAACTCCACCACACCGCCCCGCCCACGCTCCCCCCACCTTTTGCTTCCCTACTTGTCCTGTCTGAAGCGTCAATATTCTGGAACATTTAATTGCCGACCATCATGCCCTTCCTTCAACCAAGCATCTGTGATTGCAATAACATGATACTCCCAGGCACCAATCCAAGCCCGAAGTTCATCTTCCTTACACACTATACTCTTTGTATGAAAGTAGATGCAGTTTTTTGCACTCATCTGCTCTCTGCTTTTTTTTCCCTTTATTAATGCCATCTTCATAATTTTTACAGTTTCCAGTCTCGATCTCGCTGCCTACTTATTTTCTCTTCTGGTTCACAGCTCCCTGCCACATTAGTTTAAAAAACTCCCCAACAGTAGGAGCAAAAACTTCCCCAACGACATTGGGTCTGGTGTGGTTAAGATATACACTGTCCCTTTTCTAATAGTCCCACCTTCCCCAGAACTGGTCCCAATTTCCAACAAATCTGAACGCCACCCTCCTACACCATCGCTCAAGCCACGTGTTCATCCTGTGTAT
Organism: Chiloscyllium punctatum; assembly: GCF_047496795.1. NCBI lineage: Eukaryota > Metazoa > Chordata > Chondrichthyes > Orectolobiformes > Hemiscylliidae > Chiloscyllium > Chiloscyllium punctatum. The sequence goes on along the minus strand of NW_027309886.1, from coordinate 67,843 downwards.
TTTTTCATTTCTACGCTGGCTAGCACGTGGCACTGGTAGTTGTCCCTAGATCACTACCTTTGAGGTCCTTCTCTTTAACTTCTCTCCTATCTCCCTGAATTCTTCTTTCAGGACCTCATCCAATTTCCGACTTATATTGTTGGTGCCAAGATGCACCAAGACAACTGGCTGTTCACCCTCCGCTTTTAGAATGTCCTGCAGCCAATCGGTGACATCCCTGACCCGCTCACCTGGGAGGCAACATACCATCCAGGAGTCCCGTTTTCGGCTACAGAACCGCCAATCTACTCTCCTCACAATAGAATCCCTTATGACTATGGCCCTACGAGTCTTTTTCCCGCCCTTCTGAACAGCAGTGCCCACCGCGGTGCTATGATCATGGCAACTGCTGCCCTCCCATGGTGAGCCATCTCCCCCAACAGTATCCAAAACCGTGTACCTGTTTTGGAGGGAGATGACCGCAGGGGACACCTGCACTGCCTACCTACTCTTTTTTTTCTGCCTTTTGGTCACCCATTCACTGTCTCCCTCAGCAACTCTAACCTGCGGTGTGACTGGTTCACTAAATGTGCTATCCATGACCTCCTCCGCATCGCGAATGTTCCACAGTGAGTCCATCCGTAGCTCTCGAGCCGTCATGCGGTCAAAGAAGAGATGCAGCTGACACACTTCTGGCAATTAGAAGAGTCATGAATGTCAGACACGTTCCTCACCTCCCGATCAAGCATGAGGCCCTTGCCACCGGTCTGAGGTCCTTCATTGTAATCTTAGCTTTGTATGAACTAAGTAAATCCAAACAATGCACTTAAATATATGAAAAAGAAAGATAAGGAGAACATAAAAGCCTTACCCCCCTGAATCCTCTCCTTCCGGTTTGACGAGGGTGGGGGGCGGGAGGTGAAACTACAAGTGCAGTATCTCGGGTTGAGGCACTGCGTAAATATAACTTAAGCCATTACCTTCCTGGCAGCCCTCGCTTCACTCCTCCTTCTCTCCTCGCCGCTCTGTCTGAATGTTCAGACTTGTGTATTTTTCTCATCCTTTAGTTAGAAAAGCAGAGGGGTTACTAACTCATCAAGAAGAATCTTACATTTCAACTGTGAGACCAAATTAAAGATGAATATGGGTGCTTTATGATTCATAAAGCTTTTAGACATGGAGGTACCTATGGGAATTTGAATGTGTGCTGCGCCAGGCACATTAACTCAAATTGTTAACAGATGCGCTTTCCAGGTTGATGGCCCTCGGGGCACGTCGTACAGTAACAGGAGGAGACTGGAACCTACTTATTAACCCCGAAGTGGTCAGGATGCCTTGGAGTCTTGCGGGGATGCCAGTGCAATCTAGGCAGTTGGTGGACATGAACAGGTCTCTGGGGTTGGTGGGTGTGTGGAGTTGTCTCCATCTTGATGGGAGGGTCTTCAGATTTTTCTTTCAGCCACGGAAGTGCTGAACAAGGATTGGCATTTATTTGCCCTGTTGACCTTTTTAAATTCGGTGCTGTTCTGCCGAATTGCGAAAATAGCCCTTTCTGATCATGCAGCAGTGTACATGGAGAATAAAGTCAGTGGTGATGGGACAGGCTCACAGCACTGGCGCATGGCTCCTTTTGTCCTGAAGGATAGCAAGTTTATTGAGTAATTTTGAAGGAATTAAATTTTTATTGCGACATTAATTTGGGTACGGCCAGTAATCCGTCAGTGCTCTGGGAAACAAGGAAACTGCAAGGGGTCTGATTATTCTTTACTCGGCGACTCAGAAGTGGCAGAAGGCAGAGCTACAGCATATGCTTGAGGCTTTCCTGAAGGCAGCTCAGACCGCATAGTGTGACAGACCATCTGTAACCACATTGCAGCAGATTACAGCCCTCAGGGCTACTTTGAATGCTGCGCTTACCCAGACAATAGAGGGCAATCTCCTTTGCGAAACAGCGATTATTTGATGATGGTGATAAATGGGGTCGATATATAACATACCCTGGCCAGAAAAAAAGGAATGTCCCCTAATCTATCCCATCCATTAGAGAGGGAGTGCCGGGACTCTTCCTTTCGAGACCAAAAATTAATTTCGAATGGAACCAATTAAGTTGAATCCTCCCCAGTATACCAGAAACCACTGGAAGCTGAACTTTATTGTTTAACACCTGGAAACCAATCAAACTATGAGAATTTACTGTGTCATGGGGAGTATATAAACCTGGTATTTTGAAAATTAGTGGGAACATTAGACAAAACTTTCTATCCAATACACGTTTTTCATGTTAATCCTACTTACAGTAAAAAAAAACAGAAAGAAGTTGACCCAGGGAGATCAGCAGCTGGAAGACTGAAGACAGCGGGGAAGACAGAGAGTGTGCGGTGTTGAGATTCAGTTAATGTATTGTTTAATGAGTGTGTTAATGGAACAACATATTTTCAGAGTTGTAGTCAGATAGTAAGCAGTTGAAAAAGGGGAGTCTTGTACTTGAGATTAGTTGTTGTTTAGTGTTTACTGTTCGGGTTCATAAAATATATTGTTATTTTTCTTTGAATGTTGGAATTTGAGAGTTCTGTGTCACTCATGTTTTAACAGATTACGAGGCGACGTGAGCTTTTGTTTGGTGTTTGGTTTGTATTAACATAGGTGTTAAAAATCGATGTCCGAACAGTTTGGGGGCTTGTCATTCAGGATTTGGACAGATGTGAATAGATTAGAGGTACAAAAGGTCCCAGAAGATTCCAATACTTGTCAATTACTGTCCTAAATCTTCAAATAAAACTTAGGTCAGAGAATTTGTTTCATTTTGGTTACTTATGGATGATTAAATGAAAAGTTAAAGAAATGGGTCTTAGCATACTAAAAGAGTTCTGGGGTTTGAAAATGAGTCCCAATTTGGCAAGAAGCTTAGAAAGACGGAGGAAGGGTGTACATTAAAAATTAGCAAATATGTTAGAATTGGGTCAAACCAGGGACAAAAGGGAAGCTGAAATTGCAATGTTGTTGGTCAAGCACTTCAGTGTATCGGAGAAACTGACAGTGAGTGCAGCAGAGTTCGATAAAAATACACTGCAAATGCAGGAACTGGAGTTTGAAGATTAAAAAGTGAGACAAAACGAAAGAGAGAAGCAAGAGTAACAGAGGTGGAAGAGAAAGAGAAAGAGAGAGAATTTGAACGTGAGAAGTTGTGCATTTTTCAGTAAAATCAATTTAACAGGATAGAGATTAAACTAAAATGTAGGGATATGTATATACACTAAAATATTACCATATTTTGATAAGAAAAATGTGGCTGCCTTCATTATTTCATTTGGAAAATTGGATAGACAGATGGAGTGGTCAGAGAACATGTGTGTAATTCTAGTTCAGACGAAGTTGGTAGGCAGAGCTCGTGATGTATGTGCAGCGTTGTCAGATGAGGGGTCAAAAGATTATGCAGATGTTAAACTGGCTATTTTAAATGCCTATGACTTGATACCAGAAGTATATAGAGCGCGGTTTAGAAACATAATAATGGAACCAGGTCAGAAGTATGTTGAGTTTGAAAGAATTAGACATAGTAATTTTTATAGATGGGCATGGGAAAATAGACAAGGCTCTGAGACAGATCCTTCTGCTGGAGGAATTGAAAAACTCACTTCCAGAGATGATCTGAGGTCATGCAGATGTACAGGAAGTTCAAGAAGTGAGAAGAGTGGCAGTGATGGCAAATCAATATGCATTGGTGCATGACCTACAATTTAGCTTCTGATAGGATCTCCCTCCTGTGAGGGATAGAAATTGGGAGAAGGGGAGATCCTACTCTACAAAGCAAAGATTGGGAGCACACTGGGAATGGTTTGTTTTGGTGAATAAAGACGCCCAAGAGGGTTGAAAGGAAGTGAAAGGCCTCAGGTGGTTTCACAATACCGGAGTGGAATATATAGAATTACAGTGCAGGTGCCTTAGGAATGGCACTGGGAAAAAGATCTATTCACTGCCATAAGTGGGATACAAAAAGACACAATTAAAGTCGTTGAAGAAATGTACTGTGGGAAAAGATGTGGCAAAAGAGGCTAAGCCAGTGGCATTAGTGGAAGTAGTAAAGGAAATCCCAAGAAAATTCGAGGAGCTGCAGCAGAGTGCAGAGTCTAGACAGGGGCTGGGTATGTAGTTAGTACCTAATCGCTAAAAAGAATTGACCTCTGTGGGGATAGGTTACTCAGAAAAACAGGGGGGGAAGGATAACAAGGCATAATTTTGTGAGATACGGGATCTGCTCATTCTCTAATATTGGAAACGTGTGTTCCTGCAAAAGCACAACAAGTAGGCAGGATCTTAACATCGGCATATCAGGCATAAGCCCTTCATCTGGAAAGTGGTGGGGAGGGGTTAGAAGGTGGCTATAAGATAAAAGCAGGGTAGATGTGGGGCTGGGGGCAAGGTCACTGGGAGGCGATAGGAAAATGAGGGTGAGAGTGATCGTGATACGTCGGAGAGGAAGGTGGAGTGGACATTTGGGAAGGAAGGTGGAGAGTCAAGAGAGTCGAAGAGGGCGATGCTGAGTTGACGGGTGGAATCTGGGATGAGGTTGGTAGAGGGGAGAATTGGAAACTGGTGAAATTGATGTTGATGCCGTGTGGTTGGAGTATCACATGTGACCTACCACCTATCTGCTTCACCCTGCCCTGTGACTTATCACCATCACCCCACCTGCACCTTGCTATCGCCTTCCAAGCTACCTTCCACCCAGTTCCACTCCTACCCACCTATGATTCTCTTAGAACGCTTTACCCAAGTTGCCTTATGAAGGGGCTATGCCTGAAACGTGTATTCTCCTGCGCCTCGGCTGCTCCCTGACCTGCTGTGCTTTTGCAGCGCCACACCTTTTAACTGTGATCTCCAGAGTCTGTAGTCCTCAGATTCTCTCAGCCTCTTAATGTAAATGCTGAACGTATTTGCACTCTTTCTGACATGTTACCTGAAATATTGATAATTTATGGTATGGGGACAGAAATGTAGTGCTCCCCTGTGTAAAATCAGGTTGGAGATCCATATCAAGATTGGGGATGTAACAATGGGAGTGAGTGACAGACCGTCAGTTTCAGAAATACCGTTTATTCTTGAGAACAATTTAGCAGGATCAAAGGTGGGAGTGACAATTTTAGTGGTAGAGAACTCAACGGAAGACCGGGAAATTGAGGGGTTAAAACACATATACCCAGGAAATTTTCCAGACTGCTTAATAACAAGATCTCACTGTCATAAGTTACAACAAGATGCAAAAAGGAAAGATAAAGACAAAGGAGCGAAGATTAATTAGCTGGTCCGTTGTTTCATGTAGTAGTGCGGGAAAAACCTGAACAGGCAGAGGGTCTGGCTGTCAAAGTCGTCAAAGGCTAATGGCCTTACACCAGGAATTTACACAAATTGATGCATACTCAGAAAAGGAATCAGAATATATTGTCGAGCTTTAGCAACTTAAAGATAGAATCCTAAATGAAAATGGCGACCACAGCAGGTTAGTGTTGAGGAGAAATGGGCTGAAGTTGACCAGATTGTGTTGGTGCTAGCATACAGACAGGACATGTTACGGGTATCACATGAACTACCTGCAGGAGATTATCTAGGTATACCTGTAGGAGGTCACCTGGATGACTCAGGCTAAGGTACAAAAGCATTTCTACCGGCCTGGAATGCACAAGGACGTGGTGATTTTTCTCATACGTGCCGAATGGCAGGTAAGCCACAGGCAGGACTAAAACCAGAACTTTTGTTGCTAATTCCTGCATTTGACGGACCTTTCATGAGCGTTATGATTAGTTGTGAAGGCCCCCTTTCTAAATAAAAGTGGAAACCAATATTTTCTGACCATAATGGATGTGTCTGTCAGATTACCAGAGGCAATAACATTATGAAGAATTAAGGCAAAAAGAGTGATGGAGGGGTTGGTAGCTTTCTTTACTCAGTACGGGCTAACCAGAGAATTTCCATCAGTCAAAGGGAGTCATTTTACTGCTCGGCTGTTTAAAAAAATCATGGATAGCTTAGGCATACAGCCCTTCAAATTAAGTGAGTCCCATCCTGAATCCCAGGGAACCTTTGAAAGTTGGTATCAGACGCTGAAGACCATGTTAACAGCGTACTGTCAGGATTGGCCAAATGTTTGGGATGAAGGTGACCCATTAAATTGTTTGCCATTAGAGATGTCCTGAATGAATCTACTCAGTTTACTCCCTTTGAGTTAATATTTGGACATGAAGTGAGAGGTATTTTGGAATTAATAAAAGAAAATTTAATCGGACTGAAGTCGGAGATCTAAAACTTGGATTATGTATCTGAGATGAGAGAGAGATTAAATACAGTATGTGATTTAGCTAAACAGCACCTGAAGAGAGCACAGCATAGAATGAAGCAAGTGAAAGGCAAAACCTATGTTTTTTTTTTCATGTTGATGCGACCAGTGGTAGGAAATCCCGTCAAATCCAGATTTAGTGGACCCTTCCAAATAGAGAAAATGTAGAGTCAGGTAAACTATCTGGTAAAGATGCTGGATATAAAAACAAATGGTAGCAGGTATGTCATGTATAAATTGAAATCTTACTAATATAGAGATAAGGAACGTGGAAACAGGTGTTAGTTACTGCACCACATAGTGATGAATCAAAGACAGATGTCATGGAGTTTGATGTGACGCAAAATCCTTTAAATCACAAGGAAGTCCTTAAGCAGTGGGATAGGATAGCGACCTGTCTGTTGTAAGAGCAATGAACCCAGTTGATTGTTCTTTGCAGCAGTATGAGGACATTTGCAGAACCAAGATGGGAGGACTTACACTTTTATGTATGGGGTGGAAGTAGAGAATGCTGTTCTGATAAACACACTCCTGCAGGCTTAATCGTCACAAAGCCACCAAGGTCCAGAGCAAAGCGGATGCGATGATCAATGAAGATATCATTTAACCGAGTCAGACTGAGTGGAGTATGCTGATCCTGTTAGTTCCCAAACCTGATGGGGCTGAGCGATTTTGTGTGGACTATCAGAAGGTCAACGCTGAAACAAAATCAAACTCCTATCCAATAACAAGATTCATAGACTGCATACGTAAAGTTTGACAAGCCACACATATCACAAAGTTGGACTTACTGCATGGTTATTGGCATTTAACTTGATCCGAGGAAGTGAAAGAAGTTTCTGCGTTTGTAACTGTAAATGGGCCATATCAATTCAAAGTGATGATCTTTGGAATGAATAATACACCAGCCACATTCCAAAGACTCATGAACAGAGTTTTGGCCAGATTAACAAATTGTGCAGTTTATCTGTTAGATGCAGTGATCTTGAGCAAGTCATGGAAAGATCACATGTTACAGTTGGCAGAGTTCGTGGAACGATTACATGGAGGAATACAGGCAATAAACGTAAAGAAAACAGAATTTGCGAAAGCAGAGTTGACGTTCTTGGGACTTTACAATGGAAATGGAAGATTGAGCCGATGGAATACAAAGACGCAGGACGTTTAGGAATTTCCACAACCATCCTCGAAGAAAGTAAAGCTTCGATTTTTGGGACTGAGAGGATTCCATTGGAAGTTTGTTCCATTGGAAGTTTGTTTTAAACTTCAGCAGCATCGTGGAACGGCTGATGGATTTACTGAAGAAGAACACGAAATGTTGGTGTATAGAACAATTCCAGCAGGCATTTGAGAATGCAAAAGCAGCATTAACCACCGCACCAGTTTTAACTACACCAAATATTTTGAAAACCTTCAAAGTTGCGATGGTTGCTAGCGAAATCGGGGTTGGAGATGTATTGATGTAGGAATATAAGAATGGAGTGGAATGGCCAATTGGCTACCTGTAAAAAAAAATCAAGCACCCACCGGAAAGAAAATGCTCCACTATTTAAAAAGGATTATTGAGTCTGGTACTGGCCTGACAACATGTTATTGTTTATGTGACAAACAGGCTGTTGGAGACGAATGCACCACAATCCTCTTGCATTTTTTGGAAGATTTAAAGACTAAAATATGAGAATATTTCATTGGAGTCTCATGTTACTGACTTTTAACTTACAAAATATAAATGGCGTGGGTCGTAAAAATGTGATAGCAGATGTATTATCGCAGATTTAAAGGATAAAGTGCAGATAAGATTTGACCCATGAATTTTTCTGTGACAATATGCACAGTCTAGCAGATCTGCTACATGAATGTTACTGACACTTTAACAGCACAAGCCTGAATGTTGTCTGGGTCTTTCCCCAATCACTTTCAACCAATTCCCTCGAGTTTTGGACGCCCCAACCTGGGAAAAAACCCTGACTGCTGACCCTATCCATGACCATTCTGAATTAATAAACCTTTACTGCTGCGAAATGTGACTCCACTCAACACGAATAGCTGTGCTTTCACTTATCCCGGGCCTAAATTCTGAAATTCAATGCTGACACCTCTTCCTTATCCATCAAGTCACAATTCTAAATCCATTTTATTCAATTTGTTCAGATGTATCATGATACACATCTGTGGGATTTACACCGAGACCTTTGTGCCCGGAGGTAGGGACGACTTGGCAATACCCATAAAGCTGTAACATTATTCTCCTGTGTGTTTGCTCATCAGCCTGTTCTGACATGATGTGACATGCCTCTGCAAAAGGCAGGACTTGAATTCAGAACCTCTGGTCCAGAGCTTGGAAAATAATCACACACGTTCAGGAATTAGACTCAAATTCAGAGCTCTGGCTCAGAGGGAGGGACATTACCCACTATACTACCATACCCAGATTTTGAGTCATTTTTTTAAGTGCCCATTTCAGCTCGGTGTGGATTTATTATGATCAGGTTACCATTACTGAATTTTGTATTGTTAAACAAATGCAAGATATTTGTCTCAACTGTAGGATATTGAGAGCATGTACTAAGCTATCGAAATTAACTATGACCATCTTTAATCGCTATAATCTGTAGTCTGCAATATTAGGGAAAGAAATCCTGCAGACACACTCTGTCCAATGAAGGGGCTGAAATGGATATTTATAACTGAACACCAGAGACAGAAAAAGAGCATAATTTCTCGTCGCAAAACACCGATCAGTATTACCCAACTCTAACGTGCGACTGCCCTCTTCCTAAAACCATGAAATGATACCAGGCGGCTAATTATTGTCCAGCCTCCCCACCCCACAGACCGTGTCTGCAATCTGTCCCTCCTCCCTCTAACCACACAAGGCAAACCAAGCTCAGGGTCTTTGTGAAAATCAAGGCTGGAGTGTGCAGGCCTCCTAGAGAGGAGGAAGGAATTTTAATTTGGAGGGGGATGGTGGGGTAATGGTAATAACACTCAATGGGCTGAGGAGTGGCAGACGGAGTTTAGTTTGGATTAATGACAGGTATTGGATTTGGTTAATCAAACAAGAGCAAGACCAATACAATTAAAAATAGGATCTTTGGGGGTCTAGTAGAACAGATAACTCGGCCGTCAGGTCTAAATCTTTAAAATTTGCATCGCATTTAGATAGTGTGGTTAGGAATGCGTTCAGCCCACTTGTCTTCATTGGTCAGACCTTTGAGTATTGGAATTGGGACGTTATGTTGAGGTTGTACAGGATATTAGTGAGGCCTCTTCTGGAATACTGTGTCCGGTCTGGTCACCCTGCCCGCTCATTCCACAGGCACACCACCCTCTGGGTAAAAAAGCTGCCGCTTTGGTCACTTTCAAATCTTCCCCCTCTCACCTTAAAACTATTTCCACTAGTTTTGGACTCCCCTACCCTTAGAAAATACCTCCATATCAAATACTTTGATTTTACTGATATTAAGGGTTCAGAAGAGATTAACCTGGAAGTTGCTGGGAATGGAGGAATTGAGCTATAAGGAGAGGTTGTGTCGGGCGGGACATTTTTCACTGGAGATTAAGGGGCAGCTTTACAGAGATTTATAAAATAATGAGGGGTACAGATGCGCTGAAGGGCTGATGTATTTTCCAGAGAGTTGCGGATTCAAAACTGAGGGATATTTTAAGGTGCGTGGAAGAAAGATTCACAAAAGTGATGAGAGGTAAATATTTTAGACAGAAGCTGGCTTGGGTGTGGAATGAACTTTCAGAGGAAGTGGTGAAAGCAGGACAGTTACAATGTTCAAAGGATATTTAGATCCATACATGGATAAGACATCAGTTTGGATGGTGCTGTGAGCAGCTGCCCTCTCCATTCCCCTCTGTGAACGGATCCCTGTTGGTTTTCACCCTCTGCCAATGCCTGTGCAGTGGCGTGGGGAGGCCAGGAGAGGGTGGCATTGCAACACTTTAAGCACCACAGAGGCTGCCAGACCTGCCCCACACAGAGACACACAGATATACGCATTGCAATTGTTAGGACACAGCATTGAACTCGTTGGGTAATTTAAATTAAGCATAAAAAATGCACAATTCGCCTGGTAAACTGTTAAAATATGAGTGACAGAGAACTCCCGAGTTCCACTGTTTAAATAAAAACATCAATTTATTTTATAACTCTGAAAATGAACATTTTACATCAACTATTCACAACTCTGAGACCCTCTTTCTCTTAACTGCTTATTACCCGACTCCAGCTCTACAGCAATATACTGTGTCTGGGTCTGCCATCCTCTCATACCACAGGTGCTTGTAAGCTCTCAGTTCAGAACAGCATTCACCCTCTCTTAAAGGTATAGTACACACTTTCAACTTCATCTCATTATACCCTGATGAATATCGATAAGTGGGACCTATCCGGATTTCTCTTGCTCTGTGGTTTGTCAATATTTCATCTACTCCGTCTGGTTTGTGTCAGGACTTTTGTTGCTCCATTGACAGCATGTCACTATTTGACTTTGTCCATTGGAATATATCAGTAGTTCACTTGCTCACACTCGTGTGTGTGGCAGGATTTCAGTTGTTTCATGGGGACTGTGACGCTATAACAATCTCAATGTTTGTAGTTGGCACCAAACTTGGAAGAACTGTAACGTCTATGGAGGACAGTGTGGAACTCTAACAGGACAGTGACACGTTGGTGTCGTGTTCAGATGTAAGGTAGATGGGGATCAATGCAGAGCAGTGTGTGGTGATGCACTTTATTAAGAAAGATAAAGAAAGACAGTTTAAAACAGGCTATGACATTATAAAGGAGGTGCAGGAACTGGGGGTCCTGGGTGTATATGAAGCTAGATTTGTGAAGATGTCAGGACAAGGGGGAGAGCAGTAACTATCAGAAATTAGTTTCAGTATCTGAGCTGTTTACAGGAGGAGGTGCAGGAGGGAGTCTCCGTGCTCCCCTCCTGGGAGGTGGTGGTGACGATGTGTTGTGAGCCCACCCTCCTGCCCACCGAGACCGTGGGTATTCCATTTGTACCAGTTCGACACAAAAGGGAGATGGCATCAGGGCCACGGCTTCTAAGTTATGCCGGGGGGAAACGGAGCTGCCAGTGGCTTTAAAGTGAGAATTGCCCTTCACTGAACATTGCTCCTTACTTTTATGGTGGAACGTCCACAAAAGGCGTCCCCATCCTCTCCGTCTCCTACCAGGGTCCTCCCCACATGGCGGAGGGAGGGGGGCGAGGGAAAGGATATCGGGCAATCCACCACCCAGCTTGGCCCTTTCTGTCCTATTTCAGGCTCTTTCTTCTGGAATTGGAGGGAGGGAGTGGGTGGCCCTGCTGTTAGTGTTAGTGTCGGTGGGGAGGTGGTCATGGTGAGGGGTCCGGAGGGCGTCAGTCCACAGTGTTGTATCCATGCAGTGTTATTAGTGTGTGGGTGGTGGGGTAAAGTGGAGGGAAGAGAGAGGAGGGAAGGTGCTGCATGCGGCAGTGAGAGTGGTGGAGCATGAGCCTTGTTCCTGGGTCGGTGCTATAATAGATACACAGTGAGTGTGAGGGAGCAGAGAGAATACGGTGACCCTTATCCTGACAGAACAGGGAAGGTTATTGATGCTTGTCCTGTATTGCTGGGCATTTCTTTAGACCGCAGATACTGCACTGAGCTGGGTGGGGAGCTCAGACCATTCTCGGTGGGTGTGGTGGTGTGGCCTCCTCTGGGAAGAGAATGTTTCCCCTCTGTACTAGCCCATCCACCACGACCTCCGTGCCCCTGTTGACAAACCGTTGTGTAATTGCCCTTTACCTGCCATGCTCGGGGTAAACTCTCCGAACGGAGAAACCTCAACCATGTGCCCATTGGCCTTTTAAAGATGACATCAATGTCAGGGGTCACGGAATATCCAGGGTTACTCGGGTGATGGTGTGTACCTCCAGACAAGAAGGACTCCCATTTACAAAGCCGTACAACAAATGCTCATCCAAACCTCTCCATCATCTGATCTCACACCAATATCTTTCTTTCCCATCTTTCCTGGGAATACTGCCTCTTGTTACAGGATGCTATCGAAGTGTCGACATTTCAGCATTCTACAACCTGGGAACACATCCTTCCATGACACTGTCTCTCACTCTCCTCCTCTCTGTCTATTTCCCAAACCCCTCCCATGTGGTGGTATTTAAACTGATTCCCCTCGTATCTCTCTCTGGCGGTGATGTTCCCACCCACAGCACCCCCTCGTCATGGCACAATGGAGAGATGGAGCTGGAAATGGATGGGAGCTGCATATCCTGTCACATCCAGTATGGGCTGCAAGTTTCCCCACACTGGGCAGTGACCGAACACAGTGTTAAAGGGCAATGCAGTGGGGTGGGGTACACAGTCCTTCATGCTGGGAGGGTAACTGCTCCTCTTTTCCAGATTAATTCACGGGTGATTACTGCATAGGTCGCTGTGCTAGTTAGACTATTTCGTTGAGTTTCATAGATAATGCAATGATGCAGTCTGTGCAGCTCCACACTCTGGATGGATATTCCGTTCAGTTTCACACATTAGTGCACTGCTGAATTCTGCACAGCTCCCGGTGCTGGACAGATGCCGAGTCTGGGTTTATAGATCAATGCACTGCTTGGTCTACGCAGCTCCCCGGATTCCTCTGTCGCAGCTTTGAAATGCTGAATGTTCCCTTCCATTCGCTGAGTAACAGACTCCAATGGCCGAATGGCCTCATTCTGTTCCTGTTTAAAACTCTTGATGGGCTGAATAGCCTGCTTCAGTATCGGTGCAGTTGTGAATGGTGCTGAATATTTTGAAACCGTCAGTGAATAGGCCACTTCTGACTTTATGATGGAGGGAAGGCCATTGATGCTGCAGCTATTACTAGCCCACAGTGCCTCATGGATGGCCAGTTTCCATGTGCTCAGTCCTTTAGAAGTAAATCCTACTTCACAGGAGGGTGTGCCACATCACACAGTGAGCAGTACGCCGAATATGATTTATCTCTCCATCCCGGAGGCTCGCAGTCTCATTCGTGATGAAGGTCTGCTGCCTGAAACGGTGATTTTCCTGCTCCTCGGATGCTGTCTGACCTGCTGTGCTTTTCCAGCAACACACTAATCTTGAGTATGTCAAATATGAGGCTGAGACCTTCCCTCCACCAGGACTGTGTGCTGACTGCTCCTACAGATACTGTCAGGGAGATCCATCTGGGACAATGAGTTTGTTGAGAATGTTTCCCCCAGTCTGGCTGTTGTGTATTGAGGCCTCTCCCTGCTCAGTCAGTGGGGGTCCCGTGGGGACACTCTTGGTGATGGTCATTGAATTCCCACGGACAGAGGATGCTCTATGTCCTTGTCACCCTCAGTGCTTCCTCTGATTTGTTTCCATCATTAAGGGAAACTGAGTTATGACCGAGAGGAGGGGTGGGGCGGGGCAGTACAGCAGATAACCATCCTCAGGCGATATACTTGACCATGTGTGATCTGTTACCACGAGATTTCCTGGGTTCTGGAATCAATATTGGGGAATTGTCGGGCATCTCCTTCCCTAACTATCCCAGAGTGTCCCCACAACTGGTGGGTCTGTCCTACGGTGGGACAGAATTTCCCCAGGGATGGTGATGGGGCTTCATGAAACATTATGGGTGAGCACCGTGGCACAGTGGTTAGCACTGCTGCCTCACAGCGCCAGAGACCCAGGTTCAATTTCAGCCTCAGGTGACTGACTGTGTTGAGTTTGCACATTCTCCCCGTGTCTGCCTGGGTTTCCTCCAGGTGCTCCGGTTTCCACTCACAGTCCAAAGATGTGCAGGTGAATTGGCCATGCTAAATTTTCCATAGTGTTAGGTGAAGGAGTAAATGTTTTGGAATGGGTCTGGGTGGGTTGTGCTTCGGCGGGTCGGTGTGGACATGTTGGGCTGAAGGACCTGTTTCCACACTGTAAGTAATCTAATCTAAATTACCCATCAGGCCTGATCCTGTGTTTATGACGGTGTCGGATTCTTTCCTGACTGGGAGTTTAGTGCTGAAAAAGGCAGCAACCGTGGTGCAGGGGAATGAACGTTTCAGGCATAAACGCTTCATCAGGAATGAGGCTTGTGGGCCGGTGAGCTGAGAGATAAATGGGAGGGGGCTGTGCAGGAGCTTGGGCTGTGGGGAAGGGAGCTGAGAATCTGATCGGTAGATGGAGGTGGGGGAGAAGTGATCGGTCAGAGAGGAAGGTGGAGTGGATGGGGGGGAAAGGTGATGGACAGGTCAAGTTGTTCCCCGGGACATTCTGTCCCCAACATTCTATAATTGACATTCCCCGGAACGTTCTGTCCCCAACATTCTATAACTGACATTCCCCGGAACGTTCTGTCCCTGACATTGTTCGTGAACGGCCGGACGTCAGTGAATTGAACAAACGATAAGATCCCGAGGGAAGAGTTCACGTTCCAGGGAGAAGGAGACACTGTTCCGAAGGCCCCTCAGGCAGTTAAAGGGGTGAATACGTTTTCCCTGCGTTTACATTTCTTCACGACACAGGATCGACCACAATTTAGACCAAAATATAGGAAATTCCCAAACTCCGTTTATCTTCAGGAAACTGGGAGGGAATCCTTCAGGACAGCAACGTTTCCACCCTCCGTATTAGGCACTGGGAAGGAGTGACCTGTGCCTGCTCTCGAGTGATCGAGTGTGTGGGAATGTTCTAGAAACCATCTGTCCTTATGGATGTGTCTCTGTGTGTTTGGGGAGGGAGGGTTTCTTGTGGTTTCTGTCACATTTTTGTCTATAATTCAGACCTTCCCCTTTGTTATTCCAGCTCAAATTATTTTAATAAATCCCTCAATACAGGGACACATTTGAAATTCTCACTGGGTCCCCAAACAAAA
The DNA here is from genome assembly GCF_047496795.1 of Chiloscyllium punctatum. Classification (NCBI taxonomy): domain Eukaryota; kingdom Metazoa; phylum Chordata; class Chondrichthyes; order Orectolobiformes; family Hemiscylliidae; genus Chiloscyllium; species Chiloscyllium punctatum. The sequence goes on along the minus strand of NW_027309886.1, from coordinate 52,676 downwards.
GGGTCCCTTTGCCTCCTGGCTGATGGATAATGGGTTTGTTTTCCTTCCTCACAGTTAACGTAGTGACCATCTACGTCCTGCTTTATAAAGATTGTGGATTGTCTCCATGTGTCAGACGTTACCTGGGGGCCATGGCAGCGGCAGATCTCCTGGTTATTATCCTCGACCTGACACTGAGACACATTCCCATTGTTTATCGGGAACAGTTTTATTTCCTGTCCTCCGTCCCCGTGTGTAATATCCACGCCGTCCTGCTTTATGCAGCCACTGACTGCTCTGTCTGGTTCACCGTCACTTTCACCTTTGATCGGTTTGTGGCCATTTGTTGCCAGAAGCTGAAAAGTAAATATTGCAGTGAGAAAACGGCGGCTGTGGTTCTGGGAGCAGTGACTGTGCTGAGCTGTTTAAAGAACATTTCCTGGTATTTTATTCTCACGGCTCGGTATTGGCTGATGAACTTCCCCGGGTTTTGTGATGCAACAGACGCTGTTCTATTCTCCAGTGTCTGGGTCACAATCGAGTCCCTCCACCACATTCTAACCCCGTGTGTCCCATTTCTCCTGATTCTGATGCTCAATGTTCTCACCGTCAGACACATTTTAGTGACCAGCAGAGCCCGCAGGAGACTCCGCGCTCACACCAATGGGGACGCTCAGTCTGACACTGAAATGAGAAACCGAAAAAAATCCATCATTTTACTGGTTGTGATCTCGGCCAATTTCATCCTGTTATGGTCAACGTTCATGCTGTATTTTATATGGAACCGGATGGATTGGATTGTGTATTCCTCTGTGTATCTCCATGACTTTGTGCAGGAATTGGGCTTCATGTTGCAGCTCCTCAGTTGCTGCACAAACACCGCGATTTATGCCGTGACCCAGACTAAGTTCAGACAGCAGCTGAAGAATGTGCTGAAATATCCCTTCACCCAAATCCGTCCATCCAACAAATTCCCTCATTAATCAATTCATCCGGAATTTTCTCATTTCAGTTCAGTGTTTCAGTGATGGAGCAGCCTGTCGCTATGGTAACAGACTGAGGGTAGCGCTGGTTTGTCCATCCTTATCCCACAGGGGGGTTACAGGGAAACATTTCAATGTTTCTCACAACTCAGAGGCCAGTGAGAAAAGGCACCATCCCACTGACTGTATCCATCACTTCCATTTGTAATCAATAAAAATGTTGATTAAAGCGTGCCGAGCAGCAGAGTGACCGATGTTGTTGTGTGTCTTTGTGTAGGAGAAGCAGAGCTGGAGAGAGACAGACTCAGCCCCCATTCCTGGTCCTCAGGGAAGGGGAGGGCACCGCGCCCTGAGCTGAGGAGCTGAGTTTAACTCCCTCTGACCCGCCCCACTCCAACCTGACCTCCACATTTCCACACCCCCACTTTTCCTCCTCAATTCTCTCCCTCTCTCTCTCTTTCTGCACACTATCTCTTTCTCACCACCTCTCCCTTTCACTCTCTCTAGTCCCCTCTCAGACAGCCCCCAACCCCGGTTTCTCCACCTGCCTCCACTATTCTTTCTGCCTCACTCTCCCCCTCTCTCTCTCACACCCCCAACATGAGTTTCTCCACTTGCCTCCATGCTTCTCTCTCCACCTCACCCTCACTCTCTCTCTCTCCTGCCGTCTCTGTCTCCCTCCTGCAATTCCGTCTATACCGCATTTTCCCCACCTCCCACATCTCTCGATCATCTCACCCCCACCCTCCCCCCGACATGCAGCCTCACGACCAACCCCCAGTCTCTGTGTCAGAGGGAGAGGGAAGAACCAGGGAGACAGAGTGTGTCAGAGAGAGAGGAAGGGCGGGACAGGAGGGAGAGAGATTCTGTCAGAGAGAAACGGGGGGAGGTGGGGAGAGAGATACCAAGGTAGTGGGATTGAGAGTGAGAAGATGGAGAGAGAACGAAGGAGCAGGGAGAAACAGAGAGAGAGAGAAGGGAGAGATACGGTGAGGGAGGGAATGAGAGAGAGAAATGGGGAGGAGATAACGAGAGAGGGGTAAGAGAGAGGGTGCAGAGAGAGGGGGTAGATAGAGGGGGTCAGACAGAGAGGGGACAGAGAGAGAGCGGGACAGAGAGAGGGGACAGAGAGAGAGGGGGACAGAGAGGGGGGACAGAGAGAGAGGGCGGCAGAGGGAGGGGGGACGGAGAGAGAAGGGGACTGAGAGAGAGGGGGACAGAGAGAGGGGACAGAGAGAGAGGGGACAGAGAGAGGGGGGGCAGAGAGAGCGGGACAGAGAGAGAGGGGGAGAGAGCGAGGGGACAGAGAGAGGGAGGGAGAGAGAGGGGGGGACAGAGAGAGGAGGGAACGGGGGGACAGAGAGAGGGGAGAGAGAGTGGGGGAGAAATAGGGTGTCAGAGAGAGGGGAACAGAGAGAGAGGTCAACAGAGAGAGAGGGACAGAGAGAGAGGGGCACAGAGAGAGAGGGGGACAGAGAGGGGGGACAGAGGGGGTGGACAGATAGAGGCAGAACAGAGAGGGGGACAGAGAGAAGGGCAACAGATAGAAGGGGGACAGAGTGAGAGAGGAGGACTGAGAGACGGTGACAGAGAGGGGGCAGAGAGAGGGCGACAGAGAGAGGAGGGCAGAGAGAGATGTACAGAGGGAGGGTGGACAGAGAGAGAGGGACAAAGAGAAGGTGACAGAGAGGGGGCAGAGAGAGGGCGTCAGAGACATGGGAACAGAGAGAGTGGGGACAGAGAAAGGGGGAGAGAGGGAGGGAGTCCAGAGCGACGGTGACAGAGAGGGGGAGAGAGAGGGGTACAGAGAGAGAGGGGGAACAGAGAGAGGGGGGACAGAGAGAGGGGGGACAGAGAGCGGGGGGACAGAGGAAGGGGACAGAAAGAGGGGGGACAGAGAGATGGTGACAGAGAGGGTTAGAGAGAGAGGGGGACAGAGAGAGGGGGACAGAGAGAGGAGGGCAGAGAGAGTGGGTGAGAGAGAGAGGGGGACATAGAGAGGAGACAGCGAGTGGGGGAGATAGAGGGGTTCAGAGAGAGGGGGACAGAGAGGGGGGACAGATAGAGGAGGGAGGGAGAGTGGGGACAGAGAGAGGAGGGCAGAGAGAGGGTGACAGAGAGAGAGGACAGAGAGTGGGGGAGATAGAGGTGGTCAGAGAGAGGCGGACAGAGAGAGAGGGACAGAGAGAGGGGGGGACAACGAGTGGGGGAGATAGAGTCTTTCAGAGTGAGAGGGCAACAGATAGAGGTGGGACAGAGGGGGGAACAGAGAGAGAAGGGCACAGAGAGGGTGACAGAGAGAGAGGACAGAGAGTAGGGGAGATAGAGGTGGTCAGAGAGAGAGGGGCTGAGAGAGAGGGACATAAAGCAAGGGGACAGAGAGCGAGGGGACAGAAAGTGGGGGTCAGAGAGAAGGGTACAGAGTGCGGGAGAGAGGGGGGTCAGAGAGAGGGGGCAGAGATAGGGGAAGAGAGGGGTTACAGAGAGAGGGGACAGAGAAAGAGGGGAACAGAGAGAGGGGGCAGAGAGAGAGGTGTGTGGGAGAGAGAGGGGATCAGAGACAGGCGGGTGGGAGAGAGAGGGGGACAGAGAGGGGGGGACAGATTGAGCGGGACAGAAAGGGAGGGGGACTGAGAGAGAGGGCGACAGAGAGAGAGGGGAAAAGAGGGGGATCGAGAGAGGGCAACAGAGAGAGGGGGACAGAGAGTGGAAGACATAGAGGTGGACTAAGATAGAGGGGGACAGAGAGAGAGTGGGCATAGAGAGGGGGACAGAGAGATTGGGACAACGAGAGGTGGACAGAGAGAGTGCCGAGAAAGGGGGGGAGGTAGAGGGGTTCAGAGAGAGATGGGTACAGAGAGAAGGGGAGATAGAGGGGGTCAGATGGAGGGCGACAGAGGGAGGGGCAAAGAGAGTGGGGGAGACAGAGGGGAGCAGCGAGAGGGGGACAGAAAGAGCGGGAGGTAGAGTGGGTCAGAGAGAGATGGACAGAGAGCGGGCACAGAGAGAGGAGCATAGAGAGTGGGGGAGATAGAGGGTGACAGAGAGAGAGGGGACCGAGAGAGTGGCAGAGAGAGATGGGGGCAGAGAGAGTGGGACAGAATGAGGGGGTCAGAGAGAGAGTGGATCAGAGAGAGGGTGACAGAGAGAGGGGGACAGAGAGAGGGGGGAACAGTGAGAGGGGGAGAGAGAGATGCGGGTGGGATGGAGAGGGGCAGAGAGAGGGCGACAGAAAAAGTGGGAGGAAGAGGGTTTCAGAGAGAGGGGGACAGAGTGAGGAGCACAGAGAGTGGGGAGATAGAGGGGGACAGAGAGAGATGGGGCAGAGAGAGTGGGGAAAGTGAGAGGCGGGTGGCAGGGAGAGGGAGGCAGAGAGAGTGCGACAGATAGAGGGGCACAGAGAGTGGGGGAGACAGAGGGGGACAGTTTGAGGTGGACAGAGAGAGGGGGAGATAGAGGCGGACAGATAGAGAAGGACAGAGAGAGCGGGAGATAGAGTGGGGCAGTGTAAGGTGGACAGAGAGGGGGGAGATAGAGGCGGACAGAGAGAGTGGGACAGAGAGTGGGGGGCAGAGAGAGGGGTACAGGGTGGGGTGAAGGAGGGGTTCAGAGAGTGGGTGGATGGAGACGGTGGGGGTCAGAGAGAGAGGGAGACAGAGAGAGTGGGGGACAGAGAGAGGAGGCAGAGAGAGGGTGACAGAGAGGGGGTGCAGAGACCGGGGGAGAGAGAGAGGGGACAGAGGGAGGGAAACAGAGAGGGGGACAGAGAGTGGGGGAGATAGAGGGTGTCAGAGAGTGAGGGACAGAGAGAGAGGGGGACAGAGAGAGGGCGACAAAGAGAGTGGAGGACAGAGAGATAGGGGGACAGGGAGAGGGGGACAGAGAGAGAGGGGGACAGAGAGAGAGGGCGACAGAGAGAGAGGGGACAGAGAGAGAGGGGCACGGAGAGAGGAACACAGAGAGTGGGGGAAATAGAGGGAGACAGAGAGAGAGGGGACAGAGAGAGGGGGTAGAGAGAAAGGGGAACAGAGAGAGGGGGAAAGAGAGAGGGGTGTGGGAAGGAGAGGGAGGCAGAGAGAGGGCGACAGAGAGAAGTGCACAGAGAGTGGGGGAGATAGAGGGGGTCATAGAGAGGGGGACTGTGAGAGGGGGAGATAGAGGGGGACAGTGAGGGGGGGACAGAGAGTGGGGGACAGAGAGAGCAGTACAGAGTGGGGTCAGAGAGGGGTTCAGAGAGTGGGTGAATGGGGAGAGTGGGAGACAGAGAGAGAGGGGGACAGTGAGAGTGGGGGACAGAGAGAGAGGAGGCAGAGAGAGCATGACAGAGAGGGGGTGCAGAGACCGGGGGAGAGAGAGAGGGGACAGAGGGAGGGAGGGGGACAGAGAGAGGGGGACAGAGAGTGGGGGAGATAGAGGGTGTCAGAGAGTGAGGGACAGAGAGAGAGGGGGACAGAGAGAGAGGGCGACAGAGAGAGAGGAGGACAGAGAGATAGGGGGACAGAGAGAGAGGGGGACAGAGAGAGAGGCACAGAGAGAGAGACACAGAGAGTGGGGGACACAGAGGGGTACAGAGAGAGAAGGGACAGAGAGAGAGTTCCAGTGAGAGATGGGGTCAGAGAGAGTGGTAGAGAGGGAAGCGGTCAGAGAGAGAGGGGGGCAAAGAGAGGAGGGTAGAGAGAAGGGGGAACAGAGAGAGGGGGAAAGAGAGAGGGGGTGATAGAGGGGTTCATAGAGAGGGGGACAGTGAGAGGGGGAGATAGAGGGGGACAGTGAGGGGGGAGAGAGAGTGGGGGACAGAGGGAGCGGTACAGAGTGGGTTCAGAGAGGGGTTCAGAGAGTGGGTGATTGGGGAGAGTGGAGGACAGAGAGAGAGGGGGACAGAGAGAGAGGGGGACAGGGAGAGGGGGCAGAGAGAGGGTGACAGAGGGGGGGGCAGAGACCGGGGGATAGAGAGAGGGGACAGAGAGAGAGGGGGAGATAAAGGGGTACAGAGAGAGGTGGAGAGAGAGTGGGGGACAGAGAGAATGGTACAGAGTGGGGTGAGAGAGGGTGTCAGAGAGTGGGGGATGGAGAGAGTGCGGGACAGAGAGAGAGGGGGACAGAGGGAGTGGGGGACAGAGGGAGTGGGGGGCATTGAGAGGGCTACAGAGAGGAGGGCAGAGAGCGGTGAGAGAGAGGGGGACAGAGAGAGGGGGACAGAGAGACGGGGACAGAGAGAGGGACAGAATGAGGGGGCAGAGAGAGAGGAGGACAGAGAGAGAGGCGTGTGGGAGAGAGAGGGCGTCAGAAAGAGGCGGGTGGGAGAGAGAGTGGGACAGAGAGAGAGGGGAACAGAGAGAGAGGTAGGTGGGAGAGAGAGGAGGTCAGACAGAGGCGGGTGGGAGAAAATAGCGGGACAGAGAGAGAGGGGGACAGAGAGAGTGGGGACACAGAGAGGGGGGACAGAGAGAGGGGTGACAGAGAGAGGGGTGACAGAGAGAGGGGGGACAGAGAGGGACAGAGAAAGGGGTTCAGAGAGAGGGTGACAGAGAGAATGGGATAGAGAGCGGGTCAGATAGAGGGGGTCAGAGAGAGCGGGACAGAGAAAGAGTGGAACGGAGAGAGAGGGGACAGAGAGAGAGCGGAACAGAGAGAGAGGAGGGGACAGAGAGAGGGGGACAGAGGGGGGGGGGACAGAGAGAAGGGGGACAGAGAGAGGGGAGAGAGAGAGACAGGGGAGAGAGAGAGGGGGAGAAAGAGGTGGTGAGAGAGAGGGGAACAGAGAGAGAGGGGAACAGAGAGAGAGGGGGACCGAGAGAGAGGGGGGGGGACCGAGAAAGGAGGTGGGGTCAGAGAGAGGGGGGACAGAGAGAGGGGGAACAGATAGAGGGGGGTACAGAGAGATAGAAGGTGACTGAGAGACAGTGACAGAGAGGGGGCAGAGAGAGGGTGACAGAGAGAGGGGGACAGAGAATGGGGGAACAGAAAGAGGGGTGAGAGAGGGGGGAGAGAGCGACGGGGGACAGAGAGAGGGGGACAGAAAGATAGGGGACAGAGAGGGTGGACAGATAGAGGGGGGAAAGAGAGAGGAGTGCAGAGAGAGGGAGACAGAGAGAGGGAGACAGAGAGTGGGGTGACAGAGAGTGGTGGGAAAGAGAGAGGGGTGACAGAGAGGGAGGGGACAGAGTGTGGGGGAACAGAGAAAGGGGTGAGAGAGGGGGGAGAGAGCGAGGGGGCACAGAGAGGGGACAGAGAGAGGGGGACAGAAAGAGAGGGGACAGAGAGGGTGGTCAGATAGAGGGGGGAAAGAGAGAGGAGTGCAGAGAGAGGGTGACAGAGAGAGGGGGACAGAGAGGGGGACAGAGAAAGAGTGGGACCGAGAGAGAGGGGACAGAGAGAGAGCGGAACAGAGAGAGAGAGGGGATAGAGAGAGGGGGGAGGTGAGAGGGGGACAGAGAGAGGAGGGGACAGAGAGAGGGGGTCAGAGGGGGGGACAGAGAGAAGGGGTACAGAGAGAGGCGAGAGAGAGACAGTGGAGAGACAGAGTGGGAGAAAGAGGGGAACAGAGAGAGAGGGGAACAGAGAGAGAGGGGGACCGAGAGACATAGGGGGGGGACCGAGAGAGGAGGTGGGGTCAGAGAGAGGGGGGACAGAGAAAGGGGGAACAGATAGAGGGGGGTACAGAGAGATAGAAGGTGACTGAGCGACAGTGACAGAGAGGGGGCAGAGAGAGGGTGACAGAGAGAGGGGGACAGAGAATGGGGGAACAGAGAAAGGGGTGAGAGAGGGGGGAGAGAGCGAGGGGGGACAGGGAGGGGACAGAGAGGGTACAGAGAGAGGGGGACAGAAAGAGAGGGGACAGAGAGGGTGGTCAGATAGAGGGGGGAAAGGGAGAGGAGTGCAGAGAGAGGGTGACAGAGAGAGGGGGACAGAGAGTGGGGTGACAGAGAGCGGGGGGAAAGAGAGAGGGGTGACAGAGAGGGAGGGGACAGAGTGTGGGGGAGATAGAGGGAGTCAGAGTGAGGGGGAACAGAGAGGGGGACAGAGAGAAGGGGGACAGAGAGAGGGGACAGAGAGAGGAAGTCAGAGAGAGAAGGGGACAGAGAGAGGGGGCAGAGAGAGGGTGCCAGAGAGTGGGGATGAGACCGGGGGACAGAGAGAGAGGGGGCAGAGAGAGGGGGACAGAGAGAGGGTGATACAGAGGGGGACAGAGAAGGGTTACAGGGAGAGGGTGAGATAAAGGGATACAGAGAGAGGGGAACAGAGAGTGGGGGACAGAGAGAATGGTACAGAGTGGGGTGAGAGAGGGTGTCAGAGAGTTGGGGGATGGAGAGAGTGCGGGACAGACAGAGAGGGGGACAGAGGGAATGGGGGACAGAGGGAGTGGGGGGCAGAGAGAGGGCTACAGAGAGGGGGGCAGAGAGCGGGGAGAGGGGGGGGACAGAGAGAGGGAGACAGAGAGAGGGGGTCAGAGAGAAGGGGGGAAAGAGCGAAGGGGGACAGAGAGAGAGGGGGACAGAGTGAGATGGCCAGAGAGAGATGGGTCAGAGTGAGGTGGGCATATAGAGAGTGGGCAGAGAGAGAGGGGGGCAGAGAGAGAGGGAAAGAGAGAGGGGGCAGAGAGAGGGCGACAGAGAGCGGGGCACAGAGAGTGGGGGAGATAGAGGGGTCAGAGAGAGAGGGGATCAGAGAGAGAGGGGGACAGAGTGAGAAGGGGACAGAGAGAAACGGGGGCAGAGAGATGGGGTGACAGAGAGAGTGGGGCAGAGAGAGAGGGGGAGATAAAGGGGTACAGAGAGAACGGGACAGAGAGTGGGGGATAGAGAGAGGGGTACAGAGAGAGGGGGAGATAAAGGGGTCCAGAGAGAACGGGACAGAGTGTGAGGGACAGAGAGAGGGGTACAGAGTGGCATGAGAGAGGGTGTCAGAGAGTGGGGGGATGGAGATAGTGCGGGACAGAGAGACAGGGGCAAGAGGGAGCGGGGGACAGAGGGAGTGGGGGACAGAGAGAGAGGGGACAGAGAGAGGGCGACAGAGAGGGGGCAGAGAGCGGGTGAGAGAGAGGGGGACAGAGAGAGGGGACAGAGAGAGGGTGACAGAGAGAGGGACAGAGTGAGGGAGCAGAGATAGATGAGGACAGAGAGAGAGGCGTGTGGGAGAGAATGGGGGACAGAGAGAGGGGGACAGAGAGAGGGGGACAGAGAGAGGGAAAGAGTGTGGGGGCAGAGAGAGAGGACGACAGAGAGAGAGGCGTGTGGGAGAGAGAGGGGGTCAGAGAGAGAGGGGGACAGATAGAGGGGGCAGAGAGAGGGCGACAGAGAGGGGTGCAGAGAGCGTGGGAGAGAAAGGAGGGACAGAGAGAGGGGGACAGAGAGAGGGGACAGAGAGAGGGACAAAGTGAGGGGGCAGAGACAGAGGAGGACAGAGAGAGAGAGTGTGGGAGAGGAGGGGGTCAGAGAGAGGTGGGTGGGATAAAGAGCGGGACAGAGAGAGAGGGGGACAGAGACAGAGGGGGACAAAAAAAGGGAATAGAGGGAGACGGGTGCGAGAAAGAGAGTGGCAGAGAGAGGGGGACAGAGAGTGGGTCAGATAAATTGAGTCAGATAGAGGGGAACAGAGAGTGAGGGGGCAAAGAGAGGGCGACAGAGAGAGGGTGACAGAGAGGGCGGGACAGAGAGAGGGGGAGAGAGAGAGGAGGACAGAGAGGGACAGAGAAAGGGTTTCAGAGAGAGGGTGACAGAGAAAGTGGGACAGAGAGCGGGTCAGATAGAGAGGGTCAGAGAGATGGGGACAGAGAAAGAGTGGGACAGAGAGAGGGGGGCAGAGAGAGAGGGGGGCAGAGAGAGAGGGGACAGAGAGAGGGGGGCAGAGAGAGGGGTGGACAGAGAGAGGAGGGGACAGAGAGACGCGGGGCAGAGGGAGAGGGGATAGAGAGAAGGGGACAGAGAGAGGGGGGAGAGAGAGACAGGAGAGAGAGAGAGGGGAAGAAAGAGGCGGTCAGAGAGAGGTTAACAAGAGAGAGGGGAACAGAGAGAAAGGGGGACCGAGAGAGAGAGAGAGAGGGGGGGACAGAGAGAGGACTATAGAGAGAGGGGGAGAGAGAGAGGAGGTTGGGTCAGAGAGAGGGGGGACAGAGAGAGGGGAACAGATAGAGGGGGGGAACAGAGAGAGAGGGTGACAGAGACGGTGACAGAGAGGGGGCAAAGAGATGGCGACAGAGAGAGGGGGCAGAGAGAGGGTGTGACAGAGAGAGGTTGGCAGAGGGCCGGGGAACAGAGACACGGTGACAGAGAGGGGGCAGAGAGAGGGCGACAGAGAGGGGGCAGAGGGAGAAGGACAGAGAATGGGGGGCAGAGAGAGGGGTGAGAGAGAGTGGGGGGAGAGCGCGAGGGGGACAGAGAGGGGACAGAGAGAAGTGGGACAGAAGGGGGGGCAGAGAGGGTGAACAGATAGAGGAGGGCAGAGAGAGTATGACAGAGAGAGGGGGACAGTGAGAGGGATGACAGAGAGCGGGGGGAAAGAGAGAGGGCTTACAGAGAGAGGGGACAGAGTTTGGGGTAGATAGAGGGAGTCAGAGAGAGGGGGAACAGAGAGGGGGGCCAGTGAGAGGGGGACAGAGAGAGGGGGGGACATAGAGGGGGGGCAGAGAGGGGGGGACAGAGAGTGGGGGAACAGACAGGGGTACCGAGAGAGAGGCGGGTGGCAGAGAGAGGGGGTCAGAGGGGGGGGACAGAGAGAAGGGGGACAGAGAGAGGGGAGAGAGAGACAGGGGAGAGAGAGAGAGGGTGAGAAAGAGGTGGTGAGAGAGAGGGGAACAGAGAGAGAGGGGTCCGAGAGAGAGAGGGGGGGACCGAGAGAGGAGGTGGGGTCAGAGAGAGGGGGGACAGAGAGAGGGGGAACAGATAGAGGGGGGGTAGAGAGAGATAGAAGGTGACTGAGAGACAGTAACAGAGAGGGCGCAGAGAGAGGGTGACAGAGAGAGGGGGACAGAGAATGGGGGAACAGAGAGAGGGGTGAGAGAGGGGGGAGAGAGCGAGGGGGGACAGAGAGGGGACAGAGAGGGGACAGAGAGAGGGGGACAGAAAGATAGGGGACAGACAGGGTGGACAGATAGAGGGGGGAAAGAGAGAGGAGTGCAGAGAGAGGGTGACAGAGAGAGGGGGACAGAGAGTGGGGTGACAGAGAGTGGTGGGAAAGAGAGAGGGGTGACAGAGAGGGAGGGGACAGAGTGTGGGGGAGATAGAGGGAGTCAGGGTGAGGGGGAACAGAGAGGGGGACAGAGAGAAGGGGGACAGAGAGAGGGGGACAGAGAGAGGGGGACAGAGAGAGGAGGTCAGAGAGAGAAAGGGACAGAGAGAAGGGGCAGAGAGAGGGTGACAGAGAGGGGGGAAGAGACCGGGGGAAAAGATAGAGAGGGGGCAGAGAGAGGGGGACAGAGAGAGGGTGATACAGAGGGGGACAGAGAAGGGGAACAGAGAGAGGGTGAGATAAAGGGGTACAGAGAGAGGGGGACAGAGAGTGGGGGACAGAGAGAATGGTACAGAGTGGGGTGAGAGAGGGTGTCAGAGAGTTGGGGGATGGAGAGAGTGCGGGACAGAGAGAGAGGGGGACAGAGGGAATGGGGGACAGAGGGAATGGGTGCAGAGAGAGGGCTACAGAGAGGGGGGCAGAGAGCGCGGAGAGAGGGGGGGACAGAGAGAGGGGGCAGAGAGAGGTGGGGCAGAGAGAAGGGGGGAAAGAGCGAGGGGGGACAGAGAGAGAGGGGGACAGAGTGAGATGGCCAGAGGAAGATGGGACAGAGTGAGGTGGGCATATAGAGAGTGGGCAGAGAGAGAGGGGGGCAAAGAGAGAGGGAAAGAGAGAGGGGGCAGAGAGAGGGCGACAGAGAGCGGGGCACAGAGAGTGGGGGAGATAGAGGGGTCAGAGAGAGAGGGGATCAGAGAGAGAGGGGGACAGAGTGAGAAGGGGACAGAGAGAGATGGGGGCAGAGAGATGGGGTGAGAGAGTGGGGCAGAGACAGAGCGGGACATTGAGAGAGTGGGGCAGAGTGATGGCGACAGAGAGAGAGGGACACAGAGAGTGAGAGGGACAGAGAGAGAGAGAGGGTGCAGAAAGAGGCGTCAGAGAGTGGGGAACAGAGAGAGAGAGGAGGACAGAGAGAGAGGGGAAAAAAGAGAAAGGACGACAGAGAGAGGGGACAGAGAGAGGACGACAGAGAGGGGGCAGAGAGCGGGGAAAAGAGAGAGGGGGACAGAGAGAGGGGACAGAGAGAGGGACAGAGTGAGGGAGCAGAGATAGATGAGGACAGAGAGAGAGGCGTGTGGGAGAGAGGGGGGTCAGAGAGAGGGGGCAGAGAGAGGGCGACAGAGAGGGGGCAGAGAGCGGGGGAGAGAATGGGGGACAGAGAGAGGGTGACAGAGAGAGGGAATGAGTGTGGGGGCAGAGAGAGAGGACGAAAGAGAGAGAGGCGTGTGGGAGAGAGTGGGGGTCAGAGAGAGAGGGGGACAGATAGAGGGGGCAGAGAGAGGGCGACAGAGAGGGGTGCAGAGAGCGGGGGAGAGAAAGGAGGGACAGAGAGAGGGGGACAGAGAGAGGGGGAAAGAGAGAGGGACAGAGTGAGGGGGCAGAGAGAGAGGAGGACAGGGAGAGAGACGTGTGGGAGAGGAGGAGGTCAGAGAGAGGCGGGTTGGAGAGAGAGCGGGACAGAGAGAGAGGGGGACAGAGACAGAGGGGGACAAAAAGGGGAATAGAGGGAGACGGGTGAGAGAAAGAGAGAGGCAGAGAGAGGGGGACAGAGAGTGGGTCAGATAAATTGAGTCAGATAGAGGGGGACAGAGAGTGAGGGGGCAAAGAGAGGGCGACAGAGAGAGGGTGACAGAGAGGGCGGGACAGAGAGAGGGGGAGAGAGAGAAGGTTACAGAGAGGGACAGAGAAAGGTTTCAGAGAGAGGGTGACAGAGAGAGTGGGACAGAGAGCGGGTCAGATAGAGGGGGTCAGAGAGATGGCGACAGAGAGAGACAGGAGAGAGAGAGGGGAAGAAAGAGGCGGTCAGAGAGAGGGGAACAAGAGAGAGGAGACCAGAGAGAAATGGGGACCGATAGAGAGAGAGAGAGGGAGAATGAGAGAGGACAATAGAGAGAGGGGGAGAGAGAGAGGAGGTTGGGTCAGAGAGAGGGGGGACAGAGAAAGGGGAACAGATAGAGGGGGGGAACAGAGAGAGAGGGTGACAGAGACGGTGACAGAGAGGGGGCAGAGTGATGGCGACAGAGAGGTGGTGCAGAGAGAGGGTGTGACAGAGAGAGGTTGGCAGAGGGCCAGGGGACAGAGAGACGGTGACAGAGAGGGGGCAGAGAGAGGGCGACAGAAAGAGGGGGACAGAGAATGGGGGAACAGAGAGAGGGGAGAGAGAGAGTGGGGGGAGAGCGTGAGGGGGACAGAGAGGGGACAGAGAGAAGTGGGACAGAAGGAGCGGGGACAGAGACGGTGGACAGATAGAGGTGGGACAGAGAGGGGGACAGAGAGAGGAGGGCAGAGAGAGGGTGACAGAGAGAGGGGGGCAGTGAGAGGGATGACAGACAGCGGGGGGAAAGAGAGAGGGCTTACAGAGAGAGGGGACAGAGTGTGGGGTAGATAGAGGGAGTCAGAGAGAGGGGGAACAGAGAGGGGGGCCAGTGAGAGGGGGACAGAGAGAGGGGGGAACATAGAGGGTTGCAGAGAGGGGGGGACAGAGAGAGGGGGACAGACAGTGGGGGAGATAGATGGGGTTAGGTAGAGGGGGAACAGAGAGAAGGGGAGAGAGAAAGGGGGGTACAGAGGGAGGGGGACAGAGAGAGAGAGGGACAGAGAGATGGGAACAGAGAGGGGGAAAGAGAGAGGGGGAGAGAGAGAGGGTGACAGAGAGAAGGGAGACAGAGAGAGAGGGGGACAGAGAGAGAGGGGGACAGAGAGAGGGGGTCAGAGACAGAGGGGGTCAGAGAGAGAGGGTGACAGAGACAGAGTGGGACAGAGAGAGAGGTGGACAGAGGGAGAGGTGGACAGGGAGAGAGGGGGACAGAGAGAGGGGGACAGAGAGAGGGGGACAGAGAGAGGGGGTCAGAGACAGAGCCAGTCAGAGAGAGAGGGGGACAGAGATAAGGGAACAGAGAGAGAGGGGAACAGAGAGAGAGGGGGCCGGGGGGGTACAGAGAGAGAGGGGGACAGAGTGAGAGGGACAGAGAGATTGGGGCAGAGTGAGGGGGCAGAGAGAGAGGGGAAAGAGAGAGGGGGGCAGAGAGAGGGCGACAGAGAGCGGGGCACAGAGAGTGGTGACATAGATGGGGTCAGACAGAGAGGGGGTCAGAGAGAGTGGGGCAGAGAGAGATGGGGACAGAGATAAGGGAACAGATAGTGGGGGGGACAGAGAGGGAGGGTGACTGAGAGACGGTGACAGAGACGGGGCAGAGAGAGAGCGACAGAGAGAGGGGGACAGAGAGAGGGGGGGACAGAGACTGGTGGAGAAAGGGAGGGCGGACAGATTGACGTTGACAGAGAGGGGGCAGAGAGAGTGCAACAGAGAGGGGGCAGAGAGAGTGCGACAGAGAAGGGGGCAGAGAGAGGGTGACAGAGAGAGGGGACAGAGAATGGGGAACAGAGAGAGGGGTGAGAGAGAGAGCGGGGGAGAGATTGAGCGGGGGAGAGAGAAAGGTAACAGAGAGAGGGGGGACAGAGAGAGGGGGCAGAGAGAGGGAGAGATAGAGGGGGTCAGAGAGAGGGGGACAGAAAGAGAGAGGAGAGAAAGGGTGGACAGATAGAGGTGGGACAGAGAAGGGGGACAGAGAGGGGGCGCAGAGAGAGGGTGACAGGGAGAGAGGACAGAGAGTTGGGGACAGAGAGAGGAGGGCCGAGAGTTTGGCAGATAGAGGGGGGCAGAGAAAGGGGAGACAGAGAGAGAGTGGGACAGAGTGAGGGGGAACAGACAGAGAGGGGACAGGGAGAGGGGGACAGAGTGAGGGGGAACAGACAGAGAGGGGACAGGGAGAGGGGGGCAGAGTGAGGGGGGCAGAGAGCAGTGTAGAGAGAGAGAGAGAGAGAGACGGGTGGGAGAGAGAGAGAGGGAGCAGAGAGTGAGGAAGATAGTGGGGGTCAGAGAGACGGGGACAGAGAGAGGGTACAGAGAGAGGGGGCAGAGAGAGAGGAAAGAGAGAAGGGGGCAGAGAGTGAGTAGGACAGAGAGACAGGGGAAGAGAGACATGGGGCAGAAAGAGGGCAAAAGAGTGAGGGGGCAGAGAGAGAGGGGGCAGAGAGAGGGCGACAGAGAATGGGGCACAGAAAGTGGGTCGATAGAGGGGGTCAGAGAGAGGAGAAAAGAGAGACGGGGACAGAGTGGGGGAGAGAGAGGGTGTCAGAGAGAGGCGGACAGAGGGGGGACAGAGAGACGGGGACAGAGAGAGGGGGACAGCGAGACGGGGGGGGGGGGGTCAGATAGAGAGGAGGACAGAGAGACCGGGGCAGAGAGATGGCGACAGAGAAAGGGTGACAGAGAGTGACCGGGACAGAGAGAGGGGGGCAGAGAGAGAGAGGGGCGCAGAGAGTAGGGGAGACAGAGATAGAGGGGGACAGAGAGAGGAGGGACAGAGAGAGAGGGGGGAGAGAGAGTGGGGTGCAGAGAGAGGGGCACAGAGAGTGGGGCAGATAGAGGGGATCAGAGAGAGGGGGATATAGAGTGGGGGACAGCGAATGGGGACAGAGAGTGGGGGACAGAGAGAGGTGTACAGAGTGGGGGAGAGAGAGGGGGATAGAGAGTAGGTGGATGGAGAGAGTGGGGACAGATTGGGAGAGGGGAACAGAGAGAGAGGGGGACAGTGAGGGTGCAGAGAGAAGGGGCAGAGAGTGGGCAGCAGAGAGGGGGGCAGAGAGTGGGGAAGAGAGGTTGGGGACAGAGAGAGGGTGACAGAGAGAGGGGAAACAGAGCGGGACAGAGAGAGAAGGACAGAGAGAGGGCGACAGACAGAGGGGGACAGAGGGTGGGGGGCAGAGAGAGTGCGACAGAGAGAGGGGGCAGAGAGAGGGGGTGGACAGAGATAGGTGGAAAAAGGGAGGGGGGACAAAGAGACGTTGACAGAGACGGGGCAGAGAGTGGGTGAGAGAGAGAGGTGGACAGAGAATGCGGTACAGAGAGAGGGGTGAGAGAGAGAGCGGGGGAGAGAGAGAGGTGACAGAGAGAGAGGGGACAGAGAGTGGGAAACAGAGCGAGGGTTGACAGAGAGGGGGTAGAGAGAGGGGGACAGAGAGAGGGAGACAGAAAGAGAGGGGACAGAGAGGGTGGATTGATAGAGGTGGGACAGAGAGGGGGGGCAGAGAGACGGTGACAGAGAGAGAGGACAGAGAGTGGGGGACAGAGAGAGTGGCAGAGAGTGGGGAGACAGAGAGAGGTGGACAGCGTGAGGGGGACAGAGAGAGAGGGGACAGGGAGAGGGGGACAGAGAGAGGGGAGCAGAGAGTGGGGAAGATAGTGGGGGTCATAGAGAGGGGGACAGAGAGAGAGGGCGCAGAGAGAGGGCGACAGAGAGAGGGTATCGAGAGAGGGGGCAGAGAGAGAGGGGGTCAGAGAGAGTGGAAATAGAGAGAGGGGAGACAGAGAGAGGGGAGACAGAGAGAGGGGGCACAGAGAGAGGGGGGCAGAGGGAGAGCGACAGAGAGGGTGGACAGATAGAGGCGCGACAGAGAGGCGGGACAGAGGGGGGACAGAGAGAGGAGGACAGAGAGAGGGTGACAGAGAGAGAGGACAGAGAGTGGTGGAGAGAGAGGGGGTCAGAGAGAGGGCGGCAGAGAGAGGGGGACAGAGAGACAGGAGGACAGAGAGAGATGGGGCAGAGATAGGGGGGACAGAGAGAGGAGGGCTGAGAGTGGGGGGGAGAGAGAGGGGGCAGAAAAAGGGCGTCTGAGAGAGGGAAGACAGAGAGCGGGGACAGAGTGGGGGGGGCAGAGAGACGGGGACAGAGAGACAGGGACGGGGGACAGGGAGAGGAGGACAGCGAGAGGGGGACAGAGAATGGGGGAACAGAGAGAGGGGTAAGAGAGAGAGAGAGCCGGGAGAGAGAGAGAGGTGAAAGAGAGAGGATGGACAGAGAGAGGGGAACAGAGCGAGGGGTGACAGAGAGGGGGTAGCGAGAGGGGGATAGAGAGAGGGGGAGAGAGAGAGGGGGGACAGAGAGAGGGGGTCAGAGAGAGGGGGAGATAGGGGGACAGAGGGAGGGGGACAGAAAGAGAGGGGACAGAGAGGGTGGACAGATAGAGGTGGGGCAGAGAGAGGGGCAGATCGAGGGGGCAGAGAGAAGGGAGACAGAGAGGGGGACAGAGTGAGGGGAGACAGAGAGAGAGAGAGGGGACAGGGAGAGGGCGACAGAGAGAGGGGGGACAGAGAGAGGGGGACAGAGTGAGGGGGGACAGAGAGACGAGGACAGAGAGACAGCGACGGGCGGACAGGGAGAGGGGGATAACGAGAGGGGGACAGAGAATGGGGGAACAGAGAGAGGGGTGAGAGAGAGAGAGCCGGGAGAGAGAGAGAGAGGTGACAGAGAGAGGGTGGACAGAGAGAGGGGCACAGAGCGAGGGGTGACAGAGAGGGGGTAGACAGAGGGTGATAGAGAGAGGGGGACAGAGAGAGGGGGGACAGAGAGAGGGGGAGATAGGGGACAGAGAGAGGGGAGAGAAAGAGAGGGGACAGAGAGGGTGGACAGAGAGAGGTGGGGCAGAGAGTCGGGCAGATAGAGGAGTGCAGTGAGAAGGGAGAAAGAGAGAGGGGGACAGAGTGAGGGGAGACAGAGAGAGAGGGGACAGGGAGAGGGCGACAGAGAGAGCGGGGACAGAGAGAAGGTGAGAGAGAGAGAGGGGTGACAGAGAGAGGGGGACAGAGAGAGGGGGACAGAGAGAGGGGGAGTGAGAGGGGTCAGAGAGAGAGGGAGACAGAGAGAGAAGGGGACAGAGAGAGGCGTGAACAGAGAGACAGGACTACAGAGAGAGGGGGAGAGATCGAGTGGGTACAGAGAGGGTGTAGAGAGAGGGGGAGATAGAGGGGGTCAGAGAGAGAAGGACAGAAAGAGAGGGGACAGAGAGGGTGGAAACATAGAGGTGGGACAGAGAAGGGGACAGAGAGAGTAGGGCAGAGATTGGGGGCCAGAGAGAGGGGGCAGAGAGTGGGGCAAATAGAGCGGGGCAAAGAGAGGTGAGACAGAGAGAGGGGGACAGAGTGAGGTGGGACAGAGAGAGGGGACAGGAAGAGGGCGACAGAGAGAGGGGGCAGAGAGAAGGGTAGAGAGAGAGAGAGACGGGTGGGAGAGAGAGGGGAGCAGAGAGTGGGGAAGATAGAGGGGGTCAGAGAGAGACAGGACAGAGAGAGTGGGACAGAGGAGGGGACAGTGAGAGGGGGACAGAGAGAGTGGGGGCAGAGACAGGGTTGGACAGAGAGAGTGGGACAGAGAGAGAGGTGACAGAGAGAGGGTGGACAGAGAGAGGGGGTAGAGAGAGGGGGATAGAGAGAGGGGGACAGAGAGAGGGGGGACAGAGAGAGGGGGTCAGAGAAAGGGGGAGATAGGGGTACAGAGAGAGTAGGACAGAAAGAGAGGGGACAGAGAGGGTGGACAGATAGAGGTGGGGCAGAGAGTGGGGCAGATAGAGGGGGAAGAGAGAAGGGAGACAGAGAGGGGGACAGAGTGAGGGGAGACAGAGAGAGAGAGGACATGGAGAGGGCGACAGAGAGAGGGTGCAGAGTGCAGGATAGAGAAAGAGAAACGGGAGAGAGAGAGGGGAGCAGAGAGTGGGGAAAGTGGTGGCGGTCAGAGAGAGGGGCGACAGAGAGAGAGGACAGAGAGTGGGGGACAGAGAGTGGGGGCCGAGAATGGGGCAGATAGAGGGGGCAGAGAGAGGGGGGACAGATAGAGAGGGGACAGGGAGAAAACGACAGAGAGAGAGAGGGGGGCAGTGAGCAGGGTAGAGAGAGAGAGAGACGGGTGGGAGAGAGAGAGAGGGGTGCAGAGTTTGGGGAAGATAGTGGGGGTCAGAGAGAGAGGGGGACAGAGAGAGAGGACGCAGAGAGAGAGAGCGAGACAGAGAGAGGGTACAGAGAGAGGGGGCAGAGAGATTGGGGGTCAGACAGAGTGGAGATAGAGAGAGGGGAGACAGAGAGGGGGAGACAAAGAGAGGGGGTACAGAGAGAGGGGGGCAGAGAGCAGAGCGAGAGAGTGGGCAGAGAGGGGGCATAGAGAGAGGGGACACAGAGAGAGGGGAGACAGAGAGCGCGGGGGGGCAGAGAGTGGGGGGGCAGAGAGTGTGGACGACAGAGAGAGGGCGACAAGCGGTGGGGGGACAGAGAGATGGTGACAGATAGTGGGTGAGATAGATGGGGTCAGAGAGAGAGGGATAGAGAGACAGGGGACAGAGAGTGGGGGACAGAGAGAGAGGGGGAAAGAGAAAGAGCGACAGAGAGATGGAGCAGAGATAGGAGGGACAGAGAGAGGGGGGCTGAGAGCGGGGGAGAGAGAGGGTGCAGAAAGAGGGCGGCAGAGAGAGGGGGGACGGGTGTGACAGAGAGAGGGGGACAGAGGGAGGGGGGACAGAGTGACGGTGACAGAGAAGTGGCATATAGAGGGCGAGAGAGAGAGGGGGACAGAGTGGGGGCAGAGAGAGGGCGAGAGAGAGAGAGGAGGACAGAGAAAGGGGAACACAGAGAGGGGGGACAGAGAGAGAGGGGGACAGAGAGAGAGGGGGACAGAGAGAGGGGGCAGAGTAAGAGAGGCAGAGTGAGAGGGGGTTAGAGAGAGGGTGACAGAGAGATGGAGACAGGGAGAGGGGGGACAGAGAGTGGGGGGAAAGAGAGAGGGGTGACAGAGATGGGGGGACACAGAGTGGGGGAGATAGAGGGAGACACAGAGAGGTTCAGAGAGGGGTGCCAGAGAAAGGGGGATAGAGAGACGGGGGACAGAGGGGGGAGGAACAGATTGGGGGGACAGAGTGGGGGGTAACAGAGAGGGTCCCAGAGAGTGGAGTTTGGGAGAGAGTGGGGGTCAGAGAGAGGGCGACAAAGAGAGGGGAACAGACAGTGGGGGAGTTAGATGGGGTCAGAGAGAGGGGGGACAGAGAGAAGGTGAGAGTGAGAGGGGTGACAGAGAGAGGGGGAGTGAGAGGGGACAGAGAGAGTGGGGGTCAGAGAGAGAGTGAGACAGAGAGAGAAGGGGACAGAGAGAGACGTGGACAGAGAGAGAGGACGACAGAGAAAGGGGGAGAGATCGAGTGGGGACAGAGAGGGGGTAGAGAGAGTGGGACAGAGAGAGGGGGGTCAGAGAGAGGGGGGACAGAGAGAGGGGGGAAGAGAGAGGGGGAGATAGAGGGGGTCAGAGAGAGGGGGACAGAAAGAGAGGGGACAGAGAGGGTGGAAACATAGAGGTGGGACAGAGAAGCGGGACAGAGAGAGTAGGGCAGAGAGTGGGCAGATAGAGCGGGGCAAAGAGAGGGGAGACAGAGAGAGGGGGACAGAGTGAGGGGGACAGAGAGAGAGGGGACAGGAAGAGGGCGACAGAGGGAGGGGGCAGAGAGAGAAGTAGAGAGAGAGAGACGGGTGGGAGAGAGAGGGGAGCAGAGAGTGGGGAAGATAGACGGGGTCTGAGAGAGACAGGACAGAGAGAGTGGGAAAGAGGAGGGGACAGAGAGAGGGGGCAGAGAGAGAGGGGGACAGAGAGAGTGGGGGCAGAGACAGGGTTGGACAGAGAGAGTGGGACAGAGAGAGGGGGACAGAGAGAGGGGACAGAGAGAGAGGGGGACAGAGAGAGAGGGGACAGACAGTGGGTGAGATAGCTGGGGTCAGAGAGAGGGGATAGAGAGACAGGGGACAGAGACGGGGGACAGAGAGAGACGGGGACAGAGAGAGAGCGACAGAGAGTGTGGACAGATACAGGCGGGACAGAGAGCCGGGACAGAGAGGGGGGACAGAGAGAGGAGGGCAGAGAGAGGGTGACAGAGAGAGCGGACAGAGAGTGGTGGAGATAGAGGGGTTCAGAGAGAGGGGGACAGAGAGAGGGGACAGAGAGAGAGAGCGACAGAGAGAGGGGAGACTGAGAGAGGGGAGACAGAGAGAAGAGGTACAGAGAGAGGGGGCAGAGAGTGGGGAGAGATAGGGGCCAGAGAGGGGGCAGAGAAAGAGGGGAGACAGAGAGAGAGGGGGGACAGAGAGAGCGGGGAAACAGAGAGATCGGGGGGACAGAGAGAGCGGGGGGAGAGAGAGAGGGCGACAGGCGGTGGGGGGACAGAGGGACGGTGACAGAGAGGGGTCAGAGAGAGGCAGGACAGAGAGAGTGGGACAGAGGAGGGGACAGAGAGAGGGGGGACAGAGTGAGTGGGGGCAGAGACAGGTTGGGACAGAGAGAGTGGGACAGAGATAGGGCGACAGAGTGAGGGGACAGAGAGAGAGGGGGACAGAGAGAGGGGGGACAGACAGTGGGTGAGTTAGATGGGGTCAGAGAGGGGGGATAGAGAGACAGGGGAAAGAGAGAGAGCGACAGAGAGGGTCGACAGATACAGGCGGGACAGAGATGGGGGACACAAAGAGGAGGCAGAGAGAGGGTGACAGAGAGAGAGGACAGAGAGTGGTGGAGATAGAGGGGTTCAGAGAGGGGGGACAGAGAGAGGGGAAAAGAGAGACAGCGGGACAGAGAGAGATACGAGCAGATTTAGGAAGGACAGAGAGAGGGGGGCTGAGAGCGGGGGAGAGATGGGGCAGAAAGAGGGCATCAGAGAGAGGGGGTACGGGTGAGACAGAGAGAGGGGGACAGAGGGAGGGGGGATAGAAAGACGGTGACAGAGAGATGGCAGAGAGAGGGCGACAGAGAGGGGGCAGAGAGAGGGCAAGAGAGAAGGGGCAGAGAGAGCGCGAGAGAGAGAGGGGGACAGAGAAAGGGGGAACACAGAGAGGGGAGAGAGAGAGAGGGAGACAGAGAGAGAGAGAGGGCAGAATGAGAGGGCAGAGTGAGAGAGGCAGAGAGAGAGGGGGTTAGAGAGGGGGGACAGAGAGCCGGGCTAAAGAGAGAGGGGTGACAGAGAGAGAGGGGGACAGAGAGAGGGGGGACAGAGAGCGGGGCTAAAGAGAGAGGGGTGACAGAGAGACAGGGACAGAGAGTGGGGGAGATAGAGGGAGTCAGAGAGAGGGGGAACAGAGATGGGAGCCAGAGAGAGGGGGACAGAGAGAGGGGGGACAGAGAGGGGGTACAGAGAGAGGCGGATGGTAGTGAGTGGGTGTCAGAGAGAGAGTTGCAGAGAGACGGGGACAGACAGTGGGTGAGATCGATGGGGTCAGAGAGAGGGGAGAGAGAGAGAGGAGGAGAGAGAGAGGGGGAGGGGGGTGGCAGAGTGAGGGGGACAGAGAGAGGGGGAGAGGGGGTCAGAGAGAGAGGGGGTCAGAGAGATAGGGGGACAGAGAGAGGTGGACAGAGAGAGGAGGACAGAGAGAGAAGGACAGAGAGAGGGGGTCAGAGAGATGGGGACAGAGAGAGGGGGAGAGAGGGGGTCAGAGAGAGAGGGGTTCAGAGAGATAGGGGGACAGAGAGAGAAGGGGACAGAGAGAGAGGTGGACATAGAGAGAGGGGACAGAGAGAGGGGGACAGAGACAGTGGGTCAGAGAGATAGGGGATCAGAGAGAGAGGGGGACAGAGAGAGAAGGGTACAGAGAGGGTGGGGGACAGAGTGTGGGGGACAGAGAGATGGGGGACGGAGAGAGGGGGTGCAGAGAGAGAGGGAAATGAGAGAGGGGACAAAGAGAGGGGACAGAGAGAGAGGGGACAGAGAGAGACGGACCGAGAGAGAGGGGCTCAGAGAGAGAGAACGGGACAAAGAGAGGGGGAACGGAGAGAGGGGGAAAGAGGGAGTGGGGATAGAGAGGGGAGAAGAGAGAGGGGAGACAGAGATAGAGAGGGTGAAAGAGAGAGCGGGACAGAGGGAGAGCGGGCAGAGAGAGGAGAACAGAGAGAGAGGACGCAGAGAGAGGGCGAGAGAGAGAGCGTACAGAGAGAGGGGGCAGAGAGAGAAGGTCAGAGAGAGTGGAGATAGAGAGAGGGGAGACGGAGAGAGGGGAGACAGAGAGAGGGGGGTTCAGAGAGAGGGGGGCAGAGAGCGGGGAGAGAGAGTGGGCAGAGAGGAGGTTAGAGAGAGAGAAGGGGACAGAGCGAGGGGGAACAGACAGAGGGGGAAAGAGGGAGTGGGGACAGAGAGGGGAGCAGAGAGAGGGGAGACAGAGATAGAGAGGGTGAAAGAGAGAGCGGGACAGAAGGAGAGCGGGCAGAGAGAGGAGAACAGAGAGAGAGGACGCAGAGAGAGGGCGACAGAGAGAGGAGGTCAGAGAGAGGGAGCAGAGAGAGGGGAGACAGAGAGAGGGGAGACAGAGAGAGGGGGGTTCAGAGAGAGGGGGGCAGAGAGCGGGGAGAGAGAGTGGGCAGAGAGGGGGCAGAGAGAGAGGGGAGACAGAGAGAGGGGAGGACAGAGAGCGCGGCTGGGCAGAGAGTGGAGGGGACAGAGAGATGGTGACAGAGAG
Organism: Chiloscyllium punctatum; assembly: GCF_047496795.1. Taxonomy (NCBI): domain Eukaryota; kingdom Metazoa; phylum Chordata; class Chondrichthyes; order Orectolobiformes; family Hemiscylliidae; genus Chiloscyllium; species Chiloscyllium punctatum. The sequence goes on along the minus strand of NW_027309886.1, from coordinate 29,183 downwards.
GGGTCAGAGAGAGGCAGGACAGAGAGAGTGGGACAGAGGGGGGAGAGCGAGGGGGTAGGCAGAGACAGGGAGGGACAGAGACAGGGGGACAGAGAGAGGGGACAGAGACAGAGGGGGACAGAGAGAGGGGAGAGATAGTGGGTGAGATAGATGGGGTCAGAGAGAGGGGGATAGAGAGACATGGGACAGAGAGTGCGGGATAGAGAGACGGGGGGACTGAGAAAGAGCGACAGAGCGTGTGGACAGATAGAGGCGGGACAGAGAGGCGGGACAGTGAGGGGGAACAGAGATGGGAGACCAGAGAGAGGGTGACAGAGAGAGAGGATAGAGAGTGGTGGAGGTAGAGGGGGTCAGAGAGAGGGGGGACGAGAGAGGGGGACAGAGAAAAAGGGGGACAGAGAGAGATGGGGCAGAGATAGGAGGGACAGAGAGAGGGGGGCTGAGAGCGGGCGAGAGAGAGGGGGCAGGAAGAGGGCATCAGAGAGGGGGGGATGGCTGTGACAGAGAGAGGGGACAGAGGGAGTGGGGACAGAGAGACGGTGACAGAGAGGTGGCATATAGAGGGCGAGAGAGCGAGGGGGACAGAGAAAGGGGAACACAGAGAGAGGGGGACAGAGAGACAGCGGGACAGAGAGAGATGCGGGCAAAGATAGGAGGGACAGAGAGGGGGGGCTGAGAGCGGGGGAGAGTTGGGGGCAGAAAGAGGGCATCAGAGAGATTGGGAACGGGTGAGACAGAGAGAGTGGGACAGAGGGAGGGGGGATAGAGAGACGGTGACAGAGAAATGGCAGAGAGAGGGCGACAGAGAGGCGGCAGAGAGAGGGCGAGAGAGAAGGGGCAGAGAGAGCGCGAGAGAGAGAGGGGGACAGAGAAAGGGGGAACACAGAGAGGGGGAGAGAGAGAGGGGGGGACAGAGAGAGAGAGAGGGCAGAATGAGAGGGCAGAGTGAGAGAGGCAGAGAGAGAGGGGGTGAGAGAGGGGGGACAGAGAGCCGGGCTAAAATGAGAGGGGTGACAGAGAGAGGGAGACAGGGACAATGGGTCAGAGAGCGGGGCTAAAGAGAGAGAGGGGTGACAGAGAGAGAAGGACAGAGAGTGGGGGAGATAGAGGGAGTCAGAGAGAGGGGGAACAGAGATGGGGGTCAGAGAGAGGGTTGCAGAGAGAGGGGGACAGACAGTAGGGGAGATCGATGGGGTCAGAGAGAGGGTGGAGAGAGAGAGGGGGAGAGAGAGAGGGGGACAGAGAGAGGGGGGACAGAGAGAGGGGGACAGAGAGAGGGGGACAGACAGAGAGGGGGTCAGAGAGATGGGGACAGAGAGAGGCGGACAGAGAGATCGGGACAGAGAGAGGGGGAGAGAGAGGGGGTCAGAGAGAGAAGGGGTCAGAGAGATAGTGGGACAGAGAGAGAAGTGGACAGAGAGAGAGGTGGACATAGAGAAAGGGGACAGAGTGAGGGGGACAGAGAGAGGGGGACAGAGAGAGAGGGTCAGAGAGAGAGGCGGACAGAGAGAGAAGGGGACAGAGAGAGTAGGGGACAGAGAGAGGGGGGACAGAGAGCCGGGCTAAAGAGAGAGGGGTGACAGAGAGAGGGAGACAGAGAGAATGGGTCAGAGAGCGGGGCTAAAGAGATAGAGAGGGGTGACAGAGAGAGAAGGACAGAGAGTGGGGGAGATAGAGGGAGTCAGAGAGAGGGGGAACAGAGATGGGGGTCAGAGAGAGGGTTGCAGAGAGAGGGGGACAGACAGTAGGGGAGATCGATGGGGTCAGAGAGAGGGTGGAGAGAGAGAGGGGGAGAGAGAGAGGGGGACAGAGAGAGGGGGGACGGAGAGAGGGGGACAGAGAGAGGGGGACAGACAGAGAGGGGGTCAGAGAGATTGGGACAGAGAGAGGCGGACAGAGAGATGGGGACAGAGAGAGGGGGAGAGAGAGGGGGTCAGAGAGAGAGGGGGTCAGAGAGATAGTGGGACAGAGAGAGAAGTGGACAGAGAGAGAGGTGGACATAGAGAAAGGGGACAGAGAGAGGGGGACAGAGAGAGGGGGACAGAGAGAGGGGGTCCGAGAGAGAGGCGGACAGAGAGAGAAGGGGACAGAGAGAGTAGGGGACAGAGAGAGGGGGGCAGAGAGATGCGGGACGGAGAGAGGGGGTACAGAGAGAGAGGGAAATGAGAGAGGGGGACAAAGAGAGGGACAGAGAGAGGGGACAGAGAGAGAGGGGGACAGAGAGCGGGGGACAGAGAGAGAGGGGAACAGAGAGAGAGAAGGGGACAGAGAGAGTGGGAACAGAGAGGGGGGAAAGAGGGAGTTTGGACAGAGAGGTGGGCAGAGAGAGGGGGGACAGAGATAGAGAGGGTGAAGGAGAGAGCGGGACAGAGGGAGAGCGGGCAGAGAGAGGGGAAGAGAGAGAGAGGGCGCAGAGAGAGAGGGCGACAGAGAGAGGGTACAGAGAGAGGAGGCAGAGAGAGAGGAGGTCAGAGAGAGTGGTGGTAGAGAGAGGGGAGACAAAGAGAGAGGAGACAGAGAGAGGGGGGTTCAGAGAGAGGGGGGGCAGAGAGAGAGGGGACAGACAGTGGGTGAGATAGATGGGGTCAGACAGGGGGGATAGAGAGACAGGGGACAGAGAGAGGGGGAGAGAGAGAGAGGGGGACAGAGAGAAAAAGAAAGAGAGGGTGGACAGATACAGGCGGGACAGAGTGGCGGGACAGAGAGGGGGGACAGAAAGAGGAGGGCAGAGAGAGAGTGACAGAGAGAGAGGACAGAGAGTGGTGGAGATAGAGGGGTTCAGAGAGGGGTGACAGAGAGAGGGGGACAGAGACACAGCGGGACAGAGAGAGATGCGGGCAAATATAGGAGGGACAGAGAGATGGGGGCTGAGAGAGGGGGAGAGATGGGGGCAGAAAGAGGGCATCAGAGAGAGGGGGAAAGGTTGAGACAGAGAGATGGGGACAGAGGGAGGGGGATAGAGAGACGGTGACAGAGAGATGGCAGAGAGAGGGCGACAGAGAGGGGGCAGAGAGAGGGCGAGAGAGAAGGGGCTGAGAGAGCGCGCGAGAGAGAGGGGGACAGAGAAAGGGGGAACACAGAGAGGGGGGCCAGAGAGAGGGGGAGAGAGACGAACAGCGAGAGGGAGACAGAGAGGGGTGGGGCAGAGAGGGGTGGACAGGGAAGGGGGGGACAGAGACGGGGTACAGAGAGAGGCGGGTGGTAGAGAGTGGGGGTCAGAGAGAGGGTTGCACAGAGAGGGGGACAGACAGTGGGGGAGATCGTTGGGGTCAGACAGATGGGGGAGAGAGAGAGGGGGAGAGAGAGAGGGGGAGAGAGAGAGGGGGGACAGAGAGAGGGGGACAGAGAGAGGTGGACAGAGAGAGGCGAGAGAGAGGGGGTCAGAGAGAGAGGGGGTCAGAGAGATAGGGGGACAGAGTTAGAGGGACAGAGAGAGGGGGGACAGAGAGGGGTGGACAGAGAGCGGGGGACAGAGAGATGGGGACAGAGAGAGGGTGAGAGAGAGGGGGTCAGAGAGAGAGGGGGTCAGAGAGATAGGGGGACAGAGAGAGGGGGTCAAAGAGAGAGGGGGTCAAAGAGAGAGGGGGTCAGAGAGAGAGGCGGACAGAGAGAGAAGGGGACAGAGAGAGGGGGAGAGATCGAGTGGGGACAGAGGGGGGTAGAGAGAGGGGGACAGAGAGAGGGGGGTCAGAGAGAGGGGGACAGAGTGAGAGGGGACAGATAGAGTGGAAACATCGAGGTGGGACAGAGAAGAGGACAGAGAGAGTAGGGCAGAGATTGGGGGATAGAGAGAGGGGGCAGAGAGTGGGGCAGATAGAGCGGGGCAGAGAGAGCTAAGACAGAGAGGGGGACAGAGTGAGGCGGGACAGAGAGAAAGGGGGACAGAGAGAGAAGGGACAGACAGTGGGTGAGATAGATGGGGTCAGAGAGGGGGTACAGAGAGGGGGGACAGAGAGAGACGGGGACAGAGAGAGAGCGACAGAGAGTGTGGACAGATACAGGCGGGACAGAGAGGGGGGACAGAGAGGAGGGCAGAGAGAGGGTGACTGAGAGAGGACAGAGAGTGGTGGAGATAGAGGGGTTCAGAGAGAGGGGACAGAGAGAGGGGGAACAGAAAGAAAGTGGGACAGAGAGAGATGCGGGCAGAGATAGGAGGGACAGAGAGAGGGGGGCTGAGAGCGGGGGAGAGATAGGGGGCAGAAAGAGGGCATCAGAGCGAGGGGGGACGGGTAAGACAGAGAGAGGCGGACAGAGGGGGGGCAGAGAGACGGTGACAGAGAGCTGGCAGAGAGATGGCGACAGAGAGGGGGCAGAGAGAGGGCGAGAGAGAGGGGGGGCACAGAGATGGCGAGAGAGAGAGAAGGGGACGGAGAAAGGGGGAACACAGAGAGGGGGACAGAGAGAGAGGGGGCAGAGAGAGAGGGCAGAGTGAGAGGGGCAGAGTGAGAGAGCAGAGAGAGAGGGGCTTAGAGAGGTGGTCAGAGAGCGGGGCTAAAGACGAGGGCAGAGAGAGGGTGACAGAGAGAGAGGGACAGCGAGTGGGGATGATAGAGGGAGTCAGAGAGAGGGGGAACAGGGATGGGGGCCAGAGAGAGGGGGACAGAGAGAGGGGGGAAAGAGAATGGGGGGACTGAGAGAGTGGGAGATAGATGGAGTCAGAGAGAAGGGGAACAGAGAGGGGGGCCAGAGAGAGGGGAAGAGAGAGAGGGGGAACTGAGAGAGGGGGAGAGAGAGAGGGGGACAGAGAGAGGGGGGTCAGAGAGAGAGGGAACAGAGAGATGGGGGACAGAGAGAGGGGGAACAGAGAGAGGGGGAACAGAGAGAGGGGGAACAGAGAGAGGGGGAGAGAGAGAGGGGGAGAGAGAGGGGGTCAGAGAGAGAGGGGGTCAGAGAGAGAGGGGGTCAGAGAGAGAGGGGGACAGAGAGAGAGGGGGACAGAGAGAGAGGGACAGAGAGAGGGGGGACAGAGAGAATGGGGAAGAGAGAGGGGGACAGAGAGAGGGGGAGATCGATGGGGTCAGAGAGAGCGGGGAGAGAGAGGGGGACAGGCAGTGGGGGAGATCGATGGGGACAGAGAGAGGGAGGAGAGAGAGAGGGGGACAGAGAGGTGGGACAGATAGAGGGGAGAGAGAGGGGATCAGAGAGATAGGGGACAGAGAGAGGGGGACAGACAGAGGGGGGACAGAGAAAGAGGAGGTCAGAGAAATAGGGGGACAGAGAGAGAAGGGGACAGAGAGAGAGGTGGACATAGAGAGAGGGGACAGAGAGAGGGAAAAACAGAGAGAGGGTGTCAGAGAGAGAGGGGGTCAGAGAGAGGGGGACAGAGAGATGGGGGACGGAGAGAGGGGGTACAGAGAGAGGGGAGGACAGAGAGAGAGGGGTCAGAGAGAGAGGCGGGTAGGAGAGAGAGAGGGTCAGAGAGAGGCAGGTGGGAGAGATAGGGGGACAGAGAGAGGGGGAACAGAGAGAGGGGGACAAAGAGGAGGGATAGTGAGAGGCGGTTGGGAGTGAGAGAGGGGGACGGAGAGAGTGGGTCAGAGAGAGGGCGACAGGCAGAGGTGTACAGAGAGTGGGGGTCAGAGAGAGGGCGACAGTGAGAGAGAAGGGGACAGAGATAGGGGGAACAGAGAGAAGTGGGACAGAGAGAGGTCGACAGATAGAGGGGGATAGAGTGAAGGGGGACAGAGAGAGAGAAGGGGACAGAGAGACGGTGACAGAGAGGGGGCAGAAAGTGGGCGACATAGAGAGGGGGACAGAGAGGGGGCCAGAGAGAGGGGGGAGAGAGAGAGGGTGAAAGAGAGAGGGACAGAGGGAGAGAGGGCAAAGAGAGGGGGACAAGAGAAGTGGGACAGATAGAAGGGGGACAGAGAGAAGGGGGACAGAGAGAAGTGGGACAGAGAGAGAGAGACAGAGAGAAGGGAGGAAGAGAGAGGGGGCCAACGAGAGGGGACAGAGAGAGGGGACAGAGAAGGTGACAGAGTGAGAGGGGGACAGAGAGAGGGGTCAGAGAGAGAGGGGATAGAGAGAGATAAGGGGACAGAGAGAGGGGGAACAGAGAGGTGGTAAAGAGGGAGGGGGGACAGAGAGATGGTGACAGAGAGGGGGCAGAGAGAGGGGGACAGAGAGGGGGGAGACAAAAGAGGGGAAGGCAGAGAGAGGGGGGGCAGAGTGAGGGGGCACAGAGAGAGTGGTTCAGAGAGGGGGGGACAGAGAGAGAGGACAGAGGGAGTGGGGACAGAGAGACAGTGACAGAGAGGGGGCAGAGAGAGGGGGAACAGAGAGAGGGGGGACAGAGAGGGGCGACAGAGAGACAGGGACTGAGAGACAGGGATGGGGGAGAACAGAGAGGGGGGACAGGGAGGGGGGGGCAGACAGAGGGGGACAGAGAGAGGGGGACAGAGTGAGAGGGACTGAGAGAGGGTGAGATAGAGGGGATCAGAGGGGGGGGTACAGAGAGAGAGGGACAGAGAGAGAGGGGGACAGAGAGAGAGGGGGACAGAGAGAGAGGGCGCTGAGAGTGGAGCTGATAGTGCGGGGGCAGAGAGAGGGAGACAGAGAGGGGTGGAAAACAGAGAGAGGGGGGACAGAGAGAGGTTGACAGAGAGAGGAGAGAGAGTCGGGGAGATACAGGGGTTCAGAGAGAGGGAGACAGAGAGAGAGGGGCAGAGAGAAGGAGGCGTGGGGGACACAGACAGAGGGGGTACAGAGAGTTGTGGGGACAGAGAGACAGTGACAGCGAGGGGGCAGAGAGCGAGCGACAGAGAGGGGGCAGAGAGACGGCGACGGGAGTCAGAGAAAGGGGGGACACAGAGAGAGGGGACAGACAGGGGGAAAAAGACAGAGGGGGAGAGAGAGAGGGTGAAAGAGAGAGGGACAGAGGGAGAGAGGGCAAAGAGAGGGGGACAAGAGAAGTGGGACAGATCGAAGGGGACAGAGAGAAGGGGGACAGAGAGAAGTGGGACAGAGAGAGGGGGACAGAGAGAAGGGGGATAGAGAGAGGGGGACAGAGAGGGGGGGCAAAGAGAGGGGACAGAGAGAGGGGACAGACAGAGAGTGGATAGAGAGAGATAAGGGGACAGAGAGAGGGGGTAAAGAGGGAGGGGGGACAGAGAGATGGTGACAGAGAGGGGTCAGAGAGAGGAGGGACAGAGAGAGGGGGAGACAAACAGAGGGGGAGGCAGAGAGAGGGGTGACAGAGAGAGAGGACAGAGGGAGTGGGGACAGAGAGACGGTGACAGAGAGGGGGTAGAGAGAGGGGAAACAGAGAGAGGGGGGACAGAGAGACAGGGACAGAGAGACAGGGATGGGGGAGAACAGAGAGGGGGGACAGAGAGGGCGGGCAGACAGAGAGGGACAGAGAGAGGGGGACAGAGTGAGGGGACAGAGAGAGGGGGAGATGGAGGGGGTCAGAGGGAGGGGGGACAGAGAGAGAGGGACAGAGAGAGAGGGAGACAGAGAGAGAGGGCGCAGAGAGTGGTGCAGATAGTGCGGGGTCAGAGAGAGGGAGACAGAGAGGGGTGGAAAAAAGAGAGAGGGGGGACAGAGAAAGGTTGACAGGGAGAGGGGACAGAGAGTCGGGGAGATAGAGGGGTTCAGAGAGAGGGAGACAGAGAGAGGGGCAGAGAGAGGGAGGCGTGGGGGACACAGACAGAGGGGGTACAAAGAGGTTGGGGACAGAGAGACAGTGACAGAGAGGGGGCAGAGAGCGGGCGACAGAGAGGGGGCAGAGAGACGGCGACGGGAGTCAGATAAAGGGGGGACACAGAGAGAGGGGACAGAGAGGGGGAAACAGAGAGAGGGGGAGAGAGAGAGGGGAGAGAGAGAGGGGTGACAGAGAGATGGGGTGACAGAGAGAGAGCGACAATGGGAGGGGGGACAGGGAGAGTGGGACAGAGGGAGGGGGTACAGTATGACGGTGACAGAGAGGGGGTAGAGAGAGGGTGACAGAGAGGGGGCAGAGTAAGGGGGGCAGAGAGAGTGGGAAACAGAGAGGGGTGAAGAGAGGGGGTGACAGAGAGAGGGGGGACAGAGAGTGGGGGACAGAGGGAGGGGGACAGAAAGACATGACAGAGAGGGAGCAGAGAGAGGGCGACAGAGAGAGGGGGATAGAGAAAGTGGGGGACAGAGAAAAGGGGAACAGAGAGAGGCGGTCAGAGAGAGAGGAACAGATAGAGGGGGACAGAGAGTGGGCGAGATAGAGGGTGTCAGAGAGAGGGGGACTGAGAGAGGGAGACAGAGAGAAGCGGACAGAGAGAGAGGGAGCAGAGAGCGGGTGACAGAGAGAGAGGGGACAGAGAGAGGGGGCAGAGAGAGAGGGGGTCAGAGAGAGAAGGTCAGAGAGAGGGGGACAGAGAGAGAGGGGTACAGAAAGTGATGGACAGAGATTGGGGACAGAGAGCGGGATAGACAGTGGGTGAGATAGAGGGGGTCAGAAAGAGGGGGAGAGAGAGAGGGGGTACAGAGAGAGAGGGGACAGCGGTGGGGAAGAGGGAGAGGGTGACAGAGTTTGGGGGGCAGAGAGTGGGGGAGACAGAGAGTCGGTTGGGAGGTAGAGGGGGACAGAAAGAGGGTGACAGAGAGAGGAGCACAGAGAGTGGGAGATGGAGGGGGTCAGAGACAGGAGGAGAGAGAGGGGCGGAGATAGAGCGCGACAGAGAGAGAGAGGGGGACAGAGAGAGATGAACAGAGAGAGAAGGACAGAGAGTGGGGGCGACAGAGAGTCGGTTGGGAGAGAGAGGGGGACAGAAAGAGGGTGACAGAGAGAGGAGCACAGAGAGTGGGGAGATGGAGGGGGTCAGAGACAGGAGAAGAGAGGGGGGGGAGATAGAGCGCGACAGAGAGAGAGAGGGGGGACAGAGAGAGGTGAACAGAGAGAGAAGGACAGAGAGTGGGGACAAGCGAGAGGGGGTCAGACAGAGTGGGACAGAGAGAGAGGGGGATAGAGAAAGGGGGGACAGAGAGAGGGGGACAGAGAGAGGGGGGGGACAGAGAGGGCGACAGAGAGAGGGAGTACAGAGAGAGGGCACAGTGAGAGGGGGTCAGGGAGAGGGTGACAGAGAGAGGGTGGCAGAGAGTGGGGGAGATAGAGGGGGTCAGAGAGAGGGGGACAGAGAGAGGGGGAGATAGAGGGGGACAGAGAGATATGGACAGAGAGTCGGGGACAGAGAGAGGAGGACAGAGAGCGGGGACAGAGAGTGGGCGAGATAGAGGGTGTCAGAGAGAGGGGGACTGAGAGAGGGAGACAGAGAGAGAAGCGGACAGAGAGAGGGGGCAGAGAGCGGGTGACAGAGAGAGAGGGGACAGAGAGAGGGGGCAGAGAGAGAGGGGGTCAGAGAGAGAAGGTCAGATAGACGGGGACAGAGAGAGAGGGGGCCAGAGAGAGAAGGTCAGAGAGAGGGGGACAGATAGAAAGGGGGCAGTGAGAGAGGCGACAAAGAGAGGGGGCAGCGAGCGGGGGAGAGAGAGGGGGACACAGGGAGGGGGGACAGAGAGAGGGAGAAAGAGGGAGGGGGTCAGAGAGAGGGGGACAGAGAGACGAAGTACAGAGAGAGGGAGGGGACAGTGAGAGGGGGACAGGGAGAGGGTGACAGAGAGAGGGGGTCAGAGAGTGGGGGAGATTGAGGGGGACAGAGAGAGAGGGGGACAGAGGGAGATGGACAGAGAGCGGGTTCAGAGAGTGGGCAAGATAGAAGGGGTCAGAGAGTGGGGAACAGAGAGAGTGGACAGAGAGTGAGGCGGACAGAGAGACAGGGGGCAGAGAGAGGTGGGACAGAGAGAGGGGGCAGAGAGCGGGGGTGAGGGGGGACAGAGGGAGGGGGGACAGAGAGAGGGGGACAGAGAGAGGGGCACAGAGAGAGGGGAGACAGAGAGAGAGGGAGACAGAGGGAGGGGACAGAGAGTGGGAGAGATAGAGGGGGTCAGAGAGAGAGGGACAGAGAGAGTGGGGATAGAGACACGGTCAGAGGCAGGGTGAACAGAGAGTGGGTGACAGAGAGAGGGGTACAGAGTGGGGGAGAGCGAGGGAGTCAGAGAGAGTGGGACAGAGAGAGATGGGAACAGAGAGAGATGGACAGAGAGTGGGGGAGAGCGAGGGGGTCAGAAAGTGGGGGACAGAGAGAGGGAGACAGCAAAAGGGGGACTGAGAGAGGGGGGATAGAGAGAGGGGGACATTGAGAGGGGGACAGGGAGAGGGTGAGGGGGTCAGAGAGTGGGGGAGATAGAGGGGGTCAGAGAGAGGGGGACAGAGAAAGGGAGAGATAGAGGGGGACAGAGAGAGAGGGGAACCGAGGGAGATGGACAGTGAGTGGGGGACAGAGAGAGGAGGACAGAGAGCGGGGACAGAGAGTGGGCGAGATAGAGGGGGTCAGACAGAGCGGGAGAGAGAGAGAAGCGGACAGAGAGAGAGGGGTAGAGAGAGGGCAACAGAGAGAGAGGGGACAGAGAGAGCGGGCAGAGAAAGAGCGGGTCAGAGAGAGGGGTTCAGAGATAGGGGAGAGGGGGTCAGACAGAGCGGGAGAGAGAGAGAAGCGGACAGAGAGAGAGGGGTAGAGAGAGGGCAACAGAGAGAGAGGGGACAGAGAGAGCGGGCAGAGAAAGAGCGGGTCAGAGAGAGGGGTTCAGAGATAGGGGGACAGAGAGAGTGGGGGCAGAGAGATGGGACAGAGAGAGGGGGCAGCAAGCGGGGGAGAGAGAAGGGGGGACAGAGGGAGGGGGGACAGAGAGAGGTGGACAGAGGGAGGGGGACAGAGAGAGAAGGACAGAGAGTGCGGGACAGAGAGTGGGGGACAGAGAGAGGGGGACAGAGACAGGAAGAGATAGAGGGGTACAGAGAGAGAGGGACAGAGAGAGAAGGACAGAGAATGCGGGACAGAGAGAGGGGGACAGAAAGGGGGCAGAGAGAGTCCGACAAAGAGAAGGGACAGTGAGAGGTGGTTCAGAGAGACAGGGGGACAGAGAGAGGGGGGACAGAGAGAGGGGAACAGAGAGAGGGTGGACAGAGGGAGGGGGGACAGAGGGAGGAGGGACAGAGGGATGGGGAGAGAGAGAGGTGGGGCAGAGAGAGGAGACAGAGTGAGGGGACAGAGAGGGGACAGAGAGAGAGGACGACAAAGAGAGGGGACAGTGAGGGGGGGACAGAGAGAGGGGGGACAGAGAGAGGGGGGAGCAGACACAGCGGGGGACAGAGAAATGGGGACAGACAGTGGGTGACAGAGGGAGGGGGGACAGAGGGATGGGGCCAGAGAGAGGTGGGGCAGATAGAGGAGACAGAGGAAGGGGGGACAGAGAGACGGTGAAAGAGAGGGGACAGAGAGACGACGACAGAGAGTGGGGGACAGAGAGGGGGGGGCTAGAGGGAGTCAGAGGTAGGGGGGACAGAGAGTGGGGCACAGAGAGAGGGGCCAGGGAGAGAGGAACTGAGAGAGGGGAGGACAGAGAGACGGTGACAGAGAGAGGGCAGAGAGAGGGCGACAGAGAGGTGGGGCAGAGAGTCGGGGGGGGGACAGAGAGAGGGTGGACAGAGAGAGGGGGGACAGAAAAATGGTGACAGAGAGGAGGGACAGAGAGCGGGGGAGAGAAAGGGCGCATGGGGGGCAGAGAGAGGGGGGACAGAGAGAGGGGGGCAGAGGGAAGGAGACAGACAGAGGGGGGACAGAGAGAGGGGGACAGTGGGAGGAGACACAAAGAGACAGTGACAGAGAGGGGGCAGAAAGAGGGCGACAGAGAGAGAGGGTGACAGACAGGGGGGCAGAGAGAGGGTGAAAGAGAGAGCCGGACAGAGGGAGAGGAGGCAGAGAGACGGGGACAGAGAGAGGAGGGACAGAGAGACGGTAACAGAGAGGGGGCAGAGAGAGAGGGGGGACAGAGCGCGGGGGGGGGGACAGAGAGAGGGGGACAAAGAGCGGGAGATAGAGAGAGGGAGAGAGAGAAGGAGGGGGAACAGAGAGAGGGGCGACAGAAAGGGGGCAGAGAGAGTGGGACAGACGGAGGGGGGACAAAGAGACGGTGACAGAGGGAGGCAGAGAGATGGGGGACAGAGAGGGTGGGGACAGAAGGAGGGGGGACAGAGAGAGGGGGGACAGAGAGAGGAAGGGAAGAGAGAGGGGACAGAGGGAGGGAGAGAGAGACGGTGACAGAGAGGGCAACAGAGAGAGGTGGACAGAGGGAGGGGGGACAAAGAGACGGTGACAGAGGGGGGCAGAGAGACGGTGACAAAGAGGGGGCAGAGCGAGGGGGGAGAGAGTGAGGGGGACAGAAGGAGGGGGGACAGAGAGAGGGGGGACAGAGAGAGGAAGGGAAGAGAGAGGGGACAGAGGGAGGGGGACAGAGAGACGGTGACAGAGAGGGCAACAGAGAGAGGGGGGAAGAGAGCGGAGGAGAGAGACGGGGAACAGAGACGGGGACAAAGAGAGCGGGACAGAGAGAGGGGGCAGAGAGAGGGCGACAGAGAGAGAGGGGGGACAGAGAGCGGGGGAAGACGGGAGCAGAGAGAGGGGGAACAGAGCGAGGGTGGACAGAGCGAGGGGGTACAGAGAGAGGGGGGACAGAGAGGGCGGCAGAGAGAGGGGACAGAGGGAGGGGGGATAGAGAGACTGTTACAGAGAGGGAGCAGAGAGAGGGCGACAGAGAGGGGGGACAGAGAGCGGGAGGACAGAGAGAGTGGGGACAGAGAGAGAGGGGGTCAGAGAAAGGAGGTCCGGGGGGGGCAGAGAGAGAGGGAAAAAGAGAGAGGGGAGGACAGAGGGGGGGGAACAATGGGGGGGGGACAAAGAGGGTTGACAGAGAGGGGGAACAGAGAGAGGGGGACAGAGAGAGAGGGGACAGAGAGTGGTGGTAGATAGAAAGGTTCAGAGAGAAGGGGTCAGAGACAGGGGGATATAGAGGCGGTCAGAGGGAGGATGAACAGAGATTGGGGGTCAGAGAGAGGGGTACAGAGAGAGATGGGGACAGTGAGACGGGGCCAGAGGGAGAGCGGGACAGAGAGAGAGGGGGACAGAGAGAGAGGGAGTCAGAGAGAGGGCGACAGAGAGTGGGGGACAGAGAGAGGGTGACAGAGAGCGGGGGAGATAGACGGCTTCAGTGAGAGGCTGTCAGAGAGAGAGGGGGACAGAGACAGAGGGACAGAGAAGGGGGACAGAGAGTGGGAGACAGAGAGAGGGCGACAGAGAGAGGGGGTCAGAGAGCGGGTCAGAGAGAGGGAGTCAGAGAGAGATGGGGACAGAGAGTGAGGGGGACAGAGAGAGGGCGACAGAGAGAGGGGAACAGAGAGAGGGCGAACAGAAAGAGGGGACAGAGAGAGGTGGTCAAAGAGAGGGGACAGAGAGAGGGGGGACAGAGAGAGAGAGGGACAGAGAGAGAAGGACAGAGAGGGGGGTCAGAGAGAGGGGACAGGGAGAGAGGGGTCAGAGAGAGAGGGGGATAGAGAGAGAGGGGGTCAGAGAGAGAGGGGGACAGAGAGAGAGGGGGACAGAGAGGGGGCGCAGAGAAAGTGGGGGACAGAGAGAGAGGGGGACAGAGAGAGAGGGATAAAGAAAGGGGGGGACAGAGAGAGGGGACAGAGAGAGAGGGGAACAGAGAGAGAGGGGAACAGAGAGAGTGGGGGACAGAGAGAGTGGGGGACAGAGAGAGTGGGGGACAGTGAGAGAGGGGGACACAGAGAGAGAGTGGGACAGAGGGGGGACAGAGAGAGTCGGGTGGGAGGGAGAGCGGGGCAGAGAGAGGGCGACAGAGAGACCGTCACAGAGAGTAAGGGAGATAGAGGGGGTCAGAGAGAGGGGGACGGAAAGAGGGGGAGGTAGACGGGGTCAGAGAGAGCGGGACAGAGAGGCGAGCGATAGAGTGGCTCAGACGGAGGGGAGACAAGAGTGGGGGCCAGAAAGAGGGGTACAGAGTGGGAGAGAGAGAGGGGGCAGAAAGAGGTGGACAGAGAGTGGGGAGAGAGAAGGCAACAGAGAGCAGGGAAGAGAGAGGGGCAGAGAGAGGGGGACAGAGAGAGAGGGGAACAGAGAGAGAGGGGGACAGAGAGCGGGTCAGAGAGAGGGAGTCAGAGAGAGATGGGGACAGAGAGAGAGGGGGACAGAGAGAGGGCGACAGAGAGAGGGGGAACAGAGAGAGAGGGGGAGATAGAGGGGGTCAGAGGGAGGGGTACAGAGTGGGGGAGAGAGAGGGGGAGAGAGAGGCCTAAAGAGAGAGGGGAACAGAGAGAGGTCGAACAGAGAGAGGGGGACAGAGAGAGGGGACAGAGAGAGGGGACAGAGACAGAGGGACAGAGAGAGGGGGACAGAGAGAGGGGACAGAGAGAGGGGACAGAGACAGAGGGACAGAGAGAGGGGGACAGAGAGAGGGGGACAAAGAGAGGGGACAGAGAGAGGGGACAGAGACAGATGGACAGAGAGAGAGGGACAGAGAGAGGGGGTCAGAGAGAGGGGACAGAGAGAGAGGGGTCAGAGAGAGAGGGGGATAGAGAGAGGGGGACAGAGTGAGAGGGGGACAGAGAGGGGGCGACAGAGAGAGAAAGGTGGACAGAGAGAGGGGTGACAGAGAGAGACGGGGTCAGAGAGAGGGGGGACAGAGAAGGGGGACAGAGAGAGTGGGGGACAGAGAGAGAGGGGGACAGAGAGAGAGGGGGAAAGAAAGGGGGGGACAGAGAGAGGGGGACAGAGAAGGGGGACAGAGATAGAGGGGGACAGAGAGAGGAGGACAGAGAGAGGGGGACAGAGAGAGAGTGGGACAGGGGGGGACAGAGAGAGTCGGGTGGGAGGGAGAGCGGGGCAGAGAGAGGGCGACAGAGGGACGGACACAGAGAGTGAGGGAGATAGAGGGGGTCAGAGAGGGGGGACGGAAAGAGGGGGAGGTAGACGGGGTCAGAGAGAGCGGGACAGAGAGGCGAGCGATAGAGTGGGTCAGACGGAGGGGAGACAAGAGTGGGGGCCAGAGAGAGGGGTACAGAGTGGGAGAGAGAGAGTGGGGCAGAGAGAGGTGGACATAGAGTGGGCAGAGCGAAGGCAACAGAGAGGGGGGACAGAGAGCAGGGAAGAGAGAGGGGCAGAGAGAGGGGGACAGAGAGAGAGGGGAACAGAGAGAGAGGGACAGAGAGGGGGTCAGAGAGAGGAGGACAGAGTGCGGAGGAGATAGAGGGGATGAGAGAGAGGGTGTCAGAGAGAGGGGGACAGAGAGAGGGGATAGAGGGGGTCAGAGGGAGGGGGACAGAGAGAGGGGTACAGAGTGGGGGAGAGAGAAGGCTACAGAGAGAGGGGGACAGACAGAGGGGACAGAGAGAGGAGGACAGAGAGAGGAGCACAGAGAGTGGGGGAAATAGAGGGGGTCAGAGAGAGGGGAGAGAGAGAGGGTGTCAGAGAGAGGGCGACAGAGACAGGGGGACAGAGAGACGGGATCAGAGGGAGTGGGGACAGAGAGAGGAGGACAGAGAGAGAGAGGGAACAGAGCGAGTAGGATAGAGAGACGGGGACACAGAGAGAGCGTGTCAGAGAGTGGGGGTCAGAGAGAGGGCGACAGAGAGAGAGGGGGGACAGAGAGCGGGGGAAGACGGGAGCAGAGAGAGGGGGAACAGAGCGAGGGTGGACAGAGCGAGGGGGTACAGAGAGAGGGGGGACAGAGAGGGCGGCAGAGAGAGGGGACAGAGGGAGGGGGGATAGAGAGACTGTTACAGAGAGGGAGCAGAGAGAGGGCGACAGAGAGGGGGGACAGAGAGCGGGAGGACAGAGAGAGTGGGGACAGAGAGAGAGGGGGTCAGAGAAAGGAGGTCCGGGGGGGGCAGAGAGAGAGGGAAAAAGAGAGAGGGGAGGACAGAGGGGGGGGAACAATGGGGGGGGGACAAAGAGGGTTGACAGAGAGGGGGAACAGAGAGAGGGGGACAGAGAGAGAGGGGACAGAGAGTGGTGGTAGATAGAAAGGTTCAGAGAGAAGGGGTCAGAGACAGGGGGATATAGAGGCGGTCAGAGGGAGGATGAACAGAGATTGGGGGTCAGAGAGAGGGGTACAGAGAGAGATGGGGACAGTGAGACGGGGCCAGAGGGAGAGCGGGACAGAGAGAGAGGGGGACAGAGAGAGAGGGAGTCAGAGAGAGGGCGACAGAGAGTGGGGGACAGAGAGAGGGTGACAGAGAGCGGGGGAGATAGACGGCTTCAGTGAGAGGCTGTCAGAGAGAGAGGGGGACAGAGACAGAGGGACAGAGAAGGGGGACAGAGAGTGGGAGACAGAGAGAGGGCGACAGAGAGAGGGGGTCAGAGAGCGGGTCAGAGAGAGGGAGTCAGAGAGAGATGGGGACAGAGAGTGAGGGGGACAGAGAGAGGGCGACAGAGAGAGGGGAACAGAGAGAGGGCGAACAGAAAGAGGGGACAGAGAGAGGTGGTCAAAGAGAGGGGACAGAGAGAGGGGGGACAGAGAGAGAGAGGGACAGAGAGAGAAGGACAGAGAGGGGGGTCAGAGAGAGGGGACAGGGAGAGAGGGGTCAGAGAGAGAGGGGGATAGAGAGAGAGGGGGTCAGAGAGAGAGGGGGACAGAGAGAGAGGGGGACAGAGAGGGGGCGCAGAGAAAGTGGGGGACAGAGAGAGAGGGGGACAGAGAGAGAGGGATAAAGAAAGGGGGGGACAGAGAGAGGGGACAGAGAGAGAGGGGAACAGAGAGAGAGGGGAACAGAGAGAGTGGGGGACAGAGAGAGTGGGGGACAGAGAGAGTGGGGGACAGTGAGAGAGGGGGACACAGAGAGAGAGTGGGACAGAGGGGGGACAGAGAGAGTCGGGTGGGAGGGAGAGCGGGGCAGAGAGAGGGCGACAGAGAGACCGTCACAGAGAGTAAGGGAGATAGAGGGGGTCAGAGAGAGGGGGACGGAAAGAGGGGGAGGTAGACGGGGTCAGAGAGAGCGGGACAGAGAGGCGAGCGATAGAGTGGCTCAGACGGAGGGGAGACAAGAGTGGGGGCCAGAAAGAGGGGTACAGAGTGGGAGAGAGAGAGGGGGCAGAAAGAGGTGGACAGAGAGTGGGGAGAGAGAAGGCAACAGAGAGCAGGGAAGAGAGAGGGGCAGAGAGAGGGGGACAGAGAGAGAGGGGAACAGAGAGAGAGGGGGACAGAGAGCGGGTCAGAGAGAGGGAGTCAGAGAGAGATGGGGACAGAGAGAGAGGGGGACAGAGAGAGGGCGACAGAGAGAGGGGGAACAGAGAGAGAGGGGGAGATAGAGGGGGTCAGAGGGAGGGGTACAGAGTGGGGGAGAGAGAGGGGGAGAGAGAGGCCTAAAGAGAGAGGGGAACAGAGAGAGGTCGAACAGAGAGAGGGGGACAGAGAGAGGGGACAGAGAGAGGGGACAGAGACAGAGGGACAGAGAGAGGGGGGACAGAGAGAGGGGACAGAGAGAGGGGACAGAGACAGAGGGACAGAGAGAGGGGGACAGAGAGAGGGGGACAAAGAGAGGGGACAGAGAGAGGGGACAGAGACAGATGGACAGAGAGAGAGGGACAGAGAGAGGGGGTCAGAGAGAGGGGACAGAGAGAGAGGGGTCAGAGAGAGAGGGGGATAGAGAGAGGGGGACAGAGTGAGAGGGGGACAGAGAGGGGGCGACAGAGAGAGAAAGGTGGACAGAGAGAGGGGTGACAGAGAGAGACGGGGTCAGAGAGAGGGGGGACAGAGAAGGGGGACAGAGAGAGTGGGGGACAGAGAGAGAGGGGGACAGAGAGAGAGGGGGAAAGAAAGGGGGGGACAGAGAGAGGGGGACAGAGAAGGGGGACAGAGATAGAGGGGGACAGAGAGAGGAGGACAGAGAGAGGGGGACAGAGAGAGAGTGGGACAGGGGGGGACAGAGAGAGTCGGGTGGGAGGGAGAGCGGGGCAGAGAGAGGGCGACAGAGGGACGGACACAGAGAGTGAGGGAGATAGAGGGGGTCAGAGAGGGGGGACGGAAAGAGGGGGAGGTAGACGGGGTCAGAGAGAGCGGGACAGAGAGGCGAGCGATAGAGTGGGTCAGACGGAGGGGAGACAAGAGTGGGGGCCAGAGAGAGGGGTACAGAGTGGGAGAGAGAGAGTGGGGCAGAGAGAGGTGGACATAGAGTGGGCAGAGCGAAGGCAACAGAGAGGGGGGACAGAGAGCAGGGAAGAGAGAGGGGCAGAGAGAGGGGGACAGAGAGAGAGGGGAACAGAGAGAGAGGGACAGAGAGGGGGTCAGAGAGAGGAGGACAGAGTGCGGAGGAGATAGAGGGGATGAGAGAGAGGGTGTCAGAGAGAGGGGGACAGAGAGAGGGATAGAGGGGGTCAGAGGGAGGGGGACAGAGAGAGGGGTACAGAGTGGGGGAGAGAGAAGGCTACAGAGAGAGGGGGACAGACAGAGGGGACAGAGAGAGGAGGACAGAGAGAGGAGCACAGAGAGTGGGGGAAATAGAGGGGGTCAGAGAGAGGGGAGAGAGAGAGGGTGTCAGAGAGAGGGCGACAGAGACAGGGGGACAGAGAGACGGGATCAGAGGGAGTGGGGACAGAGAGAGGAGGACAGAGAGAGAGAGGGAACAGAGCGAGTAGGATAGAGAGACGGGGACACAGAGAGAGCGTGTCAGAGAGTGGGGGTCAGAGAGAGGGGGACAGAGAGAGGGTGACAGTGAGTGAGAGAGTGGAGGGGGTTGAGAGAGTGGGGTACGGGGGGGCGGAGGGACGGAGAGGGAGAGGACAGAGAGAGGAGGGACAGAGGGGGGACAGTAAGCGATGGGGACAGAGATAGCACGGGACAGAGTCAGGGGGACAAAGAGAGGGGGGTCAGTGAGATGGGGACAGAGAGAGAGGGGACAGAGAGGGAGCAGAAAGAGGGTGACAGAGAGAGGGGGACATAGGGAGGGGGGACAGAGAAAGGGGTACAGAGTGGGGGAGAGAGTGCGGGTCAGAGAGAGTGGGGACAGAGAGAGGGGAACAGAGAGAGTGTGACGGAGAGACGGGGACACAGAGAGAGGTGACATAGAGGGGCAGAGAGAGGGCGACAGAGAGAGGGGACACAGAGAGGGTGGGACAGAGAGAAAGGCGGGTGGGACAGAGAGGGGAACAGAGAGAGGGGGACACAGAGAGTGGGACAGACAGAGAGGGGGTCAGAGAGCGAGGGGGATAGTGATGGGAGGACAGAAAGAGGAGGACAAAGAGAGGAGGTTAGAGAGAGGGGGCAGAGAGAGAGTGGGACAAAGGGGGGTCAGAGAGAGGCGGGTGGGAGGGAGAGCGGGGCAGAGGGAGGGCGACAGAGAGACGGATACAGACAGTGTGGGAGATAGAGGGGGTCAGAGAGAGGGGGACGGAAAGAGGGGGAGGTAGACGGGGTCAGAGAGAGCAGATCAGAGAGGCGAGAGAGAGAGTGGGTCAGACGGAGGGGACACAGGGAGTGGGGGACAGAGAGAGGGGTACAGATTGGGAGAGAGAGAGGGGCAGAGAGAGGGGGACAGAGAGAGGGGGGAACAGAGAGAGAGGGGGACAGAGAGGGGGGAAAGAGAGAGTGGTACAGAGTGGGGGAGAGAGAGTGCGTCAGAGAGAGGGCGTCAGAGAGCGGGGGACAGAGGGGGGGACAGAGAGAGAAGGGGATAGAGAGGGGGGACATAGGGATGTGACAGAGAGAGGGGGAACAGAGAGAGTGGAGGAAAAGAGTGGGCAGCGAGAGAGGCGGACAGCGAGGGGGGACAGAGAGAGGGGGGGACAGAGAGAGAGTGGGACAGAGAGGGAGGGACAGAGAGTGGCAGGTGGGAGGGAGAGAGGGGCAGAGAGAGGGCGACAGAGAGAGGGACACAAAGAGTGACGGAGATAGAGGGGGTCAGAGAGAGGGGGACGGAAAGAGGGGGAGGTACACCGGGTCAGAGAGAGCGTGACAGAGAGGCGGGAGATAGAGGGGACCAGACGGCGGGGGGGACAGAGAGTGGGGGACAGAGAATGGGCAGAGGGAAGGCAACAGAGAGAGGGCGACAGAGAGCAAGGGGGAGAGAGGGGGCAGAGAGAGGGGGACAGAGAGGGGGGAACAGGGACAGAGGGGTCAGAGAGCGAGTGGGACAGAGAGAGAGAGGGACAGAGATGCGGGACAGAGAGTGGGGGACAGAGAGAGGGCGACTGAGAGAGGGGGGTCAGAGAGCGGGTCAGAGAGAGGAAGTCAGAGAGAGATGGGGACAGAGAGTGGGGGACAGAGAGAGGGCGACAGAGAGAGAGGGACAGAGAGCGGGTCAGAGAGAGGAAGTCAGAGAGAGATGGGGACAGAGAGAGAGGGGGACAGAGAGAGTGCGACAAAGAGAGGGGGACAGATAGAAGGGGACAGAGAGAGGGGGACAGAGCGCGGGCGAGATAGAGGGGATCAGAGAGAGGGGGTCAGAGAGAGGGGGACAAAGAGAGAGGGGGAGATAGAGGGGGTCAGAGAGAGGGGAACAGAAAGAGGGGGAGGTAGACGGGGTCAGAGAGAGCGGGACAGAGAGGCGAGAGATAGAGTGGGTCAGACGGAGGGGAGACAGAGAGTGGGGGACAGAGAGATGGGTACACAGTGGGAGAGAGAGAGGGTGGCAGAGAAAAGGCAACAGAGAGAGTTGGACAGAGAGCAGGGAAGAGAGAGGGGGCAGAGAGAGGAGGATAGAGAGAGGGGGACAGAGAGAGTAGTACAGTGTGGGAGAGAGAAGGCAACAGAGAGAGGTGGACAGAGAGCAGGGGAGAGAGGGGAGCGGAGTCAGAGGGACAGAGAGAGGGGGAACAGAGAGAGGGGGCAGAAAGAGTGGGGGTTGCAGAGTGGAGGGACAGAGAGAGAGGTGGACAGAGAGTGGGGTACAGAGAGAGGGCGACAGAGAGGGGGGACAGAGAGCGGGGGAGATAGAGGGCTTCAGTGAGAGGCGGTCAGAGAGAGAGGGGGACAGAGAGAGAGGGATAGAGAGTGGGGGCAGAGAGTGGGGGACAGAGACAGGGCGACAGAGAGAGGGGCAGAGAGTGGGTCAGAGAGAGGGAGTCAGAGAGAGATGGGGACAGAGAGAGGGGACAGAGAGAGGGCGACAAAGAGAAGGGGACCGACAGAATGGGACAGAGAGCTGGGGTGATAGAGAGGTCAGAGGGAGGGGGGTCAGAGAGTGGGGGACAGACAGAGGGGTACAGAGTGGGGGATGCAAAGCGGGAGAGAGAGGGCTACAGATAGCGGGGGACAGAGAGAGAGGGTACAGAGAGAGGGGGGAGAGAGAGGGGGACAGAGAGAGGGCGACAGAGAGAGGGGACAGAGAGAGGGGGACAGAGAGAGGGCATAGAGGGTGGGGGAGATAGAGGGGTTCAGAAAGAGGGGGACAGGGTGAGAGGGACAGAGAGAGGGATCAGAGGGAGTGGAGACAAAGAGTGGGGAAAAGTGAGAGGGTTACAGAGAGGGGGAAAGAGAGTGTTGCAGAGAGAGGGGGTCAGAGAGAGGGGTAAGAGGGTGGGGGACAGAGAGAGGGGGACAGAGAGTGGGGGACAGAGGGGGAACAGAGAGAGGGGGAGATAGAGGTGGTCAGAGACAGGGGTACAGAGTGGGAGAGGGAGAGAGTGAGGGCGACAGAGTTAGGCGGACAGAGAGAGAGGGCAGAGAGAGATGGACAGTTAGAGGGGACAGAGTGAGGGGACAGAGCGATGGGGACAGCGGGAGGGGGACAGAGTGGGGGAGAGAGAGGGGGAGATAGAGGGCGACAGAGAGACGTGGGACAGAGGGAGGGGGCAGAGAGAGCGGGACAGAGAGAGGGGGACAGAGAGGTGGTCAGAGAGAGGGGGAACAGAGTGGGAGAGGGGGAGAGTGAGGGCTACAGAGTGAGGCGGACAGAGAGAGAGGGCAGAGAGAGGTGGACAGATAGAGGGGACAGAGTGAGGGGAAAGAGAGATGGGGACAGCGGGAGGGGGACAGAGTGGCGGAGAGAGAGGGGGAGATAGAGGGCGACAGAGAGATGGGGGACAGAGGGAGGGGGCAGAGAGAGGAGGACAGAGAGGGGGACAGAGAGTGAGTGTCGCAGAGAGAGGGGACACAGAGAGGGGGCAGAGAGAGAGGGACAGAGAGGGGGGGCAGAGAGAGGGGGGGAACAGAGAGAGGGGGACAGAGAGAGAAGGGACAGAGAGAGGAGGGACAGAGAGAGAAGGGACAGAGAGAGGCGGACAGAGAGAGTGGACAGTGAGAGAGGGGGACAGAGAAGGGGGACAGAGAAAGGCAGGTGGGAGGGAGAGGGTGACAGAGAGAAGGGACAGAGAGTGGGGCACAGAGAGTGAGGGGGATAGCGGCTGTCAGAGAGAGGGGACGGAAAGAGAGGGAGTTAGAGGGGGACAGAGAGAGCGGGATAGAGAGAGCGGGAGATAGACGGGGTCAGAGGGAGGGGGTACAGGGAGTGGGGGACAGAGAGAGGGTTACAGAGTGGGAGAGAGAGACGGCGGCAGAGAGAGGGAGTCAGACAGAGGGGGACAGACAGAGGGGGGGACAGAGAGAGGAGGACAGAGAATGGGCAGAGAGAAGGCAATAGAGAGAGGGGGACAGAGAGCAGGCGGAACAGAGAGACGGTGACAGAGAGGGCGACAGAGGGAGGGGGACAGAGAGTGATGGGGTCAGAGAGAGAGGGGACAGAGAGAGGGGGGACAGAGAGGGGGGACAGAGAGAGGGGTACAGAGAGAGGGGGACAGATGGAGTGGGGAAAGAGAGACGGTGACAGAGAGAGGGCAGAGAGTGGGACAGAGGGGGGGACAGAGAGAGAGAGGGCAGAGAGAGGGGGGACAGAG
This sequence comes from Chiloscyllium punctatum, assembly GCF_047496795.1. NCBI lineage: Eukaryota > Metazoa > Chordata > Chondrichthyes > Orectolobiformes > Hemiscylliidae > Chiloscyllium > Chiloscyllium punctatum. The sequence goes on along the minus strand of NW_027309886.1, from coordinate 6,471 downwards.
AGAGGGGGACGGAGGGAGGGGGCACAGAGAGACGGTGACTGAGATGGGGCAGAGGCAGGGGGACAAAGAGGGGGGACAAAGGAGGGGGACAGAAAGAGAGTGACTGGGAGGGACAGAGAGAGGGGGAACAGACCGAGGGGGAGCAAGAGAGACGGTGACAGAGAGGGGGCAGAGAGAGGACGACAGAGAGAGATGGACAGAGAGGGGGGGGGGGGGGATAGAGAGAGAAGGTCAGAGAGACGGTGACAGAGAGGGCGACAGAGAGAGAGGGGGAACAGAGAAAAGGGGACAGAGAGAGAGGGGTCAGAGAGAGGGTGACAGAGAGAGAGGAGGGTACAGAGAGAGGGGGGACAAAGAGGGGTGACGGGGGGGTCAGAGAGACGGTGACTGAGAGGGTGCAGAGAGAGGGCGACAGAGACCGGGGCACAGCGGTGGGGGACAGGGAGAGGGGGTACAGAGAGAGGGGAAAAGAAAAAGCGGGCAGAGAGAGGGAGACAGAGAGAGGGAGGACAAAGAGACGGTGACGGAGAGGGGGCAGAGAGAGAGCAATAGAGATGAAGGGGTCAGAGAGCGGGGAACAGACTGAGAGGGCAGAGAGAGGGGGACAGAGCGCGGTCGGACAGAGAGGAGGCAGAGAGAGGGGGACAGAGAGAGGGGGGGCAGAGAGAGTGAGACAGAGAGAAGGGGGTCAGAGAGAGGGGGGAAAGAGAGGGGTAGACAGAGAGAGGGGGTACATAGTGGGGGGACAGAGAGGGGGGGGTGCAGAGAGTGAGGGGGACAGAGAGAGGGGGAGAGAGAGAGGGGACAGAGATAGAGGGACAGAGAGAGGGGGACAGAGACAGAGGGTCACAGAGAGAGGGGGACAGAGAGAGTGGGACAGAGAGAAGGTGACAGAGAGAGAGAGGGAACAGAGAGAGTGGGACAGAGAGACGGGGACACAGAGAGGGAGGGACAGGGAGAGGTGGGTGGGAGAGAGAGGAGCAGAGAGAAGTGGGTGGGAGAGAGAGGGGCAGAGAGAGGTGGGTGTGAGAGAGAGGGGGACAGAGAAAGGGGGGACAGAGAGTGGGGGATAGAGAGAGGGGTACAGAGTGGGAGAGGGGGAGAGTGAGGGCTACAGAGAGGGGGACAGAGAGAGAGGGGGACAGAGAGAGAGAGGACAGAGAGAGAGATGGGGCAGAGAGAGGCGGACAGAGAGAGGGGACAGATAGGGGGGACAGAGAGAGGGGGGCCAGCGAGAGTGGGCCAGAGAGAGGGGACAGAGATGGGGACAGAAGGAGGGGAAAAGGGAATGGGGGACAGAGAGAGGGGTACAGAGTGGGGAAGAGAGAGGGCGAGATGGAGGGCGACAGAGAGACGGGGGACAGAGTGAGGTGGCAGAGAGATGGGGACAGAGAGAGAGGGACAGACAGAGAGTGTGACAGAGAGAGGGGGAGACACAGTGAGGGGGCAGAGAGAGAGGGACAGAGAGGGGGGCCGGAGAGAGATGGCAGAGAGTTGGGGACAGAGAGAGAGGGACAGAGAGAGAGAGGGGAGAGAGAGTGGGGGATAGAGAGAGAGGGGACAGAGAGAGAAGGACAGAGAGAGTGAACAGAGAGAGAGGGGGCAGAGAGGGGGGACAGAAAAAGGCAGGTGGGAGGGAGAGGGGGCAGAGAGAAGGGACAGAGAGAGGGGTACAGTGAGTAAGGAGATAGCGGGGGTCAGAGGGAGGGGGATAGACAGTGGGGGACAGAGAGATGGGTACAGAATGGGAGAGAGAAAGGGCGGCAGAGAGAGGGAGTCAGACAGACGGGGACAAGGAGAGGGGGGACAGAGAGAGGGAGACAGAGAGTAGGCAGAGAGAAGGCAACAGAGACGGGGGACAGAGAGCGGGGGGAACAGAGAGACGGTGACAGAGAGGGCGACAGTGGGAGGGGGACAGAGAGAGTGGGGTGAGAGAGAGGGGAGACAGAGATACGGTGACAGAGAAGGGGCAGAGAGATGGCGATAGAGATGGGGGGACAGAGAGCGGGGAACAGACTGAGAGGGCAGAAAGAGGGGACACAGAGTGGGCAGAGAGAGGGCAACAGGGAGAGGGGGACAGAGAGAAGGCAGAGAGAGGTGGGACAGAGAGAGAGGGGACAGAGAGAGGGGGCAACAGAGAGAGAGGCGGACGGAGAGAGGGGGGACAGAGTGGGGGGACAGAGGGGGGCAGAGAGTGAGGGGGCAAGAGAGAGGGGGACAGAGAGAGGGGGACTGAGAGAGGGGGACAGCGAGACGGGGACACAGAGAAGGGTAACAGAGAGGGGGCAGAGAGAGGGCGACACAGAGAGGGAGGGACAGAGAGAGTCGGGTGGGAGAGAGAGGGGGACAGAGAAAGGGGGGACAGAGAGTGGGGGATAGACAGCGGGGTACAGAGTGGAGCAGAGAGAGGGGGAGATAGAGGGTGACAGAGAGACGGGGTCAGAGAGAGGGGGACAGAGAGTGGGGGACGAAGACAGGGGTACAGTGTGGGGGAGAGAGAGTGCGTCAGAGAGATGGTGTCAGCGAGCGGGGGATGGACTGAGTGGGGGACGGGGGGGCTGGGGTGGACGGAGAGGGAGTGGACAGGGAGTGGAGGGATGGAGAGGGGGGACAGAAAGAGATGGAGACAGAGAGACCACGGGGACAGAGAGAGAGAGGGGAAAGAGTGGGACAGAGAGACGGGGACACAGAGAGAATTGACAGAGAGGGGGCAGACAGAGGGTGACAGAGAGAGGGAGTGGCAGAGAGAGACAGGTGGGAGAGAGAGGTGGATAGGGGGAACAGAGAGAGAGGGGACAGAGAGAGGGGAACAGAGAGGGGGGGTCAGAGAGAGGGGGAAAGAGAGAGGGGGAGAGAGAGCGAGTCAGAGAGAGGGAGTCAGAGAGAGATGGAGACAGAGATGGGGACAGAGAGAGGGGGACAGAGAGCGGGAGAGATAGAAGGGGTCAGAAAGACGGGGTCAGAGAGAGGGGGACAGAGGTGAACAGAGTGGGGGAGAGAGAGGGGAAGAGAGAGGGCTCCAGAGAGAGCGCTCCAGAGAGAGGGGGACAGAGAGAGGGGGACAGAGAGAGGGGACAGAGAGAGGGGACAGAGAGAGGGGGGACAGAGAGAGGAGCACAGAGAATGGGGAAGATAGATGGGGTCAGAGAGATGGGGACAGAGAGAGGGGAACAGAGAGAAGGAGTCAGAGGGACTGGAGACAGAGAGTGGGGGACAGAGAGAGGGTTACAGAATGGGGGATAGAGAGGGTGTCAGAGAGAGGGGGACAGAGAGAGGTTCAGAGGGAGGGGGACAGAGAGAGGGGTACAGAGAGTGGGGGGATGGAGAGAGTGGGGGCGGGGGGGGTGGACGGAGAGGGTGAGGACAGAAAGAGGAGGGACAGAGGGGGGACAGTAAGAGATGGGGACAGAGAGAGCACGGTGACAGAGTGAGAGGGACAGAGAGAGAGGGGGACAGAGAGATGGGGACAGAGAGAGGGGAGACAGAGACCGAAGGAGAGAGAGGGGGGAGAGAGGGGACCGACAGAGAGGGGGACAGAGAGAGGGGGGACAGAGACAGAGGGACAGAGAGAGAGGGGGACAGAGACAGAGGGAAATAGAGTGGGGGACAGAGAGAGCGACAGAGAGAGGAGACAGAGAGCAGGGGAGGTAGAGGACATCAGTGAGAGGGGGTCAGAGAGAGAGGGGGACAGAGCGAGAGCAACAGCGAGGGGGGATAGAGAGAGGGAGTCAGAGTGAGAGTGGGACAGAGAGAGAGCACAGAGAGTGGGGGACAGAGAGGGGGGACAGAGAGAGGGTGACACAGAGTGGGGGCAGAGAGTGGCAGACAGAGAGAGGGGACAGAGAGAGGGGGACAGAGAGAGGGGGACAGAGAGAGAGGGACAGAAAGAGTGGGACAGAGATAGAGGGACAGAGAGAGTGGGACAGAGAGAGTGGGACAGAGAGAGTGGGACAGAGAGTGGGGGACAGAGAGAGAGGGACAGAGAGAGATGGACAGAGAGAGTGGGACAGAGAGAGTGGGACAGAGAGAGGGGGACAGAGAGAGTGGGACAGAGAGAGGGGGACAGAGAGTAGGGGACAGAGAGAGGGGGACAGAGAGAGTGGGACAGAGAGAGGGGGACAGAGAGAGGGGGACAGAGAGTGGGGGAATGGAGAGAGTGGGGGACGGGGGGGCGGGGGAATGGAGAGGGCGAGGACAGAGAGAGGAGGGACAGAGGGGGACAGTAAAAGATGGGGACAGAGAGAGCACGGGGACAGAGACAGGGGGGAGAGAGAGAGAAGGTCAGAGAGTGATGGACAGAGACAGTGGGACAGAGAGAGTGGGATGGACTGAGTGGGGGACGGGGGGCAGGGGTGGACGGAGAGAGAGTGGACAGAGAGAGGAGGGATAGAGAGGGGGACAGAAAGAGATGGGGGTAGAGAGTACGGGGACAGAGAGAGAGACGGGACAGAGAGAGATGGAAAGAGAGACGGGACACAGAGAGAGGTGACAGAGAGGGGCCAGAGAGAGGGCGACAGAGAGAGGGAGGGACAGAGAGAGGCAGGTGGGAGAGAGGGGCAGAGAGAGGCAGGTGGGAGAGAGAGGAGGATAGAGAAACGGGGGACAGAGAGAGGAGGACAGAGAGAGAGAGGGGGGACAGAGAGAGAGGGGGAAGATAGAGTGGGCACAGAGAGAGGGGACAGAGATAGAGGGGGACAGAGAGAGGAGGACAAAGAGAGGGGGACAGAGACAGGGGAAGAGAGAGAGAGTGGGACAGAGAGGGGGGACAGAGTGAGGCGGGTGGAAGGGAGAGCGGGGCAGAGAGAGGGCGACAGAGAGATGGACACAGAGAGTGAGGGAGATAGAGGGGGTCAGAGAGAGGGGGACGGAAAGAGGAGGAGGTAGACGGGGTCAGAGAGAGCGTGACAGAGGTGGGAGATAGAGGGGATTAGACGGTGGGGGGACAGAGAGTGGGGGGACAGAGAGAGTGGTACAGAGTGGGAGAGAGAGAGAGGCGGGCAGAGAAATGTGAACAGAGAGTGGGCAGAGAGAAGGCAACAGAGAGAGTTGGACAGAGAGCTGAGGAGAGGGAGGGGCAGAGAGAGGGGGGACAGAGAGAGCGGGGGACAGAGAGGGGGGACAGCGAGAGAGGGGGACAGAGGCGGGTTACAGAGAGCAGGGGAGATAGAGGACATCAGTGAGAGGGGGTCAGAGAGAGAGGGGGACATAGAGAGTGCAACAGAGAGAGGGGGATAGATTGAGGGGGTCAGAGAGAGGTGGACAGAGAGAGAGGAACAGAGAGAGGGGGTCAGAGAGATCGGGACAGAGAGAGGGGGACAGAGAGTGGTAGACACAGAGTGGGGGCAGAGAGTGGCAGACAGAGAGAGGGCGACAGAGAGAGAGAGGGACAGAGGTCGAGTCAGAGAGAGGTAGTCAGAGAGAGATGGAGACAGAGAGATGGGGACAGAGAGAGGAGGACAGGGAGCGGGCGAGATAGAAGGGGTCAGAAAGACGGGATCAGAGAGACGGGGCAGAGTGGAACAGAGTGGGGGAGAGAGGGCTCCAGAGAAAGGGGGACAGAGAGAGGGGGACAGGGAGAGGGGGACAGAGAGAGGGGACAGAGAGAGGGGGGACAGAGAGAGGTGCACAGAGAGTGGGGGAGATAGAGGGGGTCAGAGAGATGGGGACAGAGAGTGGGGGACAGAGAGAGGGTTACAGAATGGGGGATAGAGAGGGTGTCAGAGAGAGGGGGAGAGAGAGGTTCAGAGGGAGGGGGACAGAGAGAGGGGTACAGAGAGTGGAGGGATCGAGAGAGTGGGGGCGGGGGGACGGGGTGGACGGAGAGGGTGAGGACAGAAAGAGGAGGGACAAAGGGGGGACAGTAAGAGATGGGGACAGAGAGAGAACGGGGACAGAGTGAGGGGGACAGAGAGAGGAGGGACAGAGGGAGGGAGGACCGAGAGTGGGGGACAGAGAGAGGGGGAGGCAGAGGGGGTCACAGAGAGGGGGGTCAGAGGAAGGGGGCCAGAGAGAGGGGGACAGAGTGAGGGGGAGATAGAGGGGGTCAGAGAGAGGGGTACAGAGTGGGAGAGGGGGATAGAGATGGCTACAGAGAGAGGGGGAGAGAGAGATGGGTAGAGAGAGGGGGGACGGAGAGAGGGGGGCAGAGAGATGTGGACAGAGGGGGAGACAGAGATGGAGGGGACCGAGAGTCTCTGTATTGTCCTAGTTTCAGCTCCCAAATCAAATGTTGAATCATCCACGATCCGATTGAATACCAGAGCAGGCTCGAGGGGCTGAATAGTCTCCTGTTCCTATTTCGGATGGTTTTATGTTCTTAAAACTACCTCCCAGCTCTCGGCCCCCACACTGGAGGTTATGACTCCACAAGGCCCTGATCTGTAGAGTGCTGCACTCTTCCGTGAGTCTCGGAGGGAACCAGCCTGATTTGGATTGGAGTTGCAGCCTCTCAGTGAGAAGTGAAATCTCCTC